>NC_140912.1:12470930-13123227 GCF_045865225.1 Trachurus japonicus | reverse complement strand
AATAAATGAATGAATGAATTGCATGAAGAAATGTCAACAGATATTTTAAGATGTATTTTTGTTTTTCCATTAGGCAAACATGCAAAATAACTCTCAAGTGGTCACACTATTGATGAATATTTCAGTACATGCTAGCTAGTTATGTACCAAGGCTCCACTGAGCTCTACTAACTTACTTAGTATGATTAATAAAAAAGAACATTGTGAAGGGACTGTACATTTACATCAAGATTTGTGTATTTGTGTAACAAAAATGATTCTCTTTTCCTGACCTGAAAATATCCTGGCCATAATTGTGGTATTGGACATGTTCAGTTGGATAAATCTGGGTCAAAGGTTACATGAACAATGGTTGATGGAACTAAAGTGTGCTGTAATTGACTGCAGTTTATTTTTAATTGCCTGGCTCTTACACTGTTTGTTTTGCTCTAGGTTATTACTATTATGTCTATTGTTTATCTGTGGTGTGGTATGTTGCTAAAAAACAATACAAAACTGAAGAAATATAATATATATGGAACAGTAAAAATTGGAGAAAAACATCAGATGCACTCTAAGCATAGGACAAGTTGACAAAGATTAGTAGTTTAAGCTTCTTCTTTTTTTTTTAAAGGATTCTGTATAAATGCCTAACATTTCCTCTAGATTTCCAATAAATACAATCAACTCTTCAAAACGTAGATGGATCGTCTTCCCAATATAATAAAACTATCCGTGATGTACAAAGTGAGTACACAGTGCAGTATCATGCAGTAAATCGGGGCCTGTAGTTTCACAGTTCCGCCACATGATGGCGGCAGCGGCAGTCGAGTCCAGTGAGTCGAGTTTATTTACTTCCGGTGAGGAGTTCATTTGCTCCTGAATGAAAAAGTAGTGAAGATTCAGGTAACAATACTTTTTAATAATAACACTAATAATATATGTTTTAGTTTTCTTAAACATTAAGACGCTTGTGTCTTATGAATGGTATTTTAGTAAAAGCCGTTCCTCTGTGATAGCAGGGTTTATCTCCAGAGGAGTGGCAGCGTTAGCCAGTTAGCTGCTGTGGCCGCTAACGCTAGCGAGCTAACAGTGACCGTAAACACAACCGAGCACACAACAGTCCTGTTTACAAACAGTCCTGTTTACAAACAGTCCTGCTTACAAACAGTCCTGTGGACAGTTAACACTGTCACTTAGCGTCTGCGGTTTATCTACTGCTCATTGAACCAAAGGAACAAGTCAGATTACAGATGCATCACTAAAATTGCAGAGGTCTCGATTCTCACTCAGTAACCACAACACACTCGTGTAACATTATGTGTGAGTGTGTTTGTGTTTGTGTGTATGAGTGAATGAGTCGCTGACATCAACGTCACTAAAAAGTATCATCGATCAATTTAATGGCGCTGTAAGCACGGCTCCGATGTGCTCTTTGCATTGTTAGTATTCAAACCACCAGTTAACACCAAACGGGATTATTCATGCAGTTCAGACATATTAAATATGGTCAGACATCATTTAAAAGTTTATCATTTAGTTTGTCCACTGAAGACTACTGACAAGATTCTTTTTTTTAACTGCAAAATGTGTTTGTCCGTACATGTTGGCCACAAAAAGATGATCTAAAATCTTACTTATGCAGCTTTATATGGCCAATACATGGTTTTTATTTATTTATTCATTTTTAGACCATATCAGTTTTAGGTGGAGGATTACCTAATAAACTGTGACTGATGTGCTGTTTGGTGGTTTTTGTCAAGTGAACAGCAAAGATGGAGTCCAGTGAGGAGGGGGGCCTCAGCGTTGGGGGCTCTGTGGGAGAGGAGAACTACTTCTTGGGATACACCTTCACCGACCGCTCCCACTCCAGCCGGGTGGTGAAGAGCATCATGGACCTGTGTCTGGAGGACGGCCTGTTTGCTGATGTCACCGTCACCGTGGACAGCAAAGAGTTTCACCTGCACCGCCTCGTGCTCTCGGCGCAGAGCAGCTTCTTCCGCTCCATGTTCACCTCCAACCTCAAAGAGTCCCACAACCGCGCCATTGAGTTGAAAGACGTCAGTGCCACCGTCTTCCAGCTGCTGGTCGACTACATCTACCACGGCACAATCAAACTGAGGGTGGAGGAGCTGCAGGACACGTATGAGATGGCCGACATGTACCAGCTGACTGCTCTGTTTGAGGAATGCTCTCGCTTCCTCTCACGGACAGTGGAGGTCAAGAGCTGCCTGCAGGCAAGTCACTGTTTTTCATCACGTCTGCTCCTTCATACTAATTATGTTGGATCAGTGTATTGATTACCTGTTTGTTTTTTTGTCCAGGTGATGTGGCTTGCAGACAGACACAGTGACCAGGAGCTGTACACTGCTGCCAAGCACTGTGCTAAAATCCATTTGGCCCAGCTGCATCAGACAGAAGAATTTCTCAATCTGCCTCTCTGCCTGCTCTTGGATATCATCAAAGGTATTCCTGTTTCCTGTTCTGTTGCCATGTGGTTGAGTAAACCAGCTAAAGAAAATGCTAGACTGCCCATTATTAAATCATAAGCTCTCTAACTGTCATTTAATGAATTTTAATGAAATTTAATGAAAAAACATCTGATACAGGATATAGATCCTCTACATCAGACTCAAAATAATAACAACATACAGAATTTAAACAAATATACCAACCCATACATAATATCACTTAAATATATCTAACAGAATAATAATAATAATAAAAAAATCTCCCACATTACCTCAAAGAAAGACTACAAAAAAGAAAAACAAAGAAAAAAAAGAAACAACAACAAACAAAAAAAAAGTGCTGGCATTTTCTTTATCTGCATTTTTATTTGATTTTTCTTTATTTTCTCACTCTGCTGGTTTGCCTCTCACAAGTCAAGTTTCATGTCTCTACAAACTGCTCAACCTAATTATCTCAAAACAAGCAATTCCATGAGTTTAATTTCAACGGTCTTGTGTTTGTGGTCAGATGGCGTTCCAAGCTCCCAGAATCCAACAGTGGCGATCGAGTCATGGATAAATCACAACAAGGTGGAGAGAGAAGAGTTTTCTTGTATCCTCCAAGAAAATCTGAAGGTAAGATTTTCTCATCCTGAGCAGAAAATCTTTTTTCAAGAAGAAGTTTTGATTGTTTGTGCGTTGAAATTATTTGTATCTGTGATGTATGATGATGTTTCTTTATCCCCTGTGTCTACAGGAAATTGGTGAAAATGTCCACATCTACCTGATCGGTAAGGAGGAGACGAGGACTCACTCCCTGGCCGTGTCGCTCCACTGTGACGAGGACGATGCGATCAGCGTGAGCGGCCAGAACAGTTTGTGCCACCAGATCACCGCGGCCTGTAAACACGGAGGGGACCTGTACGTGGTGGGGGGGTCGATCCCCCGGCGCATGTGGAAGTGCAACATGCACACTATGGATTGGGAGCGCTGTGCTCCGTTGCCTAGAGACCGCCTCCACCACACGATGGTCTCCGTCTCCACCGAGGATGCCATCTACTCACTAGGAGGCAAGACGTTGCAGGACACGCTCTCTAACGCCGTCATCTACTACACGGTGAAGGACAACATGTGGACAGAGACCAGCCAGCTGGACACCGCGGTGTCCGGCGCCGCTGGCGTCAACCTGGGAGGAACCATCTACCTGCTGGGAGGCGAGGAGAACGACATGGACTTTTTCACAAAGCCGTCCCGTCTCATCCAGTGCTTCGACACCTCCACGCAGAAATGTCAGATCAAACCTTACATGCTGCCGTTCGCGGGCTGCATGCACGCCGCCGTCCACATGGACGTGATCTTCATCGTGGCGGAGGGAGACTCCCTGGTGTGCTACAACCCTCTGCTGGAGAGCTTCACCCGCCTGCGCTTCCCCGAGGCGTGGAGCTGCGTCCCTTCGCTGTGGAAGGTGGCCAGCTGTAACGGCTGCATATACGTCTTCAGGGACAAATGTAAAAAAGGTGACGCCAACACGTTAAAGTTTAACCCGGCCACGTCTGTCGTCTCTGTTATCAGGGGCATTAAAATCCTCCTCACAAACTGGCAGTTTGTTTTGGCCTGAATTCTCCCCACACGGTGGTCCACACACTCGCCACGGAGAATCAGGGAAGACTGTGTGTGTGTGGAGGGGGGGGCTTACCATGACTTCACTGTTCAGACATCCTGTGAGGAGACCTGCTCTAAATATGTATTTACTCAGCTCATTTCCATGTCACTCATTCCATTCAGACTCCGCCGCCCGACCATGTACAAACAGCTCAGCGCCGTGTGTCTCCTGCTTGTGGTCCAGTGTCTCATCGTGCATCCCTTAGCTGAGGAATCAAACAAGTCTGTGGTGATGCTGTAACCAGTGATGAACTAATTAACATTGTTTCCTGTGATTGTTTATTGACACGCATGAACAACTTCACCATAGAAACCTTTACTGAACATCGAACATCCACCTTCAGTACGTTGTATGTGAACAAGTGTATTATGATGATGTGTTCTCAGATGTCATATTTGAGCTCAGTGTGCATAAACACGGTAACAGAGAATGTTTTCTAACTTTTCAAATTTTCACAGTTTCTTGTTTTATGGTTGTAATTATTATTATTTTTGGTCCAATGTACATGTTGAAGTTATGCTGTTAACATAAATGTCAAATATATCTCTATAGTCACTGATGTTTGTTTTGATATTTATGGCTCTGTAGCCTTCATTCATTAACTATCCCTTACTATTGATACTATGATTACTAACAGGGATTTAGGATCTCATTGTAAACATTGCATTTATAAAGAGTGCACTCTGTTGTCGTGTTGCTATTGAAAGCTTCGTCGACAAAGAGATAACCTCCACCTGTGTTTATCTTTGGTTGGGAATGCATCTTGTGAATGGTGAGTTGCTAAAGGTGCCTGTCTGTGTCCTTGGAGGGGGTTTGTGTGTGGGTGGGTGTGGGGGGGGTTTGAAGGAGAGAAAGCTACTACAGAGAGGACAAAACTTTGATCCCATTGATGTGTTTCAGGAGGCTGTGCTGCTGAAACCCAAGCCCAGTAACATGTCAGACTTTGTGAACTATTCTAAGCATCAGTTGCTGACGCCGAGATGAGGGGTGGGGGTTTCTAGGGGCACATATGCCCCTCCATAAGAACTCCCAATAGGAACCGATGGCTGCTACAAGCACCCGTCTGACCATGCAGTCCCTTAATGTTGGGAAATAAAGCTGTTTATAGCCGCCGTATCACAGTTCACGGTCCCACATGTGAGCGTCTGATCAGATCCATTTGTGGATGAGTGTTTTTAATACTCCAGAGGGTTGGGATGAAAAAACTTGTAATCCAGAGTCTGGCCAGTGAGTGAGGTTTAGTGTGAAGGCAGATCGCTAGGAGCTGTAGTGACCTTGGGACCGCTTGCTGAGGGCAGGACAGAATTCCTGAAGGGACACATGGTCTAGAGTGACAAGGCCATCTGCTGTAGCGCCAGCAGTAGGAGGAAGGTGGAGGGGGTTAGACACGGGGGTGCTGAGAATTCCTTTAGCTGGGGTGTGGAGGGAGTAGATATTCTGGGATATCACTGCGAGCACTCCACCGGGAAACGTGTTTCTTTGGCGTTTTTCAAACGGAAATCTGCAGGAGAATTTCTGAACACTTGATGGTGAGTGGGGATCACTGCAGGGTTAAAGGGGGAAGATATTTTCCTGGCCCTCCAGCTCTCCGCAGAACGAGTGGTGATAATGGTCTTGGTGTGTCGCCGTTTTACTTCGGTGGATCCAGTTTCCTTTCCGTCTCAGCACAGTCGGAGCTGAGAGAGCGGGATCTGGTGGTAGGCCTTCTGGCACCGACCCCTTCGGAGGATCATCTTCAAGGGATCTTCTTTGGAGTTGTACTGTGCATGGCAAGGATCTACTTTCTTGCTGCCTCACTGAAATTGCATGGCCTAAACGAATGAATATTTTTATGAGGCGCCTTGCACCAGAGATGGGCCAGGACCAAACCAAGCAGCAGATAGAGAAGGGCCTGAGGTTGTATCAGTCCAATCAGACAGACAAAGCCCTGCATGTGTGGACAAAAGTGCTGGAGAAGACCTCGGATCCTGGAGGGAAGTTTCGGGTGTTGGGGTGCCTGATCACAGCTCACTCAGAGATGGGGAAATATAAAGACATGCTCAAGGTAAGACTCTCTATGCTACCTGCAGTAACTTAATGCAATTGAATTGGCCAAATCAGTACACATTTATGGTTATACTCTTGCATTTCTGTGAAGGCTTAACAATGGTAAAATGTCAATCCAGGCAATGATAGTGTTTGTTGTATGTAAAGGTCATTAATATTTATACTCTGAAAAGTTGATGTTATCACATGGTTAGGATAAGTCATGTCTCATGTTTAATACCATGTCATGTGTTGTGCAACCAGCAGCAGGATGTGTGTGTGTGTGTGTGAGGTTGCAATCCTAATGAGTGAATGCCACTGAATATCTCATCAATTTTATATGTCATCATGTTGCTCTGGAGCGGCACACTCCATGCTGTCGCAGCACTTTAACATTTGATTGATGACTGATCGAGAAGAGGTCAAAGGTTACTCGCTTATGTCCCATTTTCTGTTATCTTGAGAAGCATGGGTTAATTTGTGGCTTCCACGCGATGCAGAGTAAATAAGTGTCCTGCAACCCGAGTATGAGTGTGGGGTGTCTTGTTGACATAATCATCTTTACTCAAGCAGCACCCACTCTCACCCTTAGGACGTTATAAAGTGGGGGCCTCATGTCTTTGGATTCATCAGATAATTTCTCTTTAATTCAGTATTTATCGAGATGTAAGACAATCCATACGATTGCCTGCATGCCCTCCATCACATCACACTGACATCTCTCCCTGCAGTACGCCCTTGATCAAATCGACACAGCCAGAGAGATGGAGGACCCAGACTACCTGACGGAGGGCTACCTGAACTTGGCGCGCAGCAACGAGAAGCTGTGCGACTTCCAGAAAACAGTCTCCTACTGTAAGACCTGCCTAAACATGCAGGGCACAACTGTGAGCCTGCAGCTCAACGGACAGGTATGCCTCAGCATGGGCAACGCCTTCCTGGGCCTCAGCGTCTTCCAGAAAGCTTTGGAGAGCTACGAGAAGGCCCTGCGTTACGCACACAACAACGATGACAAGATGCTGGAGTGCAGAGTCTGCTGCAGCCTGGGAAACATCTACGTCCATCTCAAGGTATACTCAGTATGCTGCTTTTACTGCTTTAATGAGATCTGATGGCTGTAAATCTGGCTGTGAGCTGATTTGAATGATCTTAATGGCTGCTGTTGAAACAATCCAAGCCTTTCAGACAAGGAGAATAGAATAAAAGCCTGTTAAAAAACTGAATTACTCAGATGGTCGCAGACATCTCAGCTATGTCATTTGGGTGAAAAACATTCATGGGACCGCACGTGCGACTTGATTGCACAATCAGTGCCAATGTTGCCAGTGTATTTGGGGGATATGATAACACTGCAGAGCATCCAAGCAAACATCATCAATGGTCAGCTCATGTAGTGCTGGACATTGTAAAACAAGGGCAGAGTGAGCAGGCTGGCTGGCAGGGGGCTTATGTAGTACCCTTGACATCAGAGATTTGTAAAAGTAATCCCCCCGGCTTCCCAGGGAGGATTGGTTTCAATGGGATTGTGATGAAGTGGTGTTAGAAGAATGCACTCATATGACACATTATCAAAGAAAAAATATAATTTGCTTGTTAGTGACCCAGAGGTATACTAGTGTACATGTACACTTATGCATGTTTCTTCATTTGATACCATCAAAAGTTCAATTGTCGTCGTTGCAACCCAACAAGCCCGTGTCAGTTGCATCTGAATAAGATGTTTTGCTGTACATTAGAGGACTTATTATTGTCCATGTCTGCCAACAGGACTATGAGAAAGCCCTGTTCTTCCCCTGCAAAGCAGCTGAGCTCGTCAATGACTACGGCAAGGGCTGGAGCCTCAAGTATCGAGCCATGAGCCAGTACCACATGTCTGTAGCCTACAGGAAACTGGAGCGCCTGCCAGACGCCATGGAGTGCTGTGAGGTATTGTTTTATAACCGTCCAACACATGATCGCTGTCCTCGGAGACAAACTTACATAACTTATGGAGAATGTCACAGTTTTGGTTTCCTTACCAAGTCCCCCCCCCCTCTCCCCCCCCACTTCCCCCTCTACCCCCCGGTGCCTCTGGCTGTCCCGACGTGGGAGCTGCAGATACAGTAGATGTTGTGCTGCTGACAGGTGCAAGTGCCAGTTGCCGTGTCGTACCAGGCCTCAGACCTCGACCAAAATATGCTCACAGAGGCACTGGTTTAACACTGTTAATGAAGAGGGAGGTTTAAGTCTTCGCTCTGTTCTAATTATGTGCCGAGGGTGAAAAATAACTTGATGACATTGCCTTGGAGTGTAAAAGTATAGTAACAAGACAGCCGGATGCATTTCAGATTTATTACATTTGCCAGACACGTTTAGCCAAATAATTTACACATCTTGTCATATTGGAATACCAGAGTACAAGAGGAGTCCTAAAGGTGAGAGACAAATATGTCTCACGTTCCTCAGCACATCTCACTTTGGCTCATTTGAACATTTGGTGAAACTCAAACTGCAAAACACAAACTGGCTGAATGAACCGTGTAACAGGAGAATACAGCTATTAGTTTCGTGTATGTTATTATTGTGACGGTAAAACACAAGTTATAAATAATGAAGTACATCACTGAGTTGAGTACATTACAAGCATATTATACATACCTTCTCCTGCTGTGCTGCCACTGGATGAAAATGCACTTGCTGCTTCAAAATCAAGTTTCCCGTGATTTCCATTCGAATCTTAGCAGCATGTTGGTGTCACAGGAGACTGGGTGGAGAGTGACCCCTCTTTAATTACCAAGTTTTTCATTTCCTGTGTCTCCTGCTTCAACAGGAATCTATGAAGATCGCTCTGCAGCATGGCGACCGTCCTCTGCAGGCTCTTTGCCTGCTCAACTTTGCAGACATACACCGCTGCAGGCGTGACACTGATGTAAGGTGTAAAATAGTGAACTTGTTTCAGAATTGGTTGTTAATCATTATATCTTTGCTTTTTCTTCTACTTAATGAATGAATGAATGAATGAATGAATCATCTGTCATGATCATCTTCTTCCATCCAGAAAGCATTCCCTCGCTACGAGTCTGCACTGGCCATCATGACTGAGATTGGAAACCGTATCGGACAGTCACACGTCTACCTGGGCGTTGCAAAGTGTTGGCTACTGCAGAAAGAATTTGACAAGGTACCTATAATACAGTAATATCCAAATAAGGTTCTGAATTGCCCCTCATGTGTGCGTGTTGTGTTCAACAATTCATTCATGCACAGCACAATGAAAGGAATGGCCATGACTCTTTTCTGTTTCCTTATTGGTTCTGTTGGTCAGTATTTGTGTTTTCATGTAACTCTCTTTCTCTTTGTTGCAGGCTCTCGATTCTTTGCAGCGAGCACAGGAATTGGCCGATGGAATGGGAAACAAGGTATCTACTCATCTTCAGTTACAATTAGATTTACAAACGGCTCAGATCTATTACTGATATCACAGTGTGTATGGCGTTGACAGCCCTTTTTTTCCCCTGTGTGTGTCTGAAGCTGTGTACACTGAAGGTTCACTGCCTGAGCGAGGGGATTTATCGGAGTCGGGGGGAGCAGGAGAAGCTCACAGAGCAGGTGGTGAAGTTCCTGCAGTGCGTCGAGGAGCTGGAGCTCTACTGTGGCATGTGTGGAGAGTCCATCGGGGACAGGGACCAAAAGTTACAGGCCTTGCCCTGTTCCCACATTTTCCATCTCAAGTGGGTGCTCCAGCTTATTGTATTCATGCTTTTTCTTTTATTAATTATTGTTGCCAGTACATCTTCATGACACAAATTGTTAAGAATACGTCTACTGAAGGTTTTCACAGCAGGTGCAGAGAAGAGATCCAGTCAGAGATGTAGTGTAACACATGTTAACAGGCTGAGAGCTAAAGCTTCTGACACTCTGCTGTGCTCTTTCCCTTCAGGTGTCTGCAGACAAACGGAACAAAAGGTTGCCCTAAATGTTTCAAGTCCTCCATGAAGCCTGGGTTTGTGTGATCGTGAGAGGGCGTTTGTGCGTCGGATCTGCAGACACAGCGTGATTCCTCACAGGCTCCTGACTGATCTGAGAGAAGCAGGCAGCCTCAGGATGTGCTGAAGATGTTTGAGGAGTCTGCTCTGAGCAGAGGATGCTGAACTGAACCCTGAGCGTCTCAGAGTGCAGCTCTGCGGATGCGATTGAAGGCATCCATCTTTATTACAGACACCAGTCTGTGAGTGACTGAGGCCGACTGACCAGGTACAACTGACAGAGTTACATCTCAATATAAGCTGAAGAAGAAAGAACCTACACTGTCCCTGTTGACTGGCCATTGTTGCAGAATTTAAACAGAGGAGTATGTACCGCCCCAAGAGCAGTTATATATCGGTGTATTTGCTGTTTAGTGCATTAGACATTAGTTTAGTGAACACAATGATTAAACTGTCAGTAATCCTAGTCACAGGGTTTGTCTTTCAATTCAACATTTTACACCACATCAACAGTTTTCTGGTTTTTCATTTTAAATCAGAACACAGAGCCATTTCTGAACTGAATCTGATTTCATACTTGGTATATTTATTATTGTATTAATGTACATACTATTCTCATATTCATTTGTTTTAAAAGTTTGATTTATTTGTGGTGTTTTGTAAAAGTTAAAACTAACTAAAATCTCTTAACCATTCAAAAACTAGTATGTCTTTACAAAACAGGTTCATGCAGCTGTTTTTTTTTCCTTCTTCACAAAGATTAAGGAGCAGACTCAACACACATTGTGTTCATAGAAATTCCTTTTCTGGAAATGTTTTACTCTGGACTCTGACATCAACATAGTCTTGTTGCAAATTTTGCTAAATATTGTTGAGAAGGAAACCTATTGGGAAAGGATCTTCTTTGACCAATCACACACTTGTCAATTATTTAGGTTAGAGCGATAACTATTCAGTCTGTTTTAATGTAATGTTTTCATATTTCTAATCACATGTAAATATGATTGATTGGCAAAATCTCAGTAGCCAGATTTGGATTCACCTCTTGCAAAGGTATTGTAATTTCAAGGTGATTTTAAGGGTGTTGCATGTTTTATTTACAACGCCAAGCAACAAAGTTGGACTACATCAAATTATGTATCCCTGTAACTGCGTATTTACTTACTTCGTAATTTGTTTGTCATAGTCTTTCTTAATATTCAGTGGCTTTTATCATTCATATTACTTGTATTTGTTTAGTTCATATAAAAATTTTTGAAAAAATGCCACAGGAGTCAAAACCATCATGGCTTACACAAGGTTTATTTTTTAGAAACGGAAGGTTTTCCTCAAAAACTGTGAGCTCATTATACTAAATTTATTTATACTTCTCTTTTAAAACATAGATGAGTTCAAATGTATGGTGAACAATGAATAATCATATTATATTAACCCTCTTTGAAAAATTTATAATGGAAATATTTAATGAAACTTAGTTCATAAGGACAAACTTGAGGAATACACACAAAAACTTTAGCTGTTTTTGTTTTCTCTCTTGGTGACCTCATGCAAGTCGGTTTAAGCGTGAGAAGAGAGAGACCAACACATTCACCTTTTACTGCACAAGCACTTATGTTCCTCACTGGAAGGACAACACCAACACCACAGCTCCCGGTTCTCCTTTAAGGTCCCGTCATCCAAACCAACGCAAACAAAACTGTTTACCTGTCGTACAGTCGATGTAAAACTCTTGTAAAGCACAGATGTTTTTCTTGTCGTGTGAGACATAGAGAAGATTTTACTGACAGTACAGCCGCTCATTAATGGTTTAAACTACCTCTGTTTTTGACTCCTCCTCAGAGGATTGATGCAGTAATAACACAACATTGAAATACATGTAGAATTATTATGTTTTTCTAGACATCATGTTGATATTACAGTGATTTAAATGAAATAAAGTCTGACTAAAATGCATTGTTAATATATTTATGCATTGAGTCAATCCATGGTACTGTGTCGAATATGGAGACAAAATAAAGTACACTGAAAGTGAATCAGGTGTTGCTGTTCTGTGACTTTAGTGCTATTCACTATTTGTATTGTTGTTGTTTTTTATATGCTATATACATGTTATGTTGGTAATTTTCAAACCAAAAGAGGATGTGAGTGATCACATGTTGATTTAGCAATGACATAACACTGTAACAACTTCACAAAGGCAAGGGTATGGAATACTTGATGCTCATTTAACCAGTTGTACAAGTTTTCTTTCTACTCTCAACCAGTCCTTCAGGGTTATAGCGCCTACAGTTACAACATCTGAGAAACAGGAAGCAAGGAAGGTTTTCTTTCCCGTAACCTCACTTTGCAGGAACACTTCAACCTGATGGCAACAAGGATCTCATTCTCTGAAGAGGAATTACTTTGTCCTCAGTGCACGGAGATTTACTGCTTTCCAGTTCGTTTGAAATGTGGACACAATATCTGCAAAGTTTGTTTAAAGAAATTCTGGGAATGGAAAGGAAGTCGAGAATGTCCCGTGTGTCGCATTGTGTCTGTCCCTGTGAGACCTCCAATCAATTTGGAGTTAAAGTTAGCTGCAGATAATTTTCAGCAGCAAAATAACAGCAGGAGTGAAGAGATGTGTGTTCTTCACAAGAAGAGGCTGACGATTTTTTGTCAGAATGATGAAGAGGCCATCTGTCTCGTCTGCCAGACATCAAAACAGCACAAGGTTCATGAGTGTTACCCAGTGGAGGAAGCTGCACAGCAGAAAAAGGTGAGTAAAAATAGAAATTGTGAAATAACTTGGCACTTTGTGTACAACACAAGATAGGCTACGGAGGATTCAGCCAGTTGTCTGTGATCTGAAGATTTGCAGCTGCTTCGATTTTAGTTTTTGATGTTAAAAAAGTTTGATTATGACTCCAACTAGCAATAATACCGTTTCACCTGTTGCCTGTTGCTTTTCTGTCAGTTGATTTGTCTCAACTCTTGTCTGTGAAATGTCAGACAGAAATCTCATCCATGCTGGAAGGCTTAAGGAAAAAGCTCAAAACACTGAGCAAAACAAAGGAGCAGTGGGAAGAAACAAAAACCTACATAGAGGTAAAAATCAGCATGTTTGCTCTGTCAATCTGATTTGTTCTTTATATGAATGCACTTGACATTTCCCTCTATATGGTGCTGTGCTGCGGTGATCCTTTAGTGCCGAAACTTGATGTGACTCATTGGTTTCATTTGGCACACAACACAAACATTCCTTTCATTTACTTGTGTAAACAAACAGCTCCCTCAATATTTCAGACACAAGCGAATGCTAATGAGAAAGTGATCAAGGAGGAGTTTCAGAAGCTGCATCAGTTCCTCCAAGAAGAGGAAGACATTAGATTGAAGGTGCTCAGACAGGAGGAGCAGATAAAGACCCAGGTGATGTGTGAAAAGCTGAAAAACATTTCAAGCCAGATCGTGACCCTCTCTTCCACCATCAGTGAACTAGAGAAAGCCCTCGGAGCCAAGGATTTACCATTCCTACAGGTACAGTAACCTGTAGTCATCATTAACATAACATCAAACTAAACTTTGGTGCTCAGGGGTAAGGATTAGGTTGCAAGAGTAATTCACATATAGACAATAAACACATGTAATGGTATTTTCATTGTATCACTGTTGGTATATTGCATCTTGTGAGGTTTTTAAATTATTAAGTTCAGTATATTTTCAAGGCCCACCTTGATTTCAAATTAGCTTATGATATTGGTATGTGGCACTGCTTTCTGCTCTATACTAATAAACATGAAAAAAAGAAAAGAGAGACAACAATGCATGAAATGAAATATTTAGTGACAAAATCACCACTCATATTGGCCCAGATTGTATTAGAAGACCATGAATGGGACCATGTATGTATGTATTTACAAAATGCAATACTTGTTGAGTTGTTCTGGTTTCACCAAAGAGGTAGAGCAATGCTTTTGGTTATGAACTACTAAAAAAAATAGACAACTCATTAATGTAGTTAATAATTTAGGCTGTTTTCATTATACGTTGTTATTTATAGTGTATAGTTTTTTTTCATCACCCTGCAGGATAGACACTTCACCACATCTGTAATCACAGATCCAGTTATCAATCAATCAATCAATCAATCAATCAATCAATCAATCAATCAATCAATCAATCAATCAATCAATCAATCAATCAATCAATCAATCAATCAATCAATCAATCAATGTTATATTTCTACTAGAATATTTTGGAAGCTGAACTTTGTGGTGCTGTTGAACTGCATTGTGTTAAATAATACACAGTTCTCAATAGTCATTTCCAGAAGCTGTTCAGCTACATGTGATGTGCTTGAATCTATGCTGCTTATTCTTTAAGCCAACAATTAATGGACTGTATTTCTTCACTTTCTTTCTTCAACTCAAAGGAATACAAGCAGACAAAGAAGAGGTAGGCCTAACTTCCTGTCTGCTAAAATGAAGCTCTATCTCTGTGTTTCCATTAGACAATCACAAATCATTGTATCACTCCAACATGTTTTAGGGTCAGATGCAACATCCAAGAGCCAGAGTGCATCAGAGACATCCTGATAAACTCTGCCGAACATCTGGGATTACTTAAATTTGGAATTTGGAAGAATATGGCCAACATCGTCCAGTATGGTGGGTAAACAGGCAGTGTTAATAATGTTTATGGGGTACCAGTATTTCCAATCTGATGAACTTTGTTTACACTTTCAGTCCCCATCACCCTGGATCCAAACACAGCCCAGTCCAACTTGGAGTTCTCTGAAGAGCTGACTCATGTGCAGTTCAAAAGTCAGCGGTCCGTACCCGACAACCCTGAACGCTGCACCAGCCGTGTGTGTGTTCTCGGGGCAACTGGCTTCAGATCTGGGAAACACAGCTGGACCGTAGATGTGGGTCAGAGCAAAGAGTGGTACATCGGAGTGGCCCAAGAGTCCATCAAAAGGAAGAGCGCGGCTTTCCTCGCGCCAGCCGAGGGATTCTGGGTAATTGGCCGCTCTAATGGAGACTTCTGCGCTCAGACCTCGCCTCCCACCAAGCTCGTGTTGAAGCAGAAGCCTGAGAGGATTACTGTAGAGTTGGACTGTGACAAAGGAAAGGTGGTGTTCATCAACGCTGATGATTTGACAACTATACACACATTCAAAGAGAGATTTAAAGAGAAGATTTTCCCCTTCGTCTCTCCTGGACTGTACGAAGAGGAGGGGAAAATCTCAAGCCCCCTGGCAATCTGTCCTCTGGCCATAAAAGTGAATGTAGACCAGACTCTTGCCTAGTCACATCTCTCTAGAGCAGTAGATCCCAACCTGTGGGCAGGGGCCAACTGGTGGGTTGCTGCGGGTACTGCAAGTAAATATTTAGGGAAAACTACAATGGTTTTAAAACAAAATATAGATGAATTAAGTTTTTCAGCACTTCAAATCAAATGACCTTTAAAAATATGAAGGATATTTAAATGTTCAGTTTTCTTTCTCATGTTAAGGCCTCTCACTGTGATGAGACAATGATAGGAGTGTTCACATTTTCATATTGGATAATGACAATAAGAATTTAAAAGAAAGTCAAGAAACAGATGGTGAAGCAACAGATGATCTTTCTCTTTCATATGTTTAAATTTAATCATCATCATCAAAAAAAAACACATGCCTTAGCCATCCACATTGTTATGCTGTCTGTAAGACAATTCTAACAAAAAGGTAGATGGTTGTATAAGTATTGATAAAGTTACACCCGTAATTCAGCAGCACAAGTGTATGTTACCTTTACTGCAACCAAATGAAGCACTAAGAGCAAAATGTATGTAATAATTTATTAAACAAGACTATAACCATCTTCACTTATCTGAATTGTTTCATTTTGCTCAAAGCACAAGTCTTCAGTTCAGTTAATCATAGTGTTGAATTGGTGACATTAGCTCTCCTTGTCCTTGTTCTTTGTTTTCCTGTGTGATGCCATATCTTTCAGTTTGGAGTCCAGTTTTCTTTGCAGGTAAGCTTTCTTATTGGGATCCATGGATTTGTCTTTCTTCCCGCTGCCGGCGTAGAGAACACCTTCTTTGCTTATTCTCATCCGCGCATGAGACTTGGCTTTATCTCCACAGCCGTGAACCTAGATAAGGGTTGACAGGTAAAGATTAGATTTGTAGAGACAACACAATGGTTTATCATATGAAATTCGTCAAGGGGCTGCATAGGATTTTAAAATATTAAAGTAGAGCACTACTAAAAACACAAACAAACCAAATGAATGAATGTCTTACCTCTGGTATATGATGACTGAGACAGTACTGTCTGTTGCAGAAGAGACAGAGCTGTCCTAGAGTTAGCACAGATGCTTTACACTTGACAAAACTACACACACTTTCAGCCTTCTTCACCGCGTTGATCAGTTCGTCAAAGTCATCATCAGGAGCAGCGGCTGCAGCAATGTCGCAGGCACCCGCCTTTGTGCGATTCTTTGCTGGGAGAGAAATGACAGTGTTAGAGACACCGGACTCATGTTTAACACGTAAGAGAAATGTTCAGTGTTGCTAACGAACAAACCTTTGGCCTTCTTTGAAGTCTGGGTCGGAGCTGGTGGGAAGTTGTTCTGCTGCTTTTTCCTCTGAGCATTTTCATCTCTTTTCTGTTGCTCCCTCTTCATTCGCTCCAAATGTAAACTTTTCAAGTCTAACGGAGGTCGAGACTGTGGATCACTTTGGGGATTCGGGATTGTTTCCTCTCCCTGAGCTTCTTCTTCCTCTACTTCCTCTACTTCTTGTGCTTGTGTCGGCTCCTCAGCTGGTTTTGCCTCCAGGGGTCTGGACACAGTGATACACCTGTCTTTCCCCTCACCTTTGCTCTCATGCACCAGTCCCAGCTCCTCTGCAATCTGGTGGACCAGCAGGCGGTCATGGGAGTTAAAGGATGATGGGAACTGCATCTCACTCTGATTTAAGTTCTTCAGAAATTTCTCCACCTGCTCTCTAATCTCTGCATATCTGTTCTTATTCTGTTCTTCCTCTGTGAGTGCTGATGGACAGGATTTTGTCTGCTTCTCTGCACCAGCAGTGTTTTCCTTATTGCTGCTACCAGTGGGTTTCTTCTGTCCTTGCTTCACCTTGCTGGGAGCCCGATCTTTGACACTCGGTTTGGTAGAAGTATTACCCTTGTTGTCTTTGTGGTCACGGGCGTAGTTTTGCGGCACGATATCTTGGAGGTACTCAAAAGCTGTTCTAACCTCACCAAACTCAGTCATGTGATTAATCAGGGACTTCAAGAAAGCATGATTCTGGACAGTTTGTGTGTCACACACAACGGCGATGTGGCGTCTTGCACGTGTAACAGCCACATTTATTCTTCTGTCCTCTGCCAGGAAGCCAACTTCACCTGAAATTATATAAACATGTTTGTATGTAAATGTATTCTGCTGAGGTTCATAGTGTGGCAGAAACAAGGACAAGACAACAAAACCAAAACAAATTACCTTTTCTGTTGGATCGAACTAATGACAAGACCACAGCCTCTTTCTCTCTGCCCTGAAATCCATCGACTGACTTAATCTCCAGCTCTGGATGCCTCGCAGAAAGTCTCTGACGCAGAAGATCAACCTAGGCAGAGAACATTTAAAACCAAGTGAATTCGATACACAACGGATAGATCTTTTGTTTAATTTTTGATTTTTAGTCTTATGTAACTTTTGCTGAGCAGCCACTGGTGTCAATTACAGGATGCTGTGCACATTTAATCTTGATGGGATCTAAGCAATTAAGGGTATTGGATGTAGCATGCCCACAGCAGCTAACAGCTCATGTACAGAAAACAAAGCCTGTTAGTCATCCAATCAAAAAATATAAAATCACCAGCACAAACCAGCAATCTTATTGTTCCCTCATGTCAAGTCGACACTAAGCTAACCCGATTCATGGACAACATCTGCACCCATTTATGTTTTACCCAATTTAGTGATAATTTTACAGTAGTATATAAAGATACTGTTGCTCAAGTTGCTGACTTACCTGTAAATTGTAAGGGGCAATAACAGCGATGTCTTTAGCCTTAATCCCAGCTTCAATCAAGGCCTTTATGTGCAGTTCAACAATGTCAACCTCACCTGAGGATACAGGACACACACAGTTACAGCCCAGACAGCTGGAGTGATTAAAATATTCTGTTTTGGGTTTTTTTTGCAATGAAGAACAACCGACCTTGATTGCCCTTGGACTGCTCATCCGTGACCTCCATCTCAGTCAGACCACAGCCTGCTGTGTCTATCAGAAGAAGCGGGGTGCTCGTCTCTTCAACACAGGTGACTCCAGGTAGATCTCTGTTTAGAAACAGTACAGCATGTTTAATAGTTATTTCAATGTGTTATTCTTCGCTGATATACAAAAGTGAAATATCTTCCTTCACTGAACTGATACTTACTTTAATAAATGTTTCTCTACAGAGCTGTGAGCTGTCAGTCTTCCCTGGTACATCTCTTTGGAGGCCCACTCCATGATGGCACTGTTCATGCGGTACTGAACTGTCAGCATACGGACCACCGAGTCCCCATACATCTGGATAAGTCTCTCCATGAGACTGAGAGACAAGCCTTTTGATGCAGCGCTGTGCAAAACACACGACAATATGCACAAACAATAAAAATCAGAAATGTAAAAGGCTCTTAAAAAGTTTGAAAACCAATTTCCTCAGTTAGCTTTTTTTTTCCTACCAAAAAGACAAAGCCATTTACAGTCAAAGCCGAGCAAAGAGGCTTAGCAGACAAATCTGTTAGTGGATTAACAAAAAATAATTTCTAATTATGTGACAGTTAATCAATCAATCAGACAAATAATATGCAGATTAACCAATAATGAAAAGAATACATATTATTATAAATTATATGTTTAAGTTTGAAGTGGGCTGGAAAAGGATGATACACGTTTCAGAATTCAGAATAAATATATGACAACAGATGTGAGGCTGTTTCTGGGAGTTGAACTCTGTTGCTTATTTAATCGTGAAGATTTAGTTATAGAGCAAAGCCTCAGATTCAAAATCTGCTTTTAAAGGAACATGTTTTAGCTGCAGAGAATATTAAATATATATGTTTTAATGTTAATATAGATGTATAAAAGAGAAAACAGTTTTTTACGTTTGTGATTTAATAGTGGGCGGTAGCTGCTTGTAGTCTCCAGCCAGAATGCACTTGCGCGCTCTGAGCAGCGGGATCCAGCAGCTGCTCTCCAGGGCCTGGGCGCACTCGTCTATCACCACCCAATCAAAATGGTCTGCTGGCAGGAACTTCAGAGGGCCGTCATCACAAGCACCTGCAGACACAGACAAGTGCTCTCTGATTGCCTTTCATCGACATGCTACAACTGAATCACATTTTCTTCACTCGAGCCCATTACCGACCTGTGTTGGTTGATAACACGACATCAGCACTTTTTAGGATCTGGGCAATGGCTGTGGCTTCCCTGGTTTTCAGCTCCTTTCTCAGCTCCCCTATTTCTCTTCTGAAATTCACCCGCTCGCCTTTTTCATGCGTCTTCTTTATTCTCATCTTTTAAAATAATTAAAATAATTAAAAATCATATGAAGTGGCACGAACACTCTGAGGAGCATTTGTAAAAAATACTTACAAAAGCTTTATCGATGTCTTTGCGGATGTCAGTGATGATGTTTGCATTGTCACTCTGAGCGAGGATGGCATCCAGTGAATGTCTCTGAATGGACTCCAGCAGTCTGGCAGGGTGGCCCAGCCTCAGGACTTTGGCCTTGCATCGGGCTAACCTCTCTACTAGATTATCCACCGCCACATTAGATGAGGCACAGCAAAGGACCTGCAGAAAACACAAGATTGAAAATAATCTGTCTGCAACAGCAAGGACACAGAAATATAACAATATGTTCACATTTACACCAATAAATTCAACTTTCTGCACCTTTTGACCTTGCTTGACTGCTTGCAGAATGATTTCCACCACTGTGGTGGTTTTCCCAGTGCCTGGAGGTCCATGAATCACAGCCAGTTCTCTCTGACACAAAGCAAACGACACGGCTTCTCTTTGGGAATCATCCAGGTTCAGGTTGAAGAATCCAACCTCATCTGATCAAAGAAAAAAATAAACAGAGCCAGAATTAGTCTCATTGTTTTGCAAAGTTGTTGCATATCACCAAGCTACCACTTAGCCGTGAAGCAAATAGAAGGCATAGCTGTTTAAGTATCACTTACTTGGCTGTGATTGAGAAGATGGTGTTGTGTCTCCAAAAAGAACAGCGATCAGATTGGCTGCTATTCCATTGCCGTATCTATTTAATGCATTTAAAGCACTGGAAACACAAAAACACAGAGGACACATTGGTTTTTTAAGGTCCCACAGCTCACTTTGATCTATATGTGCTTTTTTAAGACTTTACCAGCATTACGCACTTTTTCATTCGTTTGTAGGTGACGTCATTTGCCAACTTTAAAAGGTTGTAAACATCTGTATCAAAACTGAGCCCATCCTTTGAATCATCAAAGGCCACACTTATAGAGGTTTGGCTGACCCTCGTCACTATCCCAGTGGCAATCTGAGAGTCTGCGGTGCATCCACCAGTGTCATGCAGGCCAACTATATCACCTGTAACAAAAGATATAAGCAACACATTAGGCGAAATATGAAACCAAACACAACATAACACACAAAAATAAAGATAAAATGTTTTAGTTTTTCATCTCACCAGGTCCAAAGCTGTTGCTTGGTAGAGAGAGGAAGCCGAGATGTTTTCTTGGCTCTAGGATGACCACTGTGCGGCCATACAAGCCTGTGGCCTGACTTCCTATCTGCAGTTTCAGCAAGCAAACGCCTTTATTTTGAAGGTCCTTGAGAGAGATGTTCTCCTGCCATAACCTGACAGCACAAAACAAGACCGCTACGTTATAATGGCTACAACCAATAATAAGATTTTTTTTTCCCTTTTAATATTTTGTGGTAAAAAAAAAACAACAACAGGTAGGTTAAAACAATGGTTGTATAACAGCTTCTGGTCCAGGAGGTCCATGCAGACCACTTGTGTGCAGCCCAAAATTTATCACAGCACTGACAAACACTTACAAACATGAACACGTCCATGAACACAGACATCTCTACAGCTTTATTTTTCACCTCTATTTTGGAATTTGTCTCTTCCAACCATCACAGTTTGGATGTTGTTTTACTTACTTGGTCTCTGAAATTTCAGCTTCCCTCTCTTCTTGTAGAAGCTCGAGCGTCTTTGACACAAATTGTTCCAGAGCCATCACTCACTAAAAAGATCAAAGTCAGTGTTAGAGAGCAGGTTCAGATGCAGGTAAACCTCGCCTTATAGCTACCTCCTTTTCACTGTAACAAATGTTATACACACCAGTCAGACTAGACTGATAAAACTTTATGTAATCTGATATGTTGTATGTAAATTTACTTTGATTCATTTCATACTTCCACTACTACTAAGTGTCAACTGTTAATTTTATACTTTGTACTCTATTTGTTGCACAAGTAAAATAAGTGATTTACATGTGCTTCACACCAGCAATGCAGCTACAAAATAAACAGCCATACATAATAAATAATCCAAAATACCACTACACTGGGGGTGAGCTTTCTGCTGCACAATGAGCTCTGATATTTGTATTTATATCAGAATTTTAAAAGCTGACTTTTATTTCTAAAGGGATGTTTTTAGTTTGTGTTGTTGGTAACTTCAACTTCACAGGAGTAAACGCTACATCCCTTCTTCTTCCACCACGGTGTGTGGCGCATGACAAAATGTTCAACTTGATACACAAAACTGGAGCTCTGGCCTCTCTTATAATCTGGTTATAACAGTCTGTAGTTTACTGTCAGTGTCCCACGGGGGGTAAAACCAGCCGAGTCTCTCTCTGAAGCTGTAAATGCTGACATGTTTAAGTTAGCAGCCTGCTAACCACACTGCACTCACACCACTGACTCCAGCTACAGACACTGAACGAGACGGTGCCACTCACCTGTTCAGGTCAGAGCAGAGACAGAAACAGCTGGTGAGAGTTAATCCTGCAGGACAACTTGTAACTGTTATAATGTATCCTGTGTCTGCTTGTGTCTGCTCAGTGGGTTGACATCTTTGGTTTGTTTCAGTCTCGTCGTCTTCTTCGACTGTGACGACTCGGTAGCATCTCAGCTGCAGCGCCACCTGGCGGCCCACAGGGCGTCTCTCACTCAGCTGCAGTCTGGGTTGCCATGTTTGATTCACAAAAAGAAGCATAACCAAAGCTAATGAACCACCAAAACACCCCGAAAGAAGCCATAATTTTGTATTTGAATGTGGCAACAAAAAAATTGCGTGTGTGTTTTCAGTATTTACAAGAAAAAAACAGAAGCTTCCTTGCTTGTGTATACACCTGTTCCTCTTACAGCGCAGCATATTAGCTCATATCCTGTTTTTCCATTATAGTGTGAAACATATGAAATAGAAGACGTTTTAAGGATACAAAGGGTAGTCCTAATTATTACAACTTTTAAATATGAATTATTTCTCGCGCAGACGGGGGACTAGACAACCGAATCTGGCAACCGTGCTCCCCACAACCTTTATTTTGAAAAGCACACATGGCGGAAGTTACACGGCGTCGTTCCCCCAGCAGAAACACGTTGAGCTAAGTTGTCAGTCAGAGTGGTAGCGACCGCTCGGCAGCCAGAGCCGAGGAGGAGTTCACCATAAAACCAGGATATAAGTTTTAACAGCTCGTCTCTCTCTGTGGTTTCACACCGCGGGAGAATAATATGCTGCTTTTTAATCTGCCACATCTCAGTCAGGAAGGAAGCACTTGCGCTGCAAAACCTGCAGACCTGAGCTAACCCATTTTTGTATTTTTTTTATTATTATTTCATTTAACTGCTCCACGACGCCTTTTATTTTTTTCACTGCCTTTTTGGAGATGGAGATGAGACGGACGCTGGTGTTGTTGCACTGCATCTCATGCTGCTGGCTGGCCAGTGCCACACTTTCAAAAACGGATGCGAGGAAGCCGCACAAAGCTGAGGCTGAGGTGAGTATAACTTCAGGTCTTCCTGTCTTGAAATGGGTGTGTGAGCTGTCAAGTCTCTGAGCTGTCTGTTTTGTTTTTGCCACTGTGTGTTCTCCCTTGTTTCAGGCAGAGGCCCGTATCCTCGCCTGTCACTTGTAATCTGTCAGTGAAATGTGCTCCCTCTTCTCTTTGATCCCTCTGGTTAGACATCTCCAGCTGAGTTATCTGCGCTGGAGAGAGGCCTCGTTGTGTCAGACCCGCTCTGGAAAGACATCGTGAAGGAGGAGAAAAGACACTGTGCTCACACCAAGAAAACATTTCAAGGACCAGTGCTGGGATATGTCACACCTGTAAGTCTGACATCCACAGTCTCTCTGGCACATCTACATGCCTGCTCCCTTGTTGCTGTACAACCCTGTTACCACATCACAGCATCAAAGGAGAGGTGCAGAGCTTTCAAGTCTGTCCTCATACAATGCTCACAGCAAGCCACTATTATTTACACCATATTTGCATTGGAAGAGTCTGAGACTGCAGTTCCTTCTCGCCAAACTGGCTGTAAAAAGATCCTTTTGTGTTTGTGTGTGGAGCTGCATGCTTTGGTGGGGGTTGGAAATTCACAAACATGAACTCTTTGCATACATTTACTCAAATGCTCATGTCACGATGAGTTGGCCAAATGAACCGGCTATTTTTTTTTTTCTATTGCAAAATCTCCTCTGTGTGCATAATTTGATGCTTCTCTTTTGTCTTATGTGGAGCTAAGTTTTGACAAAACAAGCAGTGTGAACACATCAGCTTCAGCTCTGGGACATGGCGATGGTGTAAAACACATTGGCCTGCAAACCCAATCTCTTACCCTGTAGTTGTTTAAGGAGGAACAGTAGTATCTAATGACTCCTGCAACATGTGGGCATTATTTTAGGATTGACTTGATTTGTTCCATCAGTATCTGAATCACGCGTCTCATTTTCCCCCGTCCTGCAGTGGAATTCCCATGGCTATGACGTTGCCAAACTTTTTGGCTCCAAAATGACCTCCCTGTCTCCAGTGTGGCTTCAGCTCCGCCGCCGAGGACCTGAAACCTTTGACGTTACAGGGCTGCATGACCATGACCCAGGTAGACGACAAGCATCAGTGACAGGAAGCGCTACTCTAGTCTTTATCACTCATCGGTGTCATATAGCAGAAAGACAAATGCATATCATGTGAAATGGTGTTTTTTGTCTCACCAGGGTGGGTCAAAGCTGTACGCAAATCCAACAAAAAAGTCAGGTTGGGTGAGTGGATGTCCACCTCACTGCCAGAAATACTTTCAGATCTCATAACGTGGCTCAGTGGAAGTGATTTGTTTATTTAAATGCTCCTTCTCCTGTTCTCCCAGTGCCTCGGCTGCTGTTTGACGGCTGGTCTTACCAGGACTACATGACGGTGCTGGGGAGTGAGGATGAGATAGAGGAGCTGGGCAGCGAGCTGGTGGATGTTGCAAAGGTAACCCAGCAGCGATGGCGTTCAGCTTTATCTCTCTTGCAACAGTTGTGTGTGTGACGTTGGTGGTTGGTGCAGTTTGTCTAACGCAGCTGCGGCTTTGCAGACTGAAGGTTTCGACGGCTTCACCTTGGAGCTGTGGAGTCAGCTGGGCGGCAACAAAAGAAAGTGAGTTTTTGCCAGACCAATGTCTAAACTCTGGACATCTTGGTGATTCAAGAAGGAAATAAAATGACTCAAACATTTGCAATCTTCTTCATGCAGGGAGCTGGTGCATTTGGTGAAACACATATGTGAGACATTGAAGGCTAAACGATTAGACTGCATTCTCGTCATTCCACCCGCTGTCACAAGGTGAATGGAAATGATTTACTTTCAATATGTATATAACTGTCCCTATTCATTGATAATAATTGATACTAAGTTTTTGTTTTTTCCTTTTCCACTATGATCAGTGCAGGGCAGCCAGGTATGTTTGGCAGGGAGGAGTTTGAACAGTTGGCCCCAGCAGTCGATGGATTCAGCCTCATGACGTACGACTACTCCAGTGGTGCCAGGTGAAGTATATTCATAGTATAAATGGACATGCTGGAGGTTGTGACAGTGACACATCAACGCACTTCTCTTTCCTCCTTTCTTTAATTTTTGTTTTTCTTGTTTTGTTTTTTTTAATAGACCAGGCCCGAGCTCTCCTCTGCCCTGGATAAGAGACTGTGTTCTCCAGCTGGCACCGACCGCTCAGTGGAGGCAAAAGATCCTGCTGGGACTCAATTTGTATGGCATTGATTTTGCAAGTCAGGGAACAGAGCCGATTCTGGGAGGAAGGTAAGATACAAATATACAAGTGCTACTGCAGGAGTGACGTTTAATACGTATTAAGCTTCAGAAATGAGAGTACTCCACTGATTTGCATTCCTGTAACAAGGTCAGGCTCATGAAGAATGTTTTTTATTCTATGCCCTTGGCTCTTTCTTGTCAAAATAAGCGTGTAAATTATTTACATTGCAACTTGACTTGACAGTTCAGTCAGATACTCAGATGATTTATGATGGTAGCAGTGCATCTTCAGTTCAGAAATGGCAAACGCACTTTATCCTAACTCAGATTTTTTTTTTTTTTCATTTTCAAACTTGTAGCCTTTAGTTTCTCCCACTGGAGCCACAAAAAGCTTTTCTACATTTTTTTTTTCAAATCCATAATAGGGCTTCCCAAGACCATAACCAAAATTTGATGTTTAAAGTCAGTGAAGTTCCTTTAATGTCCCTAAAAACTTTCAAGTGTCCTAAACATTACATAACTATGTACACTTTTCATGAGCATACATGTATATACAACAAAGTTCAGAAAAGAAAACTTCCCCTGTATACCACCGTGTCCTCATCAAACCAGAGCAAGGACAAAGACACAACATTTCTAACCTTGGTAAAAGAAAGTAAGAAGCTGCAGTAGTCAGTTTATCATCAGGGAATAACGCTTATCTTTCATTTGCTACAGGTACATAGAGATTTTGCGAGAACACAGGCCCAAAGTTCTCTGGGATGAATATTCTGCAGAGCATTACTTCAACTACAAGAGGTAATGATAATGTAATATTTTAAGTCAATGAATATTCCAACAGCATCTTTTAACAAGGTCCATCTGTCCCTGACTTTCAATTTCAGGAGCAATGCAGTTAAGCATGTGGTGTACTATCCATCACTGAAGGTAAAACTCTTCACATTTCAAGTTAAATTGTAGATAAACACAGTTGTTTACAGTAACATGTGGAGATTAACATTGTTTTTTATTATTTTACAGTCGATCTACCTGAGAGTCACTGTAGCCACTGAGCTGGGAACTGGAATTTCTTTATGGGAACTGGGACAAGGACTGGATTATTTCTTTGATCTCCTATGAGAGTTGGGCTTGTTAGTTAAGCCGGGGGACCTTGGATCATCAGCACATCGATTCATTATTTTTTTTCAGCAGCACACCAAAGCTCAGGTGGTGTATGCAGATATTATTTTCCTTTTTTTTTTCTGCGTGAGCAATTGAGAATGAACTCTTAGTTAATACTCGACCTGTGTGAGGGTCATGATGAAAATGTTGAGAAATCTTGTTTAAATGGACGGAACTGGTATTTGTTGATTTAATAGGTTCAATCAGCGGTTGGTAGGTACTTCAGTATGTTTTATTCCTGTTTGTTAATTATATTCTGAAAAGAAAAAAAAAACAAGAAAAAATACTTGTGCAGTTCAGTCAGAGTGCAGTAACACATCTCCATCCAGCAACAGAAGGTGCATAAACATCAGTATGTGTAAAGTACCAGTGGCTGTCAGGGTTCATGTGCCACAGATCTGATCTGCTCGCTCTGTTTTGCTCACCATTGCCTACAAACATTTCCGCTCTGGGAAGATGAACTGTCATCAACTATCACCAAGAATGCATCTGTTCCTGATATCAGTGGTTTTTTTTGGGGTTGTTTTTGTCATTTTTTAAATCTTCAAATCAAGACATTTGATTGTGTGGTTTTTATTAGATTTATAATAACAGCATCGACAAGTAATGAAGTTGTATTTACAGTGTTGCCAAACATCTGTTCTGCTGCAGCAGCATCTTCCAGTATTTATCTGAAATGAATGTTTGTTTAATTACATGAATATAAATGTGGAAACAGATCGTTCTTTATTAATTTCAGTGCTCCTGTTTCAAATGTTTCTGTTTTCACTTGGCACTACAGAGCAGGATTAGATTATTTACAGCAAGCGAGGTCGACTCCATGTTCTGGCCAGTTATCAGGTGTCTGTCTATGACCACGTGCACGGCGTCTTCTTGACTTGCTGAAGAACAAAGAGACAAACAAGAAAGAAAAAAATGCAGATTAAAGTCTTTTACTGTGCTGTTTTTTTTATTATTATTTTTTATTTTTTATCTGTGCTCTTCAGGTAAGCTCACCTGTGTATGACCCTCCACTGTCTTTCACAAAGTCTTCCACAATCAGGGGCAGGTTGGCAAAGTCAGGCCTCCGTACCAGTTCAAACACTGACGGCTTTTAAAAAAAAACATTAACTGTTAATAACACTGAAAACATAAATACATCTACATATATATTGCCCTTATGGTGACTGGAGGAAGAAAGACTAACCCCTGTTAAACTGTAGCCACTGAAGATCCACTTCTGCCCCTCGGTGGCACAGCACAGAGCCGACACTCCCTGTCCCACTGCACAGACCGGCTCTGCACACAAACGGAAATCAACCTTTATCAAAGTTTGTACAGATTACATACTGACTGCTTTGAAAACGAGCTCCACACTCACTCTGTTGAGAGATGAATTGTGTGAGAATGCGGTGCAGAGAGCCGCTGTGTGCCAGGTCGTTCAGCGCCCCGGGACAGTCAGGGAGGAGCAGAGCCTGGTATCGGGCACCTGGAAGAGGTCGTCATGACATTAATGAGCAGAGTTCAACAACCAGCAGCAGGAGGAATGAGAGACGTGAAGTGAATATTCTCACCATCTATAGATTCTAGTTTGGCCGGCGTTGCATAAGGTTTCACATTGAAGTCTTGCACCCATCTGGCAGTGCTTTCATCCACTCCAACAAAGTCTATTGGCTTCCCCTGCAATTCACAGAAAGACTCCTTATCTCACTACAGACAAACAGAAATCATGCTGAGGTCACAGGTATTGAGCAAATGTGCAACTGATTTGTAGGGCTGAAATAAGTCGATCAATTTGTTGAAGGGAAAGGGGGAAAAAAGTTTGCTGTTTGATTTATCATCTCGCTTGTCAGGATTTTTTTCTGGTTTATGTAAGAAATATGAGGACATCACGTTGGGCTTAAATTTATTTTAGAATATTTTCAGTGCCACCGTGAAGCCTCCAGTGCACACACAGAGCTTTCAGTACTACAGAAGAGCACTGATGAGACATCATTCATAAAGGCTTTAAAGGCTGTAATTACTTTACTAATGCCTCACAGATCAGCTGAAAGACATTAATAGGGACAGTTTTGGGTTGCCAGACTGTGGAAGATTCCACTTCAGCATGTCACTGGACCGTTGCTGTCATTCACATTCATTTTGTTCAACAAATCTTTCAAGGGATTTTCAGTTTTTGATAAACCATCAGTGAAAGTTAGTCATAAATATATAACTATGTTCTCCTGATAGCTATAAATTATTGATTCATAAACAATCAATAATGAATAAAATCTGTAGCTTTAATTGCAAGCCTTTTACAGATAAGTTTTGCTCCATATGTCCTGCAGCATTTTTGTAAGCTGGTGAGATCCTAGTTATAATTAATTATATAATGCATAAAATGGATTCGTTTAGCTTTCTTTCCTGTCTTTTTCTGCCCACTGTGTTGGTTTCATTTTGTGGCAGCTATTTTTCAGAGAGCAGATCAACTCTAGAGGTTTGTTCTAACAGAAACTTTTAAAAGTCACCGAAGAAGCTTACAGAGAAGTTACCTTCTGCCCACTTTGACCCCTTTATTAAAAGAATAAGAAGAAAAACAGAAGAGAGCTGCAGTCTTACCCCAGGTGTGGCGGTCTGGAGGTTAAACGCTGAGCTACACAGACTGAAGCACTGATGGAAAGACTTGGCGGACACTCCTGCATGAACAAACACACCGGTATAAACCAATAAAAACCACAGACAGCACTGAACAACTGATCATCAGCACAGCACAGTGTTAACATGAGAGGAAAAGAGGAACTGCTGGACTCTGACTCTGACTGGTTCAACACTGGGTCGTCGCTGCAGCTCATCATCATCATCTTCACCACCACCCACCTTGAGCTGAGGCGCTGGCCACGATCAGACACGTCGGTTTAGCAGACATCTCGTTAACCTGTGTTTCCTCTACATGGGATAAGTTCACCTCTTTGAAAAGGATAACAATGAAAGTGGTTGAAATAATAATGCAGGGCAGGGGGGGAAAGAAAACGAACGAGGAAGACGCTGTGTCACCTGACAACAACATCCGCTCAAAGGATTTCAAAATAAAAGCCTAATGTCTAAGGCGAGGGGAAATGTAACGGTATGGTTTTTATTGCTTTTAAACAAACAATTTTTTTAAAGCTCACTTTACATTATAAGTGCAGTAAACACAGTGTGAAATACATTCAAACAAACAAAGATTAACAATAAGGCTAACTTTTTTTTTTTTGCTACATTACATGAAAATAAAACTTTAGAAGTTACCACGCCTGTGGTTAGCATAAAACAAACTGTAAAATGCATCAGACTTTCCAGAAAACAACAGTGCTGTCCAGCAGCATTACTGTATCTCTAGTGTTTGTAATCTGAAAAAAAAACATCATGTCATGGCTTTTTAACTTCACAGCATCCAGAACTGTGTGAATAATTTGGGGCAGTCAAATTTCTAATCAAATATTGTACAAATTCATTCAAATATTTGACACATTTTGTGAAATTTAATCAGACATCATCAGGATGGATCTTCTTTCAAATTTTGATAAAGGCAGCAAGTAAACATCATCCCCACAAGCTGAAAGAAAAAAAAAAGACACGAGGACCTTGTTAGTTCCACACTGTGCACAGAAGCAACCTTTGTTTACTATTCAACAGCTTTTATTAAAAAGAGAAGCTCATACAACCTTATTAACTACTTTGTCAAGTGGTTATAGGGTTTTACCTGTAGAAATGCAATGCCAATGCCCACTGCGCCGAGAATATACAACTGACTCAGGATGAATTCCTCTAATTTCATGATGCAGCCTCCCTGACAGCATGAGAAATCAAAAGGAGTTAATTTTGCTTTAATTCAGCATTCAGCCAGAACCGAATGAACAGATACACCCACCTCCACTTTGTAGATGTTGGAGGGATGATCCCTGAGGCCGCAGAGGTCACTGGGAGTTTTACAGCAGCTATCAGGAACCAGCCGCTCGTGAGCTTGGATCCACGGGCTGTCTGCCCAGTCTGAGAAGTTGGTGCTGCCACAACACATAAACTGAAGGAGGAGCAGAGGAAGGGCAAAAGGATAAGATACACAAACATATGGAGACTGAAGGGGATTTCATTTAAAACTCTCTGGTCGCTGAGATTTTCCTCAGTAACTGAAAAGGTGATTCAAACATGCAGTATCACTTCCCCACCTCCTGATGAAGCTTGTCCACAGCGTGCGTGACGCTTTCCTCCCCTGGCTGCTTGTATTTCAGCTGCATGGTCACCTTCAGGTTCTGTCTGAGCTCGTCATCCAGCTGCAACACAGGAGAAGCATTTTAGATTTTGTGCAGGAAATATATTTACTATGTCTTTCCTATGTGTGTAAAGCTATACATGTCACAGTCAATAAAAATAGCCCCTCGTCAAGTTTCTTTCCTCCCCCGTAACATTCCACTGTACCTGTGCAATGTCCACATATAACTCAAAATATATCAGCTCAGATCCTCTGCCCCCTGCCCCCCTCCCAACACCATATTTCACATGCATTCCTTAAATTGATTTGCAAACATAAATAGTTTTGTTTCTGAACTGGCAAAGTGCAAAGGTTGAAAACGAGCCATCATATATCAATCTGTCAGAGGAACAGGTTGATATAAAATGGAGACAGATGGCAGCAGATTACCTGGTAGCAGAGAGGGAAACACTGGAGCCCGAGAGAGGGGGAAAGAAAGAGAGGTGTGAGAAAGATGGGAAAAAAGGACAAACAAAGAACATGCGCAAAGAGGATTGCAGAGAAGATTTCACAACAGAGAGGGCAGCAACTGAAGCATTTCATGGGCGGTTAAAAAAAAAGACAAAGAAATGATATGATGGAGGGGAAAGTAAAGGTGTTTGAAATCACATAAAGGGATGATGGAATAACAAAAACACATTAAATACAAGAACAAAGACAAAGACTGTACAAAAACTTGCAATTGCTGTTAAACCTGAAATAAACATAAACCAACAACAAACAAAGCAATGAAAAAGTACAAATACTTCACCTCTTGGTATGTTATGTAGGCCAGCACACCAGCAATGATTTCCAGTAGGAAAATGCAGAGCAACAAGACCAAATACTGTTGAAAAGAGGCATAAAAAAACCAAGAGCACATCTGAAAATCAACTTCTGTTGTGAAAAAGAAATCCCAGCATTTTTCAGATGGTGTTTCAGTGCATTTCTCTGCTGAAATATGACATTAAATGTGACTTTGCATATGGCAACAGCTTTGGATCTAACTGTGCATGAGTCAAAAAGCAAAATATAAAAGTCATGCTCTAGAGAATAACTGGTTTAACTGTGGGAAAGGAAGTTATTCATTACAAAGGTCATGGCAAATATGGAAATAGACACAATGTGACAGAGCTTGTGCAGTGCTGCTCCAGTATTATACCCTCTCACTGCGTATATCTGTCCCCCTCACTGCCTCTTCAGTCCAAGCAGCTGCTTGTGATGCCCCTCATTCCTCTGGCATGAGCTGCACTCTAAATCTACACTCTTAAAGACACACTCTGCGTGACTTTGTCTGTTATTTCTGACAGCAGTGTCCGTCTGACATAATGGGCTGCACTGCATGCAGGCCTACGAGACAGAAGGTCACCAAGGATTAACTTTCAATACACATGGACCCAGACTAGCTTGTGTGTGTATAAACAAGAACTTAAAGTGTCTTTTCCCGGTTTCTGATTCCACATAATTAAATGAGGTTAAGGCTGCAGTGGAGCAGAGTGAAAGTAAACATGACAAGGTTTTAATAAAATGTTTCCCAGCAGTAGAGCTCTGTTTTGTGACTGATCCACCTTACCACAATCAAAAGACTCCTCGTCTCTTTCAGGGTGGCACAACATCCAATTATCCCGGTCACTATCACAATGGCCCCAGCAGCGATCAGGATGTAAGCCGAGGCTGAGTAAAAGCCTGAGTTCAGTAAACTGATGTAGTCGCTTTTTTCCACCAGAGTCCACACTCCCACTGCCAGCACAGCTCCTCCAGCCACCTGAAAGAAGGTCTGTTATCAGCACAACTCAAACCAGATGCCCCTCTGAGGAGTTTTATCAGTTATAAACGAGCTCCTAGTGATGCTAAAGATGGCAATGTGAGCCTCAAGAGACATGAAGTCAAATTTGTTTTCTTTTTTTATCAGATGCAAGTAAATCAGTTTCATATTCGAGTGGATACTTGATGAAAATGCACCATGAGAAATGAATAGGTGACACGAGAACTGATACAGTCTGTCTTTGAAGCCCAGAGGAAATGAAAGTTACTAAAGTAAAAACTAGAAAAACGTAATGAAAAAATAAACTCAAGCGTCTATTGTAAACAAAAGGTTAGAGTGTCTGGATTTTCTTTGAAGTACACAATGTATGAAGTATTTTCTTTCCTGTCTTCTCACTAACTGTTGTAACCATTGCAAAAAAAAATATGTAAACAATAAATTAATCTGAAATGTTGTTTAAAGGAACTACACCATTGCATAATATACACATTTTTATATTAAAAGATAAGTAATAGTGAGAACCAGTGTAAATTGTGTAGAAGTTAAATAGTGTAGTAAAATAGAGCTTTTAATGGGGGATTTGTTCTCTTAAATTGTGTTAAAATCATAATTCTTCCTTGTTAACTTACCCAGAAAAGAATATTGAAGAGAAAAAGCAGATATTTAAGACAAATTGTTCCACAGGTAGTTTTCTCATGTTGTGCTTCCATTCTGAAATACAGAAGAAAAAAAGGAAATATTCGACTGTAAAGTGATGCATAAACTCAGAAAACATCAGCAAATGAAGAACTTTTGGAGAAGATCAGATTGCATAGTTTAATATCCCCCTCGAGACATACATTTCTCAGTGAGCAAGTCACTCCCTCCAAAACTGCTCCCACGCTATACACAGGGGATTACTGTCACACATATCAGTTACTATATTGCACGATGGATTAAGCCTGTTAGTGCTGTATCTGATGGAGACTTGTTGGTTGAGGAAACACATGGGGTTTCCTCTTTTGCTGAGCTTCAGTTTCACCTTTGGTGGGAAAAGGTGATTGGAGTTCAAACTTAACCACAGTATAAGCCTTTCTGAAGACATGCTGTTTTTCCTCAAGGTTTGTTTGAAAGGTTTTGCATGTAGTACAAACAAATAACACTTAACAGTGGACCAAAAATAAAATGGGGTTGCATTTCAAACTTGCAAAAAAAAAAAGTTGGGATAAAAGAGCAATGGAAAAAGCTCACTGATGAAATCAAATCTGTTGTGGGGAAAACATGCTTAACATGTGTCACATGTCAACCGGCAGACAGATATATATGTCCCCATCTCTGTAACTCACACTCCAGTGATATACTGTTGACATTTAACTATTTACCTAATGAATTAGTCAAAGTCTCTTTTTACCCCCAACCCGAACTGAGCTGAACTTTCTTCTGTTTCTATTTTAAGAAAAGCTGTGACCTGGAGCATCATGAGAGATGGTGACTTCAGATTGTGGGTAGATATGAGTGCAGCACTCTGGATAAAGCCATAAACACATAAGCAAAGGGTACAAAAGATGTAAAATAACAGGCACATTTCATTCAACGTTGTAAGAGTCTGCTTCTTTAGCTCCAAGTCAAAATACTCCATGTGGGAATGTGATCATCTGACAAAAGAAAATCTAACGGTCAGTTATTTTTAACTCATTGTGTCATGGAAAAACTGCTCTGCCTTTCCGCTGAGACCAGATTACTCCTACCTGATTCTCTGTGGTGGGCCCTGAAGGATGTAGATTATAGGGGTAGCGTCTTCCAAGCTCCCACTAACCCCAGTGTCAATGTGCTGCTGTCTTTGAAGGTTAACTGCAACAGTGTAAGCTCTAACTTGACACCCGGAGCCAAACCTCCTACCCAAGCGTCTGAGCGTCGGTCCTCTTTTGGCACAGCTCAGGCAGCTCGCCCCCTCACAAGTTATACAGAGGACATGTCTGCCCCCAGCTGGTTTCTCATGCTTATGAGCTTTTTAAGCCCTATAAACAAAAGTTGAGCTCACCAATGTGTGCTCAAAATGTCTCAAAAGACAACAACAGAGGAGTCGTCAAAAATATATTTTATTGGGAGGTTTCACAATATACAATGGCAAGAAAAAGTATGTGAACCCTTTGAAATTTCTTAGTTTTCTGCATTAATTGGACATTAATTGTGATCCCGCATTTATCTTAGTCACAAGTATAAACAATCACATACCACACAAACAATTATAATATCTCATGTCTTTATTGAACATATCCATTAAATATTCACAGTGCTGGTGGAAAAAGTAAAGAAAGATTAAATCTTTGTTTCAACAGTCCACAAAACATTTTCCCATTAGTGTTGTGAAGTGGCAAATTTCAGGCCTTCAATGGGAAGCAAAGCAATTCATGCAGAAAACTAGGAAATTCCAAAGGGTTCATATACTTTTTCTTGCAGCTGTACATAACATGTGTAAACCTTACAGATAATGTTCAGTAAACTTATTCCAAGATGAAATGGCTCTGGAGGAAAATGTAATGAACTGTAGTGAGGACAGCCCCAGCGTTTCTTCGTCTTTTTATGTACAGCAGCTTCTTTTAGTCGTGTCCTCGCTCAGTAAAAGTGCATCTACGTACTGTCGATCGTGCCGGGCAACCAACACCCTAAAATTGCATAAAAAGTACAAAATAGATCACAGAGCAGCAGAAACCACAATGTTTGAAAACAGAAATTAGTTTACATTTCACAGCACTGCTGCTTTGTGATAAAAAATAATATGGTGGGAACTATATATCTATTACTCATCAAGCACAGATTTGTTGTTTGTATGAACTCTCTCCTCTCTAGTTAATAACAATGGGTGCTTTTCAAAAATTGCTAAACTGAAGCCTCCAAAATAACCATGATGTTACCTTTTCAATGAAAACTGATAAAACTGAATTGATCTTAAGTGTTATGAGGGTGTAGGATTCATTGGAGGACTGTTTTTAGTTTTGCTGGGTCTACACTATGATCTGCCAACCGAATGTGGCTACAATGACATAAATAAACAGTGACTGATTCAGTGTAATAATAATAAATGTTGCAGTATAGAAATATAAGGTCATACCCAGCCAGGTCAATCATCAGCTCCTCCATGTTGTATCCTGTCTTGGCACTGCACTCATAAAACAAAGCTTTGTGGTGCTGTATAAACAAGGAAACAACATTTTTATTTCACTTCACTCAGAATTGAGAAAAATCACAGAGGAAAATTGTTTGAATATTCAAATGCACCTCACCTCTGCCAGCCTCTGCCCGTCCTCTGTCGTCACTTTTCTGCCATGTCTGTCTGCCAGGTCCAGCTTGTTCCCCAGCAGCATTAACACTGCACCGTCACACATCTTCCTCTGCGAAGATCACAGTGTACATATTTTATGTATCAGCATTAAAAGACGTAAATGTACAAATGTACAAAAACTGTAATGTTGCACCATCCACATGAGCATCTGACAGAAATGCCCCAAACAATAAATAAAAATGGTAATAGACAAATGGAAAAAAAGACAACAACATACATTCAGATATGAACAAATACAGCAGTAGAACAACTGCCTCCATTGGTTTGCACATGCCAATTATAAAAAACACAACAGATACACATTTTCAGTAATACTGTGATGATGTTAGCAAACAATAACAACAATGGTGTCTCCACATTCTAGCCTAGGTGGTGTTGAGGTCTTTCATAGAGAAGGGGCAGAGTTTTAGAAATGGTTGTGCTCTGTCTGCCTGAGGGGAGGAGCTGATATTCAGGGTGGAGAAGATGAGTTGGATTTGAGATTTTCTGTGATTATTTAATTGCAATGTAAATAAAATGTGTGCCTATTCAAATTGGAGTAAACTGTTTTGCATGTTTTTACATCCACGCAACTGTGACATCACTACCTGCTCACCTTTACAGAGTCCATCCATCCTCTCACTGCTGTGAAGGAGGAGGGTTGCATTATGTCGTACATGGCGAGAAGGCCGTCAGCCTTCCGGTAGTACTGCTCAGTGATGCTGCGAAACCTGGAGAAAGAGCCAGAAAAACACAAATAGGAAAAGGAATATTAACACAAAAAGAAAAAAAGTGGGTTATTAGGAGTAAGAAATATAATTCTACAGCTGATATATCTGACCTCTCCTGTCCTGCAGTGTCCCAAAGCTGCAAAGTGACTGTGGTGGAGCCCAGAGTTAAAGTCTTCATGTGGAAATCTAGACCTAAAAACAAAAGCGGGCCCCACTCTCATATCAGACTTCTACACAGAGAAGCAAATGAATCATTGAAAAAGTGATTAAAAAAATTTAAAGTCTTACCAGCAGTTGCACTCATGTTATTGTCGAAGCGTCCTGTGCAGTAGTGCTTGATGAAGGAGCTTTTACCCACATCGGAGTTCCCCAAGAAAACCACCTTGAACACTTGATGAGGTTGACTGACAGATTTGCTCTACAATTTGGGTAAAAAGCCAAATTTAATAATTTAATCTAATATATATTTGTTGCCAATGCCATTAAAAGGGAGCACATCTTTGCCAAAAATATAAAAGCTGTGCTCTGTATTCTACAAAGGCCTTGTTATATCATTATCTCCCTCTACCAATATTTTTAATTTAACATTTTCCCTACCTGAGTTTGAGCCTGTTCAACATTTTCAGCCCTGACTCTACATGACGGTTGGCGTTTCTTGGTTGTTTTTGTCATCACTTTGTCTTTGTTCTGCTCCAACTCATCAGACGAGCTCAGCTGTCTTCAGAATCAGTGAATACACAAAATTAGTGACTTCCTATGTCAATGTCACTCACTGCCAAGATGACAAATGTAATATCAGATGCATTTAGTCATACGAACCTCTTCAGTGGCTTGTCTTGCAGTAAGTAGTTACCTATGACTGACCCTCTCTTCTGCAAAGTCTTTGTGACATGTGGATTCTAAAAAAAAGTTTTATGTGGAAAGTGAGGCAGAAGAAACAAGCAGAGTTAAGATTTCTGTCTTGGAAAGATATTTATAGGCATAAATAACAAACAGATGTGCTATAACAAACAGATGTGCTATTGTTTCACACTGACAAGTTATTTGGTACATTTAAAAAGCAAGGATTCAGTCCAGTAGTGACATTTATTCTGCTACATAGTAAATAAACATCATAATCATTTATTAGCAGTACACGTATTCCACTATAAATTATGACATGAAAAAGAGAAAAACGGAAATAATCGACAGGCAAATGATTTGTGACCTTTGTCAGAAAGTTTGTTCAGAAACGTAAATACAAAATTATCTGTCATATTAATCTTCTACAGGAATGTGTGTTAGGATGAAAGGAAACCCTGCTGAGTGTGAGGATTGTGATAAACAACAAGGACTTTATCATTTTGGTAAATACTGACCCATTTTAGTTCACCTGCATAAATAGTGCTATGTACAATATCATTAATAAACATATATATATATATTTATACTATATATAACACTCTTTGCTTCACTGCGTCCTTGACACAGGACTGAATAAATGTCTTTTCAACACTTCACCAACCACAACTAGAAGAGAGGACAAAACAACAATATTGCTGACATGCAAAACTCTTTAACAGTGTCAGAGACATTGACACAAGTTCAGCCAATAACCAAACAATAACAGCTGCCCATATAAATAATCATTGTCCAGAGGGTGGACTTATGGTGGGTAGATCTGCTGTGTCCATGGGGTACAAAGGTCTTCACGGAGGTAACAGTTTAATGGAAGGACAGGAGCAGGAAGGACAGAGCTTTTGTGACTAACCCTCTTCTGAGTCTGTTGGGAATCTTTCTCATCTCGCAGCCTTTTGTTCATATCCCTGACACAAAAAGAGAAAATAATTTAGGACTGCTCATGTTGACTGATTCATGTTTGGAGCAGTAAATGGTCGAATTAATCAATTGTCAGGACACTTGAGTTAGACAGAAACTAGAAAATAGCAGCAGGACAGACTTACCTCAACAGTTCCAGTTGTCTCAAGAGGCTACCCTTCTCTTTCTGCATGTTTCTGGACACCTTCATCACGTTTCTATGGTGACACAAAAGATCAATTACGTATTTTGTTAAACAAACCAACAATAAAAAGTGATTCTAGTAAGTGCAGCCAAAGCTTGATGCACAATTTCTCTGCTCCAATCTCCTCTAAAAACTGTTGTAACAAAACAACAGAGACAATCCTTGATTACCACAAACACTGTGGATTGCTTGATAAATCCCACATTCCCAGTCCTGATGCCATAAATGTTCACATATTCCTCACAGAAAATATGTTTTCTAAAAAAATGACAGTGCTCAGCTGTATTAGGGTTGTTTTTTAACAACAATAAATAAATGGTCAATCAATAAATAAAATATTGATGTTGAATAACACGTTGTTGGTTTTCAATCTATTCCTGAAGAATCATGCCAGCTGTGTCCTTTAATAAACCCCTTGTATTCCTGCATGTTATCAGATCATCTGCTCAACTGAAATCCAGAGTATTGTTTAGGGATTTTATTACTTTTTCTATACTTTTTAAACTTGCTTAATATGCAACTGGATTTGTAATAAATACATTAAAAAAAAAATCTTTCATCAACTCTAGGAGTTTGACTGGAACTAAAAAGGGAACTCATATGACATCCATACGTATTTTTTGGTTTCAAAACAAAGCATTCGGTTTACTTCCTTTCCTTTTAAGAAGTAGGATTGAAATAAAATGATTGTGATTAAGGATAAGGATGGAGTGTTTTCATGAATGAATCTCTGATGTTATACTTGGGACATTCAGGTTCAGCGTGTTGTTCACCACTCACCTCTGCCTGTCCACTTGCTCCTGGGCAGCGTTGAGCTGCAGCAGGCTGAGCTGACCCAGTGCAGCCTGCAGCTGCTCTCTGCTGCTCTCCACCTGCTCCTGTAACTGGATGTTGAGGCTCCGCAGCTGCTGGTTCTGCTCCTTGATGTTTGCCTGCTCACAGCTCAACTGCCTGATTCTGGTCTCCATCTAAGGAACAAAGACAGGTCCTGTTAATTCATTCATTCAACCATAGCACGCGTGACACATAACATTTGTGCCATTTGAACATGTACCTCTTTCTGTTTGGCCTCTGTACTCTCCAACTCTTGCTCACGCAGCTTCAGCTCGACTTCCAGTTTCTGACCTCTTTGCTTCTGTTTGATACTGTCCTTGATTTTACAACAAATTCATTAAATGTAATTAGGACAATCACTCTGGTTAAATGTGACAAATATTGGACTAAACAGCACACATGTGTACCTGAGCCTGGAGTTTCTGTCTTTCCTCTCTCAGTTGATTTTCCATGTCTTCATATATGGACCGAACAACCTGATCGTGTTCGTTCTCACGTCTAAAACAGGAAAAATGAAACAAATTTTTAAATCTCAGACTCAGATCACTCATCACTATATTTGGAAGACTTTATGTAGTTCAGTACATCAGTGTTCAGAGGCCAGTGGGAAGAATAAGAGACCTGCGTAAAGCTTGTTCCAGGTTGTCCCTCTCTCTGATGGAGTCTTGTAAATGGGACACAGCGTGGATCAGGACGCCCTCGAGAGCACTCAGTAGTTCTGGTCTGTCTCTCTGGAGCTGACACCACAGAGAACAGAGCTCCTGCTGACTGAAACACAACAACACAACACACAACAGTTAAAGGACCGAGCATCTTCACTTTAACAGCACATCACTTTCTTCTCGTAAAACAGACTGTTGTGTGCTGTAAATGAGAATATTAACGCAATACACTTTCAGTTTTGTCTTTTTTTAATGTAGCTGAAAACAATCATAATCGAATTAATCTCAGGATGTTATCCTGAGATTAATTCGATTGATCAACTATTTTTAGTCTATAAAATGTCTGAAAATGGTAGGAAAAAAATCTATTAAGATGTTTCTCCCCCCTCAGTGGCTTTGATGAAAAAACAGTGATCTTACTCTTTAAAAAGTTTGTCGGCTCCCAGCTCCATCAGTATGTTTACAAATCTGTCTGCAGCGGCATCCTGGCACCAGTCCATCTGGTCCACGTCCTCCTCTGCTTCGTCTTGGCTCAGCTCAGTTGAGTCCTCCAGTCCAATCAGCTCACCTGCACCACAGATGGAGAAAGGCACAGGAATTTGTTTTAACTGAATGAGTAAAGTCTTTTTTTAATGAATATTAGCTTCGCCCAGTAAATCATGGTAACACTCACCAAGTCCTGTGTTGAACTCAATGGGAGTAAGGAATCCATTGCTCTCTCGGTCTAGACTTTCAAACACCGTCTCCAGCTGTTCTGGGGACAGCGGCAGCTCCGCTTGTAGCCTCTGACCAGAAGGAGACGCAAAGTTCAGGTCTCTGCAGTCATCTTAAACGTTGTTACTCTGCCACACTGGAGACTCACCTGCATGTCCCTCTTTGTGATGAACCCTTTCCCCTCTTTGTCACACAGCACAAACAGCTCCTTGGCCTTCCCCATGGTCTCTGCCTGTGGGCTCCCTGGGACTACCTCTCTGGGGGAAGCCAGGGGGCTCCACCCCCGGCCCGGCCTGGGACTCCCGGGGGACAGGACCCGGGGTCTGGGGCTGACTGGGACGGTCTCGCCGCTGCCTTGACCCACCAACACTTCGCCATCGTTCAGCCACATAGACATTACTGAAGAAAAGAAACATGGATTTAGGTGTGCGAGTGGTGTATGTATCTATAAATTAATTAAACAACAAAACAATCAGCAACTGTATTGATATTTGTTAAAGTGTTTCTCCCCTTTTGAAAAAAATGTGAAACAAAAATGTGAATTATGTTCAAATTCCAACTTCTCAAAAGAGAGACCTTCCGATTTTCTTTAGCAGGTTATGGTGGAGAGTTTTACTCATTACTATTTGCCATTTCATAGATTTAAACATTAATTGCAAATAACCAGCAAATTATTTGGTTGTAAGTATATTTACTAGTTTCAACCCTAATAAAAAAGTCTCAGTCTGTCAGCAGCATCTCTGGAAATAATTAGAGACATTAACTATTATTTTCCTAAAGAACTGGACTGAATATAATGACTTTTTGGATCTTCTCTCCCAGTGCACCGAGCTGGCCCCGCAGGTCCTCCCTTGTCAAACATGAGGTGAAGAACAAACTATAATGTGCAGCGTCACTAAGCTGTGTGTGCACATGGTCTACAGCTGCTGAACATGTCTGCACTCAATTAGTTTTTTATGATTATGTGAGGAATCCAACATTAGGGAATTTCTCTGACACATTTCTATGCAAATGTCAATATTCCCCAGAAAGGTTATGACAGAAATGTTTGCAGACAGCAGAGCCAATTATGCTCAGAGTTTACTTAGGAGAAGAAAACTTAAATAAATGCCATGCCAGCAGTAGTATCCATGACAGGTGCATCAGGATGTGTAGAGCGTAAAAACCAGGATGGTGTCATGTGAGAAGTGTTACTGTGTGCCTGAAGAGGAGGGTGCATGGCCATGGGAGAAGAGATGCAAATCAAATATTTGCATTGTCAGAAATACCACAATTACAAACAAATGTCATGTTCAAGAACTATGGGGAAAACAGTCCGCAGTATCTACATGACATTCACAAAACAGTGATTTATGACAGCGTCACACACAATAAGTCCTCAGATTAAATGGTATATCTATCACAGAGATAAAACATAACAAATCACAGGTAGTTTTGTTTAAATAAAACAAGAAATTCAAAGGGGTATCTCTGGAGCTCACCAGGTTAAAGTGCAAACTGAACTGAAATGTGCCTAACTAATAAATGAAATCTATTCCTGCTATCTATGAAGTCATAAAACCTTAAATGCACTGACTTACAGTGACAAGTAAAACGATTATCTTTATGCCTTAAAACCATCTTATGACTAGATATACAGGTTTTCCAGATAGGAGGTGTATGTTAACATGATATGTTAAGGATGTCTAACAAGACTTTAAATAAGCCTACAGCCACACCAAAGGTCAAATAAACACACCTCTGATACACTGTTTAGCAAGGTCGGTGTGTGTGTATGGAGCAAGGTGGAGCTGCTGTCACACTCGGGGAAAGTGGCACCAAGTTATTACAGAGTTTACAACATATTGCAGGCTACAAAACTGTCAGTCACATTTTCAGTGATAAATATCAGCACGACACAGCACTCAGCAACATATGTTGCTTTAAAAGACTGTGACAGCCTTCAATGAGTAAACAGCTAATTAAACAGAGTGGTTGTGGTTAACTGTACCCCAAGGTTTCATTCAGACGAAGCTTGGTTTCCTGTCATGTTTTTAAGACTGATAACAAACGAGAAGTCCTGGTGCTATGTGGCTAAATACAGAATGGAGCAATGTACATTTATTATTAAAGGAAAAAAGAGCCGCAAAATAAGCTGCAGTCAGTCGGCTGTTAGTCCACCACATGAACATTGGAAATATTGCTCTAAAATGTTTTGTTAAATGACTCACCCTGCTGTATTTCATGTCAGTGCTGCGGAGTTGAAAAAAGTTTGGCTACTCACCCACCGTGTGCTGGACGCAGGTGGCGACTTGTACCTTTGGTCGCCTGAGCCACTCTGACAGTCTGGTCTGTATTCATGGTTCAGCCGCTGGGTGGCAGCAGCGAGAGCCTCTACCGTAATACCCATAATAGAGTAGACTGTACTCTATCCGCCGCCCGAGAACTGCAGACAGCACTCTACCTGGGTTACTACGGTAATAGGTCGCGTTACCATGGAATTTGCGGAAATACATACGTTACCGCCATAGATGGATACCATTCTCAGTTGGTAGCACTGCCTCGCTAACAAAAGTGCGAGTATCGACAATTTGCCGTCTTATTTCTACGGCACGTCAAGTTATATTCATCGTTCACGTCTGTTTTGGTAAGTAGATATCGGTTAACTATAATAGTGCAGCCTGCTTACGTAACACTAAGAAGCCAAACAATGTTGTGGTGGTTAACGTAAGTTAGAAAAACGTGTCTGGACCGAGCTTCTTGAAGTTAAAGTCTGAGTTGTGGCTACTGCCAATGGATTGTGTGTTAGAAATAAATCAGTAGTAACTCTATTATCCGTCTCCGAGATTATCCTCGGCCAGGGCTAAATAACGATACGCTGCAGCCGCAGGAAGATTAGATGCGTTAAAAGCAAGACGGGAAGCGTGATGCTACAACAACAACAAAACGAGAGTTGGCGGAGTTAGTACAGGTGAAACTAATCTGTAAATCCCAGCCTTGACCTTTCCATGCATGCCTGTGTAACAGCATGACCTCTCTAAGTTACGTTTAACGCTAATTTAGTTGTGAGAAAGCCGACTAGTTACATCAAGCGCTCATACCGGAGGAGGCTAGCTCCAGAGGAAACATCAGCGATAACGGTGCTGCCCAGAGGTAGAGGAGAAACGATGTATTTTGTTTTTCCATCAAACAATACAACCAAGTCTTTGTTGTTTCACAGCCTCTCTGTTCTCCTTGCAGGTAATGATGCAGCAAATGGTGAGAATTTCCACAGCAAAGATGTCAACATGCAGTATTTGAAAGGATCACACACGTTTCATCTGCTACCTTGGACTGCCTGCAGCAAACACAGAGATGCTTCTTCCCTGATGATGACATGTTTTTCAGCAAAGGAGCGACCTGGAATAATTAATACACACAGCAGAAGAGCATTTATGGACAAATCTGCCACTGTCTGACTATGTGAATGGACAAGCTTTGATCCAGTAGTGTCTGTCTGCTTCTAGAGCTCAGCAGAGTCTTTGTGTTTTAGCATGTAGGGGTGATAAGTGATCAAACTGGTCACTATCAAGAACCTGCATTTGGCATCTGTAAAGACAAACAACCGGTGGAAAATAGGATCCGGCTAGTGAAGATGCTTCAGACTGGTAACTACTCACTGGTGCTGCTGATCCAGCTGATGCTGTTGGTCTACGACCTCTTTGTCAACTCCTTCAGTGAACTTCTGAGGGGAGCGCCCGTCATCCAGCTTGTGCTTTTCATGTAAGTCACTAAACCACATGCTGCAATGATAAGTTCATTTATTAGTTAGTTGTCAGGTCATCAACAGAAAGTCACTGACTGAATTGATTGCATTTGATGGATTAAAGAAGGGATATCATTACCAGGTAAAAAATACCAAACAGGGTACACATGTAGATTTCCTCTCTTTTCTTCAAGTCATATTGTTATGTGTTACATGTCGTCATTATCAATTGGCACATTTCCTCATGTACAGCAATTACCAACTGATTGTTCAGAAATCCAATGACTCCATAATGAAAAGTTTATTAACTTCTAACCTTAGACATATCAAGTTTTTGGCTAAAACTAAATGTTCAAGGCTGAAAATTGCTCTACTTTGATTGATTGATTCAGTCTTTATTAAGGACAGAGCTTACTGCTGGGTCCATAGCAAGTTGTCTGTATGGATAACTTAATTCAGGGCGACCACTGCCCAGTCCATCATAAACTGATATTATAAATTAATTAACCTGTACAATCTGTTTCCACAGAATACAGGACATTGCCATCTTGTTCAACGTGATCATCATCCTGCTGATGATGTTCAATACGTACGTGTTCCAGGTCGGCCTGGTGTCTCTGCTGCTGGAGAGGTTCAGGACTCTGCTGATGTTCTCTGCTCTTTACCTGACTCTCAGCATCTGCCTCCACTGCTGGGTGCTGGTACGCTCCGTCACCCCATCACCAACACCGACAGCTGCATATCAACCCTGCGATATAAAACTAATTTAAATCATAACCATTTTCGCATTTCAAAATTAAATGTTCATGAAAATTATGCTTAGCTTTCTTAAAAACGTATTCATACATACACCATAGTGCACAAAGTTAATTCATATTTCCTCTATCTAATAAAAACTTCCTTTTTCTTTTTTAGAACCTCAGATGGCTTGAATCAAACCTCTTTGTTTGGACAGATGGTCTTGAGTCTCTTTTTGTTTTCCAGAGAACAGGTAAGGGTTAATTCAGTGGTGCTTTTACATCACTACTAATCTATTTTCTGTCATCATTGAGTAACTGTTCTTCTTTCTGTTAACAGCGGCAGTGTTATATTACTACTTATACAAGCGCACAGCTGAGTATATGGGAGACCCGAGGTTGTATGAGGACTCGCTGTGGCTACGCAACGCCTTTGCCAGGGCTCGTCAGTGAAGAGGGGACAGTATTGAGAGACAATTAAAAAGACGGCCATCCCCTGGCAACAGTGTAACACTAATCATCGTTTACTTTTTTCACGCTGGACACTTTGAAGGCCTGGCACCATTACACACACAGAGCAAAGTAATGGGCTGATGTTGAGCACTGAATGAACGTGCTATCAGTTAAAGAGGATGAATCGAGGTATCAACCACAGTTTGTGTTTACTGGCTCTTCATAGCCAAGCGGGCAGTCGGTTAAATGGTTTACACTACAGTGGCAGGTAAACCAGCCATGGCATGTGTGTTATTGTTTTAATCTGGATTGAGTCTGTTAATCTATGTGGCCTTTGTAAATCAATTTAATTGTAGACAGTGTACAACGCATTCAAAGAATGTCAAAAGGTTAGGGAAGCTCTGTTCAGGTATTGCCGCCCATGGCATTAGTTTGTTTTTATCTCAGTTCATGTATAACACCTTGTGTAGTAAAATAGCTCTGCCGGAAAAGTTGTTATTTCACCAGTTGGTTTATTTTGCCTTATACATGATTAGTATGTGCTGTTTACATGATTTATATTTTAATAAGACAATTTTTATTTGAATCCTGCTGTCTTTGAGTCATGTTACTGCTGTTTTTAATAAATAATCCTTCTGTAATCCCAGTGTAATCCTTCATCACTGGGGTAGTCGGTATTATCCTGGAGACAAGGTGAAACAGACTGTTCTATTTTTAACACAAAGATTAATCAGGGATTGAGGTTTTAGGCGACACTAGTGAAACACACCATAAATAGTTTTCAGTGCAACAAAGTAAACATTCTGTTACTTAACACGTTAAGTTGCAGTGCACTTTGGGTCTGGTCTTAATAAAACTGTCAGTCAACATTTTATATGACAGTTAACAGAGTAAAAAAGAACTAAATTATGATTGCAGCAGTCAGGCTAAGGAAAGAAAGACACCAAAAGTTGTACAAATCCCCTTTACTTGTGAAAACAAATTCAGAGTCCATATGATCCCATAATGTCAGTGCAGTCCAATTAAATCCAAAATCCAGTTTGTGTTGTATGTGATGTCCTTGGTTCCACTGGAATGTGTCATTATTACAAGTCAGTCTGCCGAAACTGGAGGAAAACAAGAGGGAGAGGGAGTGCTGTTAAAAACTACAAAACTGTTCTAGTGATTACAAAAAAACAAAAAAAACATTAGACTTTAACACTATTTTAGATGTACCTTCATACATAGATGCCAACCCAGAGTAGTAAGAACAGCACACCGAAGCCCATGAAGAGTGAAGCCACAAGGGAGATCAGCAGCTCTTTGTAGACGTCCCGGGTGTATTTTGTTGAAGTCACTTCATAGCTGATTTAAAAGTTAAGGTAAATCCATACAAATGTCACAGTTTTGTGCTTTATTCTTTGTCGAGTGTCCTGTGGTTAATTTGCAGTATTAGCATGTAAATGTAGTGTTGGTGTATTACAGTATCATGCTCTGTCAATGACATTTAATTGACTCACTTTATTGAATGGGGCACAGTGAACATGTACCCCAAAAAATGTATTCTTACATTAGTTTTTACATTTAACAGCATCTGAAAATATTAAGACTTCATCCTGGTTCTAATGGATAAAACATTTTCTATGATTTACATTTTGATAGCAGATTACGCTTTTAAATGGTCCGACTGATGTACATCAGCAAGCAGCACTGCTGTGGTTTAAAACTCTTAATCTCAGATCATCTCGTATTTTTATACAGACTAACAGATTAAAGCAGAAGTAAGTGATATATTTGTGTTAATATAAGTCTTAAATAGTTATATCTTCCGACAGCAATCACTTACATAGAGTGTTTGGTCTGAAACACGGGTCTGTCAGTCACTCTGCTCTGCTCTGAGCCGAAGAGAAAACATTTATCGTATCCTACAGTTTTTATCCAATGAGGAGAGAGAACGGCATGCAGGGCTGTGTGTGCAGCCAAGGGACGCCGTGAATGTGGCGACGTAGGGACGAGGACTGTTATGGTGCGTTCAAGGAAACTCGTATTTTTCCGACCGTGAAGTCGTACCAGTTCGATCTGGTACGAGTTCACCGGTCGGAAGTTACGAGTGGCCGTTATAGTGACTTTCACCGGTAAAACAGGTCGGAAAAACACGAGTGGGTTGCCTGAAACGCTACAAAGTCGTAAGTTGTGACTTGAAGCTGTAATTTACGATTTCAAAAGCCTGCCTGGAACGCAGCATTATCGAAAACGACCGGACCACTTACTTCTGCTTTAACTATTCTAAATATTTTTTTTTTTTAATGATTAAAAATAGAATCTTTTAATATGTATATAATTCATATTTCAATATTTCAGTTTCAGTCCATAGGTCAAGTAGACGCAGGGAGTCATTTGAGTGGATATTTGGTTAAAAGTTTCTTCATTCACCCTTATTTTCTCTTTTTGACAGACCTGTGCTTGTGTTTCTTAACCAAACCTTGTCGGAAGTATCATGGTCACACCATTATTGTAAAGGAAGGCTTACTTGTAAAAACAAAACAAAACTGGGATTCACAATTTAGTAGACTGACAACCAAGCTACCACAGGACATAGTAAGAAGCCATGTGCCCTCATAGCAGTGCATCACGTTGACTGACTCATTATTCTAGCATTTGCAAAGCAATTAATGAGCAAGTGTCTGAAGGGTATTTGAAAACATTAAACAATATAAAACATTACTTAACTTCAATGGTGTGGTGTGAGAACTTGCAAAGCAATGGTAAATGATTAATCGTTTCAGTGATTTGTCAAACCTGACTTCAGCTTTGCTTTGATTTGCTGCTTTCCTGTTTTATATCATTGTAATCTGTATGTCTTTGGTTTTAGACTGGTTAGACAAACCTAGACAAGAAAGGTTTTGATACAAATAGACAAAATGATTGAGCAATTACTCAAAAAGATAGTGAATGATTAAATATTGATATTTGATCATCATTAGTTGCAGCCCTAATGTACAGTAAAGTTTTCCAGTGCCTTTACTTGTTTAGGGTTAGAGTTACTGCTATGCACTGTACTGCTATGGTCTGTAAATTAAACTGGCGATAGTTTATTTCACAGTAACTTTATGCTCTCTCTGTGGTATTTAATGTTTACCGCATAGCCAGTGTGGTGCAGAACAAGAAGTGAAAGGATACACAAAGAACCAGGCGGTGAAGAACATGCCGATGGCCAGCAGGACCACGGTGAGGTGGGGGAACACAGCCGGGTTCACCGGGCTGGTGTATCTGGTCATGGCCTCGAGTTCCTGCACATATACGGAGGAAGAGGGAGAGACGGAGCAGAAACAGACAGGTTAGACAGAGAGGCCATACAACTGCTACAAAAGTCCTACCGAACCAAGCGGGGCTGCAGAAACCTATGTCTTCCCCAGGTTTTTCCACAATGACTGACATGACGTGAAGCGAGCTTGGTGGAGAGGTTGGGTTAGGATGATGAACCCGATATAGGTGCACAACTGAATAATTTGTTATGGGTAACAATTGCAGTCTCTGAAGTCTTGGACACTTGGCTGGGTAAACGTGTGTGCTTTGCGAGTGGCCGTCCAGTTTATTTATTGTCTGGTTTAGTTTCAATGGAGCAGCTGAGTCTGTGAACATGACAGGAGAAGCTAACGATCCTCTGCTAACCTGCATAATATCTGCGGCTACACCGTACAACGTTATTTCACTCCAAGCGAAACGTTTAACACGTAAAACTGAGAACAACGTGCATAGATAAACCGTATCCTACAACATATTACAGCTGAATATAAATAAACGTGGTTTATTTTACCATTTTGTAGTGAAGTGGAGCTCCTGCCTGTATGGTCCAAGATGATAAGGCCACGTACTGACTATTCCTTCCTGGTGACGTATGACGTAAGGTTTACGTTTCCGTGCTCGTCATTAGTTCCCTCGGTTTAGTCTGTCAGGTTTCTAGTCTGCTCAGGCTGCACGTAAATCTCAAATGGTGGAGGGAGTATCCAGTAACTTGCAATTGAAATAGTGTATTCAATATGTTACTTAGTCAAAGTGTGTGCGTATAATAAGGAAATGTATTTTTAAAAAGTCAGTTTATTTTGGATTTTGAACATTGTTAATATATCCTTGGCTGCCATCTAATGGACAGATTGAGCAACTGACTGCTTTTCAACAAACAGGACCAGGACCCACAGTTCAATCACAAATTTATTTACTGCATTCATAGTATTACAGCATAATTTTGACAAAGGCTTTGCAAATGTACTGGTAAAATGTGCTAAAAAGTAAAAAGTTGCGATATTAAAGTATGCAATGAGTTGTAGTGTTATGGCATTTTCACAAAATAAACAGTGATGAAATAAGGAAAGGAATTTTGTGTGTTTTCATGCTTATCAATCATCTCTGGGCTCCAATAGCTACAAGTTAAAATATTATTGACAATAAAACAACCAAAAAACAAAACAAAACAAAACACACACACACACACAAAAACAACAACAACTATAAAAACAATTTCGATAAAACACATCAGATAAAAAGTAGCAGTGGTAGTAACAAAATGAAGCTATACAATTACATGTAATGCAGTTCTACCAGAGTATTTGAAACCAGTCTGGTGCACTGGATAGAGCAGTGAGCAGTTCATATATACAATGCAAAAAGTGCTACAGTGGTTTCATTATGCTAGCTGGTGCTTTATAAATAAGCTAAAAAATAGTACACTATACCCACTTTAAGTCGTAATAATCATACTAAAATATTACACAATGTCTTCATATTATGATAAATTCCATAAACTTTTGTCAGATGGCTGTTTCTCCTATATTTCTTATAATATTGATTTTACATTTGAGATGCACATGTTTTTTTGTTCTGAATAAGGCACATGTGTAATATGTATTTGATGTTGACAAAAATTACAAAAGTATGCTGGTGTAAGTAAGTGAGCAATGCTTTTAAAACAAGAAATAATGACAGGAAAGAAAACATTATACATTTCAGTTACATCAAAAGAGTTATCACTGCATCTTAATTGTTTAGGCACAGCAAAAGTATTCAAAAACATCCAGAGATATACATGAAAATGTCCAGTGTATTATGCCCAATTTTTGTCTCTGCAGTGTGCGTAACTAAGTTCAGTTACAAGGTATTTTGTTTACTGTGAGCTGAGCTGTATCATTTTAGAGAAATGATTGGGTGTGCACCTGAAATGATAAATGCCATTTATTGCCTTACCAGCATTTTGTCCAGTTAGCAAAATACAGTGTGAGCTATTCCAGTGTTTCTTGAAATATTGTCAGTGTTGGACTTGTTGCATGTCCACTATCAGGTGCCAAGAGCTGTCAGTGTTCCTACATGTTCATTTCCAGTGATTTGTTTAGTCATCCAGTGAATCTGCTGAAATGGACGCGTTCATTTAAGGAGTGCTCATGAGGATTTCCTTTTAGTTTCATGCATTTGCATAAACATAAGAAAAAAAACAATTGGATATTTCATCCAATTTTCACATGCACAGAATTTTCCTCTCTGTACAGTGTTGGGTCTGATGCTGCATGAGGAGACAGCAGACAGTCTGGCCGGCTGCAGCAGTCTCGGACACAAAGCTCCACTGTAGAGACCCAGGATTAGCCAGTGTTCACTACTGAGGTATATTTTCGATGTGAGTTGCAACCATTCACTGAGCCCTTCAGCAGAAATCAATGAGCTTTGCTCCAGTGTATAAAACTATTTGAAACTGTTGTGTTTTCAGTTGACACTGGCATCATTGTACATACAGACTTATAGTATTACAAAACTAAAAAAAAAAAATGTGTGCGGTCTCCTCTACCGTATCTTAGCCTGGACTTGATTTAGAAACATGAAGTCTACTAATAAAGTAATTATGGCTTATATTAAGTATGGAAGACATTGATCAGTAATAAAGTGAGCTATAAACTCACAGGCGTTACTTTAACAATAGCAGTTAACAGTGGCACAACACAGTCGTCAATTACAACAGTCTAAAACATTTTCAGTGATAGAAATAAAAAAAAAGAAACTTAAACAGTGTGAAACTCCAGTGATCACAGCAAAAAGAGATGTCTTAATGCGTGGAGGGGATTACAGTTGGGACAGTGGTATATAGTTTTTTCTGTATTAAATCTCTTTAAAAACAATATACAGGAATGAGACGAAACCGTTTCCCATCACAACAGCGTATAAATGGAGCCACAACATAGAAATGTGGCATATTTAAAGGCACTTGGGACACGTCGTCTTCCTCCTCACACACAGCTGCTCTGAATGAGAAAATGGTAGTCGGAGTATGATGAGGTTTCCCCTTCAGTGGTACAGCTCACTTCACTCTGTCAGTGAAACACATGTGGAGAAGGAAATCATTAAGTCTACTCAAACCAAACACTTCAATAAATGAATCCAAAGACTGCGAGAAACCATGTTTGTCCTCATTCTGTGTATTCTGACAAGTTTACTCACAGACTGGGAAACACGGAAGTGATAGGTGATGTCCTGGAAAGACAGCACAGGCACTGACCACAGGTGACGAGTCCCCTTTGAGAAAAGAAGAAAATGTAAAATGAGTTATTTAAACTACTATCAGGGGAATATGATTGGACAAATAATAATGCTAGTTTCACATAGTAGCATAAAATGACAAAATAAAGGAGTATGCTTTGATTATATTATGACTTATGATTTAATATATTATAATATACCTTTGTTGATGTACTCTGGCCCCCAAACAGCTCTGCCTCTGTGTGGTTGGGGCATAAACGTCCCTTGGTGGCTCCACATTGCTGCACCCACACATTGTTTGTGGATCTGCAGTGAATTGGTATTTAATTTAATTGGTAATCTCTTCAAAGTTAACCAGGAATGCATCATAGGGAAAATAGAGATAAGTGATGTTTGGAGTTTAAAGCAGTTAATGATTTCTAGTGGGTTTTCTTTGAAAGAACCACTTAAACCCAAATCAAAACCAGCAATTTAAACCTCAATTTATGATGAAAACATTATTCTTCATACAAAGTATGTTGAAATGTATCATTGGCTTTGAACAAGTTTTGCATGTGCAGAGCGATCAATATAAATTAATTAAGTGAAAGTGTAAAACAGTAGTTTAATACTGCTCTCTGTTAACGTCAAGTTACATAGTTCTTTCAGAGAATTTAATTTAAACAGGTAAAATTAAGTGTCAGCTTTGTGTGTGTGTAGGCGCACAGAAGGTGTGAGCGTTGTGTACTCACGTCATGTACAAAGTGATTTGTGAGAGGGAGGAATTTCTTTTTCCATGGAGCGATACTGTGTAGCTAAAGTCAACACAGACAAAAGTAGTATTAGTATGGAGTCAAACTCTGACACAAATGAACACCTGTGGGAGGTTTAATATGACTTCACCGCCATCATTTTGGAGGAATGGAGTTTGACCCACAGCCTAGGCAGACACACAAGTTACTCTGGCTGCTTGTGGTTACTTGGACAACTATATTTGGTTTTTCCTTGAAATTGTCATGAATTTCTTTGGGTCAGTAGGTCAATATTTACCTGCAGCTCTTGGGTGTTGCACAACTTTGTGCTGTGATCTCTTGGTTCGTCTCTACAATATGCAGACTAGTCAGAGAGGGAGCTGACCTTCCTCCTGCAAAAGTGAGAGAAGCTGCGTTATGAGCAATAACATTCCTCTGTACAGTATGTGGACAAGGTTTGTTTGCTGCTGTCAAACAAAGGGCTTTACTGTGTGTGCATACTGCATATTATGTGTGTGAAGAAAGTGCTATGTCTGGGATGTGTTTGTAGATTTACCCCTTGCATATAGGCTGCGTTGTCTACGTGGCACTGGCTGACCCCCGGGCAGGCGATTGGTTGCTCCCGCTCCATCCAGGTCTGTAGGGGCTGGCTTTTTGGACTTGGCAAAGTACAAGGGAGCTGAGGTGTGAGTCAGTCTGTTTCTGCTGTGGCCATCCTTGTCCATCATTCTGGACTTGCCCTTCTTCAGAATAGTGCCCAGTGTGGGAACCAGGCTGCCTAAATCTACAGAATGAGGACGATTAAGGTCCGCTGAGGACAAATTAATAATGTATGAAAACACGTCTCATATTGGCTGACTTACCTGTTGCGGATTCGTTGATACTCTGAGTCAAAAGTGTAGTTGATTGGTTGCTTACGGCTGTGGTTGAACAGCAAGCTACAGGATTTGGGAGACAATGAGAGAAAATGGTCAGATCTTTGTAGAATGTAAATTCACCCATTTATTTTGAATGAGCTTGTCAAAGGGGATGTTTGTAAGTTTCCAGTGCTGCTGAATGTGTAGCTGTAAATTCATTTCTACAACATGACGGAAATGTTTCCAGGGAACATTAAAAAGGGATGAACCTGGCTGGGGCTGGCCTGTTGTCTGACGCCCAGTTGTCACTTTTGAGGTTAAAAGCATTGCACAAGTGCATCACAGCAGATTCATCACTTTCTTCTTTTTATGTTATTGTTTTTGTTGTTTGAGTTTTTGCATGATTTTTCTTAAGTTGCAGTGTGATGAGCTCCTAGGGCCTGTGTACACTACTCTGCTATGTCAGTGCTACGTCTTCAGGGCAGACTGGAGGCCACAGTGAGTCACTATTCAGAGGTGAATGAAATTCTTACTTCAGTGGAAGAAAATATGTGATAAACAAAACATCCGTGTTGATTTCTCACACTGGAGACTTAGCAAGTAAAGGAATGAAGTTTGGCACTGGGGTTGCAACTTTTCTTCTAGACTGGCCAATAAACAGCAGATAATGCTATTGCCAGCTATGTAGCAACATCAAAACTAAATGTAACTTTCAGGCTACTTTGTTAAGACCTCCACTCACCAGGTGCAGGGGTGGTGGACGGTGGTGTAAGTGGACTCTTGTGTGAAGATCCAAGTGCAGTTCTGGACCTGCACAAGTCAGACAAAGCAGTTCAGCAGGTGGAGACTATGCTTTAGTTAACGCACATGGATGCTAATGAATTTGAAGGTATTCAGTTATTGAGTCATGACCTACAGTAGATCTACTTTCAACAAAAGAACCGCCCAACTAAACAATCAAAGATAAGGCTGAAAAAGTAGACAGAAAGACAGGTTGAAAGCGTACCAGGGGCAGACAGGTGGACAGAGAGTTACAGTGGCAGTGAAGATGGGCATCCAAGAGATGTAGAGAACACAGGAAGGAACAAAACTACAAAAAGCAGGCACAGATGGGATTATTCTAGGAGATATCGCAGAAGAGAAGTGGAAAAGTGATTAAAGCAACAAGTGCCTGATCTCATCAAAAGCACATACAGGTTTTTCTCTGCGACGTCTCCTCTGTGATGAAGAGTCAGCACGTATAGGATGGACATGGAAATGACACTGTAGGGAGAAACAAATAAAGATTATCGTATGATTACTCTCATTCCTCAGCACTATGCATTCAAACACATCATTATCTGTCTAACCTGAAGGCCATAACAACGACCAGTGCCAGGATGGTCCCCTGCATGAACCTCTGACTGATGCAGCCTTGATCTGCAGATGAGTTCTGCAATAAAAAAGAGTAAAAATAAAACGCTCTGTGTCCTGCTGTAAAGTGACACAGAGTGAAACACACAGAGCATCATCACAGACCTTGCTTCCAGGTCTGACCGTCTTCTTCTTGAGTGGGCCGCTACCTGTCCTGCTAAAATAGCTCCCTGATTGGCTACACACACACACACACAAAAAGAAACATGTAACTTATTGTCAACATATTTAAGATGGTTTCTGTCCACATGTAACGCTCACCTCGAAGCCTGAATCTGTTAGCGATTAGTCATTGCTCTCACCTGACAGTGCCTCCACTCACAGTGCTCTTCATGCTGTCGAGACGACGCAGCTTCGCCAGTTTGCGACTCCAGCGCTCCAGTTCGTCTATACGGGTCTCCAGGTTGTCTGTGAGCTTACACAGCTCCTTCACCGCCCCCACGTTCTCCATGAAGATGCGTTCCTTTGCAATCAGAGAGACAGCTGTTAGTGTCTGGTTTAGACGTAAAGTCTGTCGGTGTGTGTGTAGCTGGGTGTGTGTTCATTACCTTGTTGACGACTAACAGATTGGGAATAGTTTCTCCATTGGCGCACACCACATCGCCCCCCTCCTTTACTGCCTCGGGCAGGATTTGCTGGACCTCCTGAGCAATGACTCCTGCAGCAGGACATAACAAATGTTGATGGGAAAAAGAGCAGCAAAGCATGGCAGCATACAGGACATGCATGCATAACTATGCAGATAGAGCTTAAGACAGATAAAACATACAGTAAAGGCATTAAGGTGAAAACATGATATACAGGGTACAAGGAAATGAGATGATGGAGCTAAACATTTACATTTTAGCAAATGTTATTAATGAAGTTGTTACCAGTCTCTGCAGTGTTCTCTATGCCCACGGTGGCAGCAAACTCAGGCTTATACTGATAATGGACCAGCCTCATCTGAGAAATCCGTTTCAAATTGTCTGTGGTGTCCACCTACACACAGGCAGAATGACAATGACACCCATGCAGATGGCATGAAAACACAATGTTCGTGTTGCAGATGAAAATGCTTAGATCAAGTATAATGACAGGACAAAACTAAAAGTGAACTGCACAGTCAGGGAACTGTGCGGGGCATGGGCCTCTGTATGACATGATGCATGATGACAAGCACGAGGCACGCAACGACACACTGACGGCCTGGAAACACATGCATGCACACACAAACACACACCCATATAGCCTACATACACACTGAGTGTCATCCTGACCTCCTGGACATTTTCTTTGGCCCTGATGTCAGATGGGTGCACCAGGGAGCCCATGACCTTCAAGTTGCCATGGACGACAAGGGCCTCGTCCGGCCGGTCGGTGTTGATACCGACTCTCCCATGATGGTAGACTGAGTCTGGTAGTTGGCCGCGCTGCCACAGCACCTCATTGTCACTTTCAAACTGGCCTGGGTTGGATGCCTGTAGCAGAGAGACAGTGCACAGAGACACTGTGGTTCAGATATTTCAAAAAAATATGCTAAAAACATTCATATATGAAAATAATTGCATTATTTTTAAGGGAATAATTTGACATTTTGGTAAAATATGCTTATTTACATTCTTGTTGAGAGTGACATAAGATCAATAATTTTGTTGATAGTTTGACAGTATGCCTATTTGAAGTTGCTTTTTTCTGTTTCCACGTCTGTAGTTTGTGCCGACTGTAACGCTAACTCTAAGCTAACTAAGCTAACTGGCTGCATTGTACAGTCACATTTTGATCGCAGAGATACAGTATGATGAAAGAAAGCAAATAGGCATAGTTCACAAAATGTAGAACTGCTCTTTTCACACCAGTATAAGATGTAAAAAACTTTATACATTAGTCACTGCATAAATTTGCCATTTAAGCAGACCAATGGTAAATAAAAACGTGTGTGTAGCTTTCAAACAGTTCTTCAAATATTTATAGGGTACATGCAGTTAACTATACATGGTTATTTAGTGCTTTACACATCTGCAGCAAATGCAATACCATCGCTGTCCAGTGAAAAACATGTATCTCCAAATATGGTGAGTTTTAAAATGAAAACTGCAGATTTTACTTTATATATTCAAAACATTTTCCCAATTCTTGATCTAAATAAAGAATTTAAAACCTTGTGAATTATTTGTTTTCAAGGTAGGCTACATGGTGTCTACAGGACAGCAACAATATGCCCTGTGTGATAGTTTGAACTCTGACTAAACTGTGAATTTTGGGTTGTGCAAGTGTGCTGGGGATCGCAGCTAAGCAGATGAAACTAATGAAAAGAGAGAAGATGGAGAGGATGTTGAGATCTACAAAGTGATTTTAAAGTTGTGTGCAGTAGTCTAAGTGAAAGGTGTCACATTAACAAGGGATATGATTGTTGTAGGAGGCAGACAGACATGGCCAGACGTTACCCTGACGATGATCCTCTCAGACACTTGAGCAGCCACAGTGAAGCTCTGACTGTGGGACTGAGCGTGCAGCGCCACCACCAGCATGAAATACCTGCCATGACAAAAAAAGAATACGTCAGAAGAGGATGTGATGACTGGAGTGAATCACATGATGACGATGATGATGTGACGGTGTGAGTGTCACCTCTGGTCAGGGTTTGGTTTGCCCTTCTTCCTCATGTTATTGGCTGTGGTCTCACTGAAGTGAAGCCGCCCCACTGTGACCTTTGTGACCTGCTCTGGGGGCAAGGTGACGCTGCAACAAAATAATAGAAATGATGCAGAAATGTCTTTCTAAGGCTGTTTCTCACAATTTTTCAAGTGTGTATCAGGTGCACACAAGAACATGGAAACAGCTTTTTACTTGGTCATGCTGCATGCTGGTCATTCAGATTCAGACTCTTTACATTATTTCAGTGTAAATGTTGGGAGACAAAATCCATAATCTCATTAAGAGGGGAATATGAGGCTTTAACACTCATCAGCATTTCGGTATAGCCTCATATTAACTTCAAATGAATTCCTAAATTTATAAATTACTCAATAATATGCATTTTTTCCTCTGTTACCTAAAATGAAGTAAGGGTTTTAATGGCTCATATAAAAGACAGGGTGATTACTGCAAGTTTCAGTGTTCATACAGTATGAGCAAAATCTTTTTTTAAAGTGTTCAGACTCACAGCACTGGCTTGAAGGGTCTCTTGCTGCGGTCAGATTGTGACTGCTCCACACTGATGGACTGGTTCATGGCCTCCACCTACGGAGGACATATATAGTATACTAAATACACAGTAGAGTTCATGATTATCTGTCACATTGATGGCATGTTCATCTTGTCTTCACTCACCTTTACCCCATTGAGTTTGAGATAGAAGCAGTCAATGGGCTGCAGGCCGTCACTTGTCTTGATGTACTTGGGGTCTCCCAGCATGCCTACGTATACTGTGACCTGGAAATGATTTTTCTTCTGGCAAACAAAGGCATCATCAGCCAAGGAGAAGTTGAAGCCCTTGTCAGCATCAACACGGTAGGTTGGCATTGGACTAAAGACGGAGAAAGAGATGGTGGCATGAGTAATGTGGATAGGAAACATAGGTGAACTCGCATTTGCTGTAAGTCAAATGTTTCACTAGGGGGAGACTCTCTGCTCTTTTACAGAGGCTACTTAGGGTCCAAGCACCTACAGAGATAAACATATGGACCGTATGTATTTTGTGCTGGATGCTGAAGACATCGACATTTTGGTTCATAATGAACATTGTAAAACCTTCAATTCTATTATTCTTTGGAAATGCCAATTTTTAATCAGTAACATTATAGTCAAATAAACTTTGCATCATTGTTTGGGACCGCTGAAAAACCTGCACACCCCAGAGGGACCCTTGGATCTCTGTTTTGGTGGATCTTCTGAAAGACTTAGATCTATCTTTTAGGTGTGGTGTGCTCCAAGTTGTGATGGGCAGTCAGGTGGTTGTGATAACAAATCTGCAAGGTTTTGTGAGTTCATTGTAACCTTCCTCGCTATCTATACTTCTTTTCATTTTGGCATTGCAATAGCACAAGTTGGTGCACACTAATTTATCCCTTTACCCCCTCTTCACGAAACCCTGTGCTCGTTCACTCCCCCGCACAGCTCACTTCTAAGGAATTCGTAGAACTCTGCAACCCTGCTATCCCTCAGCCGCTCCCCCCGTACACTTTGCTGAATTATCCATTGAACCAATTATAACTGCTTTCATTTTGACTCTCTAGCTCTTTTTGTCCCCAAATAAAGACCTCAAGAATTACAGGTATGTCAAAACAAATGCCACCCACAGCTCTTTGCAGTTTGCGTCATAAAGTGGTGTCCACTTGTTCTGCTGGTGAGGCTGCCACTTAATGCACTGATAGTTTGGGTCCAAGTACGAGTTGTCTGCATCCTGCATTAAACCTGCGACAAACAGTTTGAAATAGCAGCGATTAAAAGGAGACCAACAAATTTTAAGAAATGTGCACAACTGTCTTTTTCTGTTTGAGAGTTGAAGGGTAGAGGGTAAGAGCAGGTGAGGATGAGGTAGAGGAGATGAGGAAGAGAAGAAAGATGCCTGCCTACCTGGTTCTTGTTTGATGATACCTGTGAGGATTTGGGAATTGAGGGTGCTGTTGGGAGAGTCAGAGTGCTTCCTCTTCTTGGCCTGGTGAACAGGGATGCCGCTGTGGGAGGAAATGGAAACATGGTCAAAACTTCCAAAAACATCCAATCATTTTGTTCCATCAAAACTTCCCAAAAAAAACCCATCCCGCTCCCTCCCTTTCTTCTTCTATCTCCCTCCTGTATAACTTCATGACTCACTCTTGGCCCTGGGGGTGCTGCAGCAGCTGATGAAGCATCTGCGTCTGCTGCATGTCTCCACTTCCGCTCGTGGCCGGGCCGATAGAATACTGTGATATCATGGGCTCGGGCTTCAGGTACATGTCCCGATGCATGCTGGGATAGTGGCCGTGTGGTGGGAGGGGTGGCGTCGGAGTCATGTGACACATGTTCTCTGGTGTCATGGTCCTGATCATGTGAGGATCTAAAGGACACAACAAGGACCGTGGTTACACAATTGTGTTGGCACATAGAAAAGCAACTCAGTGTTTCACATTTTATTTAACTCATTTATTCAGCTCTCTTCTGATTTCATCTAAAGGTACTTTCCACTGTTTTAGCCTGGGAGTGATGCCGATCAGATAACACTCTTCCACACCTTTTTCCTAATGGGTAAGACCAACACAGGTGTGCGAGCAGCAAGAGGCACAAAATGGCTACAACTGCTGTTGTCGTTCAACTGCTTCATTCTTTGACAAAGCATTCAAAATGGGACCAAAGACTAAAGACTAAAGATTTGGTTGAAATTAAATGATAAAATCTATTATCTTGACGGTGCATGTTAACTGTCGATCAACAAATGGCGGGCACAAGCCGTCTTTAGTGACTTCATACATTGATTTGTTTGCATATGAGCTCGATTTTCTCCCCACCTGCTCCAAAACAATAAAGTGATGAGTAACAGATATTGACTAAAGCAGGGAGGTTGCTGTGACCCACATACACCTTGAATACTTACAGTAACTCCCTCTGACTCAGTGTCAGAGTGCAATCGACGGATTAAGGTGCACATTTTTTCACAATGGGGAGGAAAAAGTGTCTGTTACTCACCATTCACTTGCTGTGGAGAGTATGGCTCTGAGCTGGAGTCTGGGGGGGATTCAGGTAGTGTCCTAAAGACAACACAAAGCAGTACATGTTACATCCACAAAAACAATAATACTATTTCAATATTTCACTATTTCAAAGCCAAAGATATTAGTCGATTACTGTAATACCATGCTTCAAGTTGAAAAGCCTGTCCTGTAATATTCTTAATCTCTACGCCACCATCATATTTCAGGAAGAAACTCTCCTTTGGGATCAGAGTCAGTGGAGACGTTCTTTACACAAGCTTGTGTGCGTCAGGATTTTTTTCACAAGATGTAATTCGACTCTCTCTCTCTGTCTGTTATCAGTCTCCCTCCCCCTCTTGACCAGCTAATGTTTTGTTTGTACAAATGAAGCTTAATCAAGTATTGATTGCATAATGGGCCTGTAGTAGGGTGTGTGTCTGGTTTCGTTGTGTGCTTACAAAAAAAACACATTGCATTATTTGCTGTAACTTCTGACTGATTTCGTGTTAAATGCGTGAGCTGAGAGCAGTATCTCAAACATTCCTAAGAATCAACTCCTGTGATAGTTTCTCCTTCTTGTGCCCCCGTCCACCTCTGTGGTACTGAGCTCACCCTGGAGCGTAATGGCCCCTGTGCTCTGGCTTGATGTGAGCCTGCTGCTGCTGATGCTGCTGATGCTGCTGCTGCTGCTGCTGCTGCTGCTGCTGCTGCTGCCCCAGGCAGGGGTAGTTGTGTCGGAGGCCCAGGGACGGACCTGGGGGGTAGGCGTTCTGACAGTTAGGGGGCCCAGGCGGAGGGGCTCCTTGGCGTAAGGGAATAGGGGGGCTCACACCACACACCAACCCCCCAGAGGAGGACACTCCTGCCTGGGGAGATGAGTAATTTGGTCCTGGGGTGCTGTGGACCTCTGAGAAACAGCTGGGAGAAAGAAGAGGAAGAAAAAAGAGGGATTAGTCTTATCAGAAAAAACAAATTCCTTTGTAACGACATGATCTGATTCAGTTGGTGCATGTTGTTTTGACGTTGCTGGGTTGGTGTGGAGTCCCCACTGACATGTCAGTACTATCGTCCTCCTTGCTGATGTACTCTTCCAGGATACTGGTGTCGATGTTGGCTGGCTCCAGAGAACTGGTAATATCATGACCTGTGGTGAAGGGAGGGTCAGGAACACAGAGGGGGAGATGGAGAGCATCTGGGAATTAGAAACGTGAATCTTTCAGCAACTCCACACACACAACAGCTCTACAGTTTCAACACAACCCTGTGGTGTTACAATCCCCCATAGGAATACACTAATAATATACAGTATTAAAACACAGTTTGTCTAATATTCATAGACATTCACATAATCAAGCTCAGCTCTGACTCGCTCTCACAGGCTTTAAAGATTGAGGTTTCCGGTGTGACCAATGGGTTTTTTATGTTAGTACAGATCACATACTGATGATTCAGTGCTGGTTACACACATGGACTGGAATTACTTCAGTTGATAGTTATACTATGTTGTAGATCAACTGTCCCCCCCCCAAAAAAACTGTTATATTTTTCCTAAAAGATGCCAGAATTATGGTAATTTTATAATTTCCTAATCCTCCCCTTACTTCACCTCAGGGTCATTTTCACCCTTTGATAAACCAAAGCCTCATAAATCCTAAACACATGACCCCACTTAATCTTTAAAACACCAACATGTGGAGCAACCACTTGCTTCTGTATATATTCAGAAAAGAGTAACTCACTTATTTTAAACTAGTGTTTTCTTCTGTTGTCCACAGTACATTCAACACAAATTAAAACTTTAGTCACTGTTGAGTGTGGGAGAAGAGAGAGGGGAGCAGGACGGAGGGTGTGAAGCAGAGGGTAAGGACCTGATATAAAGTGGGTGGGCAGGCAAATCCTAGTCTCTGCCCGACCCCCCCCCCCCCCCCACACACACACACACCCCACCCCACACACACACACACACACATACACACACACACCCCTTTTCTGATAGATTAAGCAGCTACTCAGTTGGGAATGTGAGGAATTTTTGTGTTAGCATTAGATGAAATCTTTTTTCCTCTTTTTGTCTTCTACTAATGCTTCACTTATTAGAAACCCCAAAGAAATGTCATATATTCACGTCCCAGTCCCTCTTCTGACCCTCTCCACACATTACTACCATTGACCGCAAATGATTCAATGGACTATATCATCTTGTGAATAATGCGCTTTGTCCCACCCAAGCCAAAAGTTGACAGTGTACAGCAACACACGTCAGCCACAACCATCAATCAATAAACCCACATTGGTCCCTGTCCAATCAGATTTAGAATGGCCACAGATTGTTATGTCTAATAAAACCTTTCATTTCCATGTCCTTTTGAGAAAACTAGCACATTCACACTGTCTGACTTTCTTCGCTCAACAGAAACAGATGGTAAATGTCTTTTAATACGTGCCAATGCAAGGAGAGAAAAGCAGGATGGTTCCCCTTAAATAAGATCCAGATGTGCTCCCCACCCAAAAAGGCAGTAAATTTAAGCTGGCAGGCCTGATAACGAAAAATAAAGAGATGGAAGGGGAGGGCAGGGAGGACGGAGGCTGCGGAGCGCAAAGGCAAGAAAGACAAGACTGCAAGTTTGATGTCCAAGGATGGAATAGTAGAAGAACCTGTAACAAAGACGTCAGAGACATGACTATGTGAATCGAGGCTGTGGTGAAGACCGCCTTTGTGTCCAAGAGTCCCAGAGTGAGAACAGCCGAGTTCAAGAGTCAAGAGTGGCAGAAGTTCAAGACCTAGATACAAAACCAAGTCCCCTATCAAGGCTCATTTGTGTCCATTTTTAAAGTAGTCAGCTACATGTTCACCGAAGATTACCCATTTGATAAAAATATGTAAACTGATCTTGGCATAATTTTTTTTTTTTAAAGGTAAAGAAAGACATTACCATACTTGGGAACAAACTCTGGTTAACCTGATGTGTGCTGCTAATAGGCTGCGCTCTTCGAATAAAAGTTATGATTTCTGTTTTAATTTAATACACATTGGACCACTGGACACAAACCTTCTTAAACTTTAATAGCTGCCACTCATCTGTCCACCTGCACCACGTGTTTATTAAACTAAATTTAAAGCTGCATTACCAAACTCTATCTAACACAACTAGCTACTTATGAAAAGAAGCTCTGTTACTAAAGTAGATCACTGAGGTAAGTATGAACTCTAACACAAACTTAACAGCGACACAGTTGATTGGGCAGATACAGTTAATGAGAAACTACATTGTGGAAATCGATTTTTTTTTTTTTTTTTGTAAAACAGAATCAGAGAACAAAACCACAAAAAGTTTAAATGGACATGGTCAAGACCTGACTGCAAGTCTGAGTCAAAAGAGCAACGAGACCCCAGACTGGACTTTACAGCTGATCATGAGCATCTTTGATGAGAGGAGACTTTGTTTTTAGACATTTTCACCACCACTGTAATAATCTATGAACAATAGCGCTGCCATAATGGCTGATGGAAAGTTATAATTAGAGGAGTGATTAAATGCAAATAAGAAGAGAACGATAAGTAACTGTAACCATTAAATCACTGAATCAGTTAAGTTTAACTTGCTGTGAACTGGATGTGTAAATTTCCCTGTCCTCTGTGTGTTTTCTCTGTCCAGCTGTGTTCAACAAGAAACAGTGAAATGATTGTCAGTCCAACTTCGATACAGACTGGCCTTTTGAGAGATTAGGGCTGAGAGGGGAGCGTGTGCGTGTATATGTGTGTAAGCATTTGCGTGCATGCGTGTGTATGCGTGTGTGCTTGTTTGTGTGTGTTATTCCACCATTTCAATGCCCGAGTTGTCAGCGCAGTAATAATCTAAAATGAACACAAACAGAGGGCTGAGTGTGTGAGTGCCCATTAAACATGGCTTGACTTATATCATTCAGTTAAATGCACAGCTTTTCCTCTCTTTTTTTTTGCATTTTTTCAAAATAATAGTCTATAATGTATTTGTCTTTGAGTTTCCATAAAATATTATCAAAGCCACTGAAAGGCAAGAGAACGACTTTGAATTAACATAAATATGAAGATTAAAAAATTAGCTTTTAGGACGTAATGTCGACTTTTTCACAATTTTTTTTTGCCTCCAAACAAAATCTACAGCACTCATATGTGTGTTAATGATTAAACACTTGTAGAGTTTCTTACAAAGGAGGAACAAAGTCCATCTGATTATCAAACAGTTAGGGCAGAATGAACTTGGCTGCAGTCCCGCAATACATATACACACTACTGTAGACAGTCACCACTGCCTCTAGGACACTTAACATCAAATTACAGGCTGTACAAATTATTTTAAAACAAAAAGCTTTGCAACACAAATCTAAAAAGCATCATTCAACATATCATATAACGATAGTTGCCTATGAACAAGTGAAGTGCCACCAGTCTATGTCCTGCAATTTTAAACTCTCTATGTCCCTGTATTTTGGACTAGATACTGACAAAGTAAAACTTAAAAATATCTCAATAATGTCAATACAACCACTATTCAAAGGCAAACAATGTCACAGCTGGTCTAGACAGTTTAGAAACACAAGCATTGTGTCTACAGTGATCATCCTTAACACAGACAAACAAGTACACACAGATTGTAAAAAGAAACGTGTCAAGTCTACGGAGGAGAGTGTAAGATTGGTCTGACATAGCCTGAGAGTTATAGACCTCCATTTGTTTACAAGACAGAGTTACTGATACAAGAGTGAAGAGCATTGCTAAGACACCATGGACTAATAAATCACATCTAAAGAGAAGCAGAGCGGACAGAGCGGCAGAGTACCTGCGCGTAGCCAAAGCATGTTGATGTCCTTGAGATGAAAGCACCTGAAACAGAAGATGAGAAGAACAATTCCTCTCTATTTTTCACATGTTTCCCTACTCGGGCTGAAAGACTTTCTTTTGCAGACCTTAGAGTCGCAGATCAGGGTAACAAGTGTGCGTGTGTGTGTGTGTATGTCTGCGCGTGCATGCCTATGTGCAAAAAGCATATTGTGTATGTGTGTGAGCGTGTGTGAGAAAGGCTCGTGGAGTGTTATAATGAGGATTATTCCCCGAGTCATGAGAAAGGGCTGTACCAGGCCACCACACACAGCCCTTGTCGCACACAAGCACTGGCCGCACCGGTGGACCTGGCTCAGGAGATTACAGGAGTGACAAGGCTGGGACCGGGACACAGAGCGAGGCTGGAAAAAACTGCAACACTGAAAATGTGAGGTTGAATTTGAGGGCCTGTGCTAGACACTGGTAGAGCGTGTTGGACGAGAGACAAAGCAAGAAGAAGAAGGACACTGGAGAAGCAAAGGAGCTCACAGAACGATCAGCCATCCAGGATGCCAGCTACACCCTTTATCTGTACATCGCGGTTTTTTTCTTTTCATAAAAGCCACTTAAGTTTCTGTACACATGTGAACACAAAAGGCGATCAATCGTACAGAGTCTGTTTCAACTATAAACAACATTCACTGGCTGAAGATCTCAGTTGGCAGTCAGAGCTAATGGGAGTGATGTACGACCATGAACAACTCAAACCCACCCCTAAGCACTGTGAGCCTGGCTGCTCAAAAACAATACATTCTTCTGACTGCAATTCATGAACCATTTGATTTGTTGACTCCGTAAATCAGGGAAGCTGTGCATGATTCACAACCGCAGGGGAGCACAATGTGTCTTAATAGGAACTTTGATTTAGTAATGCAGGTGAGGAGTTGTTTAGCTTTCAAAGGCAAATATTGAGTAAGAACATGATTTATCCAGCTTCAAACTCAGAGGTGAACATGCTCCAAGTTTTATTTCTGGGCAGTTTGACAGTATCTTCCACCTACACATGTTCATTTCAAATTGAAGGGTTTTCAGCCTCACTGACAGCTTGTAGTCTGTTCCACAATATATCTCATCAACTGTTTAATGGGCTGAAATGAAAATTTTCACCAACATTCGTGGTTCACAGAGGATGAATCCTGTTGACTTTGATGATCCAGTGACTTTTCCTTTAGTGCCACCATGAGGTCTTTTTTTTTTTTTTTACCCCCAGAAATTCCTCAGTGTCTACCGACAGGATTGGCACACATTTTTGTCTAACTACTCAGACAGTGAATTCTACACACTTTGTTGATCCTCTGACATTTCCTCAGCCATCACTGTGAGGGTTTCTGGTACAACCACTATTTTCAGTTTAATTTACTAATTTTAATCTGAATTTTCTAAAAAGATGCTAAATTAAGATGGTAGACATGGTATACACTACACTCCTGCTAAACATCAGCTTTATAGCAGGGTCCTTGTTAGTGGGTCAGTCTGTTAGCTTGCTACTCTGTTCGTTACTTTGCGTGCAAGTAATATATTTTTTGTATCAAAATTTTAAGTGTGACTGGAATCTCTCAGTTGTGGAGATGTTTTCTTATGTGACTGTATCTTCTTAGTCACTGGACAAGAAACTTTTGAGGCCTCATTTGAACTTTACAACACGCTTATGGACATTACGTATACATATCAACATTAGTTATAGCTTATGAACAAACAATTTACTGAGAGGATAATCAGCAGCAGATCAATTGACAATAAAAATAACTAGTTGCTAGATTTTGATGAGACTGCAAGGTTTCGAAGTACGACTGCTCAGAGCTATACGCCACCTGGTCTATTTTCAAATTATTGCAAGGTGTAAGACAAGCAGAGTTAAAGTTAGATAAGGATGGGCCATGATTTTGAATAAAACAATATAAGTGCGGTAAACGTGATTGTCCTTTGTGTGTGCATGCACGGCTCCGTGAGTGTGGGACAACTGTTTGTTGTCCAAGTGAGTCAGAGAGGAGAAGGTCAAGTTTTGAGGGGGTTGGTGGTTTAGCTGCATTTCTCTCAACAGGCCAGCGAGCCTGCACTATCTCACCTCCTCACCCCGTCTGCTCACTGTCACTCTAATGGAGTCAGAGAGAGCGAGAGCCTGGAGAAGACCAAATACCCGAGGAGAAACACCAGTCTCACCTCATTGTGTTTTAACAGCCACCAGGGCTATGCCAGGAATGTACACTGTGCATTAGTGTGAATGTATACATATTTCACTAATCCTATTAAAACACAGTTTACCACTGCCAAAATCCATCCATATCCATTATAGTGCTATCTCTCTCTCTCTCTCTCTCTCTCTCTAGGTGTGTGTGTGTGTGTGTGTGTGTGTGTGTGTGTGTGTGTGTGTGTGTGTGTGTGTGTGTGTGTGTGAATGATTCTGCATGTGTGTTTCTTTCAGGTAAAGGACAAGACAAACAGGGACACTTTTACTGTCTGATATGTGAAATTGAAGACGTAATGATTTAAAAAAAAAACACTTTTTGCCACTTATTTAAATTCATGGTTGATCACCTCGTGGCCCGAATCTGTGATCTGAGAGTTTGATTACATTAAGTTTACTTAGGAGGAGGGGGGAAAAAGTTAAATGGGAAAATAAGCATCTAAGGCGGCACCTACTGTATAACTCTTGTGGACAAGTTGACATTTTTGTCCAAGCCAGAGTGGCTGAAATAACGCCAGAGTAAGAACATCTCTCCAACTCCCAAAGCAAGAATGTAAACACACTAAATTCCTGCCAGAATGGCAAGGAACCTCTGACAGGCATGGATGGCTGTGTATACTTTAGTCAACACTCTGTGTATACGATAATAAAGTGTTAAGTCTCTCCGCAGATAACTTATTATACATAAACCACAGTATGTGTTTTCATGTGCACTTGACTTCTCCTGTAACACTTGACATTAAGTTCTTTAATTAGTAAGATGTGAAAACGGTGGCAAGCGGTAAATCACAGGACACAGTAAGAACTATTTTAACAAATGTGACAAAATGTGATTGTATTATATGGCTGTATTCATTTCAGGAATAATAATGCATAGTAAATTGTGTGTATATTGTCAGATTAAGACTCCTTAACCGAAGACCAGACCATCAAGTCTCAGATGTACTGAAAATGATTGCACATTATAATAAGATACACATGGAAAAATAACTCTTCTTGCAAATAAGAAATACACCAAAATCCTAATCTTATCTAAAGCCACTATTAAAAAAAAAAAAAAAAATACTATCACATTTCTGCTATTTTGTTTCTATTCCTGGTTGTTTGCCTTATGATGATCAACACAACATCACTCACAGCGCTCATGTCTGTCTTTAACACACACACACACACACACACACACACACACACACACACACACACACACACACACACACACACACACACACACACACACACACACACACACACACACACACACACATTGTGCCACAGTTCCCCTTGCAAAACACACCATTTATCTTGACTTAAATTCCTACACTCTTCCAACCCTCAGACCCACCCTCCTCCACCTCGTTTTTTTTTTTTTTTTTTTAGGATTCCCCGTTAACTTGATCTGTTACCCATCACCAGCACTTTTGCTCCCTGCACCCGGTAACCCTTCTGCCTTCTTGCATTTTTTTTTTTTTTAAAGTGGAGAACAGAGCGCACATCAATTTTTGGGCAACTTTCACATAAAAGATCACTTGAAATGTTGTTTGTTCATGGTGATGTAAACCACCTGTCATGTGTGGGCTACATGCAGCAGTTGTAAACCAAGACAATGAGGCTTTGCAACAGGTAAAATACTTATTATATATTCCATGTTTTCCTCATTAAAAACAATCAAAGGTTGTAAAACAAAAGACATGCGTGATTCTGCGTATATATGAATAGGTAAGATAAATATAAGGGTTAATTATACAAAAATCTGCGTAAACTTTTCTGAGCGATGAGATATGACCTGTATCAATACACACAAGCACACAGGAACACAAACACATCTACACACACATCCACACGTATCGGCCTATAATTATCAGGAATTCTTACCTTCAAAAAATCTCTGTAACGCTTCTGTTTCATCTACCACGTCCATCCTAGCGGGTTCCACATAAAAAATCCATGAAAGTCTCCCCTTGTCCGAACGAAATCAATTCGGATCGGGGAAACTTTCACATATACATCACGGAATCCAGATTATAATCGTCGTGACTTTTCTTTAGTTTACATAAATCCACCGCTGGCCAAGAACTAGTCCTTTCTCCTGCTCAGCAACTTGGCGCTGGATTCCCTTATGGCCAGGCGCCTCCAGTGACGCTGTGATTCACGCTTTAACTTGAAAACTAAAGTCAGAGGTGTTTTTCTTTTTTCTTTTTAATTAAGGTAACAAAACAAAACAAACAAACAAAAAAACTAACAAAAGTCCACAGAAGAACCCCTTTAACACATTTCTCTTCAGGCGCACATAAACTCCTGCACCCACAAGCTTCATAATAAACTTTGGTTCCCTCTCTCATAAAGAGCCATCAGCCTGTGAGGCAGATGGTTAAAAAAAAAAAAAAACATCGATGGGAAGATATCAAGTAAAAAAAAACAAAAAAACAAACAGTGTTAAAGTTGTTTAAAGTTGGCTCCCGATGCTGTGAAGTCGCTCCTTCCTCCTTTGCCTCTCCCTCTCAGACAGGATGTGAGGCTGAGAGTCGGAGGAGAGGAGCTGAGGCAGGTGAGGGATGTGCGCCGGACTGCTGCGAACATCCCCGCACACTACACGGTGCAAGTTTCTGTAGGGACGCAAAGTCTGTGGCACCCCATTGGTTTACAGTGACCTCATGTAGCCAGATAGTATGTGCATTTCTCCGCATGTTGAGACAACCAACTTTTTTTTAAACATTCAGTTAAAATTCTAAGTGGCTTCCAGTTTAGTTTTTATCCACGATAGTTAATACGTTTTTGGTTTTTCATTGTTGTCTGCTAAATCAAACAGCATGTGAAAAGAGTCTCAAGAGTTGTCTGACATATTCAAAGGTTCAATCAAGAAAATAAGTGGCAGATATTTGATAAAACAACAGCCTTTAGTCACAGTTATCCCACTACAGGCCTAAAGTTTGGTGAAAACATTTTATCAGGATTGATAAGGATTAGTTTATCATGATATGAAACAAAGCAGCTTTTTTGAAATATATAAACTTTGTCTTTCGTCTCTGGGAGGAGGGATCCCCTTCCACCTTCTTTTGTTCTATAAGGTTTCTGTCCTTTCTGTTATGTACACTGAGTTACAAACTCTGACAGAGAGTCTGCGTGGAAATAGGATGTTGAACTAAAAAGTGATAATAATGAAATGAACTTGTCATTTATGAAAAGACTTGATCTTTGCTTCTACAACATTTACAGTGCGGATGCATTCTTAACATTTCAACAGTGGATTTCGTCAGTATAGCTGATGATGCATGATCCTTAAAATAAACATTTCCTCTCTCCCTCATCTACTGAAAATATTTGTGAAACCTCGAGCTAAAGTTGTGATTTAAAAAAAAAAACTTTTCTGGCCCGTTTGAATTCCCTAGTTTAAACAACCACAGGCGTGTTTTGTGTCAAGGCTTCCCGAGGGGAGGATTTGAGGGAATGATCCATTTCTCTCAACCTTATCAGCTGCATCCCACCCCCCTTCATAACAATGCCACTGTGTGCAGCCCCCACAGCCTGGGTGCCCACCACCCCCTCCACCCCTCTCGCCCACATGTGAGATGCTGTTGTGTTGTCTTGTTCCCCCACAGCTGGAGCATCTCTCTCTCCACCCCTCCACCCCTCAGCTTTTCCTCCATTCAACGCAAACAAACGCCTCCGTTCTTTCAGCCACACTATGCAGATTGTTTCCGAGGACAAGCAAGAAAGAGAAACAGATAGAGGCTGCAGGGGACAATGAAACAGCTGGCTATGTTAAAGCAGTTCATTTTGGTATTCTGTATTTCTTATCTCATATAGCTCTATAACTGCATGTGCATGAGTGTGCATGTGCATGAGTGTGTGCAGTGTGCTTGTAGCCTACTAGTGTTGCATGCTGTGTGAATATAAACTCTGGTAACAAAGTCACATTAAGGGCACTCACTTCCTATCTGGGACAGATATTTAGGACAAATCTCCACAAGGTGAACTGTTAAGGTTTGTGGTTTAACAATGACAGTGATGACAAAGTCCAGGGAATAAATGTCAGTCATGCAATGTCCTCCAAAGCTGCAGCGAAAATAATACATGCCCATGAAGTCATCATTTGAAAAATATGAAGTAGCCAATTTATACATGACCAGGGTGGACAGTAACAAAGTAGTTATACTTGAGTACTGTAAAATTTACCAATATCTACTTATATTATTTAGAAAGCTTAAAATTTTTAATTACCATACTTAAAAACAAATTCCACTACATTTCTATGAAGTAATGCAGTACTCTGAGGCCAAGCACAGTGTTTGTATTGTCAACCAAACTTGTCTACAAAACTGCTGTCAAAAAATGTGCCCTCACAACTTGCAAATAAGTTGTTATGGCTGTTACAATACGTGCAGCCCAGCGACCAACATGCTACCAAACATGCTATTCTGTTTACACATCATTACATATATTCTGCTATATGTGACATAAATATAATATGATTTAATTCACATGAAATATGTGTTCTCTCTATTTAGCTTTGCTTTGGTCTCCACCAACCCCTGAGGAAGTACTGTAGTCTGTCTCTAGTTTGATTTTCAATGTTGGTTTGTTTTTTAAACAGTTCCCTACAGTTGTCGCTGCTGCATTTTCAGCTTCTCAAACTTTGATAAGCTGCGACAGGCTGCAGAGTCTGGTGTTAATACTAGTAATCTCACATTAGATATTTTAACCATAAAAGACACATTGATCTATTGTGTTGATTTGTATAGATGGCCAGGTTAAAAAGCTGCAGTTGAGCAGTGAGATATAACTCAGGCTGTGTAAATTACAATTTATGTAAGATACCTAATCTATTTCTCTACAAACATCTGTAGCTATGAGAACATAAGAATCCTTTCAGCATTTCAATTCCACTCATTCAACTGAGCAGACCTGTGACACAAACCTAAAAGTAGCCTCATTACTGTAGATGAACAAAAAAGAGATATCCTCTCTCTGCACACTGCGGAGACTGACAGCGATGGAATCTGTCCTCTATTTAATGATGAGTCTCAGTTCCATCATCATCAGAAAGAGTGAACATGTTACCCTCCCACAGGTGCTTTGATGTACTTGTACCTTTAGGGGATGAGCAGTCACCAACTATCCATAATTGTCTTTAAAACATGTATTCATACCGCCTCCTCAGCATAGATCTCTGTGCTTCTGATATCACACATAAAAATAAAAAAAATTACAAAAAACCCCCCAGAAAAGTATGATAAATGGAAAATACCCAGCATGTTGAATACTTTTACTGGTTCACAGAGGGTTAGGGGGAAAAAATAATCATCTATCTTATTTTTTCCGAAATATGCAGTGGTGTACAGAAGTTTGAGGCCGATTTCTCACTCTGAAAGGGAGAGTGTATATGATGTATTAAAAAAAAAAAAACAATTGTTACAATAAAGGGTATGATGAAAAAGCACAAATACCCAGTTCTGAGCTTGAATACTGCATAGAACAACAGATAAACTTAAACTTATTTCTATGCGTATAAAAACAGAAATGAGGTTCAGCCACAGTAAAGGTGACTGGGCTTTCCTCACACCTCCAACTTCTACAAGATATAACAAGCATGCAGTAGTTCTTTGTACTTCGCTTCTTAAGTGTTGTGGCATACATAAGCATAGGTGAAGGAAAAAGAAGCAGATTTTAAGCCTACTTTGATAAAGGTTCTGAAAGAACGTTTGCTTTTTGCACACCTTTTCTTGAAATTAGTGAAACCAGTTGTCTGCAGGGTGGCAAATGCAGATTCAACAGTTATGTCAAAATAAATATTTTTTAGACTTTTGTAAGACTTCTTACCTGGTATTTGGTCCTGTGGGTCTGGTCCAAGTCTGCAAGTAGGAAAATGGAGGCATAGACAGCCACAGCTGGTAACAGTATTTTCTGATTAACCTCATTGTGATGAAGACGAACAATCTCCTGCCAGTCTAATTGCTGCTGTAGCACAGTAATGATCTGCACAGCCCTGGCTTAAAGCAGTGTTGTCCAACTCATCACGTTAGTTCCACTTTCATTTTTTACATTTCATTTCAAAACAGCAGCCAATCTAGATGTTGAAGGTTTTGTTGATTATCACTTATTTTCTATCATGCTTACATGTCTACATAAGTAAAAGACAGGATGGCGAATTAATTATCACATGATGAGACTGGCCTACATTTTAGGCTCCATTTATTTTGATTGACAAGATACGTCAACGCAATTAGCATCTCATACATAGGTTTTGAAAGACCTGACTGCTCTGAGGTTTCTTTTCATTCTTGCCTTTGTTCATGAATGAAGTATCCTGAGTTCCCTTTAGGACTTGTTTGAATTATTGATTTGGGTACCATTCATTCAAGTGACACTGTATAGCTCGTACAATGTCGTCATGTCACGTCACGGTTTTCCTGCAAGATAGATCCAATCTCTTATTCTGAACAGCTGGATACAGTACATTCAGATGGTAATTCATTAATAAAAATTTGTCAAAAAATGATCACACCAGCCCTTCCAGCTACGATTTAATGTAATCGCAGATGTGTATGTTCTTCTTTATGTCTCTTTTCAGAATGTATTCATGAAGAAACCACCTCTTTATTGTAATTTTTATGTTACAGTTTCAAGTTTCAAGACAACCAGAAACTAAAAAGTAGCATTTTTGAAACAGCTTGAACATCTGAAATTTAAAGATTTGGACACTTTACATTCTATAACACAGCTGGTATGATGCGAATGTGACAGTTGTGCTATAAATATTTCTCAGGGAATTTACTTAATAAATAGGGGAATATCTAAGCTATGAATAATTAGTAATACTTTTTCATTCATTTATTATCATCACATAAAATCTATCTAATGTGCTGCTTATATCAATCATACCACATTTACTAAGTTTTGTGTTTGTTCAGTTTTTTTTCCAGTAGAGGGCAGGATTGGTTTGATAAAGTGACTTACGGTTAGCGAGAGCAAATGGTGAATGGTGTTTTTCTTTTTTTCTTCACAATGTTTTATTTGCAAATAGGAGGTTTAACAAGCACATGACATAAATTCATTGAACAGACCAGGGGTTACTACAGTTCAGTCCTTTCAAAAGTCAAATTAAATGCATAGTTTTCAGCAGGTTGAGAATCTTTGCAGCTTTGTTGTTGTGAAACGACGAAAGCATGGTTTAGATCCGGACAGATCAGCACTGACCCTCGGTGCTTCATCCATTCAGATGAGGATCTCAGAGCAGATTTTCAGTGTGGTTAAAACTCCTTTGTCCTTGCCCACATTAAAATAGGCGATTTCTCAGCACTGACAACTTTAAGTTAATGATCAATCCCAATGATAAGGTTTCCAAGGTAACCTCAAAACAAATCACATTTGAGAGTGCCTGTGCTTGAGCAACGGCTGAACTCACAAACACTTTGGCATTTCACTCACTCCATGTCAAACATTTACATATATCTCCTTATAATAACAATACTGTAGTAAAGTCTGTGACTTTGTAAAACATGATGCACAGTAGGCTAAAATATACCCACAGGGCTGCAACTGCACTGTGCTGTTGGTTTCCTTTGCAGGGGCAGCTGGACAAAGAGTGGTCAGTCTTGGCAGCAGTGATATTGAAACCTGGGCAGTGTTCCACACTGTTGCTCCTCTTTCATTCCCCCTGTTGAATCCAGCTGGTTTAGACCAGCCACTATACTTCGCTGCTCAAAGACACAAAGGGAAACCTGTGGAAATGAAACTGTCTCACCACTTTAGTGCTGTGATGTCGAGGCTGGGTGTTTTTGATTGCATTTGTAAATCATAAAAGTGTTTTTTTGTTTTGTTTTGTTTTTAAAATTTCTATTTTATTGCCAGACTATAAATGTTGGTTATAAAGTCAGACATCAGAGGTTCTCATTGTTTTGCCAGCATCTGCATTTACATCCTCAGCCAATAAAAACACTTGATACCATGCCCACACAACTGCATGGAGGTCATAGCCAGAAAAGGCTCGTGCCATGAAGTTGGCCCTATCTCAAGATCCGGTGTTGTGCTGAGAAGTGCCTGCCCGTCACAATGCATTCCCTGGATTTTCAACCAGAAGCAGACATGAGAAATGTTCAAATGGAGCGTATCAAGAATGTCGTTCTGTCATAATCTCTCAGATGTATAAACTTTCATAACATATGAACCTCCAATATAATTATTATCACAGGTTAAACTGTCAAAGAATAAGTCAATGCTTTATTTCTGTTGTGCACGTTCCCGTGACGGGCATGCAGTTCCTGGCAGGCAGGTAGGCCATAACAGCGGCCGATCCACCCTCATTCAAGCGGCCGTGGAGCTCCGCCCCCCTCAGGTTGAGTTACCTGCAGAGTCACGTATCACTCACCTGCTCCCGCGTTGCCTCCACAGCGACTGTTTCAGAGAACCGACCAAATACACGTCTGTCTGCCTGCCTGCCTGCCTGCGCCCTGTGTGTTGAGGTGAGGTGAGGTGAGCTGGGCTGACAGTGTGTAGTTTACAGTTGCACTTCCTGGCAGCAGAGGGTCACACTTATCGATCATTCCCCGCGGAGTTTATTTGTTGATCTGCCGCTGATGACAGGCTGATGCTGTAGGCGCAGTCTCGCCCACGTTTGTCACCCTGAGCATCCCGTCCGGAAAACTACACTGTGAGTTCCTGTGAGGGTAAACAACATCTTCTTTTCTTTTCTTTTCTTTTCTTTTCTTTTCTTTTCTTTTCTTTTCTTCTTCATGTCATCATCATGTGATACAATTGACTTCTTACAAAGCCAATGACATGATCTTTCTCAGCACATGGAGCTGCCATTTTATGTTGTATCTATGATTTATTGTAGTTTTTAATTTGCAATGTCATCACGTATCTCTGTGTTAAGAGGTCTGTGTTTTATTTGACTACACAGGGTTAATGAATGCTAACCTGGGGAACACATGTGTCATTCATTCTTTAGGGTGTTGTCCTGGACCAAGCCCCTTGTTGTCGGGGATGGTCATATTTTATTATTTCATTGAGGATCCCCATTGGCTGAAGCCATAGCAGTCAGTTAATATGTTAATGGATCTTATGTGAGAGAGTTATGTGAACGAACTGGATTCACTGTGTGTGAAATCTGCACTGATTCTGCCTGTATGCCCTGATTCAGTGCATGAACTCTCCAGACTTTACCTGAACCTCTCAGAGAGGGCACAGGAAACTAAACTGTAACATCTCCAGCCATCACAAGAATGTAATGTGATTCGGTCAGATGGCCGGATGACTCCACAATACACACGATCTGATAACTGTTATCTCGTAGGCCACAAAATGCTTGTTCAGGAGCGTGGAGCAAAGTGCATATTGCTCATATCAGATTGACCTCATTTTTATGACACATTGCCTAAAATATCAATACAGTCTTATTTTTTATGCAGATAATATAAAATGTCAGTCACCAGCCTGTGTTATGTGCAGTGTTGTACAAGTAAAAGTACAAAAAAGGAAGGAAATCATTTGCTATAATCATGGTACACTTATGATTATCAAGCTGGACTTAAAAGAAATGCTGTAATGCTGAGTTTATTCCACCATCAGTGCTGTGATCAGTTGTGATTTGTGCTCTTGGCACATCTTCAAATTGTTGAAGCTTCAGGTGTGTTTTGGGGTGTGTGTTGAAGGTTGACACATTACACTAGATGTTTATTATGTTGCTCCTGTTGCTATGCAGTGTGCCATTAAATCGGTTTCAGATTCAATTTGTTTTGCTAAATATATCTTGACTGTATTCACTGGTTTGTGTTAGGGTTTTCTAAGTCGCTGTTGCTGGTTAGTGTTCAGAGATTCAAACGTTGCATTAGTCCGTGAGGATTTCAGTGCTTTTTGTGTGTTACAGGTAAATTTGACCAATTTTAATTCACCACAAGGTTTAAGATGTGAAAAACAGAAACAACACAGACCACATTACTGCAACCAGAGGCTTAAAATGTCACTGGGCCAATTGTTGTTACAGCATGATTAAATAAGACACTTGTGCAACCTCATTCCTTTAAATGTGAAAATCAAAACAGATACAATCAGTAGTTTTGAAAATGAGAGCAGCTTGACAAGTATGCCTGAGATGAACGTATATATGTTCTCTGTGTCTTCTTGTGTGGGTAATTATTGTTCGATTGCTCTGTAATTATTTCTGAATGAGGTTTTGTCATTATTGAACAATAATCACCTCAGGCTGGGTGGGGTGGGCTGGGGTGGGGGGGAGGTGTACAGACAGAGCGCCTGTTGCCATTAGGTTGACACAACACATGACACCCGGCCTCTCCTGCTCCGGCCTCACCTCCCTCCTGAAACCTGGCGTGGAGCCAGAGCTGGAAACAATAGAGTGGAGAGAAGATGACCAGATAGTTAAGGACAGAAAGAGGAAGTCTTTTTTGTTTGTGCAGACTTGCTAAAGTAAATACGAATAGTTTTCTTTCCTTATTTGCATTTCTCTCTGTGAGAGATTTAGTTGCACCAGTTTTGGGTCAGGGGGGCGTGGACCTCGATGTGGCTCTGTGTGAGTACAAAACTGTTGTCATTTTCTCTCTCTTTGTTTCTAAAAGTTCTGAGCAGGTTATCTGTTGAGTGCGATTATGTTTATGATCTGCTGTGAGATAAGGGTGATAGTGACCACCTGTAACCTATAACTGTCATACACAGTGTTTACCCAACGTATATGACGTGTAGCGCTGCTCTTTACACAACAAGAATGTGAAACTTCAGAGAGGAGAGGAGGCAGGGGGGGTCTTGTTTGTGTCATCGCTCCGTTAAAGAAGGGATACTGAAATGTCCCTAACTAAGTGACACAAGATCAGTATCTTACAGATCGGATTGTTCTTTACAAACACTTGTTGCAGACATACTAACCTCTCGCAATCAATTAATAATACAAACCGGGCTGGTTGATTAAAGCGATACATGGTTCCTTTCCGGGCTAAAGGTCACATAAGATAAAAGGTGATTAATATACCCTATAATAAATGGTATTTAAATATTGATATTTTGTAGTAATTAGAAGATTATTTAGCCATTATCAGAGGAATGTTTATTTAATGCAGTGATAACAGTCATAAAGGGGTTTAAAGGGAAGCCGAGCAGAGCCCTTTCTGTTGTGTAATGTCTCTTTGGGGTTCGGTAAGTACTGATACTGTATATGTTCAGTGTGTGCGGTTAGTCTGATATATTACATAACCTTGTCAGTGCATGCCTTGACAGACATGTCACAGCCGAGTTTCCAGGCTCAAAGCTAAAGGTGTGGAAGACTTTTGTTCTCTCATTTCTTGTTCACACAAACCCTTTCAGATGTATATTTTATCCTCTTCTCTGAGACCATGCTAATGATCTAATAGTTACCGGCGTAAAACTCCACCAGATTAAATAATTTGCAGCTATGCAGATATAGTCATCAACAGAGAGGATCTAATTACACAGTGCATATCAGCCGGCTGTCTCCATTGTCTCAGATCCGTCCCCCGACTACCAGCAGTACAGGCCCAGCACCTGGCTCTCCACAGCGGAAGAACAGGCTGTTCAGCAGGCTACACCTCAGCGTCACATATTATTTCTACCACTGTTATAATACAGTGTCTGCAGCTTTTTAAGTTTCTACATTGTCTGTGTATTAGAGCTCACCCTCCCAAATAAAAGATACATTATGCAACAGGTATTTAAAAGGGCCTGTTAGGCTAAATAATGCATGTTGTTTTGAATGGAAAATGTTTTACCTCCTCCTCTTCTCTCTCTTTGTGTCTTTCTGTCACCTATTCTTTTTTTTTGTCTGCTTCTAATCCTCCCTGTTCTTTTTTTTCTTTCTTTTTGTCTTCAGGTGGATGCCTGAAATCATGAGCGTCTCGGGACCTCAGTCGAGGCCAGCTAAGTGAGTGTCGCACACCTTCCTGCTTCTCCGTACATATTTAGAGAATCACTAACCCAGTATGTGGAAGGCGTGTGGGTCAGGGACCTCGGGCACAGAGCGGCTCTGTTGAGAGTTGTTTGCTTTGCCTTGGTTCCTGGCTCCAGCCTCCCTCCGTGCCCCCCCACCCACTCCACTCCCCTCTCTCTCCCTTTTCCACTCTCCCCCTCTCTCTCTCTCCTTGGCTGGTCCATATGCTCAGAATCTCAGGCTAATCTCATCCAGTGCTGGACAGTCTGTTGTCCGTACAGTATATGTCTGTGTGACGGTGTGAGAGATTCAGAGGGTTTGTGACACTGACATCCAGAGAGGTGCAGGGCAGAAGATGAAGGGCGCGCGGCGTAACCCTGTCTCCTCTTCTTGTCATTGCAGTGGAGTGGCCAGATCGGACAGCAAGCTCAGCGCCAAGGCCCTCTACGGTAAGTGACTGCATGGAGGTTTGTGGAGGAGTTGTTGCCGCATTTTATTGTCGGCCTGTTTATAAGACTTTGCCCTGACATGCCTTTATTTCTGTGGCATGAGTCACGGCAGCACAACAATATATCTGACAGCTTACAATGAAGAAGATCATACGCTCTAACTTGACATGTGAACACAAGAAGCAAATTATAGTTTTATTATTCAATACGTATATAACTACTAAAACAAGTAAACTGAGGCACTGGGTGACATTTTCCCTTATTATGATGAAGTTTATTTTGACACAAACACAGCCCTGTCCCTATTTACTCTGTTTGAGTAATGTTTGCTAAAAGGCCTGGCTCTTTTAACAGTAAGTGCAAGTGCTTTCCGCTTTTAAAACTGAGACTACGTAACGTATGCATGTCTGTGTTTGTGACCCACTTTCTGTTATGCAAATGTTGTGTCTTCAATAGCAATTGTATCTAACCAAACTGTTAATATTCAAGCTGTGAGTATCAGCACTGTAATTGACTCAAATCACAACAATATTCAATTTGCCATGCAAATGATTTTGTCAGGAAATCCGTCCCTTTGCTCCGTAGCATGTTGCTGCAGCCCCACGGTCTCGCTGCGCTGTCGCAGTCTCTCACCATACACACACACACACACACACACACACACATACACATACACAGTGATAAGAGGGGGCCAAGGTCCTGCTGAGGGGCCTTGTCAGGTTGCTCCTGCTGAAACCTCTGTGAGGCACTGAAGGACGTTAGAGGGAGACTGTGCTCCGAAAGTGAGCGTGGCTGTCTTCGCAGTGTTCTCATGCGTGCAGATGTGAATTCATGTTAACAGTCTTGTGTGCATATTTTGCTTTAGTCATTGCAGGGCTCGGTGACATGCGGTGTGAGTGTCATGATATGCAGCCAGGGTGTGTTTGTGTGGCTGAAATGAGCTATGTTACATTAGCTGGGTGTGCAGGGTGTGCCTGTTTTTAATGTGTGGTTGGAACAGGGTGGGGATGCCCAGGTCTCGCAGGTGAATAAAAGACGCATTGAAAAGTGCTCTGCCTCTGGTCCTCCCCTTCACTGCCCCAGACATTAGCTCACTGGTCCAAACCAGCACCTCCTTCCACACGGCCAACACAGAGGAACATTGTACAGCACGTCACAGGCCCCGATAGAAACCTGCACTGAGGAATGACAAGATAACCTGCTTTCCTGCATAGCTGCACTGGTCCAAATTTAGAATCGCCTCCAATGACAGATGACGGTATTGTTGGGATGCAAGATGCTCCCAAACTCTCTGACTGCGCACCTCGTCGTCTGTGAAACATTTCTGTGCTGTAACTCATCCAAGTATCCACAGGATGTGCCCACTCTTGAAGTATCCTACTGTAAGTGTGATGAAACCGTGCCATTTCATTGGCTCGTTTCATCCTATGTGGCAGATGGTCACCACCATCTTCTCGCTGCACGATGACACCAGCATGCCTGTGCTCCTGAACCACAGAGGCAGGAGAGTGGACAATATTGTGCAGCATGTCTAACAGCAGCAGACATTTGGATAGATATGGGTCTGCAGCTTGCAGCTTGCTGAATAAACATGCAGAGGAACAACAGCAGCTCAATCTCCCATATGCAAAAATCCCTGTCATTCACATGTTGAAGGGCAGCAAACAAGTGATGCAAATGATATGCAGCCCTCCCACCTGATCTGTTATCAGCACCTTGGACTTAAGTAGAGCATGAAAGATGCCACATCAGACTCATCATCCCGGGACTTTGGACTATCAAACAGGCTTTCTCCACTTTCTCACACAGTTTGTGGTTGAGGTTGAGGTGCATGTCTCTCTCAGGTAAAATGTTTGGACTCAGTCAAAAACCTCCCTCTCTTCCTGCTGCACTATTTTTCCGTCAACCTTTGTGCCTGTTTAAATTTCACTTCAGTCTTCAAAATAGATTTGATTACTTTAATTCCTTTCAGTCAGCACCGTTCCTGCAGTTTCACAACTGCTCTTTTGTGTTTGACTTGGACTTTGGTAAAGCAGTGGTTCTTGTTGCTACAGTTAAAAAGTTGGCTGCATGTTTTTGGCATCTTACTTATCCTGATTAAAAAAAATGCAATGTAAACTTGTCTTAATTTGTTCAGCACTAGTTTGAGAGAACAATCAGCGGTGAATCAGACTCTGAGGGTTGTTGATGTTTCTGGCTACATATGAGCAAATCTTTTTAGACACTTGGTATCCTAAGGATGCCTTGCAGTCAAATCTCATCCCATCAAAATAACTTGTTGTGTAAGTTTTCTGCAGTTGGACTTGTTCAGTCTTCTGATGCAGAGACACAGGATTATTTTCTATTTGTTAATAAAATTGAAATGAAAATAATGCCCTGGACAGTTGAACACTTTCCTGGCTGCACTTCAAAGATCATTAGTGTCTCGGTTTTCGGTTGAGTCAAGGTTCATTGTGTTTAAAGAGCAGTTATTAGGAAGGTCAGGTTGTGTGATTGATCTGGACCATGTATTGGTTTGAGAACTTGCCAGGCAGCCGTGTTCATCGCTGGTCATTGACTCTGGAGAGCGCTCAGGACCGGCCCATCTGCCTGCTAAGTGGCTCTTATTGCAAGCTGTCGCAGCACTGTGAATTGATTGGCATAAACGTCAGTCATTAATAAGACATGTGGACAGCTCCACTTTCCGAATGACACCTGATGCTTGTGTTTCACCTGTTGGGAACCAAGCAGGAAGGAATCAGCAGAGAGGAAATGGCAGCAACAGGAAAGACAAACACTTGCGTCATTTGGGCAGTGATAGATGGCAGTTGCATGGATATGAAGTGGTCTCCCTGTAAAATATGGATCAGCCACAGAATTATGAAGCAAAAACATCACAAAGAAATATTAATCAGAGGACATCAAATACTGGAAATATTGGAGTGTACTGTGGAGCTTGGGCACATATTTTGTTAAGAGCTATACAAACAGCAGGGCTTTTGTGTGAGAGTCACCATAGAGTACATAAAGCAAAATGTCTGAATGTCTGTATGTTTGAGAAAAGCGGAGCTGCAGTCTGTGTAGCATCAAAATGTTGACTCTGTTGGGTGGGGGACAGAGAGAGACTTGATATGAGATCTGGCAGTGTTGATAGGAACATGCTCTCATTTAACCGTAATTGTTACCTGCAGACTATTCACTTGGTAAATAGGTCAGTGAGACCTCTGGCCCCTGCCAACAGCACAGGTAATGAGGTGAACAATGGCGCTGTGGATATCTGGATGTGGACACTAAAAAAAACAATCTTAAAATGTGTCGCAACATGTTGAACTTCATCAGATTTTAAATGTGTCACAAAAAATCACAATAGATGTTTGAGTGTGTACTCAACAGACCACAGCCTGGTGTCTGTGTTTTCTATTTTGTAATTTGAAGCTTTTTTTAGCCACACTAGTGATTGGATGTCTGAAAGGATGACAGTCGGTCTGCCAGTCAGCTGGTCCCCTCTGCAGCCTCGCAGCAGCAGCTGATCCTACATGCATGGGAGCCAGTCCCTTCTTGACCTGCATGTCCTTGGACTAAAGGAGGCGCAACCCAGTCATAGGTTTTAATGCAGAACCTTTTTGTGACCATGCTAACCACAGCGCCATTGTGCTGCCAAAATCATTGTCTTGCATGTCAGGAAGCAGGTGTCGGTGTTTATGTTGTATCTCAGGACGGAGCTCAGTGTAAGCACAGCATCACAGAGCCAAGGCTGTGGACTGTGTTTTGTGTTTTAAAGCAATGACAACCTGCATGAAATGTTGTCAACACCAAGGTTGAGATAAAGATGGTTGTCTGTGCTTTTACTCCTTGTTTAGATTACTGTAATGATGTTGTAATGTAATGTTTATCTGTCTGAGTCAAAGTTCCTTGCGCTGTCTTCAGAGGCACCTTCAGAGTCCTCTGAGGCCGAACGACCCGATACAGAGCCGACCTCCTCCTCCCTTGTAAAACCAGGTTCTGAACACACATTACTGCCCAAATGATGCAACGCTCACCACCTTTTCCTCTGACGTCTTTTTGAAGCAGCTGAATACATTTTTATTCAGACTGACTTTTAGTTAAACCTCAACCACCAAGTGCTGTTTATTTATTGATTTGTTTTTCTTATTGACCTATTTATCTGTGTTGAACTTTTGTACTTTTTATGATGTAAATGAGTTTGTGATGTTCGTTATCTGTGAAAGGTGCTATGTAACTAAACTTTCACATTGACTTTATAGCGTTAGTATGTATATGAAACAAAATAATTTTGCGATTAATTTCACAAATAGGCCAATGGTGTCATTTTTTGGGGCCTAAAATTTGAATATTGCACTTGGCCAAATTGAGATTGAGATTGAGATATGTATGTATTAGAAAGCTACATGTGACAAATCATAGGGCAGTGCTGCAGATGAGGAAGTGGAAGATGTTTCTGCCAGGAAGCAGCATCCTGACTTTTGATCCCACAGTAAAACTGTGCATCAGATTGGTCCCTGACTGGAGTGAATTTTGAGACCAGTCTTGCCAGCATAGCATACTATAACATGCAAATCAAGTCACAAGGACTCTTTGATATGAGATTTAATAATTAACCTCTCAGATAGGACTTTCTCCATTTCACTTGACCGGACAGGCAGAACACTTTATAAGAGAGTGCAGTTTGACTTTCATTCTTTTCATTTCTGCAGAGAGAAGCAGATTTATATTTAAAGAGAGACCCATTATTTATTGTCTGTTAGTTGCAGGGTTTTTTGTAATTTTCCCAGGAGTGCCCAAACTTTTGCAAACAACTCTGAGCGGATACGTAACAGGACAGCTCATTGGTTTCCCCCACACACACACACAAATACGTGCATGCTGTGTCATTTCCTTATTGCCCTACTGCCCTTATTAGTTGGCACATCAGTGGTTCAGAGTTTCATTTCATCTGGATACTGCAGCGAAATGTTCAACATGTGGGACTATGGTCAGTGTTACTGCTGCTGCGATTATGCAGTGATGTCAGTGATTTACAGACAGGACTTGATGGTTTCTCAGTTTTTCACTTTGTATATCTTTGTTTTCTTATCAACAGAACAAAGGAAAAAATACTCCAACTCAAATTTCATCATGCATGAGACATCGCAGTATCATGTCGAGGTAGGTTCCTCTCTGTTTCTCTGTCTATGAAAAATAAACGCTGTGTTTTATAGATTTGGTACTTGCACTTTAAAAGTATTACAGCTGACGTATTGAGGTAAATGGGTCAGAGTGAGACACTTTAACACACATTGCCTTTACTCCTTCACTAAAGTCAAATAAAAAAGTTAATATTTAATAGTTTTTCACAATGGTAAGAAATATTCCCGTGGATTCATTATCATTATGTAATTTAAATGTTTTATTTAATTAACTGTAATTTTTTATTATAATCACATTTTGTTCCTCATTTATCCACTTGAACCAGACTGGTGGTGGCTGAAAGCTAAATAAAGGCATCAGGTTAAGAAATGACTGAAAGCAGAATAGATTGTGTATGTTTACATGTGTATGAAAAATGAACTGTTAAACTGAAAAATGTGCCGCAGTGAAGCAGTAGTTTCATTCCTATCTCTTTCTCTCTGTTTCATCTAAAATTTTAGTCTAAAAAAGGTCAACTAGCATGTTGTGAACAACAAGATAAAAGCAAAGCTCTCGCTGCAGTGTAATACGTGCTTTACTGGTATTGTTCGTTTGACCAGCGATAAAAGTTGACATACTACCTAATGTCTTGATAACATCTCATTTATGGGGACGCTGTCATAATAAAGCTGCCACAGCTGCAGTGGGAACCTGAATCAATCAGAGACCAGCTTCAAGTTAGATATTTTGTTGAACTATGTCCTGCATTGTCCCTGATGATGATAGGATTTCTAATGCCTCCTCATTATCAAACAAGGGCAGTTAATCCCAGATAACAATCATGCACGTAGACTCTTATGTAGCAATATGGCTTTTTTGACATCAAATAAATGAGGTTGTCATTAAGATGCAATATAACATTGGCTTGAGGAACATGTTGAAAAATGTTGCATTAGCTGAAATTGTAATGCAGTGATAGTTATAAAGAAACAGGCCGGGTAACAGTTATAATTAAAGGGACAGCTTCGTGTTTTGGAAAGTGTGTTTATTTACTTTGAGATAAAAAGGTTGATACCACTGTCATATATGTTAGCTAAGCACAGTAAAAAAGAACAACCTGGCTCTGTAAAACGAAACTCAACCTTTTATTATTAAAGGTGACTGCATAGCACTGTGCTAAGCTAACAGGCTGCGGGTTCTAGCTTCATATTGAATGACCAGTTTGTGATAGTGGTATCATTTTTCTCACCTACATTGTTGGAATACTTTTTTTTCCTTCTTTTTTTTTTTACCTCTTGTCATAGAATGATTGTGACCATGTGATTTATTCTTGATAGATTCTTCTCAAAGCTGGTAACTGGGACACAGAATGTTATCATTGCACCTGGTCATTACTGATGTGTATAAATAAGAATCAAAAGAGGAATGTGTCTGAAAACAAAATTATTCCAACATTATGGGCAACAGTATTTCCCCCAAATGTTATGCTTGCTATTGCTTTAATATAACCAGTTGCCTATATATCAGCCAACATTTTTTCAAAGTCAGTCTGTCCCACTGTCCACACACACACAGATGATTTTAACACCAACACACTCTCTCCTCCGTAGCATCTCTCCACGTTCATTATGGACAAGACAGAGTCCATTGTCACAGTGGACGATGCCATAAAGAAACTGGTTGTCCTGGATTCAAAGGACAAAATATGGACCCAGGAGATGCTCCTGCAGGTCACTGATAAGGCGGTCAGGCTGCTGGACAGTGACACACAGGTAACGGCTCCACACCTGTCCACAAATGGTGCACATTCACACGCACCAAACATCACAAACATCATTATGGATATCCGATATAAAGGGTTAGGGTTAGGGTTAGGGTTTTGCACTTTACTACTGCTGCTATTGTGCCTTGTACTTATTTTTTTTACTACTAGTTTAGCTTAGTTTTTTATTCATATTTATTCTAGACTGGTATTTTAGATTTGCAGATTGTTTTATTGTTTTTTTAAATGTTTACTGTCTGTCTGTCTATTTACTGTCTGCACCGAGGGTCTGAGAAAAACACAATTTCGATTCTCTTATGTCCCGTACATATTATGTAATTGACAATAAAGCTGACTTTGACTTTGACTAAATTATTTACAGGAAGTCAACGTTACAAGTTGGTGCATTGATGTCAACCACTGACCAGCTGTTATGAGAACACGTATATTAAATGCAGCCAAAAATGCTATTTACTTTCTTGCGAGGGGGGAGATGAGAACATGTTGTGATCATGTCTACAGTATGGTGCCTATGAAAGTACAGTCTGCAGCTAATTATGTGAATTGGGACTGGGTGTTTGGGGTAAACAGCTAGCTTGACTCTGTTTCATGAAGATTTTCTCCCTCATCTGTATTTTTGTTTTTATTGTTTTCCCACTTTCACTCTAACTGATCTTATCTTGTTGTCCCATAGGAAGAGTTGGAGAACTTTCCTCTCCCCACCATCCACATGTGTCAGGCGGTGCTGAATCAGACACGCTACCCGTCTGTGCTGCTGCTCATTTGCCAGGACAGGGAGCAGCACAAACCCGACATCCACTTCTTCCACTGCGACGAGGTGGAGGTGGGTCTCAGTGTGAATTTTACGGGCTTGCACCAGTTTGCATCCTTTATTGTCAATACTCGATTGGTTGCCTTTGTCTTTTATGTCATTCATAAATCTAAAGGCCTGTTGTTAGAGTGCAAGGTCAGATTTCAGTGCTGTTAGTGACTGTGGGATTGTGTGTATCGTTTTACTTTTTTTTTGTCTTGTGCAGAGATTTTAGAAGAAGATTTGTAATATGATATCGCTGTATGAAGACGTGACCTCTTTATTGTACAGAATAACTACTCGTAAGGTCAGCGGAAGCGTTTAGAAGAAACTGCTGATCATTGGCTTTCATTCATTCGACTTTGGTTTATCACCATTGTCTTTATTGAAACAATATAATGAAAGTTCATATTCATCAAAATTTTGATGCAGCTGTCATTTGATGTGGAGGAGGGGGAGAAAACTTGGCATGTTCATTCTGAAGCTTTAAGGTATGGATTAGGAGAAAGACTGGATGAACCAATTATTTTCATTTCACCACCTACTGGCTTTCCTACAGTTAGTGTCACAAGGGACAATACACAGCAACTTTATTGTAAGGCATGTCAGTTTCCTGTTTTTTTATGTGATTCTCATCAAAAGTTCACACCACTGAGCTTCCTACTGGAAGGGTACAACAACAACAGCAACAGCTTGGGCCCAGTGCTCTGTATTTTTGGCAGCAGCCAGGGATTTGTGTCATAGATGATCAAAGTCGAGATGATTGAAAAACACAAATTTGGCTGTAAGATTTAAATCCATATGACATAAGATCAGACACAGCGCAGAATCCTAATCTCATCATAAACACTGTACTGTACTGTAGATATACTGTTAGAAAGTTAAATGATTACTCTTCTTCAGTTTATAACACATTTAACAATGGACTCAAGGCATGTTGCTGTATCCTAAACATACTGTGAGAAGAATACTCTCAAGTGTTGTCGACTTGAAATGTATTTCCTGTCCTTTCTTCTCCTGGCTTACTCATTTCACTCCTCAAAACAGTCAAAAACTGTTTATGGCTTAAATTGCATTTCAGATTTTGGTTTTAGAGAAAATAATCCTGTGTGTGATTTTGAACTGTGCTCATCAAAGTCAGGCCGGTCAGTCAGTATCAATCTTAATGACGGCACATTTCCAACAGCGTTGAATTTGAGAAAGTAAGGAGGGAGCCAAAGGGAGAAAATCTTTGTCAAACTATTACATGGAAACTGCATATTGATGTGTGTATCAGTGTGTATATAGAGTCTGACCTCTGGTGTTTCCCCTCGTTCTCTCCAGGCTGAGTTGGTCCATGCAGATATAGAAAGTGCCATTGGAGACAGCAAGCAGGAGGGAAAGAAAATGAGGCTTCAGACTCTGAAGTGAGAGCATTGCTGCTGCAGATAAACACTCACATGCACACACATGCACACACATGCACACACATGCACACACCACATCTTGCAGTCAAATACAGGTTAAAGGGGGAACACTGACTTGTTATTAGTAGTTATTTAACTTGATGTTAGTGTGCTGAAGGTCTCTTCCTAATCATCCAGGGTGAACCAGGAGAAAATGAAGCGCCACAGAGAAACCATCCTCCCACCCACGTCCCCAAATGGACCTGCGCCTGCGCCTGCACCGAAGGGGCGAGTGGAAGCCACAAACACACATTGTGAGTGTGCTCATGCTGGAATACAAGTATTATCACCATACACACACACACACACAATTATGTTCTGTCAGCGAGGGCATCCTTATGTTTTGTTTTTTTCCCTGTGTGTCTGTGTGGTTGTGGATGTAGACAGACAAGCGCCCGGACAAAATGACACAGAGTCACATGAAAAGCTGGCCCAGCGCATTGAGAAAGACGTGGTGAGCTTATTTTTTTTTTAAATCCACAATGATACCTGTTGTTATAATATATACATTTTCGATCACCATCTCACAGTGTGCTTCTCCAAATGCTAAACCTGAGGATTTGTCTCCCCTAGCAAGTCCTCAACTGTGCCCTGGACGACATAGAAATCTTTGTGGCGCGGTTGCAAAAGGCAGCAGAGGCCTTTTCTCAGCTCAACCAGCGCAACAAGAGTAAGAAGAATAAGAAGAAAGGACCAGCAGGTCTGTCTCCCTTTCTTCTGATGTGGTGGCACCAGTGCTGTGACAATATCTTCATATTGCTCACGTCGCCATGTTTTTGTCTCTGTGTGTCCTGTGGTGCAGGACATCCACTGATGTATAAGTGGTAGTAGGAGCTGGCTGGGTTTCGGTTATGTTGAGAGATGCAATCACTGATGTAATATTATTACTTCTTATTTACTCCAATAGATTGCTGATCTTGTGTATTACCCTCCCGTTACGCCCACACCTGGTGATTTTCCAGTGTACTTCTGTCTGAATGACATTATGTTTTGCTGTTAAAAGTCCAGTTGAATTTTGCATGGAGGCTGGCAGGGTAGAAGCAATAATATTACTCTTGTATTACTGTACAGTGTTGTGATGCTGTGTTCTTACTGTGTATCAGCAGCACATCTATTACCTGTGACATGTTAAACACACAGTACTTTTCTACACAGTGTAAAAATAGCTGTAATGTGTGTTGCCGCTGACTACACAGACAGATGTGCTGAAAATTCATGTATTCTCTCTCCAGAGAATCTGTTTCTCAACTGGCCTCAGAGTCCCATATGTTTTTACAACAGTATGAGATATACCATAACCTCCATGTCATAACCTACTGCAAAGTAAATGAATACCTTTCTCCAGGTCATATGACGTAACTCTGTGTTTGGGGTCATGAGACCTTTGGGACCGTCTGGGTCACAGGTTGAGAAACTCACATGTAGCACATTCTTTCTTGGGCTTTTACTTTCAGGCCAAGGTCAGCTGTGTAGCAGTTTATTAACGGACCATGATTGTGTTACTAGCGTTCGTTTTCCTGGAGACACAGGCTGTAACATAAAATGAAACAACACCTTGTATGTTGTATGCAGTTATGAGTGTGAACCTTGACCAGAAGGTAAAACCTGTGTCTGTAATCTTTCTGCGTGGCCGGCTGGTAACTCTGGAGTCTGCGTGTGGTCATTGTTGCTCTTGTTTGTTTACAGAGGGCATGCTGACGCTACGAGCCAAGCCCCCCACTGAAGCAGAGGTCATCGATAGCCTGCAGAAACTGAAGCTGGCCTTGAACCTCTTGGTGAGATATCACAGCTCCTCCTAACCTCCCTTGTTCTTCGAGTTCATCATCAGCTGCTCCGTTCTCACTGTGTCTGTCACTGCGCCCCCTGCAGGCCAAACTCAAGAAACACATACAGAATCCTAGTGCGTCCGAGCTGGTTCATTTCCTCTTTGGTCCTCTGGAGCTGGTAAGAGCTAAAAATCATGTTTAAATGGTGATTTTCCCTAATGATAGCAGTATAAATCAATGACACACTGAATATGTTCCATGCCATTGGGTACACTCATTGTTGACGCACAAAGCACAAGCACATCTGACAACAAGACACTCTACATTTTTTATTGGAATAATTTAGTGATGATGTCTTGTCTGATGAAGGGCTGACGCCCGAAACGTTACGTGTGTGACATTAAACTGTCACGGGAGCTAAAAACTAGTGTGCGGTCTCCTTTTTCCCTCACCTGTGTCTTCCTTGGTGGTCCAGCACCTAGTCTTAAGTTTTTTGGGATGTGCGTGTTTTTGTTTTTACTGTATGTCACAATCAGACATTCCTCCCACTGTTTTTCTTTGTGTGGCACCACATCCATTGCTGCTCTTGCTTAATCTCTCACCAAACTGGAGCGACGTGGCTCTCAGCTCTGACACAGGTGCAGCTGCACTTACATAATGTTGGTTTCCCAGGCCAAAGTGTGCAGCCACGCCTTCAGTACCTGCTGGTTAGAGGCTCGGAGCAGTGATTAGGTTTTGTGTTGTGTTGGTGCTGGACACACTTACAGTAATTTGTAGTCACTTTAAAGTTCAGATAAGATACCATAAGTCCATGTTTTACTGTGTTTATAAGATATGTGTGAAGAAATTCATTGTCAATATTTTATCCACAGCACTGATGTTAATGTTTGTTTAATAGCTGTTTGCTGTTTATTGTGTCTTGATATTGAACTTAATAATTATAGTGTTCCCAGTGTTTTTGTGGCATTGGGCATTAAAATCAGTCAAGTACTGAGCATTAGATGCTCACTCACATCTTTGTGTTACTTCTCTCTTTAGACCAAACTTTTTATATTACTCAAACAAAGAGGGAAAAGTCACCACTAGTGTGTTACATTTACAAAAACACTGCATGTTTCTGTGTGGCCTTAGTCTCTCTTTTGTGCTTTCACTTCACTGTGTCTGTAATTTGTGTCCACAGGTGCTACAGAGCTGTGGGGGTCCTGATCTGCCACGTTCGGTCATCTCTCCACACCTCTCCAAAGATGCTGTTGAATTCCTGCGGGGACACCTGTCCCCCAAAGAGATGACCATCTTTGAGCTGCTGGGGGACGGTTGGACTAAACCCAGGTACGTGACCATCAGTGTTGCTTCAGTCTGGCCTGATATGTAGCTTAAAGGTTACATTTTGTTACATTTTGACCATTATCTTACCCGCTCTGCACCTACAGAGCAGAATGGCCCAGGGATCAGTGTGCGCCTCCTTACTACCCAAAGTTTCGTAATGGCTGGGAGCCGCCGGTGGAGCTCTTCAGGACGGCTCCATGGGAAACAGAAGGGCCAGGGACACCTGGGTCTCCCACAGGGACACCTTTGCCCCCTACAGGGCCACTGGGTGCTCCCACCAGTCCTGATTACAGGAAACACACACCAGAGGATGTAAGTTACAGTAAATATAATGTCTTTGATTGCACTGATCACTACAGATCCTGACCGTTGAAAATTTCACAATCTGCCTCTTTCGCTTTTCAGTATTATGGAACTCACTCCTCAAACTCATCAAATGGGTGAGTGATGAAAGCCTTCACACACTTTACATGTCACACAAACAGAGAAGCAGTCAAACATTGATAAAATGTGTCTTAACAGGTCTTACAATGGAAAGCCCCACACCCGCAAATATGCCAAAATCCGCTACCACTTTGTAGCGCGGAATGCCAACGAGCTGTCGGTGCTGCAGGATGAAATCCTTGAGGTAAAACCAAAGATAGATGTATGTACATGTGCCATATGGCAGGGATGTAAACTGTAAAAAAAAAAAATACACACCTGAAGACACAAACCATAATTCGGTTAAATAGCCAGTTACAGTGCTATAGTTAATGTAAGTTGAAGGTATTAAATGTTTCTCGCAGGTGATAGAGGACGACAAACAGTGGTGGAAACTACGGAATCGCAGCGGCCAGTCTGGCTACGTCCCCTTTAACATGCTGGACGTGGTGAAGGTAGAGGAGCCAGAGGGCAGCTACAGCCAGGTAACCTGCTGTTCATCGTATTGTTTATCTGCAGTGTATTGGCATGATATCCTCTGATTAACACCCAGTTAAACTTCATTGAGTCGTTAAAGAGAAAATCTGCTTGTTTTACTGACAGTTGTTAAAGTCACAGCATCAGTGTCACATTTAGTTGTAGCTGTGTGGTAGATTTGTAGCTTTCCCTCAGACAAGTAGTCAAACCAAACAATTCCAAGTCGTGACAGCAGCTACTGTACACTGACTTTGAATGACAGAAAATATGTAACACTCACTCTGCAGCAATGTTAAATAATTGCTCCCACAATGCAATGCAGCCAATGTTCTGTTTTGAAGAGATGTCTTTATTTTTTACTTTGGACATACTTGTGTGTGTTGGTATCACTTTCACTCACTTCATCTACACTTGTGATCCTTATCTCAGCTGAACGACTCCGGTATGTTTTCACAAGTGAATTTTTGGAAATGTAAACAATCATGAACTAAAGTGACCACAGACGGGTCAAGGTTTCTTCATGATCGGAGCTTGTGGATAGATCTGTTTTGCAGAATAGGAATCACTGCTTCCAGGTTAAAAGTACAGGAGATAATTAGGTGCCCGAACTGATAACACATTTGTTACAATATGCAGGGATCATGTTTAAGAGATTTTCTAGAGATAAATGAGAAATTTGATGCATAAAAACACAGATGATAACAAATCTTTTCAGCATAAATGTCATTTTTACTTAATTAAAAACTGTTCTCACAGAAGAGTCGTTTAACCTGCAGCCTGGTTGCTATACAAACTCAAGCATTTGCACTGTATGCAAGTTCACCAACGCCCTGCAGCAGATACTGCATGGAGTTACTCTTGGTTTGAAATACTTTCACACACATACTTGGCTTTTGGCCCTTGGGTAAAAATGTATCAGCCAGGATAAGATGAAAGACAAACTTGTTTCTGGAATAATACCATCTGCGGTTTTCTCATGAACTCTGTTTGTGTGTGTGTGTAGCATGGCTACAGGTCGCCACCCCATGGTTCTCTGAGCCATGGAGACAGTTTCAACATGGGGATACACAAAGACAAAAGTAGGCGATCAAAACAAATACATTTTACTTTCACTACTCTTCCAAGTAACTTCTCTTGTTCTGACGTCTGCCGTCTTGTTTCTGCTCTGAAGGTATGGATGAAGTCATACCCGAGCTGTTGATGACGATTACAGCCAACAAAAAACAGCCACCTCCCAGGAAGTTCCACGTGGAGCGATCATCTCGCACCCAAGTACCGCTCACCTTGGACTCAAGCCCGGACCAGGTGAAGGCATGGCTCACTGCAAAAGGGTTCTTGAAACCGTAAGTCACCCATGACTCTCATCAATCCAGCAGAGCGAAATACCTCATGAGTAACTTAACACATGTTGAAAAGCTTGTTTCAAAGGTACCTTTCACTTTGCTGCAGTGATGTACAAGTGCACTCCAGGACACTGTGATATCACTGCCAAGTGTTATAGCTTATCTTAGTAAGCTCAGTAAGACCTTATCTTGTGTTTCTCCATTTTATGGTTGTCAGTCATTCAGTCTGTCCTCTACTTGAATTCAGATTGAACTCAACATCTACTTCTCAGATTGTCAGAAAACTTGTATTATCGCCAGAAGATGAATTATTACAACCCTCCTGATCCCCTGACTGTTTGACATTTAGGACTTTGAGTAAAATATGTCAGCAACCGTTGGATGGACTGTCATGAAGTTGAAATTACGCATGTTCCTCTCAGGATGATTTGTAATGACTGTACAGTATTGTGACTGACTGTATCATATTGCCTTTTAATTAACAACTTTTGGTTGGTTTATGACCAACATACTCCCATCAGCCTCTGCTGTAGTTTGTGTTTAATGTTGATAAAAACAAATGTTGCTTGCTAAACTAGCATGGTCAACAAAGATGCTGGACAAGTTGAACATACCTGTGAAACATTAGCATGTTAGCATTGTCTAACCGTAACCCCTAACCCTTGTTCAAAGGTTTAAAAAACTAAAATTGTTTCCATATCTTTTAACTATTGTTACTTGTTCTTTTGTTGGTCTACACCTTTTATACAGTATGTCACAGGGAGGAAAGATCAGACGTGATCAACTTTTCATGGTTTCTCAGTTCCACAAAAAAAACTCACAGAGTCAGCATGCAGAGAATCCAGTTATTCATTACACCTGTGCTTTTCCTGCCATGAAATGTCAAAGTACATTGGAGCTACTTGGATGGATCTTAAGTGTTTCCCCTGTAGAAATACTGTAAGATGAAAAATCTGTGAATCTCTGATCGTTTTTCCTGCAGGACGGTTGAATGTTTAGGGATCCTGACAGGAGCCCAGCTGTTTTCTCTCAACAAAGAAGAACTGAAGGCGGTGTGTAAGGAAGAAGGCAGCCGGGTCTACAGTCAAGTCTCTGTACAGAAAACACTGGTAGAGGTCAGTCACAGACCTGTCTGTACCTGAATGTAAACTCTTCACACACCTGTTTCATTCATGGTTTGACAAAATAATTCAAATCCAGAAATGAATGCACCTGTTTATGAAAATGTTGAACGCTTTTTAATAGAAATGAATGACTCCACCATGTCGACAGGTCAGATCACAGCCGTTATGTGGGCATGTTAAGACAGGTGACCTCACACAGGAATATAAATGTTGTCAGTGTCAGGGAGTCACACTCCATGATTAATACAGGTGGAGTCCAAAAAGTGGGTGCGTGCATTCAGTGATCAGACCAGAGCAAACCACGACGGATATTAGTCAGTTCAACCCGTCACATGGTGATTTCCTCTTCATTTTTACAAACAGACTGATATAGATTTTGCACAGTAAATGGTAAATGAGTATAGTGCATTATTAGAGTCAGAAATACTTGTGTTACAGTTAAATTTTAATGCTATGTTGATATTTTGCTGCAAATTATAACATGTTTTGGCAGCAGAAATAGATAAAGATATACCCACAGTTTGGATTAAATAGAAATACAGATTCTCATTATTCCGTTTTCCCTTCCATGTGCAACCATTATCGCAACACTGACATGTGCATTAGATACTTGTTTATTATAGTAATTATATTGTCCCTACTAATGTGCCTTTACTTGTGTCCCAACAGTGGGAAGCCTCTGATTGCTTGTTTTTTTTCTCTGTATACTAAATTTCTACTTTTAAGATAATAGGGAAATGAATGAAGTGACATACGTGTTCTTGTTTTTCATGACTGCAGACCAGTGGAGATTCAGAGCTGCAGGTGATCATGAAGCAGAGGCAGGAGAGAATCAAGTCAGAAAGCAAAGACTGAAGCTGCCGACGAACACGAACCATCCGGATGCTTCTTCTTCCCTCAAAGCTGCATCTCAAATCAATCTACGATTAATCATGGCCTACAAGTAGATCATGTTGTGTACATTTTAATTGTTGTATATTTATTTTGTATCATGCAATGTGTACCCAAACATGTTTTCCATTTAATTAATGTTGCTTTTGTTTTCATTGTCACGTTAGACTTTGTCATTAGAGGTTTGTTTGTTTGTGTATGAAAAGAGGAACATGATGTACAGTGTGGTGTGTGTGCGGGTGTGTATGTGAGTGTGTGTGAGAGCATGTATATGCACAACGTGTATGTAACGTACATATTTGTACGAGCAGTATAGTCAGTGTGTACGGTCATCGTCAATATTGCAGCTGTTTGTTAAATGACCTGGTTAATAAGTAGATCTTAGCTGTTGCCTGAATCTGAATCTGTGCCAGAATCTGTGACATGTCTTCTGATATATAGCCAATTATATCATATCACCGTTTACAGCTCTGGATAAATATTAAACTGTGCTCTGTGATGGATAGTCCACTGAGGAGATACAGTATCAGAGAGACAGCAATCATCCTGGATGGTTACTGGAAATCAGTGGGTGTTAATCTAAATAATCTTCCTGTTTATAATCAGAATGCAGATCTTCTGGTGAGGTCGCCCCTACACAGACAGTCATAGTAATCCTGCATGAAGTCATTGTTGATAGTAGTGAAATGATATCATGAATATGTTTTTTCAGCATGTTTTTTGCAGTATGAACTGCACTTACACAGGAAAACTACAGTACATACAGAAAATATGTCACTCTGCTATAAGTAATTGAATGAAGGCTTAGACGAAAAAAATAAAGGGGTTGTAAATATTTTGGGACACAAAATATAATTGAAAATAAACTTAGTAAATATTTGATATCACATCTCACAAATAGTTTGTTTATTGTTGTATCAGCAGATGAAAAAAGAGCTGCAGTTGAAGAAGGAAGCTTCAGGTTTGACAGCAGATAAATACAAGTGTAGAACATTTTAACCCTGTTACTCCAGAGCTGGCATTTGTCAGCGTGATGGTCATGTTTTATTGTTCAAACAGTATCACACATGATAGATAAAGAATTAAAACATCACTGTAAATAATTCACAATCAGTTTTCCTCGTTGTATTCTAACAGCATACTAGTGTTGCTCAAGATACTGTAAGGCAATCCTACATGCACTATAATAAATCCTGCACAGACTGTGAAGCTGTGAGCCTCAGCTAAGACTTAACTATAACACCAACAGAGAGAAAAGATCATTCCCACACTTCACTGGATTATAAAACTGGAAAAACAGATACAATCGATTACGAAGCTGTACGCCTCGGGTACAGTGTAGAGAATACAGTCTATCACTTATGGAGATATGCATCAAGCCAGAGATCTCCTGAGTTTTTCAGCGACCTGTGAAGAAAGAAAATAAAGTTATTAAAAGAGCAAGTGTTGCATCACTCTCTTTTGTTTTCTGCTAGAGATCCTTAAGAGAGTATGTATTTTGTGGTATTACCAGAAATTATTCTATTATATTTATTCTGTCACTGTAGATCCATAGCTTTGTTTTGGAAATCAGTACACACGCTACTTTTGCAGTTTTTCTACTTGAAGCATCTTGTAACCATTGTATTACGGTAATAGTTGGATGTACCTGACAATATCAGTGAGGCCCTGCCACATGGTTTTCATTTGGTAAGGAATCCCATGTTTCTCACACAGCGCACGGACATACGGGGCCACCAGGTGGTAGTTGTGGCGCGGCATAGTGGGAAACAGACTTCAGAGACAAAAGCAAAAGAACGTGTTCATCAGACTGTATCGTGTATCTAAACTGTGTCAACATTTGTTTCTAAGCAGCTCAGCGTAGTGAATGATGCCTGTGTGCAGTGGCAAAGTGGGTTTGCATTCAAAACTTCATTATCTCCTAATGACACCTGCGATTCACACAGAGGAAATATTAAGTGACAGCAAATGTGAACTTCAAAAGCTACAAAACAGTGACTGTGAGTTGGATATTGAAAATATAGTTCACCAAGAAATGAGTAAGAGTAAGAAGTGGTTTATTAATCCCTCGGAGGAGATTAAATGAAAACTGAATTATCTATATATATATTTTAAAAAAAAACATAATCCAATTTAGCACTAAGGACTAAGGAGGTCCAGAAATAAAACCTCTTTACAACCATTTACCTCAAACCATCAATCAATCTGAGTGATGGTGACGACCACCAATTTTCATTCAGTTTGACAGTGTTTGAAGATTTTCTACTTTTAAAAAAAAAAATGAAGCTCATTTTGTTCTACACTTGAATAATACTGACTGAATTTGAAATCAAGACGCTTTAAGGTTGTTGAAATTATCTTCTTCCACACTGTCATGTCAGGTATCTGCTGCATCAGCTTGTTCCAGCTCTTCACTGGAAGTTAAAATGAAGTCCAGTAGGTTCAGTAGAAGTGCTTGCTCAGATTGATTTAGTAATGATTGTTCTTAAAAAGTTAATTTTTGGTATCATGTGGCCTTTGTCTGTGAGTGCAGAGGTCATGGACTGTAATAGTCTGGCTACAAAGCACTTGATGGTGATGATGCAGCAGAAGCTTTCAGAGATGTTTGATGGACCCTCAGTGCTTTTTGTGTCTGTGGAATGAAACGTTTCTAATTTAATCTCAGTACAGGAAAAAAAAAAAAGGGAAAAAAAAGCTGACACTGCACTTTGAGCCCTGTGTTTTTCCTAAAAACTTTTAGCTGACACCGTCCGCTCCTACTTACTGGTGTTCGATTTGAAAGTTGAGGTGTCCACTGAACCAGTCGTTGAACAAAGACTGCTCGATGTTACAGGTGGCACGGAGCTAAAGAAGGTCAGACAGAGGAGAGGTGTATCAGCATCACCTGCATCTGGCTGTGGATTTCACAGCACACACACACACACAGACGGTATACTGGCTACCTGCATGGTCAACCAGTCCTGGTGTTTTTCATGGTCGATGTCCATTGGCAGATGATTCATCTGAGTCACCCACACAAACCAGTGACTCTCCAGAAACCTGTAACGTTCACAACAATCCCAAACCAGTCTCTGAATGTGATCAATGTGTTGTATGACACTGTGAGTTTCACCTCCTTGTAAGGCATTCTTTTATAAGTCTTTGTAAGCTGAAATATTTATTCACATAAATAAATCCATTAGTTAATGATGTATCAGTATCGCATCAGTTAAAAAACAGTACAAAGTACAAATTTTACATAGCCTGGGCTCTGGTATTTTGCTTTTCAGATATTTATGGTGGGATTTGGAGGGTGACATTTCTGTACCAGTGCCGACAGCAACGTTTTGTTTTTTGTGAAAAAAACAACTCATTCATTCAAAGACATTACACATTAAAAGGTGTTAACATTTAGATCATTTACCTGACGAAGCTGATGAGTGCTATTGACCCAAACAGTCCATACAGGGGTACGTAACAGCAGAAGTAACGGAGATAGTAGGACATGGACCAAACCAGATCCTTCACAAGACAAACAAGTTAGTATGATTGACATAACTTATTTCCCTCCCTAACTCCTGTGCGTTAGAGATGTGCTATAACACAGATAACTGAATGAAGAACTGCTAGGCTACATAATATTAAAACTTGATTGTGCCACAATAAAGACAAGATCTTACCACCCAGTCATGGCGGGAGATCATGGTGTGCATTATCTGAATGTGGAAGAAAACTGGGATGAGCAGCGGTGGTCCCACTGTAAGAGAGACAGTTATCAATCATTCCTGTTAAGTCCTCATGGCTTCAATCATTTTAAATGACTCTTGAGAAACATACCAAGAAAGAAGTACTGGTGCTGGCGATGGTAGGGCAGGAGTTTGATCTTTTTTATGCCATACTGTAACAGAGAGGGGAACTGAGTTAGGAGTAAAAGCTACAGTCAAGACTAAATCCAGGATCAATCTGGATGAAATGAATCAGAAATATCAGCCTTGTGCCTCTTGCCTCAACAGGTTGAGTGGCTCCAACTACAAAGATGCTCAACATGTTGACGTCAGGGTCCTTTCTGAAGATGTTGGGTTTAGCGTGATGCTGGAAATGTCGATGATTCCACCAGTTGGCAGATGCTCCCTGAGAAAACAATCTTTTAATATCAATGAAAAAAAAAAAAAATATATATATATGATCAAGAATCACCTTTAAATGGCCGATGGCAAACTTATGCAACAAGTGATTCCAGCGGGACCTCTTGAAGACAGACAGGTGGCCAAAGTCGTGCTGCAGCCACCCGGCCTGCGACTAGAGACAAAGGTAGAGCAGTATTTATTTTAAGGTGTGTTTGCCACAGAATCGGACATCATCAGTAGCATTTTGAAACCGAGACGACGGTGCTGGAGTCACCTGAGCGGTAGCCAGCATGAGCGCGCACAGGAGCGTCAGTATCCAGTTAGTTCCCCAGTGCCATAACATCAGCCAGGCGAGGACCTCCAGCAGCACGATGTGACCCATGTGGAGGCAGAAGAACAAAGGCCGAGCTTGGAACAGACCCTCACACTCGGCCTGTGCACGTAAAGTGTGGAAATCCTGTATGATTGCTGCCTGAGAGGAGAGAGGAGGGAGGAGAGAGTGAAACAGACACGGACTTTAACGGATTTAAAATAAATTTAAGTTCTTCTATAGGAATTAAGCAGGTGCAGCATCAGGGAAAAGAAAGGGAGCTTGAGTGTCCAAGTGATCAGAATCTCAGAGGTCCCAGAAACTCAACTCAAAAATCAATTGTGTGGATGTCCTAACCACCTCCTTTTCCTCGGGTGTTTCTGTGCAGTGACACTAAAGCTGTTACATGAATAATGTGAGTTTTGCTTTGAAGGAGTTGAGGTGAGTCTCACATCTTTGTTCCGGTCCTGGCTGGGCTCCGTCGCTGCCAGTTCTCCAATCTGCAGGGGCTTCAGAAACTTTTGTACAAATGTTGGATTAGGATGAAAAGCAGCAAATGCCTCCTGGAAAACAGAGATGAGAAAACCTGTCTGTCATGTTGTAAATTACAGGTTTTGTACATTTATCAGTGGTGGAGGAAGCACTCAGACCATTTACTGTTTAAAAACTATTATAAGTTACAAATATGTGCCTAATCAATGTTGTTTCATCATATGACATTTCTAGATTGCTCATACTAACGATGTTCAAGATGCATTTTGCTTCTGTGTATCTGGCCGGGATGGAGATAGTTTTGTTTTCTACAGTTGGTGGATATAGTTTCGGGGTCAGGCGCCCTCCAAAGGCTTTAATGGGGCCGTGAGATGATTAATGGGGGAGGAAAGAAGAAAAAACAAAGCTCTGCTGGACAAATTCAATTCAATTTTCACACTTCTTTCAAACATTCATTTTCTTGGACATTTAATTAAGTGTATAGAGGACTTGTCTCTTTGTTTGGACTGCTAACAACTTGTTGTCTGAAATGGATCCCATAGCCTGTTGCTTTGTGAGGGATTAACCACTGTTTTAATATTTAATGATACGTTGGGAAATCTGAATAGACCCAGTAGGCTAAGCAGTTACTACAGCAGTTACAGTAGATAAATGTAATCGAGTAAAATGTATCAGTGACACTGTTTTCCTCTAAATGAAACACTGTATCTTGGAGCTCTTTTAACTCACAAACTAATACAAACTAGTCACATGTGTCTACTATTAATTTGTATAGGCTAGTTGTTGTCTCTGCAACAAACAGCAAACAAAATGTCTGTGGTTTAGTCTTAAACACAAGGACTGGGGTGATATATAATATCATAAAAGTCTCTGTCAGTGATTAAACAGTTCATCATAATGAAACTGAAATAAATGTGCAAATATTCACCAGCTTTAACAAGTCAACTGGATGTCTGTGTGTAGTTATTAATGTATTATTAACCTTATAAATTAGTTTTGTTCCCCCTTAAATCTGCAACTGTCACAGTTTGACAATCAGAGTGAATCAGGTGTTTTATTTTAAGTAGTGTAATCAACACCACAACCACAGGAACCAGTTATATTCACTAAAATGTGTTTTTACATGACTGTTACTTATACTTACTGTGGCGTCCTCTCCAGCATAGTGGCTGATGACGCGGAAGCCTCCCGGGTGCCTCTTGGCCCACTGGGTGATGTTATAAACCTTTCGGTCTATGACCAGCCACTGGTCGTTCCTGCTGCTGTGGCTCTGCACCTCCTCCCAGGTGTAGAGGCCTCCAGCTCTCCCGCCGCCCGGCTCCGTCAGCTGGCCCCCACCTCCCATCCTCACCGCGGTCCCTGCTGGCCTCGATCCCGCTGCGCACTGAGGAGCGACCCAGCCACAAAGTCTGACACCTGGATGTAAAGAGAAGACAGAGCCCTGTGTTGAGCAGCTGCTCTGACAGACACAGATTGTGCAGAGGGAGCAGCATTTAACCTGTTGCTCTCTTTACTTTAACCATCATCAGACGAGTGAAGTCGGACAAAGAGCAGGGCAACATCACTAATAATTGATGATGAAATCAACCAGGAGGCTGGAGCCTGATCCATCACTGTCTGGATGGACGTTAAACATAAATCTAAATGTCAGGAGCACATTTCTACATCTAATTCTGACAATAATGATAATAGCCTAATACATATGAAGGCTGCAAACTGCGCAGTATATTTTTTATACAGTAGCAGACAGTGCGTGTGGGTGGTCGCAGTTCATCCTAATATGCTTCCAACAGACAAAGCAGGTCACAAAAACGCCAATTAAAGCACAGACAGCAGCTCGGTTAACATTGATCGCTTGTGCATTGATTAATTAATTCAGTAATAATCGCAGATAACGGACTGTGTCGCTCCCAGGCCCACCACCACCACCACCACAGCCGCCGCCACCACCACCACCACCACCACATGAAGAGGAGGAAATATTTCACACTTACAATTTCCAGATTTTGGGCTACTCTCCCTGGGCTTCAGTCACACCAGCAGACCAGCTCACTTTATCTGCTCCCGCTCCACTCACTTCCATTTTAAATAGTAAACACCCCCCCAAAATTCAAAGTGTGCCTTCCCTAATGTGTTCAGCGACACATTCACCCTCTCATTCAGTAGAAATTCCGAGCTGATCATTCGAGGGTTTCTGGGCCAATCGGCGAACAGTATATCCTGGACAGACTGGCTCATGTGCAATGGGCTCAACAAGCTGCTCATTGCAGCGTCGCCTGAGCGCTGGGATGGAAAGAGTCAGTAGGTGGACGTCGGGCTGACATTATCCCCCGTCATGTCAAATATTTGCACAAACGCGTCAAGAGGTTGCTCACTAATGAACAATATGACTCAATGCTGCCACTGTATAATACAATATAACATTTAGTGTGTCCTTTTCATAAAAAAAAAAACACTCTTCAGTGTAAGTGTTGCAAAAAGTGTTGTGATTTATATTGTTAAATTATAATCTATACTATTACATATATTTTATATGATACACAGCTTTATGTTTGATGTTTGACCTATAATAGTTAATCAGCCTAATTATGTAGAGCTTGCAAGACATTTGAGATGTATAAAGAGCCCATTTTAAAATACAATAAGTGATATAATGAGCACCTTTGTAGTCTTCGTATATGAGAACACTCTGGCACATGGTCTTGGCTTCAGATTGTCACTTCAGTGAAGTGGATTGACACTGTGTAATTATATTTATTCAGCTACTATGCTTATTATATCACAGAAGTACCTATTACCTTTTTACATATTTTAATGTTTTAAAGGAAATTATGTAATTACGACATGACATTGTATATTGCCCCTCTGAGAAGAATGACTTTAAGTGAACTGAATTGAACTGAATCTGTAAAGTGTTGTTTGCCTAATGGGCTGATATTATTGCTGCAGGTGGCACAGAGCGACCTGACCTGTGTCATTTCATTGTATTTCAGCTGATAAGAAAAAAATGAGAAAATGAGGAGCCTTGCAACATTTTGTATGATATGTCATCATGTTGTCCACAGCATACAGTACCACTCATGAGCACAGCCATTACAGTATGAATTTTGCCTGTTGCAGTTTCCACCTCAACCAGGAGGTGGTGCCGATATGTTCCTCTGATCAGACACCACCTTGTCCTCGTTTAACCTCGAGGATGCCTCAGCAGATATCATCAGCAGTCCTGGGCTGCTTCAATCATCATCCAGAAACAGTTGTGCAATTTAAATCAAATGTGATGTTTTATTTTTAATGATTTTCTCTCGGCCCATGATGATAAATGTCTCTAAATTGATTTAGCACAAGTGATAATGAATTTCAAAACAACAAAGCATTAGGCTCTTGTCCAGAGCAGATCTGAATTTCTCACTTTTGCAAATGTTTTAGCACATCTATGCAAATGAGAGAGTGTCATTGTCAACAGTTTGCACAATTACCAATTGAGTGTACATGTCTTGTTGATAAAAACTGATAATGTTGCTCCTCGACTCAGCAGTTATAGGCTTCTCTCCAAAACGTGTGAATTCTATCTGACATATAATATTATAGTATTACAGAGGATGTCTGTCTGCTGAACTGGTAAGTTGCCTGTCGGAAGAAATTTGGTTGGTGAACTTTTAACACCTTACATAAACCAGTTACACGTTTTGTTACGCGAGCTGACAGGTGAAGTTCAAGAGAATGAACAACATAAATACAGAGCTTGATCACAACAGAACTAGTTTCTCAACAAAAGAGAACAGTGGCAACTGCCTACACGAGGAAGAGGAGTCAGGATCCACATGGTGTAGTGGGAAGAGAGCAGAATAGAGGGAGAGGTGAAGGACCACAAAGACAGAGATGTCCCAGATGAAACATCTGAGTACTGACCAAGGTGTCTATTAACACCAGCCTAACAAATCACTCTCTGCAGGAAAAAACATATGTATTCATCAGTACTGGAATTGTTCAGGTTAATAATCAAGTTTTGTGATAATACACTTATTTCACATGTACAAAAAAAATAATAGAACTTTCCATGACTGCAATGTGAGGCAAGGGAAGGCAATTTTATTTGTATAGCCCATTTTTATGAACAGTTTGTCTGAAAGGGCTTTACACAGCATCATAACAACATCCTCTGCTCTTAGACCCTCACATCGACTGAGGAAAAACTCCTGTTGGTGCAGAGAGATGGAGCTCCGGTGGATCTGTGGAAACAGAGAGAGTGTGAGACACCAAGTCCAAACTACAAAGATCAACAGATAATGATAATGTAAGTTCAAAATGTGTGGGAATGAGCTCTTTAAATCTAGAAACAGCGGTGTCAGATAAAAATCTACTGTAGTGGGATTTTTTCCCAGGTAGGATATAATTTGTTAAAATTCAAATGTTATTAAAGAATGATCCAACAAGACAGGGTTTTGAGGAAGAACTGTTATGGTCAGCTTCTATTCCATAAGTTAGTACTATCATCATCAACGTCCACATGAATGTTAAAGTCACCCACTATAATGACTTTGTCTGAATTCAATGCTACAGTAAGTTTGACAGAAAGTCAGGGAATTCTTCTAAGAACTCAGAATAAGGTGCAGGAGGACGATACACCACATCAAGTAAGAGTGGTTTCTCTGCTTTCCAGTCTGGGTGAGAGAAGCTGACAGTAAGGCTTTCAAAGGAATTGAACTATAGGTCAAAGGTTAATAAGCAGATTTGACTGATAAATTGCAGCCACTCCTCCTCCTCTACCAGTGTTGTAAAACCAATTAGTTCTGAAATCTGCATTTGAATAGAAATCAGTTCAACACAATATCATTCAGTTTGCTTGACTCAAAAAACACTTGAGTACAAAGTATGCAGTTTCAGTGTCAAGACTGTAATGTGGATACATTTCTGTGGTAATAAAACCTCAAAACATTTTTACCAAAATTGTTTGCACAATGCAAAATAAACTTTTGCAAGGAAAATGTGTAATGTCTACATTACACATCTTTTTAATTGCTTATTTGTGTTGGCTTGGTCATGCAGTGCTGCATCCACATTCAACACATTCACCTCAGCAGTCACATCCATTCACCCCCTGAGGTCTCTGTCTCTCTGTCTGTCTGCTGCTGCTGCTGCTGCTGCTGCTGCTGCTGCTGCTGCTGCTGCTGCTGCTGCTGCTGCTGCTTACAGTACATTGTGTCATTTCAGGGTCGTTTCAATGCGATGCAGAAATTTGCAAATCAGCTCTTTAGGTCCGCAGCATATCAGACAGGATTATCCTCAAGCAGCGTGCAGCCTGTCTCCCCGTTTGTCCGCCTCTTCTGCCACAGTTCATCAGGCTGACAGAAGCGCTGCACGTCTGACCCCAGCAGCTCCTTTCCTGACTTTTCTTCAGTATCATAACCAAAAAAATACGTTGCCAATCAGAAAACCTGTCTGCTGTTATCAGCTGTTCAGAAGTGGGTGGTATACTCAAGTTAAACTCAGAAGTTGTGAATAATTATATTACTAGTGAAAAAAGGTCTTCAGATCTTTTGCTTTATAACAGCAGTCAAAATACAAAGGTCATGTCCCTTCTTATAAAATCCTGAAAAATACAGTTGCATCATCAGCAAAATGTATCAGGAAAATTAATACAATATTAGATAAAAAAGAAAGGAGTGTTATGTGAAAATAATCGATCTAATATGCAATATTGTCTCTGAATTTATGATTTTGTGAGTAGTATTTTAATCTGGTTGTGAGTCAAAGCTAGTTTTTTTTATTATTACTGTTGGTAGAGTGTACAGTCTTCACATGAGGGTCATACATTATTCATTATCAAAGTAAATGGAGTGAAGTGGAATTAAAGAAAAAATCTAAATAAATATCAAAACCTCAAGATTTAGATTTTCAACACTAGTAAATATTTGGTCACGTTTCACCTCTGGTACTAGACTTTATGTAACATCGCACAGTTGTAATGGAGTATTTTCACATTGCCGTAAGTGAAAACGATGTGAAAAGTCTTTTACTGGAAAGTTGGTCTGTGCTGCATCTGTTGTTGCCCTTTTACTTAAAACTCGCTCTGGGCTCTTTCAAATTTTGCAGCTATTTTAGGCCTCAGTGTATGAATATATTTTAGTCATGTCACATTCACATCTATCTATCTATCTATCTATCTATCTATCTATCTATCTATCTATCTATCTATCTATCTATCTATCTATCTATCTATCTATCTATCTATCTATCTATCTATCTATCTATCTATCTATCTATCCAGGTAACCGGTAACAAGCATGATTTGGCATCTGTACTGAATGATGTATCTTTACAGAAATTAGTACAAATCAAATAAAGGTGTCTTGTTTCTGTGTCAGTTGGACACTGTGAGCGCTGCAGCAGTTTATGCTGTTTTTGTGTCTGTTCTGCGTCAAAGTAGAAAGGTCGTCACAGCTTTTGTAATTAGTCTATAAAAACTCTGCTGCAGCTAATGTCTGTGGTGTCTGATAGAAACCAGTGCTGGGATTACCATCTTTGGAGGTCCAGGACACTGTGTGATGATTACTGGTCTCTTACTGGTCAACACATATTACAGTAATGTATGATGAGGTATTCACAGCAGTGGTGGATGTGTTTGGATCCCTTACAAGTTTCTGCAATGATAGAAACAAAATGTCTAATGAAACTGTTTCTCACGGCTTTACATTACAGTATTATCACCTTCATGTGCAGTATTTTTAGGCTATGTTGTATTTGGTTTAGGTGTTTTTCTGGTCTTACCTTTTCAACCATTTTTGCATGGTACGTGGTGCAAACTGCAAAGAATGTATATTTAATAAAGTAACAACAACAACAACAACAACAACATTATCAAACAAAATTAATAATTTACTTTAGCAAATGTGTAATCTTATAGTTATAATATTATGTAACATGAATGACAACCACAGATTGACGGTGTAAATAATTATTTGACAAGCAGAAGCAGCCTACTTTTTCCTTGTTATTCATAATTCTCATATTTTTATAATCATATAAAATGTGACACTGGTCTTCAATGTTATAGGAAAATGGATCCTTATGGTTATACTTGTGTTCAATCCTGAGAGTGCTGCAGTTGTTTAGTCATTTAGACTATTTCTAACACACACACACACACACACACACACACACACACACACACACTGACCATGTGATGTGAATGCCCCCTTGTTCCGGTTACAGAGGAGGCAGCGAGGGAGGGAGGGCTCAGTTGAATGTAAACCTTCACACTGATGGAGAGAGACGGCCAACATCAGGAGCAGAGTCTCTCAGTCTCTCGACATTCACTTCTTTCCAAAGTGCTGCAGCTTCTTCCTCCTGCGCGGATCATAACTCCGGAAGAGCTCGGTCTCTAATGGGCAGCCGCCGTATTAACTCGTGGACAGACTTCCATTAACTGTCTTTTGCTTTGCCGGCGGCCAGGTCACTGAGTTGCGCACTCACTGTGGACTCCTGCACCGACACCCGACAGGCAGAGGCGCAGCAGCAGCAGCAGCAGCAGGCTGACTATTTAAAGTGACACTTTTCCCCCTTTGCTCTGATAGAAAGAGCGGATCACGTGAACAGGTGACCTCAAAGCCGCACGTTATCGTTATCGTTCCCTCAAAAGCCTCGTGGAGGTGAAAGAGGAGAGGAGAGGGTAAGGACTGCAAGAATTTAATTTCACATCAAAATCCTGCTGTACTTTGTTGAGCTCAACTACCAGCAACATTATTACTATAACTACTACTACTACTACTATTACTACCACTACTATTATTACTACTATTACTACTATTATTACTACTACTCCAGACTTTGTTAGACCATTTCCAGTGGTGTTGATGTGATGGAGCAGTAGATGAAGGGACAAAGAGGAACCTGACAAAGCTGTGGCATGGCTGCAAGAGTGTTAATTGGCCCGGACCATGATGCCATTTGCAGCCAGTGGGTGCAACCACAAAATAACAGGAGCTCCCAGGCTGAGGGGTAACGTGTCACAGAGACTACAGCATCAAATGACTCTGTCCTGACTCACATAGGAGTCAGGGGCTGCAGGCCACAGCATGGGCAACTCCTCCAGGAAGGGAGAGGGAGAGGAGGAAGAGGAGGGGGGGAAGGATGGAGAGGAGGCAGAAATCACAGAGAAGAAGAAAGAGGAGCAAGTGGAGGTCGAGGAGGAGCTTCCGCTCGGGGTGGAGGAGATGTTCGAGAGTGGAGACCCCGTGCTGGACTTGAGCTACCGTAAATTCAAACGCTTACCATCGCGTGTCTGTGGACTGATGCACCTGGAAAAGTTGTATGCTTGCGGAAACAGCCTGCGCACTCTGCCTGACAACATCACCCAGCTGCAGGGTCTGCGGATACTCGCCCTTGACTTCAACAAGTTGGAAGACGTTCCCATGGCCGTCTGCCAGCTCACCAACCTCACGCGCCTCTACCTGGGCAGCAACCGGCTGATGACCCTCCCCGATGAGCTGAGCAACCTGCAGAGTCTGCGCTGCCTGTGGGTGGAAAGCAACTACTTCCTGAGATTCCCACGGGTGCTCTACGACCTGCCCCACCTCAAGTCCCTTCAGATCGGAGACAACCGGCTCAAGACGCTGCCCCCTGACCTGTGGCGTATGGAGGCTTTGAGGGGATTGTGGCTGTACGGGAACCGCTTCGATACCTTCCCCAAAATCCTGCTGCGCATGGAGAACCTGGAGATCCTAGACCTGGACCGTAACAAGATATCAGAGTTCCCCAGTCTGAAGCGCCTCCATGCGCTCCGTCTGTTCTCCTACGACCACAACCCGGTCAAGGACCCTCCGAGAGTGAGCGAGGAGGTGCTCGTAGTCGGGGAGGGGGCTGCGGAGTTCCTGGAGGCACGTGAGGCCAAGAAGGAGAGGAAACGAAAGGCCGCAGAGAGGGAGGCCGAGGAGTTGGCTTTGGCAGGAGAGGAGCCGGTGATTCATGGCATACTGAAGAACAGCAGCTCAAAACAAGCTGCAGTGACAACAGAGGACACAGGGGTTAGAGAGGGAGAGCCCCTGGTGAGGGGGGAGGACATGGGCGTGGAGGCGGAGCTGCCAGTCACAGATTACGAAGGAGCTGAGCTTGAATACGATGAAGAGGGTGTTGAATATGAGACGGAGGAGCTCATATGTGAAGGAGAGGGGTTTGAGTACGACGGCGAGGAGCTGGAGTATGAAAGGGCTCAGATGGACTACGAGTATGAGGATCTGGAGGACATGGGGAGACAAGATGAAGGGGCATGAAAACCCCCTCATACTGTCAGATGATCCGCTGGAAGGTGGAGGTGGACGACTTTTTCTAAAGAAGCTGACACGGGGGCGAGTGTTGGACTGTTTGAGCTGTGCTGCTAATTTCCAATCCGTTAACTGTGAAAATAGAAAGGGGCATTATGATCCTACAAACAGCACCTGTGACATCTCAATCGGCTGCAAATTACCAAATCAGAGCAGGACTCAGGTGGAGTGAGAGAGTGTGCGTGTGCGCGTGTGTGTCTGTGTGTGAGTATCCAGTGTTTCTGGCTGTTTCAGTCAGTGCTGTTTTCTGAGTGTACACAGGAGACCAGGTCTTCCATTATTAAATATTAACTCCATTGATGAAGTCAGTGTCAATCATTTGTGTTGAGATGTTTCTGAATTCAGAACCAGTGAAGGCGGCGGTTTCTGTTTACCTGAATGACACACTGTAGTATTTCCACACATCATGGTCAGCGTCTGTTTTATGTGCTCGCCAGCGCAGCTCAGCTCAGCTCAGCTCACCTCATCGCTATTTTTACAGCCGAGGCCGTGCGCACATGTAAATGTGTGTATTGGATTTAGATTCACCATGTATTTATGCCATGCTAAACACAACCCCCCGAACCTTGTCAGTGTTGTGTAAGCAGACCTGTGAGTGTCAGTGCCAAGAGAGAGGGAGACAAGTGGATTATTACAGCGATGAATAGCTGGGGTGCCTCACCATAAATGGTAAGTCCATATGAAGACTCCACAAATTAAATACATGAACAAGAATTTGTCATTTTAAGAAAAAAAAAAACTGAATCCCTCTGCAGGTCAGAGACTCAGGTCTGTTGTGACCTTTGTATACTCCTTTTTGTTATTCACTACACCTTTTCTAGCTCCAGCTCTAACACGAAGAAGGCCCGGACCTTGTTTCCCTCTCATCTCTGCACTCATTATTCATGTGGGGCTAGTATGTAATCCAATCCTCGTTCGCTCCACATATCTTTTTCTCACATCTAATTGAAAGAGTGAAATATTTATCCCCACGCTGAAATATTTATACTCATTCTCATGTGGCAGTGTGTCTCTCTGCTCCTGTGTGTCAGTGCTGGGGAAACAGACTCAAACTGATGACTGCCTCTCTTGAGTTTCAAAAACACTGACATGCGACATCACACCCTTTTACACATAAAACCATATTTATTGCGTACATGTAAAAGGTACCTGCAACATACCGCTGACTGCAACTCAATCACTGTTGGTTGATTGTTTTGTACGGTGGCCCTGAGAGCTCAACACACTGCAATTTAGGAGAACAAACAACAGTTTAACAATGCATACGCTGCATAAACACACAACACAACAGAAATTCCAGGGACAAAAAAGTGTCCATTTGGTTTATTACGTCAGTATTGCATGATCCACATGATAGGGTTAGGGTTAGGGTTAGGGTTAACCCCTAACCCTGCTCTGCTACTGTAAGATAGCCTTAGTCTTTAGCTGGGTCTTTGTGCACAGAAGCACGTCCCTTTTGAGTTTTTGCAGTGTGTTTGTGTATTTGCAGATGTTGTGGGTTTTCGCAGTGCAGTTGTGGTCAAATTGATGAAGTTGTTCTCTGAATTTGAAGCAGGTTTGTGTCTTTGCATGTATTTTCTTCAGTTGCAGTGTGTTGAACTCTCTGGGCCACCAAAGTTTTGTCTTTGAGTAAAATCAGCACAAAAAAATATTACATTCATCAAAGTCATGAGGATCCATCTTCTTATGTCCATGAATATCTTCATGACAGGCCACGACTAACCAGAAGACTCATCCCACGAGTCACTAGCATAACTGAAACTTACATCAAGTGTGTTATTTTACAATAGGAAGATGTACAGGCAACTAATTACACACAGTCTCCACTTTGTGGACACCAACAGGTCTTTGCATACCCTCATTGGGGTTTTATGTATTTCCTCTTTCATCACACTGATCTAGACTTGCGTTGATGATGTAAGACCAGTGCAGTTTAAGACAGTAGCTACCCAGTATGTGTACATATTGAGCTGCAGCAAGTGAAACATAATATGACGCTGGTGGAAATTCGATCCTCCTCCTCGGTCTGAGCTCGGCTCCTCGTTCCATGGCTGTGGGTGGCACAACAGTCTGACACAGCGCAGACGTCTACAGGAATCAGTGCCACACTCAGTCTGAGTGTAATTATTTTGCTCATTGGTTTACACTCCTCTCATTCTCTGTAGGTCAATGACAGGGAGGCGGTTAAAGACAGTGCATCAACGCCTTCACCTCCTCTTTGGCGTTCACACGGCTTACTTCACACAATAGTCTGACAGCTTTTCAACTGACACAAAAAGGACTTGACAAAGAGAGGAAAATTAGCCCTTTTTTGACAGGACTATTGTAAAACTACACAGATGTGGGAGTGATCAAGGTTTCAAGATTTTATTATATGGAAATGTAACACTTAACAACTGTTCTTCCTCACAAAGCTACAGCTTTTATGAGAAAATAAATACTCAGAGTAACGTGTTGATAAGAAACCCCAAATTTAATTTTATGACGACAGTAGGCTGTGAAGGAAACATCTCAGGTTTTAGCCCCTGAACATGTACCTGTGGAGTAAAAAAAAAAAAGGATCATGTGAGTCAAACAAAACATGAACATGATGAGGATTTGATGTGTTCAGTGTGTGTGTGTGTGTGTGTGTGTGTGTGTGTGTGTGTACCTGTCCATGTCCCGACGGTTGTAGCCACTGTCCATTTTTGCACCAATGCTTCCTGCACCCATGTAGCCATGTCTCAGCTTTTCTAATTCAGCACCATAACAGAAACTGGAAAACAACAAAGTTTTTAACTGGATATTTGACAGGTCAGCTGCTGTTTGAATGATACTGTATGGAATATGTAACAGTGCAATGTTGCAGTAGTCACTTTGTAGATTAGGATTTTACATACAAAGTGGATAAAACAGACACACAAATGAGCTCAACTTCAACTAATTTAAAGAACACTCACATATTGTGACATTCATACATCTGCGACTAAAAAATACAGTGACATAAAAGCATGTGCATATTGCACAAGTTCAGCACATTGGGAGAGAACATTTTGTACATTATGTGCACAATTTTCAGTTCAGGCCTTTTATTTTTACCTTTCAACGGCACATTATCACAGTTTGATATTTCCACTTAAGTGAAGCATCTACACACCAAACTTACTTACGTGCTATTATAATGTGTAGTGAACTGTGAATGATCAAAAGGCGTATTCGGAAAAATCTGGTTGTTCAGTGCATTTTGAAGATGCCCTGTGAGCTCCTAAAAAACAACAACAAAAACCAAAAGCAAGTACAACAGTTAACACAACAATACTGACGAGTCCAAATAACTATAGCAAGCATTATTTTATTAAATGAAAAGGAACTGTAAGATAGAAATGTTTCACCTTTCTTCCAAGGGCCCTGTTAGTTGGTGCATTACGTGCAGAGTGGGCTGATGGCAGGAGGGAGCTCTACAGGAGCAGAGGGAGGCTGTTAGAGTGATAAAAATCAAAATGTGCTGCAGCTGCCAACGAGGGGGTCAGTACTCACCGGGCAGGCCAAAGGAGCGATGGCACCTCGAGTGTAACCTGATTCTCGACAAGAATGGCTGTTTGTGCCCGGTATCGCCTCAGTGCCCTCAAACACAAGCACCAAAGGACACGGTGGTCAAACAACATGGTTTTTGCACATAATGAAATGGCAAGGTCAGAGTCAGCAGGAGCCGTGCACCTACCTGCAGCGGCGGCGGTGGCAGGAAGTCGTTTTTCATCACTGAGCTGAGAGTCTGGAGAGGTTCAACCTGAACCTGAAGTTAACAAAGACAAAAGGGAAACAGCTGGTGGAACTACATTTTATTTAAAATTGTGATAATTAGAGGATGAGGTAAGCAAAACTCCATAAAACTCTGTATTTTTCTTCATTATGTTTAAATCCCCAGCATGTCTGTTGCACTGATCCCCAGATATTTTGTTCCTACTGAAGATGAACAGTTGTAAAAACTTCTGAAAAATGTAGACTTCATTTTAAGAAAGCCTTAGTGACTACATGAAACATACGGACAGACATTACTCAAAGGAAGGTAAATTGTACTGCTGCTGGTGAATATTTCGGCTCTGGAAGAATATTAACAGCAGCCAGACGATTTATGTGACATTCACTGAAATAAACGACCTCGCCCAGAGCTGTTAAAGGTAAGGAATATGTCACCCAGTGCAACGGTGTCGCAGCATATGTGTTTCTCCCTGGCTCTATTCCTGCACAGATGCATACAAACTGTATCAGCTTCTTCTCATTAATTGTATCTTTTCAACAACAATTATTGACAATTCAATGAAAACAAGAGAATATGATTCAAGAAATATTAAAACAGATAGATGATATAGGAAGACCATCACACTCATTCTCAACAAATACTCACTATTCTGCTGTTTTTATCCTGAAAGGTGTTTAGCTGCAGGTCCGTCCCCTCAGTGAATCCAGACCTTCCTTTCGGACCTATAGTCACATGATTGTGGGAAACTGGAGAAAGAGCCACAGTGTAAATGCAACAACATCTTATACAAAGTGTTTATTCCCTTTGGGGATTAATAAAGTAATTTGTGTTCATTTTACACTTCACAAAATGGTGCTCTTTTATTGTCTTGTGTTTTTCTCTTTTCTAGACCATCTGTTCCTGTTTCTCTTGCCTCTAAAACTCAACACAAGTTTGGACTTAAGTCTCAATGTTTTCAAGCTTTCTTTTACCTGCTGGTGTGAGGTGATGAGGCAGAAACCGTCTGTGGTAGTCGGCCTGAAGAAACATTCATGAGGACAGAAAATGAGAAAGTTACTTGTCAGTATTTATGATATCTGTGACACTCTTCAGCATCTCCCACATGCATATTTACATTGTTATTGAGCCCTACCGTCTCCTCAGCAGCCACTGCTTCGGGGTGACACCTCAGATAACTGAGGCCACTGTCTCTGGACCTGTTAATGAGGTTTGGCAAAGACCCTGAACAATCAAAACGGATGTGAGGCTGGTAGTGCCGCTTGGTTTCAGACACGAAGCTGTCAGATAACAGGGGCCTGTAGACAGAAACAACACACCTGAGCTTCAGCTAATCACAGTCAGGATATTTGCTTTTACTGAATCACTTACTGAGCCACGCTGTTGAAATGTATGAATCAAATTTGTCAATGCACTGGGCACCATAAACAAAACTTTATTCTCTTCTACAGAATCATTCTGTGTGGCAATTTTAATCATTTGTACAAACTGGGCTTAATTGACATCCCCTTATCTGTCCCGTTTGCTCTGTCTGCATTTTTGAGATTTTGATATTATTTAAATCCAGTAACTGCTGTAATCCTTATAATAAAACACTCTGGGCCACATGACAAAGATAATAATATTACTGTAGATTGGTAATACCAGGTGAACCAGCTGCTCATCATCTAAATGTAACTGTTACAGTCAAATCCAGTAGCTACTCACCTGCCTTGACCACTTACCCAAACTGGGGGATCATCTGGTGTGAAGTAGGCCTACAGTTCACTCGGCTTGTGTCTAAAACTGTTGTACAAACATTGACAATCAGAATCCTAAAAGTTGTTTGACTCTAGAGTTTGATGAGAAATAAAGTCCTTCCTCTCTCACCTTGTGCCCTCTCACCGTACGACGCTCTGTAAGAAGTATCAGGGACGTTGCCTGTGTCTCTGGTCAGTCGTCCCCTGCCGCCTGTTGCTCCAGCCGTCGCCGTCACTGTCCTCCTCGGCTCAGCCATCTGTGACTGCTGTAATGGAAACTGTCAGTGGCAACAGTGATGGATGGCAGAAATCCTGAGGCCACGTAGGCACCACTGCTGTAACCACAAAACCACAAACCACAGAGCTTCACTTACTCCAGAGACGTGGCGTGTACCTGCAGCTCAGGGCTGTTTGTTCACCTCTGTGTTGTGCTGGTTCTGTAGGTAAACAGGCCTCTGTTGCTAGGTGATGCAGCGCAGGGGCAGAACATTAGAGCTGAGAGGCTGACTGCTGTAACTTTAATAACTTCTACTGTTTATCAGGGTCTCTGCTTCATTTCTTTAGCATTTTGTAGGGGAAATTACCCTTTAACCATCATGTAACACTAACTGCTTGTCTAAGAACAAATAACACAAATAAACATTGCTAGGCTATAGTAGGCTATACATAGACCACAGTCATTTTTGTTTAGCATATACTTCTGACAACTATCCTGTCAGATGAGCTCGGATGTCCAATGTGTGTTTGTGGAGTTTGAGTTTATTTGTAAAGATTACATTTAAGACACATAAATTAAAAAGGAAAGAAACAAGAACTTAATGACCATAAAGGACTGAAGGAAATAGTTCATTCTTGTCAAATGAGAATAAGATAGGTGTGATGTACGTTATTCAAATGGTTATATATTCAAAGAAGAACAGGGGATAACATTATGGTACTGTGTGTATACTTAAAACATTTTTATCTAATTCAAATGATTTATAAAGCTATAAAGTTAGCTCAATTTAGAGCTGGTATACTTGGTATTCATATTGAGACAGGCAGATAAGTTGGCACAGCAGAAGACGATAGAATTTGTAATTTATGTGACATCCAAGAAGTGGAGAATGAAATTCATCTTGTGTTATACTGTCCTTTCTATGACTTTATAAGACAAAAACTGTTTAGTAAGGTAGATCCAAATAACAAATTTGTGTGGTTGGACGATGCTGAGAAGCTAAAACATCTTTTTCAGTTGAATATATTCGCATTTTCTTTATTTCTTGAAACGGCTTGGGCAATGAGACGAAGAGCGATATATACATTAGATGAGTACTGAAAGTAATATTAAATTGTTTATTTATGTGTCAGGAAGGACTGTCTAAAAGAATTTTGTATTTGTCATTAAATGTGTCTTGTAATCCCATATGGGATGGACCACAGTGGTGGCATGACATGAAAATAAAAAAATCATTCATTCATTCATATGGTGCTGATTGTACCATTTAAAATGTAAAAATCTTTTGATTGGATCTGATGCTGAAGCACCTGCAAGTGTATTTCTGCACCTGCATATTATTGAGCCTGTATACTAAGATGCTCTGCTCCGGTCTGGACAGTTACTCCGTGTTTCCACTGGATGGCAGTGTGATGCCACAGTGGCCCTGGCTGTAGTCTAGCCCAGAAAAGATGTAAGGTTATGTAAAAATGATGGATGGGTTGAAATTTGCACGGCATCTTGATAACAATGTCCATGCGAGACAGGGAGTTATCATCCACCGCTGTTAGCAGGAGAAAATGTCTGAACACCATCTTTACATCTGCACATGAACATTTAGCCTGAATAATGAGCCTCTCAGTTTTATCCAGAGGACACTTGGTGTATTTGGGATATCAGGGGAAAAAACCTGAGCTGGACATCCATTTTATGATTATTCCAGACACAGACCTCCACATATATTCTTACTTAATTTGACTTTTGTGTTAAACTAAAAGAAGGTCAAACAGTGTGATTTCTATCTAGTGGCACCTCTGCTTTACATCACAGGTCTCACATGCTCCTCAGATATAATTTTCTTCACCGTTTCATTATTGGGTCGGTCTCTTAATGACGCTATAAAATCTAGTTGCTCAACCTTTGGATTATAAATCTGACACTGTATAACAGTCACATCATTTCCACACTGCTCCTTTAATTCTCACTTCTTACTCCTTTTCTATCGTCTCATTTCCATGGATTCACACTGCTTCTTCACCTCTGTCATATCTCTCCTTGTTCCCTTTCTTCCCTCCATCTGTCCAACGCTGGCAGTCTGCAGAGCCTATCTTTACCAAGCTGTTGCTTGTGTTGCCGTTCCACAGTCTCTCTTGCTTGACATGCTGTTGTGCCAAGCCTGGAACTGTTCATTATCTCCTCCAAAAAAAATAACTACAGGGAAACGCCTGCATCATTGAAACTGACAGTCTCATTTCCTGCTTCCTTTCTCTTAAACACAATATGCGCATTATTGGCATTTCTAATTATAAATTCACAGGGATCCATACAGCAAGAATAGACCAGGCGCCGATTTTCATTCCAGTCAAAGATTACACCAGATGATTTCACTTATTAGAGCAACTTCAGCCTGAGAGTCAGACAGGAACTGATCAGTGGAAGCACCTGCTGTACTCTGTTTGAAATGAAAACCTGCAGACTCTCAGGCATTCTTCTGATTGTTCATCTCTGCAACACAGCAATCTGAGCTTGCTCTACATCTGCATAATTCACATTGAAAATGTCTGTGCGGCAGCCAGGCTCAATGTGAGCCAGATTTCTGCTCAAAATGACAAAAATACTAAAAATATACGTATAAAAATTCCTGCACCTTCTGCAACAGTTTGCACTTGAGATAGCACTTACAGAGGGAGCTTAAAAGACGAAAAAAGGTGGGTGCAGTGGTTCTAAAAATAGATGGAGGTGATGCAAGCGAGGGTCTCCCGTTGAGTTGATGCGCTTGGCTTGCCTGCAGCCGTCTGTTGTAGTTCAGGGAGGGACGAAACCTCGGCCCCTGTCTGCAGGAGCCTGGCTGGCTCAGTGCTCTGTCTGTGTTTCCTGCCCAGTTCTACCTCTGATGCTCTGGGAGGAGAATCTCGACGGTTTCTCTGTCGATTCAATAACCTGTTTCTGTCTGCCACAGAACAGCATGGAATTAATATTTAGAGAGACATAAAGAGACAGCTCAGGCGCTAAGACCCCTCTTTTTGTGTCAGGTCTCAGAGGTGCTCTCTCTGCTTCACCGCCTCAACTGTTCTGAGTCTTATCTCCTTACCACTTCCTTTTTGACTTCTGTACTTAATAGGTAAATCTGGCACGCACGGTCTGGAGTAAATTGCATTGTCATCTTTTTCCATTTGGAGTTTCAGTCATCCTTAGTGCATGTAATGCTCAGGAGGTAGACTGTGATGAGCAGAGGGAGATCCAGGTAGAAAAGAAGACATTTCCTGACATGTAGAAGACAGGCCATTCTGTATCTCCAATGAGAAAGAGATTGAATTCAAGAAAAACAAGATAAATCACTGCTGCGTTGATGTTTGCCAGAAATGCCTTTGAATGTTTGTGTAATTACATATTTGATGGATTGAACCCGCAACACTGGGCCTACAGAGCAGGACTGAAGTGCGTGACGTCAGAAGTGAGCCAAACTGCATGAACAGTGCAGGAGCTAATTAAACTACATGAGAAATCTGTCATCATCCTTGGAAATGGGATGAAAGATTCTTTCAGACTGTAGCATGTAGCCATGTGATTCATTTATCTTCATGTTGACTGTGACGCTCAGTGCATACGCCTTCTACTATACATTTTTAATTGCTCTCAAAGGCAAACACATCCTTTGCAAATTGCTACCTCTATCGGCAAATGATGGTGCATGCGAAATCAGAATGGTGTCATTACAATTTCTAATTATTTATACTGCTGTTTAATTTCACTGCAATTACACTTAGAAAAAAAATGGGGAGACTGACACAATATACTACAGCTAAACTTTCCTCTGGGGAGGCTTCCAACATACTAAAAGCTTATTGACATCAATGCTACTAACAGATGCATACAACGTGCAGTCTGAAGAAAGAAGGCTCTTTTGCAGCTATACATAGGATGAGATCTAAACAGAGATGTGTTGCCATGCTGAGAGTGAGAGTGCAGTGACTTCAAATATGATCTGTTATTTTTTATCAGCAATATTCAGTTTACTTTTCAAGCAATCGAATAAGTAACACATACTGTATTTTACAAACTGGACCTAATAAGGTTTTTGGCATTTTGTCTTAAAGATGGCTAAACTTCTACAAGCCAAACGTCACAATAACATGCTGCCATGCTAACGCCTGGCATGTTGTTGAACATGTTGACTATCATTGGTACAAGCCTGCTAACAGTTTACCATAGCATTATACATGAAGAGCAGCTGAGGCTGATGGGAATGTGATCAGTTTTTCAAGTATTGAAGAAACTGAATTGTTTGATCTAAAGATGGCGCTAGCCTACATGAAAGGATCATAATAGTAAATCATTAATTGCTAAACACTTATTGACTTTTTGACCTTGATGACTGAGAACCTACACAGACATTAGCCTAAAGTACATTTTATTTTTAGAACCTCAACATATTTCTTTCAAACTTTGTTCTCGGGGTGAAGTCAAAGGATCACAACTCATTAAAATTCACTCAAGGAGCATAAATGTCGGAAAAATTTAAACCAAATGGTGAACTGACTGACAGACCTTGCCTTGAGCTACACCATGAGTATGGCTGAAGAGTAGCTACTTGTTAGTGCTGTTGCAGATCAGTTTCCAGTCAGTTGACTTTTAAATGAGATGTTTTACAATGGCATGAACAGTTGGTGTAATAATATTCAGTTATCTACAGACTTTTGGCCATGTGCTGCATCTCCAGTGTCGGTGACCTTGAAGAAAAGGAAAACCAAATGACGACCAATGAATCTCTGGACGGCAATGTAGTAAAAATGATTCTTTAATATGGAACAAAATCAGAGCTCAGCTCCATGGCTCCGTCCACCCAACACACTCTGTAACACTGATGGGTGGAGGAGAACGAGAAAATCAATCAGGAAGATCACAGTCCGCTCGGCCAAAAAACAGGAGAGGCTAAAAAAACATGGAACGCAAAACCAAAGTGCTACTGGGTTTGACCACGAGACGCCCTCAGTCCCTTCCCTCCTGACTCAGGATGTGACCCACTGAGACACCCTTCTCCGCTGCCTCCCAGGGCTCTCCCACCTCCTCACCCACCTCACCCCACGGCCCCCTGGGAGGTCAGTGGCTCCTCAAACCAGTCGGTGACCCAGTGACCTCTCAGAGCCAGGTGAAGTCGGCGTGGAGGCGGGTCTGGAGGAGCAGAGGGGCACGTGTGGGGGTCTTTATGCTGAGTGAGCTTGTCAGTTGCAGGTTTGTGGTTGACAGAGGGACGTGAGCACAGACAAGACGTCTTGGTTATTATCATGGCTCCAGTGGAAATGTCTGCGGCTCAGTCCTTCTGCAGCTTTACTCCCAACCAGGTGAGGTCTAATTAACTTTACAATGTTGTTCACTTGAGATTCAGATGGAATGTTTGAAGTTTTCAAGGAAACGAGACGAGGCAGGAGGGAGAGGACGCCCGCGGAGGCCGCCCAGTAAGAACCCGTTACTATCCTAATACAGGGACATCAACAGAAGCACTACACAGATATGTACAGAGCAACCAAGCAACACATCAGAATACTGAGTAATAAATCTGGTGTGGGAGAGGGAAGGTAATAATAGTCCACTACAAATGCACATGTCCCACTACTTTTTTGTGTAGTTGGTCCGATCTTTAAGGCTATTCTCTTGCTCTTGCTACAAACGGGCCGGCAATGAAGCCACCACAACAAAGATTTGAGTCACAGGTCTGTGCTTGACTTCTGAATATGGCTGCTTTGTGTTTCTGTGTGCTGAGCTAGCAGCTGCCCATCTCCTCAGAGTCTGTATAGAGAGGACGGGAAGTGACACAACAACGACAAAACAAGAAACCCATGAAGGTATGACCAGGGATGAGTTGAGGTGCATGGGTCTCGTCTTTTTTTTTTGTGCTAAATCATTCTCTGGTCCACAGAGCTCTGCAGAAAAAACAAGGGGCTCTACATTAATGTGGTGGGTGAGGGATGAGGGGTGCTAATAGACAAGAATCACAGACAGAAGAGGAAGCATGGATTACTGGAAAATTAGACTGGTAGGTGTATGCATTACCAGATGAATGGGAGAGTAAATGAACAATCGAGCAGAGGAAGTGGAAATCTATACCCGGTGGAGGATTAAAACGAAGCGTTGTAATGAAGAAGCGGGGTGAACATGGGGAGACACAGAGTGAGAGAGAGAGAGAGAGAGAGGACATCTGCCAGCTTCAGCTAACACAGTCATCCTGCACCTTAACACACACTGCGTCACATGACAAACTACATCAGAGAGGGGGGAGAGGCGTGGAGAGGGGGTGGGTGGGGGAGAGGCGGGTGGGTGGGGAGGGGAGGAGGCACTGCACAGAGAGCACTAGCACTACCATGGACGGACACACACCTAACACGCACACGCACGCACACGCACTACTGCACAGGGTCCCAGTCTGCGTTCCACTGCACTCTCCTGGCTGCCAGAACCTCGCTGTGTCTTGTCAAGGAAAAAAACAACAACAAACGAACCGATTAACAAACAAACGGACAAAAAGAAGAAGAACACACACTTTGGATTCCACTGGCTATAATAAAAAAATAAACCAGAAACGAAACCTAGGATATAAAAAGAGCCAGTGGCACCGGGTTTTACAGAAAGCATTTTCTCAGTAACTGGCTTTTGAACAGCTCTACGCTTTTTCTTTTAGTCTACCAAGTATATACTATTAACCTTACCAGGCAGCTAAAATCTATACAGTACTGTCATTTTTCATATATTTATAGATATTTATACACTATACAAAGTTGGCAAAAATACATAAATAAATACATTAAATTAGATTGTACACATCACAATTGTGTGTTTTAAGTTAGAGCACTCTTTGTTGAAGAGGTGGGCCGTGGCAAGTTGAGAAGGGAGGAGAAGAAACAGGAGTGTTACCCTCGACATCCCTTAATGCAAAGGAGTCTCAATCAGACTCGCTAGAAGTAATATTTCAAAGTATGGCGTTAAGGATCAATTAAGTGTATTGCTTATTACCTACCTGATCAATAAAGGTCCACATTATGGCAGGAGTTAGAGGCTGCTCTAACTGAGGCTCAAAGTCTATTTACAACCAGTGAGGAAAGACAAATACACAAATATTCTGAAGGGTCCGGATTTAGGGAAAGTGGTCAGAATTTATTTTCAGTGCATCAATAAACGGCAGATTGTGTGTGTATTTTGTGACTCCCGTGAGAGGGGAGAGAAGGATGGTATTACAAGTGAAGGCGGGACGGTATCCACTGTCCTTCCTGCACACGGCTGCTGGGAGTATCTGCTGTATCGTATCGTGTCTGAGGCCAGGACAGTTCTAAAAGTGAGATGAAACTGAGAAGCTCCGTCTCTGCACTGTGCACAGGCCCAGCCAGATACATAAGGCTATGGCATATGGAAACTAGGGAACACCTGCAGTGAAATTAGCTGGACGACAGCCCTGTGCATTGTTAATTTTTGGATGCAACAGAGGGCTATGTCTGTTGAGAAGGCACAGGGCATCTTTTGGACACATGAAAAGATCAATCTTATTGTCCCTTACTTAATTGGATGATTAAAACCTCTCTTATTTCCACTATGTCTGCCTGTCATGAGGCGGTTCATAGTTTGGCTCTCACACTAATCCAGGGCTTTTCTTACTGGAGTTTAAGAGTTCTTAGAAATATCTGACTAAGCAAGAGACGGGTCTATTACTGTACGGTCTGTGGCTAATTCACGGCAGTCAGTTGTGCTTAATCAGGAGTCTTACCCCAAATAAGAGCTGGAATGTCAGGCATGCAGATTCCCTCTTTTACAGGGTCAGTCGGGAGGTGTACGTGCTTCCCCTTGAATTCACCCCCTCCTCCATACATGCCCATCCCCATGTATGGCCTCCAGCAAAGCAATAGTGACTCCAAATTCAATGAGGAAGGCATCATCAGTGTCAGTACAGGGCCAATCCCGTCGAACACAATGGCATTACAGTAAATCCCCAAGCCTATAAGCAGACAGGGCAAATGTGATGCCAAGCGACCGGGGCAGATTGACTCCACAGGGAGGGGAACAATCCCCCCACACAGCCAGGGAACACGCTGGTTGTAATAAAAATACAAAGATGTTTTATGGCATACATAACACAGGCTACATCATCTGTTTCCTGGAGGTGTGTGAGTGCGTGTGTTTTGGAGGAGGGAGGGAGGCAGGGAGGCAGGGCGGGTGGGTGGGTGGGGGTAAGGTATGTGGCAGTGTTGCTACAGTGGGCCTGGGATGCGTTGGGTATCACTCCTTCCCTTTGTTTCTCTTGCCCTGACCTCACAACCCCTCCAACAAAAATACAGCGGACATCAAAAGCCCTTATTCAAGAAGGGCAGGTATAATCAGCTTCAGCATCATCAACATCACCACTGTTATTCATGAATATCACTGTTTTCTTCATCATTTCAAGTGACAAATGAAAACTCGGCGTACAACAAATGTTAATTTTCACCAACGATATTTACATAAAGTTTTCAAAAACAGAAGGATTTTCTTATCACGTTTTTGTAAAGAAATAAACCAAAACACAAGAACACCAAGCACACACACTGACATACACACTGACCAACAGTCAAATGTGAACGGAAAGAAAAAAGATATTATTACTTATTGTTTTTCATATTCATTTTGTTACCATTCAAATAACGCTTACTCGAACCCTGATTGGGAGAAGTCACATTGGTTTTCACCAGATGCTTAAAACAATTGAAAGAGTGAGTTGGGGGAGGTGAGGTCTGTCTGCGCAGGGCGAGACTCACACAGGGAATGACTGGATGCAATGACAAAGGTGACCCAGAAGACTTCTGGGCTGCCTCAGTCATCATAATATGATTCAGCAGAATAAAACATCAGCTGCAGCGTCTCCAGGATGAAGTTCCTGCAGCCTGATTTTACTCCACACAAACACACACCTCAAGATCTCCAACTCGTAAAGCTCAGGGTACCCTTAATTTAATATTGCACAAACTACAGCAAAGCAGGCAGTTCTCCAACAGGGTGAGTCACTGACGCTCATCTTAAGAAAGCCACATCCATCAAGGAAAACTAGTGAAGAAAGAACGGGGCCCAGAGTATGACAAGGACAAACAATATCAACAAGCTCGGAAGAATATCTTGCTAATCCCTTGGCAAACAGGTGCAACCCCTTCAGCCAATAAAGCTTTCAGTTATTTACAAAGTAAACAGAGATGTGAAGGCTGCTGGTGACAATGATAAACTTGGGGGAACACACCTACAAATAAACATCTGAAAGAAGGTGGAGTCCATGAGGTGGATCTTATTCTTTTCTGTGTCCAGCGACACAGACTGACAACAGTGCCGAGGATCCACAGCCACGACAGCAGCTCTGTCAGGCCGACACACAACAGTGCTTTGAGCTAAATGCTAATAGGCTCTCTATGACAACATGACATATGAATGTGCAGTATTTCAGGTATGTTTATCCTTAATCAGGATATCAGGTTAGTGTGCTAAAGTCGTACTTAGTACAAAGTTCAGCCGAGTCTGATGTGTAGGCCTATGTATTGAACAAGTTAAAAATGTGATACTTGTAAAGTAAAAAGTTAAAATTATGCATCCTAAGAAGAGAAATTAATGTACCAACAGCCCATCTAATTCTCATCACCATAACTCATTAAAATGTCAACAATGTCATCTCAAAGTCACCAAACTCTCTTTCATGGGAAACTATCCAGTGCGTGGCTGCTGATATATTACAGTCTGGACCGAAGTGGCAGAGCAATCGGCAGACCAACATTAGTATCCCTAGAGTCAGGCAGCCAAAACACAACTTGGCATTAATGTTAAAAAAAAAAGTGCAGAAACTTGAAAACAGAAATTAGGAAGTTTTCAGATACTGTCCAGACTGAACAGTAAAAGGAGTCAAAAAGAAAAAAAAAACTGGGGGGAAATGTCATTTATGTGACTGAAGAGTCAGTTTTGAGAGCCTCTACTCAGTGGCAAAGTTGTGGGTAGTGTTGTCTGTGGGTGTCATCTTGATTAAAAGCTCAGGGATCAAACAGTAATTACCCACACCTGCATCTCCCAGTTCTCTTCACCAGGGAACAGAGCCGTGAAGGAAGACAGAGTAATGACTTGACACAAGAAGAGCAGGAGCGAGCGGAGCAAGTCCAAGTCTGAGGAAGTGTGAGGAAAAAGTCTTGACTGGGAGCATCTGACTGCAACGCCGTCACCACGCTGTATTCATGAGCTCAGGACAGTTGGAGGTCATTGCTGACGGCGGTGGTGCCAACAAAACCCAATAAGTTTAGAGGCGTGAGACAGGTGGCAGTATAATAAAGCTGGGATTTGGAAATTGCTTTCTCCTTTATACTGTTTGGCTCTGAGCTCACTATCCGTTTTAATGGTGCCGCTGTTTAACTGCTGGCAGTGACAGAACATAATGTGCGGGACTCCTGATTATTTTATGGAGCGTGAAACTTTCCATGTGATGAAATGTGATATATATATTGTATGTTTCTCACCATTTTTGGAGGTACTAGTTGCCTTTAAGGACTCATGACCTTGAGTGTGACTGGTCACGTATTCTGTTTTGATACCTCATGACGTTTTCTAATACAATAAGAAATGCTTACAGGTGTGATTTTGAAATGATGTCATGTCTCAGAGGCTCTCAGCTGTTTGGGCTCTTAGAGACAAATAAACATTTGGAATCTTTTATTGTAAATTACTTTCCATAAAAATAAATTAATATACTGCATGTGTGTACATATGAAACATTAAATATGTTCTTATTTGGTTTTAAAACAGTGTCTAATGGTTTGTAATATAAGTTGTAAAATGTGCAAGTGCAAGTGTATGGCAAAGGAAGAGTTACTGCTTATCTGCGTAGTGGGGTTTAATGAGGCTCGAGAGAAAACAGAAAGGTAGATTTAGCAATTACTATTATGTTTAGATATGCAGCACTCGGGTTCATTGGACCTCAAACAATAGGGAAGAAAAGCCAATGTCAACAAAACACAAGGGCTAAACAAATTACGTATAGGAACATTTAAGATGAGTCTGTAGTTTTAAAAGGCCAAATGCAGTAGCCTTGCACCCTCCAGTCTACCTCGAGGATCAGTGGCATCACACTGTGCCTCATGTTACTAAAAATAAAGCCATATCCCCCAGTTTACAGGGGCACTGATGACGAAGCATTGTAAACCCCAGTAGCATAGCAATTTATCACTCCTTGAGCAAGATGTAATCTTGGTGAAAGCAAATGGCGGAGGTATTGTGTTGACTCATCACCTGCACACCTGCACACTCCAACCGCATTTGGTTTTCACAGCTTCAGCAACAGCGATCGCCCACTGATTCATTTTTCAAGTTTTGATTGACAAGTCTTTATCCTTGCCTATCATTCTCTGGGTTACTAATGACAGTGCCCCATGTTTTCTATTATTCTTAGCAAGTATTACTTCTGCAAATTGTGTGTCCCCCAGGTCCGAGGAAGCAGATATTGCTCCTTTCTGACCACCTAATGGGAGTGTAATGTGCTGTGACAATGCAGGCAGTGGCTGTCAAAACAGTGGGCCCTGTTCCACGGCTGGCCAATTGTTCTGAAGGGTGCTGGTCTGGATCAGTGCATCGCAGCAGCCAGCACCGAGGCTCACACGAAGCACGCTTTCCAGAACACACATACAGCACACTGCGTAGAGCCCAGACCAGCTTTAGAGACACAATTACTAACCTGGTGCCGAATGGACAACAATTACACCATCCTTCAGTTTGTCCCGTGATGTTTAGCATAAATCAAAAACAAGCTCCAAAACACAGGATCGCATCAAATTATTGCCAGACAGGATAAAATATAATCCACCGCAGGGCCAAGCAAACATGGATTTTGATGGATGCAGAGTAAGAAGGAACAACAAACACCTCATTAACAGAAGCAGTGCTGTCTCGACCCAAAAACAAACTTTTCAGATTTGCTTGCTCAGTCTTACCTGAGAGATGTTTGAAGGGTGAGTCCTCATTTAGAAAATAAAACTAAGCCGCGGCAGTAAAAAGACTGACTTCCTGACAGGATTATGCTTCACAGGTCTCTAAGAAAATACAAAAACTCAGATAGACAGTTACAGTATAGGGTACACTACGAAAGAGCAGATGCCAGTGTGATTGGCTCCTAATGGCTGACAGTCTTCACGTGGCCGCTTTCTGACTGTTTTATTTACGTTACAGAAATGTCGAGCTGAGCTGAATGTGCCTGACAAGCCGGGCAGCTACCAGTACACTCTGTGGTGCTCTCAAGCACTCAGGGAAGAGATAATGTCTAATCTGCTTCTCCAGAATCTCACAGTGGCAGATCAGAGCATCATCTAATATCACACCCGCCGTCTGCGATGCAAAGTCATTCATAGGTTCCAGGAAGAACAAGAGCTCAGAAAAGGCCTCGTTGTTATGTTTCACTTCTCATGATAAAGCAAAAAAAAAAAATGTTTTAAAAATTGCACATCCGCTTTACCGTTTCCAGATATGCACCTATTGTTCAGCATCACGGACTCAGACAGAAGCAGGCAGACTCTGGGTTAGAGCTCTGACCGTACCTGCTGCTGATCAACACATGGTGTAATAACACTGTGGTGTTGGCCGACCTCCATGTGACAAGCAGACGAGCTTGACGTCTCCATCCTGGTCTGACATTTCAGCCTGCCACCAGGAGTCTGGTAGCCGACAGCACACACCTACAGACACACACATACATACACACATTGAGGAAAACAGGAGGAACAAATAGAGGAGGATGAGAGCCCTACATCCATCCTCTGTGTCCTCCACTTCATCTCCAAACCCTGAGACCACAGAGCGGGCGTCGCCTCTCCCCAACTGCTGCTCACCCTTTCAGATACTCCTCCCTTAATTTTTCACCGGTACTATATTCATCATTAAAACTATCGTCATCATTATTATTGTTATTACATTTTCAAAAAGTGCAGATAGAACTTCCCCGTGCCCTCGTTCAGAAGGCAGGGCAGTAAAGGAGGATGGGGAAACAATGGCAGTAAGAAGAGCAAGAAGAGCGCAAGATGAGAAAGAGAAAAGAGAAGAAGATTTCTGCCGAGTCTGAATTGGTGTTGCTCCTGTGAACACACACACACACACATGCACGCACACAAGCGCACACACACATACAAGCAGGCTCAAAGTAACATAACATACCATACACGTCAAACCTGACGGGGATCGAGCCCCGTCAGCACAAAACCAGAGCACAGGGCAGCACAAAGAATTCATAGCATCGATAAACAGACAGAAGTTTACGCTTATGTGCGCCAACAGCACAAACTTTGCTTTTTACTTCTGTTTTTATCTTAACATTGGAAGAAGATTTTAAATTGGTTTCCTCAGTTGGTGATGCTGTGAAAGATGACATCGTCGTATCTTGGGGATTTTTTTTTACATCTTCTTTTTTCTCTCTCCATGTCAGGGCTTTTTTGTCTTGGAAAAATCAGGAGCGATCCATTTCTTAAGTTTATTGTGATCCCGCTTTCCCAATGTCGGAAAGTTCAGTTTCTTTATTTACTTTTTTTAAATCTCTATTTTTGTTGGAGCTACAGCACAGCACCCACAGCACACAGACGACAAGGAGGGGGAAGGGGGTCCAGAACAGAGGGCTTCACTAATATTGTGCCAGAGGAAGAGAAAGGGGGAACAATAAGGAGAAAAAGAAGAGTACAGAGAAGAAAAAAGAAGAGGGAGAGAGAGAGAAACAGCAGTATCAACAATTCCATCTTGAGTTCAGCTGGTTTCATCACAAACGGAGTATTGATTGCTTTCGACAACTTCAGCTGAACATTAAATACCTTTTGAGTTAAAGTAGGGAGGACTGAATTGGGGGACAGGATATTGTACACTTGAGATAGATGACAAGGACGAGGTGGCAAATGAAGAGAGAGGAGAGATGGGAAACAGCAGACTGGCTATGGATAACATACTGTATACTAGCCATGTGTATAGGGGGAGTTCTGCCAATCTATACGCCTAATATATTAATATGTATATGTACATACAGTACATACTGTATAGCATTGTGTACCTGGAGTAGTCATACAATAGGATTATATGAGATTAGATCGTTATTTAAGATTCTCTGTGATCCCACGGGACTGGCACCTTAAATAGATCAGGGGCTGCAGTGCAGTTCAGAACCAAGGGGTCGACAAAGAAACTGAACATCAGACCTCCACAGGCAAAGTGCATAAGGACAGACAGACATACAGACAGTCAGAAACAGGGGAACCATTGGCAAAGTGGTGAGACACAGAAATTAAGACACAGCTGTATGAGAGGAGGGAACAGAAGAAGAGAGAGGAGTCGGAGAGGAGAGGAGATTTCTGAAAGAAAGGAGTTTAAAGGTTTAAGAGAGCAGATGGCTAATTGTACCCGTGTTTCGCAGCCTGGCAGCAAGTCAGTCTTGTGCATAAGGACGGGAGTGGGAGGAGGGGACGGGAGGGAAGGAGGAGTGGAAGGGGAGGGGAGGGAGGTTTGGAGACGGGAAGGGGCCATGGAGGAAGCTGGGCGGTGCGATTAGGCCTTGAGAGCGTGCCACTGGGCGACGTTAGTACGCGGCCGAGCTAGCATGTCTTTCCAGTGCTTCACCTCCGCTGGTCCACTCTTCCATGATAGGTAGATCTGAGAGAGAGGAGGAAGAGAAAGGATGAAGATGAAGACAGTCATATTTAATCTACTGTGTCTGTTCAAGAAGACATGGCGGTCAGTTTTGTTAATGCCCCGAGTCAGCATGACTGATCCATTTTAAAAATTAAATTTACGGCTAAAACTTAATTAATGGCCATCATGAATGCAAGGGACACCTCGCCCACACTGTTCACTGTGAATGCTTGAATAACTTCATCAGTCAGCCGATTCTGCTGCCTGTTGTCAGGCAGTGCACAAACTTACAGTTGAATGACAAGGCCTTGAAAATCATCAGCCAAGCTAGATGAGATCATTGTTACCATCTCATGATTGTACTGTCAGTATGTAGCAGGAGCCAGAAGACACTTAGCTCAGCATAAATACTTAACATTTATTTTACGTATGTTTAAGTCAGTCGTGTCAAAATGGAAATGCTCTAATCTTGGTCATTGGTATCATTGGTATGTTTTAATTTATAAACGTTTCTTAGGTCTGCTTCCCTTATATTTACAAGTAAACTTATCTTGAAAATACTCAAAAAAGTATAATCTCCGATCACAGGACTTCCTAACGTTTTCTTTTCCCAAGGTCAGAATGGAGCTGGAAAAAAACATTTTTTAAATTTGCTGTGGAATGACTTGCAAAAGGACCTGGGAATGAAGGACTGATCGCTCTACAGGCTTTTAAAGACATTTTAAAATCTGTTGTCAAATGGTAAATCAGGATGCAGATGCTTTGACTAACATGTTTTTTGGGAACACTGTAGATAACACTTTTTGGTACTAAATCATTGATAGCGTTTAGTTTTGTGTTTTATCTGTTTTTTAACTTTTATTGTGTTTCACTGTGTTTTACATATGTTTTTAGAGTGTATGTAAATGGCTGACATTTTTTCCCCTGTTCATTCTGCTGCTGCAAGACACTCTTTTAAGAGATTTTTAACCTTAATGAGTAAATTTCCTGGTTAAATAAAGGTAAAATAAAAATAAAATAGGGGGCGACAAGTGTTACCTTGCCGATAACATCATTGCGGCTGAGCCTGTCCTTGTCCATGACGGTGATGATGATGGTGGTCTCCCTCAGCACATGGGCGGGCACTTCGAAAGGGAAGGACTCATTGAAGACGGGGTTCAGACAGCGCTTCATCGTCACTGTTTTCTTCTTCTCTACGCGCTTGTCCTTGTGCATCAGCCACACCTTCACATATGGATCTGCAACACGGACGGAGAGTGCAGTAGTTTACATGAGGCAGAGGATGAAGGTGCACATGGATGGGGTGGGTTTAGGGTCAGGCTTGCAATTACCCTCTTAATTGTTAAAGTCAGGAGGCAGCAGGAAGCAGATAGTTTGAGCTCAAGGTCAACTCATCCCCTGAGCCAGGAAACATACAAATGAGGAAGTATTTATGGAAATAGGGCCTGGGATTTGTACTACCAATTCTGGAGCATTATCATACTCCTGTTGTGGCAGGAAGGGGTAATTTTTCCAAAAATATGCCACAGAAAGCATTTCACAGTGAGACCTGATACTTGCACCAAACTGGGCTGACACAGATTTTGGCTGGGAGGCTGAAGATCCTCATAGATATACAGAAAGAGACAGAGACAGAGAGAGAGAGAGAGGGCAAGCGAAGAGACACTTGACGTAATGTCACCTTGCTGCTGCAGCTATGTGGTGCGACCCGGCTCAGGAGCCAGACGGCAAGTGTCGTCTGCACGGGACAGGTCAGTAAATGTTTGAACACGGAGCCAAAGCTGTGTGTGAAGCCACAGAGCTTCCAATGTCACAAGAAGAGCTTCAGAGCGGTGGACAAGGGCTGGAAAGAGAAAAGACTAAACAAACAAGGATGGAATCTCTACCTGAGGTGCCCCCGATATCCATGGCTTTGAGATTGCGCGCTTTGATGATGTTCACAGTGATGGTGTTGGCACTGGGATTATAGCAGAGAGACACCAGCAGGTCTCCCCGTCTCCCCTGAGGAACACACACACACACACACACACACACACACACAGAAAATGGAGCATGATTCATTCAGTCTGATATCAGATTTCATCAGGGAATATCAAACTCCTCATTGTATGATTTTACGTCACTGCGCTGCCCTCTCTGCTCTAACACCTTGTGCCAAACACAACACCTGGTCCACTGACCAGGATGGCTGATCTGAGTGTGTTCCTCACCCTAAAGTTATATAAATCAAGCTCACATGCTGAGAGTAGACAATGAATAGCATCAGACTCTTTTAAATAAAATGATAATCACAACATTAGAATGAAAACTGCATTTGCCCTGATTTGAACTGACGGCCTAATGGCCAACCCCTCTGTCTTACGCTGCCATCACTGCAGGGCTTGAGCTCCTTCCAGAAGGTCTTTATCTGGCCCAGTTCCACCTTGTTCAGGGGAATTGACACTTCTCCAATGGGGTCATTCCTGCTGAAGCGGTCGTAGTCCAACACCTGAAGGTAGAGCGTGCGCTCTCTCACCTTCTCATAGGGAAACCCTAAACCAGGGGCAGAAACAGATAACAGTGAGGAGTGAGCTAAGTTACAGAGAGGAAAAAAAACCTTCCTGACAGCACAGAGGGAGCGGTGTAATCTGCACCGTGCTAACAGGGCTGAATTTGGCAAAGGCCAAAGTGCATTTCAAAAACTGCAGGAACAGCCAACACTCTCTCAGATGACTGAGATGGATCATTATACTCTGGTCACGAAGAGCCATCACATTCATTTTTCAAGAGCATTGGCCATTGTTCTAATTTTGGAGGGTTTGAGCCTTTTGGACATTATTTTGGTTAATTTAACACTGTGCTGTCATCCGAGCACAATTGTCTTAATGACACAAATTCTGATCATACTGGTGTGATAAACCTCATTGCTCCCCGAATGCCTGCTCCTAAACATCTGTAGTTAACACAGCTAAGGAATATATATACACACATATATATATACTGTATATATATATTTCAGGGTTTAACTGTTAAATTATAGCTTTTTAATATTTTTTTAAATGCCAAACAAGTTTGTTTTGATTTCACACATTCATTGTCGCTTTTCACATAAATCCCACAATGCTGTCTGAGTCTTGAGGAACACTGCCATGGCTATGAATGCTTAATAGGACACGCTGTGTAGAGTAAGTGAGCTTATTTTCTGAGGCTGTAGCTGAGAAGCCACTCTTAACATCTGTCTGTTAAATATAAGGACACAAACTTAGCTTAGCTGCATAAAAGAATGCAACCAGGTGGGAAACAACTCGTCTTGTCCTACATCGTTACACTTAGGTTTTTGTATGGATTGCACAAATGACACATAATGTGTCGATTAGTGAGGTTCAGGTGTGGATAGATGGATTTTTCTTAACTTCAGACAGAGCCAAGAGAGCTGTTTTCACCTTTCCAGTCTTTATACTTAAAGCAGCTCTTGACTGTAGCTTCATACTGTGATTAGTGAAATCTTCGCAAAATGCCTATAGCCTCAAAGAGCTGTGCCAATCTGAGGAAGCTGCAGAAACCTTCGCTCTCAAACCGGCACAGAACATTTTCTGCAAGAATGTTTTAAGGCCCTGAAAACCTGCTCTCTTCATTCAGCTCATATGAACACAAAATTATCTGCCAAACTGTGAACAGTCACGGTTCACATGAGAGATGTCGGCACTTCTACTTTCATTTGCACTGTTCTGTTTTGAAGTGGGAATCGAATGAAACATCACCCACACAGCCCTGATGCAGCAGCCTTTTCAGGGTTTAACTGTTAAATTATAGCTTTTATTTTAGCTTAAATGTTCAGTGTTGCCTATTTAGTTACGAATATTTCATGTCATAGTGACATGCTGAGGATACGAGAGCACGTTTTCAGAGACTTTGACTGGTAAAGTGACTAAATGTAATGGGAAGTGTGTAATACACTAATAATAACCACAGTTCTATGGTGAGTAGCTGCATGGAAATGACACAGACCTTCAAACAGGAAGGTTTCGTTCCAGTGGGGGTTGAGGTTCTTTCTCTTGACCTTGGTTTCCAGCTTGTGCTTCTTGTCAGGCAACAGGTAGATCTTGACGAAGGGGTCGGAGGTGCCAGAGAAGTCCTTGGCCGGGAGCTCCTGGCCCCTGAGGACTTTGACGGTGAGAGTTGTGTTTTGGAAGCTGTAGCCTATGCTGAACTGGATCCGGCCGAGCTTCTCACTGATGGGCCCTTCACCGTCATCGTCCTCTGAACCTGGAGACAGCTGCGGGGCCACAAAGGCAGACAGTCACGTAAATACGAACACTCATTCAAAAAGGCTGAATCCAAGAGCAGACGCTTTTTGTTACACAAGCACGTGCACTCAGACCGTGGCAGAGGGAAGTTTTAAGGGCACGAGATTGTAGCGCCGCATTTCTACCCTGCCACACTGAGGCAGCTGCTTAAAGGCAGAGATCTGTCTGACATTAAGAAGTGAGAGAGTTTAATTTCCTTACTAATGTTCTTAAGAGGCAGGAGGTGCTCAGATTGTAGATAGGGAAGCTTTAGACCACCCACTCTCTCTCGCAGCCACTACGACTGCTTTATCACGGCTGGGTACTAAAAGGCCACTATCTGATAGAAAGCAGCGGACAGAGAGGGGGAAAAGGGGAGGAAGAGACAAAGAGAAAGTGCAGAGGAGAGAGAGAGAGCACTGAGTGAGGGGACATGGAGCGAACAGCCAGGGACGCGCAGCTCAAGGTTGCCTCTCCTCACTCTCAGCTGTGTTTATGGCTGTCTCTTTTCTCCCTGTCGCTCCACCTTCTGTCTCTGTCCTTCATTTTTCTCCCTTTCTCCCTCTAACAATAGCATTCATTGGAACGAAGCAGTGGAGCACTTTGAAAGAGATAAGACAAGCAGTTCATGAGACCAACTTCTCGCAAAAGCCCCCGATGAAACTTTGAGTATGTATAGACTGAGAAGTGGTCTGCCTGCAAACACTCACTGGGAGCATTACCTGAAATAGCTGATTACAGAATTTCAAAGTGACAAAGACGGACTCGCTCAGAATTTGTCAATATGGGTTTCAGAAGTGACAGGCAGAGCAAGTGTGAAATATTCCAAGTCTAATTTATCAAACAGTGTGAGTCACCTTGGATGGCTTGTCTCGCTTGATTGCCACTGTGGGAACTGGCTGTGTGTGTTTTTTTCTATAATGACTCCGTTATTACCATGTGCAGCTGTAAATCAACCAGTGCACGGAGGGTGACTCGGCAGCATTAACCCTACCTGCTGACATAGAATTACCTCATATTGCACAAAGTTATGTGGACGTCTGAATATTGAACATATACACTTGGTCATCACTAAACATTTCACTCTCAAACCACAGGCGTCAGTGTGATTCCCTCACTTCCTCCGGGAGGTCCTGCCATGACATTTTGGACTCTGGCTGAAAGGATTTGCTTCCATTCAGCTGCAAAAAGCATTAATGAGGTCAGACACTGATTTTGGCTGATAAAGCCTGCCGCACAGTCGGCGTTTTGATTCATAGCCAAAGGTGCTGGACAGGGTTGAGTTTAGGACTCGAGTCCAGTCAAGTCCAGCTCTTCTATGACAAACTGGAACTGTCATATCAAGGTCAGTTTACTTATCAGGAGGAGACTCAACCTGAAAAAAAAAAACAGCTGCACAGTGTCCTCTGTGCCTCTGGATGGATTTTTTCAAAACTCTCAGAAAAATAACCCTAGAGTTGTCATCTGTGTTTACAAGTTTAACACACTGTACTTTCTGTTCTTTTATACTGGGAACATGAAATTTGGTCGACATTTGCCATGTCTCAAGGATCCAACTCCAGTCCTTCCTTTCACTTTCAATTAAAATGTATGGAAGATCAACAATAAATTCCTGCAGTGTTCCTTTAAGATGGGTGGGAAATATATGTTATTCATTTTGTCAACAAATCCCATGACAACCCAAAAACCAGCAATGATTTGAACCAACAGACAAATAATGTCAGTGTGACATAAATGACTTATCTGTGCCACAGAGCTCCACTGTTGTAACCATAATCCTAACACTAACTCTGAAACCTTATTGACACTAAGCTAACCTAACTTGTATCAGTCTCCAGTACCTGTAACTATAGGGCCCAAACCAGATTAGGACCCAAAGCCAGAGGCATCCACATACCTTTGGACATAATATAGCATAAACTGAGATTTACCAGCATAAGTGACAGTGGGATTGATGAGTGGTGGGACAGAGGGTCTTACCATCACCATGTCTCCGGTGAGGGAGTTGGCCAGGTCAGTTACGGAGGAGTGACCGTCAGCATCAGGGGGTTGGCCCTTGGGGCTGTTAGCTGGCTTGTTGCCCCTGTAAGCAAAAGCACAGTTTGACGCAGAGGAACAACAGTGAGGACATGAGCTGAGAAGCTAACTCATCTCCAGAAAGAGAGAATGTCTGAGCACACAGGGAGTCCAACCTCCACCTGTTTGGCGCTTGAACACCGCCTATCTGAAATGACCAATTGAGTCCAAGTTTGCTTTGGATAGAAGTCGCTTCAAAGCAGATTGTACTTTCTCTAGCTATCATGAGCAAAGCCAAATAAAGTCTCCCAGAGATTCCACAGATTAACGTCGGGCGCTAGAACTGAGGACATTTGATGCAGTGAGTTGTCTTTGATGAAAACTTGGAATCTGAGATGACTATACATATGTCCAGTGTGGCAAACATCCATATCTCTAACAGGAAAGTTACCTCCACTAAGTAAACAAGCACCTTTTCAGACAGAAGACAAAACAAAGCCACTAAATTTGAAATTGATAGAAACCCATCAGTTATCCCCATTACCCCCAGAGCTCGTCAACCCTTAGTTAGTCCCTCTGAGACATTAACATGACATACATGTATAATGACATGTATAGCAACAGGACGTTACTATATACACAGTAGACAGACATGTATAGCAACATATAGAGGACCAGACGTTTAACAGGACAGATGTTAAAGTGTGTGTGTCTTTAAATCTCTCAGTTATTAACTTTGCATCAACAACACAAAATATTTAGAAAAACATAAAGGAGAGGGCAGAGATCTCCCATGGCACAGCTGATACTTAGGTACAAATGTTAATAGATGTTAAGTTTAGTTCCTTCACATGAGGATTGTTGAAAACATAACATTAAAGTAGGAGAAAAACCTCTATGTTCATACATCATGAAAACAAGAAGAATCACAAAGAGTAAAGAAAAGGAAAACAGCAAAAGAGGAAACAAAATGTTTAAAAAAGAGAGAGAGATCAAAAGAAACATGAGAGAAAGGATAGAACAAGAAAGAGGCAAATGCAAAAAGTCCTGGCCAATGCAATATGACACATTGGACACACAGCACTCCATAGATGACTGCTCAAGGCACATGGAGAGGCTGAACACTGAAACACCGTTAGGCAAGAAACAAACAGTAAATAGAGAAGAAAAACAGGAACGGAGACACTAAGACAGAGAAAAGAAATGTGCAGATGCAGAGAGGATGCTGCAGACACACAGACTGGACAGAAATCATAAAGACTCTAGAAAAGATAGAAGGTTTAACAAGTAATGTAAGAAAGAGAAAAGCAAGCTGAAATTATTTTTTTTTCTGTATTAGAAGAGATAGCAAGTATTAATAGCATGAACAGTGAGGTTACAAAAAACCAAAACCAAAACAGAGTGAGATTGTTACAAACACCAGCACATTAGAGAGAAAAAACAGAGCTGCAAGAAAAGATAGGGAATGAAGGAAGGAAAGCCTGGAAACACAAGAGAGGCTTAGTTTGGTCAGTCTGATAAGTATCAAAGAATAAGAGACAAAAAAAATAAAGAGCTATGCACACACAATATCTCTAACAGGAGACAAAGGGGCATACATGCTAGAGGGAGAAAAAGACCACAGAGAAGAAAAGAAAAAGACAATAAATACAATTGATCACCAAGAAGAAGAGAGAGAGAGCAAGAACCTTTGTTCTCTAAGTGGAGAGCTCAAAATAAACGAAGGATGGATATTGAACGAAAGAGAAATAAGATGTAGATATACCATACAAAAATATCATCGAAAACACAAAAAGGGACAAATAGTAAGAACATAGGAAGTGCACATTTAGAGTGTTACAAAGAGGGCGTTGATAAATAGAAGTAATGACTACAAATGATACAAGTTCACTTTAACTCTAACCCGATTTTCCAACCATTTAGCAACACTCTAAAAGTGTGGATTGGGGACACAGGGGCCAAAGCACGAACGGGCATTGGCTACATGTGCATATATAATATATGCAAGTAGTTGTCACTCGGAGAGTGAAGGCAATGCCTTGGACAGGCAGGAAACAAGGAGCCCATAGCAAGTCTGTCTGTCTGGCCAGCATTAAGCTTTTCACTGAGAGAATGTGTATGTCTCATGGATCGTAGTATTTTTTTTGGGTGCTCTAAACTGCAAATTTGGATGAGAATTGATGTTGAATGCAATAATGTGTACATTTTTGCAGAAGACAAGGACAGAACCAGGGGAAAATATACTGACAAATAGACAGACAGAAAAAGCAAGCAAACAAGACAAGCAAACAATCACTTCAACCAGCAAAGGAACCAGAGCGAGACGGGGGGGAAGGAGGGATGTTAACCATTGAGAGAAGGGAAGGGAATATTTATCAATTGGTGTTAGTTACATTAGTTGCCAAGGGAGGTAAATGCATTTTCAGAAGCCTGGTTATTTATTTATTTTCTTACACAGACTCTAAACTGCAGGCAACGGGTTTGAGAGGAGAGGAAAGGGCTGAGTAAAAAACACTAAACCAAGATCTGAGAATGAGCTCAAAGGAGCTCTAAAGCTCGGAGAGAGACTTACGTCTTGATGTAAAGCAAGGCACCTCCCTCCTCCTCCACCTCCCAACTATCGATGGGGGAGTAAACGTCTTCAATTATTCATTCTCCTTCATGCTTCATTCAGGGGTTCAGTGCATTCTCAGGTAAGAGCGAGTGCAGCCAGGGAAATGGCCTTTACCAGCCCTGCTCTACAGCACCTGAGGTGGTCCTCTGCTCCAGCGCTGCCTCCAGGCTGTTTAAAGAAAAGCGGCTGGGGCTGCCTCCAGATCCTACAGTTTCTGAAGAGCGTCATGGATTTAAAGTGAAGATTGGTTTCAAATTATTTGAGATCTTTAAAAAAGCAGCATTAATTATGGCAGATGGTCATACTACAACTGCTTCTTTCTCTCTGACCCCTTGGGGGCTGATGTGGAAATTTATGCTTTAGAGCCTGCAGTTGTCTACAGTAACCAGTGGGAGGCAGAGTGGACTCGAGTTCAGATCAGATTCTCCCACAGCTAAGGCACAGAAAGTGGGCTGTTGGCATAGCAACGGCTCTAGAAACACAGACCATACATATGGGGGGGTTTGGGGTGTTGTGACAAGAGGTTGTTGGGAGTGGACGCAAGGGAAGGGTGTACATATTTGGAGGGGTGCAGCAAACAGGCAAACACACTGAGAACAAAGAAGATAAGGTATAGGATATATGACAGGTACGGGTGAGAGCCTCGCAGACACACACATTCACATGAACAGACATATGGAGGCAGGCGGGGCCACTTTGGGTTTCACCGTCCTGTGATACTATCCTGTTTTGTTACCTGACCGAGGGCCAGCAGCTCGAAGAGAGGGGGAGGGGGAGGGAAAGACACTCCACTTCTAGGCTGGAGAGAGACGCGAGAAAGAAAGCCCAACCCAGCCCCAGCTTTTTTTTTTTTCTTTTTTTTTCTTTCCCCAGACACTCAGACTCCCCACCCCTCTGCAAACATGTCACACTCAAACAAACACGCTCGTATGAGACCATGAAATGATTCATTTCAATGTTTGTGCTAAATTTTATATCCGTCCACTAGATCTGTCATTGTTCAGGGGCCACATCATACTTCCCAAGATCATTCACAGTCAAAGCTGCGGCAGCGAAGCAGCACGCCGCTGCTTACATAACTTCATCATCCACATGAAACACATGTACTTTCACACTGGAGTCAGCCAGTCAACCCCTGCTGCTGCACTTCTCAAGCCATGACCACAGATTCTGCTGCGGCACATAAATGTGGATGTTTTCACTGCTGACTAATTACTTCCTACGATCTGGAACTGGAAATGAGTCTAAAATAGCTTCGTTTACTGAAATCCCATTTCAGGAGGATGCAACAAGGGAGGTGCTAAATGCTGCTTTTTTTGTATTTGCTGCTTTCACTGAACTCCAAATGGAAAAATAGAAAACAACAACACAATTCAGTCATTGCCAATTGTGGGTCTATATAAATACTGTTATATGTCTATTTTATTTTTATTAGAAGACATATATATTTTTTAGCTTGCATAGTTTGGATTAGCACCGTGGCTGGCAAAAAAAAAACTCCCCAAAAGAATCATATCCAAAGAAGTGTTTAATGTTGTTACCGTTCAGAACCTCACCTCCCTTTATAGCCTCCCAATACTCTCTGCAATTTAGCAGTCATTTCTTCGAGCTCAAGCAAAACATCTAACTTCTCATCCCAGGGAATTTCAGCAAAATGAAATCATCACAACATTTTTCAAGTCCATTAAAACTCCGAACACGAGTCTACTAAATGTTTTGAAAATTCAACGATTGCCTCTGACGTGGAGGCTGCTGCAGATGTGCCACCTGTTCTGAGGCAGGACACAGGAGTCCCAGGTTAATGCTCCTAATAGCTCGCCTCCCCAACCGCCATCCATCTATCTGTGTGTATGAGACGAGCATGTGTAGCAGCATGTACCTGCTGGCTAGAGTGCTGCCTCCAGCTCTGCATAACACAGGGATGTGCAGAGTACAATGAGCACTCCCTCCTACTACTCTCATGGAAGGAAGATGGATTTGCACTCTGAATTTCCTCTCATCCTCCCCTGACATATGGATGGATAAAAGTATGAATGCACTCCCCTCCTCCTCTTTGCTTTGTGGCTCCTTTTTTTTATATTATTATTTTTTATTTATTTATTTATTTTTGCCCGTCTTAGTGTTATCTTCTTTCCCCCTCTCTAAGCATGTAACTGAATGCATCTCAGCATTCCCCCTGTGATGTGAGGATGAGCGGGGTGGCCACAGGGAGCCAAAGCCTCAGGGGCAGTCTTAACCAGAGCCCCTGAAGACTCTGCTGATTAGTCGGGCACACAAAGCCCCTGTCACAGGAGGAGCACTGTGTCCAGCTATCAGAATGTACCATAATCAATTTACATACTACATGTTCATACACACATTCAGATTATATCACTGGGAAGCATTATGACAGCAGTTTTTTTTTCTATTAATAAAGAAAACAAGGCTTAACTGTACTCTATACTATGTGTGACCTCAGAATGACCTATCTATACATCAGCCTATAAACACACCATCCTCCATGATATGACATGATTAAACTCCTCCTACTCAGACTAATGCATTTAGTCGTGATGTCATTTAAACACACATTTATATTGATTTAAGTAAAAGGTCAAAACTGCCTATTTATCATAGCCTTTTGTGTCAAGTTCAAGCTAAGCAATATAATAAGCTCATCAATTATGGAGCAATATCATATAGCCCACTTGGCAATTAATGGACACTCAGAAGAATCTAAGAATACATCGCATCTTTGAGGCAGAGAAATCTACAGCTATATCTATTAATATCTGCAAGATGTGTTCAGAAACGAGAAACAACTCTGCTGGCTTACTCAAAATGATGTAACATGCATGAATGAATAATTGAAAGACCAAAGGCAAGTGGATTTAATGTCAATGTGGCACAAGGACGTATCCCGCCTCCTCTGTCCTGCGCCTCCATCCTCATTGGTTCGTTGGTTTGCTGCTCAGAGAGAGATCTAGATTCAAAGCTCTCGGGGATTGTGTCACTCTTTATAGCAACAGTGGAGGAGAACCTACAGTATAGGTTCACTGAATCGAAACAGAATTGTACAAGTGAAGACCAATGAGGCATTAACGAGGCACTCTAACATCCTAATTAAGCTTTCTAAGATCCACAACCTATGGATGCCTGCATATAAACATCTCAGCATGTGTGGCCCCACAATCTAAGCAACACACAATTTTGTAATCCATCCGATTTCCTCAGCTATTTTACTGCACAGACTTCCCTCCCTGTCTCTCCCCTGCGAGTGTGTAACCTTGGTGGAAAAGTCTCTATCCCCACCACCAGCTCCGGTGCCTTTCAAACTGTCAGTCAGCTGCTGCCTCACTTCATAAACAAATGGCCGCACAGAGCGCTTTCATCCAGCGATCGCGCACACAAGGTCAGGCAAGGAGCGTAATGAATATCACGCACTATAACACCTTCTCATGGCCAGTGGGGATAAAACTGTGTTTGTTTGGCTTGCCTTCCGCTATGGCCAAGCAACAATGAAGCATGGACACACTGCTGAGGGGTAAATGAAAAGCCTCTTTGTTGTTATTTGTGGCAACATGGTGTTTAGCATTGCTGTTTCCAGCAGTGGAAGAGGCTCTCTGATCTTCTACATAAGAAAAAATACCAATACTACAATGTAAAATATTCCAGTACCAGTAAAAGTCTTGCATTTAAAATCCTACTTAAGTTAAAGTTCAGAAGCACCAGTAAAATGTATTTTCTCCTGTTAGTGTCAGATTATTATTTTTTCTTTTTAAATAGTAGCAATGATACATGATACATCAATGTGAAATAGGTTTTTTAATGGTGTACCAGGTGGAGCTATAGTTTTACCTATTTAGTTAGAGAGTTTAGTCTGGTGGAGCCCAACCCCAGGGTGGCATCACCTCTAAAACATCATAGGATTAATCTGAGGGGTTGTGAGATGATAAATGGAGAAGAACATAAGTTCTATGACACAGATTTGTATTCATATTTTATAAGTTAGTCTAAAATTTGTCTTTTATTTAATGAAATATTGGATCATTCAGAACAGTTCAATTAAGCCTGCAAAGTTTAGATATGAAGTGTCTCTTTAGTGGAAGTGCAAAGACATTGGAAATGTGACCCATGGGTTATTAAAACATTGATTGCATCCTTAACTATTCATTCAATTTTATAAGGTAATCTAAATTTAATAATATAAAATCTGTGAAAGCCTTTGTAGAGCAATTTTTACGGTCTAATAGTGTAAAGTCAGACTCCCATGTCTTTTTTTAAAATCATAAAGCAGTCTAGGTTCTATATTAATACTGTAAAAATATCAAAGCACTCAATACTCTGGTCTCAGCCGACATTCAGAAACTGTGCCTTTAAATGAGCTACCACGAACTCTGTTACTTTGTGATGTCACAACTTTACAGGCACTTCGCTCAGCCCCACCCAAAGCCCCACCCACCAGGCCCATCATCTTGCCTCACAGGATTTCTGAAATCTGCTTTATTTTTTATTTGATCACTCAAAAACACTCAGCCAGAGGAGACTCCGCTCTTCTGATTGGCTCACTGACCTGTTGTTGCTAGAGCTCCAGAGAGAAGACTGAGAAAGGACATGTAAAACTACTCTGAGATTGTTGTTGTACTTTAAAACCACAAATACATCTTCTTGTCAAATCAAAACATCAAACTATACAACTATAACTATTAGCTGTCAAATCAATGTAGTGGAGATACAAAGTAGAGAACTTGAGTAAATGTACTTTGTTACATTCCACCCCCGTCTGTTTCACTAATGTAGGGCACCACATATCAGTTGTGCAGAGAACAGCTCTTTGCTATTCATCATGAGAGGAGAGCCTTCACTTTGATGTTCGCACTGACTATGTTAACATTTGAGAGTCACGTAAACTAGTCACATTAACTTCAGAGGCTTTGTGTTTGGCGGAAATAATTTGCCAGCGACACGTTGTTGAGACAGGTTGGTGTTTGTTGAAGAAATTCAAGGGGTGTAACATGAGCGATGCAGGTATGGAGATGAGTTACAGACACATGAAGGACATGTTTGATGTAAACGCACAGACCGCGATGATGTGGCTGCACAGAGGGGTGTGGAGAGCAAGGGGCAAATGAAAGAATGGCTTTGTCTCCAGATGGATGCAGGCTCGAGAGCCCCGTTAAGAATGAGCAATATGCCAGGAGCGTGATTGATTAAATCATGGTCAGACATCTGTGAAGTCAGCACTAACACCACGGGGAATGATATACTCCCAGCAAGCTTACACCTTGCATTTTTAATACACTGTGGACCTACTGTTTATTTGGGTCTCTATATTTAGCAACCAATTAAAGTGTGGCTAAATCATTCATTATAGATTTGAATTTGTAATTTATCATGAAACAAACAAAACAATACGTGGCTCAAGTGGAATTAGTTTACAGCTCAGTTAAGGGATAGACAGGAGCTCTGTAAAGTGGCCGCGACATTCATTAGAGTCTAATCGTTCTTTTTTTTTTTTTTACTTCCTACCTGTCTATTGTTCACAGACTGTAAACTGCCAGTCATTCTGTTTTGACTGAAAGAAATTAAATGAACCTCAGGTTAATCTAGAAAATACCACATTGCACTCAATCACCATTAATCGAGGTGAGTCCTGCTGGCCAAGTGCTGGAACAAGCGGCTTGTGGTTCCTTCTTGCCGTTTAGTCTATTAGTGGATTTCACAACCCATTTAAGGAGGTTTCCAGGTGAATAAAATGCAGGAACAGCCAGATGTAATGTGCACAGCAAATTACACAGAAAATTGTACTCCTCTGTGCCTCTACGGGTTTCACACTAATCCTGAACAATGGCAATACTTTTGATGTTCGCAAAAGCGACATTCTTACACGAAGATGACTTTCATGCTTGTTTGTAGCTCCACGCAGAGCTGTGTGGACTTTAGGAAAAGGCCACAGGATGCTCGGGGGCAGGAGACTAAAACGAGGCCGACAAACTCAGAGACAAATCTCCCTCAGTGGTTGTTGACGAAGGATAGCTCTAAAGGCAAACTTTTGTATGATAAATAAAGGTGCTCACTATTTCAGGGACCAACACGCAAGAGACCCTATAAATGTCTGCAGCCCACATGTGCAGCTTCATACTGCAGCTGTGCAGTCTAAATAGGAAAACAGTTACCATCTGTACAGAGCTCTAGTTTTAAATCATCATCAAGTGGCGTGACAAGCAAATCAAAATTTGTTTACCCTCTTCTGCCATTTTCTTTTAAGGTGTATGTCATATCATGTATCTCTAAAACTGTCTCCAATTTGTCACAGAATCAAAGTATTAAAATGGTCTTATTGGACGGCAGAGGAAATCAAGTGTGGTGCATCTGCCTAAGGCTGGACAAAACACAGGATTACACCGTGGCTCTGTGGTGTTATGCTCTGGTGCAAATAATCAAAAACCACCATCCACGCCTGAAAATGAACAGCACAAACACAGTGTGGTGTGAGCTGTGTCTGTCACACCCCTGTACTCGTTTGTTAGTCTTAAACTGTTCCAAGGGAAAAAAGAAAAAAGAAGTTGGTCCGATTCCTTAACAGAATGCGAAAGCAATTATTTTTGGAGATAGGGATTGTGCGTAAGGTGGCTGGCAAGGAAAAGGTTTATTTTTAGCAGCATGTTTATGTAAGTGACTAACATGTTGTGGAATAATGAGGAGGCTCTCTGGGCCCTCAGTGGAGCTACAGAGACAGGACTCTCAGAGCAGCAGAGGGTGATTGAAGGAAGCTAATGAGCAGGAGGGGAAGAAAGAACATAGGAGTAGAAAGGACAGAGATAATAAAAGCATGAAGATACAAAGGAAATACGACAATTACCAATGGGAGGTCTCTGTGAGCCAGCAGTAAAAAGACAAACAAATAGAGATGAAAATGGTAGAGGAGAATGTCATTGTGTTATGCAGAGATAATTATTGTGGCCAGGGGGGGAAAAAAGTTCACTGGCATGAGCAAACACTATTTTATTTGATTGGCTGAAATTTTACCTGTAAAAGCAGAAAAAAGTAGCAGAGTACCAGCGAGCATCTCACTGCGGTGATTTATGAGCTCATTACTACTTTACAGCTAACATCCAAATTGCTTTATCTCTTTACTCTTCCCACATTACAGGCATTTTTTCCTCATTTGGTTTTTATGGTCCGCTCTTACTTTTATTTCTGTAACAGAGCATTGAGCTGTGGTGCTATTTCAGTTGCAGGTCTGTAACACAATGCACCTAAGTGCAGTGACTCACCGAAAGCACAAAACACAACTACTTTTCTCTCTCCGCCTATGTCCTGAAATCATCTCTCGCTTTTCTTTGATATCACATCCTTCACGTCCTTTCATTTGCACCCCATTCTCTCTCATACACACAAGCACTTGCATACATTATTACGGGTACCTCTTCTCAGGAGGGGGCTCCTGATTGGTTGGTGGTGCTGCCTGTGCTGTTTCCTGCAGGTCAGGGATATTGGCAAAGTCATCTTGCTCTGCCACACCAATGGCCAAAGCCAGGACCACCATCTTTCCTTCGCTAGCTCCCCATAAAGAAAATACAATAAGAGACAGAGATAGAGATACAGATACAGAGAGAGAAAGAGGCGAGAAAAGAGAACAGAGATGCAAAGGATAGGGAAATCGAACATAAAGAAGGTGTGGTGCAGGGAGAGAGAAGAAAAGAGAGGTCATTTCATGTGAAAACCAGGACAGAAATCAGAGAGGCGGCCGGAACAATTAAGAGACCGCATGAGGGTAAACAGAGAAAATGGTCAGAGAGGGGAAATCTGCAAAAACCACACAATAACACCCGAGCAGTGAGCACTTAGTCCAGGGAAGGATATTAAAGAGTTACCTTAAACCGAAAGGCCAAATTAATTATAATGTAATGATTTTAACGAAGTGGTGCTGACAACAGGTGCAGGCTGTGTTCACATCATACAGACAACAAATAATTAAGGGAACCGTTGGTGATTAGTTAATGATCGTTAATGGATGTGATATTCAGCAGCCGGCGCATCAGCTTCCACACATGTTAAAGTTATGTAGCCTACAGACCTGTATGCATACACACACTCACACCAGACACACACACACACACACAGAGTAATTTATCGAGTTATTTAACCCGCCTTCTGCTTTCCCTCCAGACTCACCTTTCCCATCGAACATGCCTGTCATCTTTCTCCAGAGTTAAGATTTAATTAAGCCTCATTAAGAAGATCTGGACTAATTGTTTCTATTTGAGTGGCACAGTATCTTGAGGTGCTTGTGTATGTCACCGTTTTCTGGGTCACTGCTCTCTCACTCTCCGTGTTGCACTCTTCTCATTTCATCTCCTCTATTCTGCTACAGTTGCTCTCCAAATCCCCCTTTCCCCCCCCCTCATCTCCTCTATCCCCCCTCTCTTAATTCTCTGCCTCCTTTCCCTCCCTTGCTGTCACCCACACCCACAGGTCTATAGCTTAAGGCTCTGACTGTGTTACAATATCTCTCCGCTAAGAAAATATGGTGCTGCCAGGCTGTGGTAAGATATCGCCCCTAAACTTCACAATTTCATCTTCCTTACACGCCGTCAAAAGCTTTTCTTGCTGCTCCATAAAGCCCTGTTTAATAATCTCCCTGTTATATGTCTATACAAGCGGTTCCCAACCTTTTATGTCTGCTACGCTCAGAATCCCTTTGAGATAAAGTCAAGTTCAATGACACCGCCCAACATAAATGAGTTCATTTGAAGTGATTTAATCTGTGCTATCTATTCTAATATTTATATTTTAAATTCCAGCAAGAAATTTCAACATTTATCTGTTACTTAAAGCTCAGTATTTTCAGCCTTCTTTGTTTATTCAGCTACAACTTTGCATTTGTCTCTTTATTGTGCTAACTGCACAAGTGCCCCCTGGAGCACACATACCGGCTGGGAATCATTGGTCTGTTCAACATAATGGTATGCTGCTTACAGTATATTGATACTATAACCATAAGGGTTATTGGATCCCTCTTCTCCCATCACCTGTTAAGAATGGCCATTTGCACTCAAGAATATTGGTAAAACACTTTCAATCAATGTGCCGAACATTAAGGAAGCACAAGTGAAGGGGAAGAACAGACATTAATGACACTAGGATAAATTATTGATTGGCAGAGAAAAAGTATGAAGACTGATCTCCCATGAGGTCCATTTGGTCAAACGGCTCCAAACGCTGGATATCTGTGTCAATGACATCAACACATTCATTGGGCAATGTTTCACCCAGATAGGGAATCTGGCCAAGATTGAAATTAACTGTCTTGAACAATGGGTCATGTCTATTACTGAGCCACTCTGTCATCTATCCTATGAGGTGTTGCTGTTGCAGAGGCAGGAAATATACAAGCGCAGTGATCTCAATCTCACATTTACACCGAAGGTGCTGCAGCCACATCTACAATGATAGGTGCTACTGTATGGGGGACATTCTCCATGACCTTGGTGCTCGCATGTGCTACACTGCTAATGCTCAGTTAGTCTGTGGCATTAGTTCAGCTGTGCTGTGCTCAAGCATCCAGAGAATCTTTAGTGCACATTAAAAGGAAAAGGGCCACTGTAAAAACGCATTCAGAGCAAAGGGACATTAAATACATGTTGTACCTTGCCGGTGTCCTTCCTCATCTCATCCCTTCACCACACCATCATCCCTCCCTCCTCTTCTGGCCTGCAGCACCAATATGTTGCAGAAGTAATGGTGCTGGTGACATAAGATCAATGCTTCAGGGTTAACACAAATCTACACACAGCTGCTTAACCCTTGTTCCTATACTGATGCACAGTGACACATGGCCTGTGTGATGTGCACATGCTGACACATATGTCACCAGACCCATATAAGCGCAAAAGTTACAGTGCTATACCGGAGAAAAAGAGATGCCATTTTAGTTGCAAATACTAACTGATGAAATATGGATTAGGCCTGCTGGTGCGTCTGTTTAGCAGGATATTTAACAGTCATTCGAAAGGATGGTTCAGAAACAACATCATCTAATTGAGTGGGACGGTGTGAATATAAAATAAATGGTGACTTTTCATGAAACTGTCTCATGAATATTATGTACTAGCGCCACTAGCTTCGTCCTGCAAAGACAATTGCAGCAGACAGGCCGAGTGCCATCCAAACAGATGTTACTGTTTAGCAGAGCATAGAGTGTAAACATTGAACAATTTATCAAAGAGTGGGATAGAAACGGCCCACAATATGTCCCAACTTCCGTGCTATTTTTCATGCACATGTTGTCATTCCTTCTGAAATGAGGAAAAATGCATTCTGTGACCGACTGCTCTATAAGAAGCTCTGCAATTCATTTCAACTCATTACTGCTACAGCAATGTGCGTTCATGAGCAACTATTATTGCTGTAGCAATTATTAATCACCCTGTTTATGTTGAGAAATGAAAGGGCCATAAAACATATCGAGTAGCCATATGTGCCCCCACCCGTCCTGAATAAATGGAATCTATAATTGCTTATATCATCCATGTCATCTGTGACGTCTTGATAAAATGAGATGCTGATCCCTCTCCCGCAAAACAACAGGGCTCAGAGCTTAAAGACAACGGCTTATTTACATTTTTAACTCTACCCTTATTAACATTTATAATCCATTTTTAAATAAGCCGACCTCTGGCCTCCTCCTCTGTGTTGAACATCATCTTCCTGAATTAACATGATAAGCTACTGTATGAGATGGACTGAAGTGCATTTGTGGATAGAATATATCTCATACCAACAGCACAATTTACTGGAATTACATTTTGTGAACTAAAGTCCTGATCATGCTCCAAACAGTTTCATACCAGTGGAAATCACAACAGCACACCTACACAATACACATTGTGTATGCACACAAGCACAGCACATGGTTTGCCTACATAATATCCTTCCCTGGATATCAGATAGAAACTGAAAGAAAACACCCAAAAGAGACACAGAAGAGTGGTTTAAAAAGGTAAAAGTTGAAGCACATAAGTAACTACCTAAACATGGGAATAACATGCATAAATACCTATGGATATATTATAGATTTGATTCTAAGATATTGTTACGTATTACAGATTAAAGGAAAGGGACACCTTAAACAAACACATAAAGTAACTTGTAGCATATGATGTCAGACACAGACGGACACAGGCCTAAGCAGGTGGCACTACAAAGACTCCATAAAGATATGAATGAACAGGTGCAGACACTCACAGGAAGGACTTGACGTCCAGGCCTCGATTCCGGATCTGGTCCATCATGTAATCCCAGCTGCCAGGACTGGCACGCGAGCGCCCTCCTGCTCCACCTCCCCTATAGCGAGAGGCCCCTGCTCCTGCCGGGCTGCCCCGCGCACCCCGGGGACCGCCTCTTGTACCTGCACCCCCACCCTCACCACCGCTGCCACCTCCCTCTCCTCTCCCAGCACCCCCACCTCCCCCCGGCTGTCCAGGTGCTGTGTGTAACTGTCCCAAGCTCTGGGAGGTGGTGGGAGGATGGCTGAGACCAGGGCCTGGTGGGTGGATGAGGGGCTGCTGAAGACTCTGCTGGCGCAGCAGCGTCCGCGGCCTGGCCGGGCCAGAGGGGATGTGCTCCAAAGTGGATGCATAGGATAAGACTGGGTCCCCAAAGCTGGGAGGGCAGAGGAGCAGTGAGGAAAGAGAGCGCGAAGAAGGCCACGGCCGGCAGAGGATAGGTCGATGAGGAGGTGAGGGGGAGTCAGAGGTCACGGAAGTGGAAGGAGAAAATGAAGGAGCAGAGCCGTGGCGAGAGGAGGCGCGTTGGTCAGAAGTGGTGGGGTCAGGAGATGAGATGTGGGAGAGAGGGAAAGAGTCATCAGAGATGACACAGGGTGGCACAGGGCAGTGGTGAGTGACAGGAGAAGAAGTCAAGTTGACGTCAGGATAGATACAGGAAAGTTCATCCAAACAGGAAGTTGATGATGGAGAAGGGGAGGGGGAGGAGGAGGAGGAGGAGGAAGGACGAGGGGTGGTGTTTGAGGACAGAGTGGAGAAGGAGGCAGAAGGAGGAGCGTTGGGAAGTGGAGACAGGAGGAGGAGGAGAGAGAAAGAGAGCAATGTGAGGCAGCAGCAGTAACAGCAGTAGCAGAAATAGCAGTAGAAGGTGCAGCCTGAGTGATCGCTGTGTGCTGTGTACTGCTCATGGGGCTGCGTTGGGCAGCCGTGTGCAGACTGGGAGCTTGCGTGAGTCAGATGTGTGTGTGCCTTGCGTGTCTGTGCGATCTGAGCGCGCTGTTTGCGTGGGGGTGTGTTGCGCGTGGGCAGTGGTCGGATGTGCACCGTCCGCACAGGCGTGGAACGGTTATGCGCCACGTGACCGCATCGAGGGGTCGAGGTTTTGCAGCTCCCAGGTCTTCCTGATGAGGGTTTTTTGGGCTGATGAGAGATCCCCATTTCCTCGACTCGTCAGTCAACTTTTTCCATCTCTGATAGCCTCTCCTCTTTTCTCTCTAAGTCATTTTCGTCTTTTAAACACATGCTGCGCCTCTAGAGACATCCCAACAGCCAACCAAGTCCTACAGTATGACTCCCTCCCTCTGTCAGCCTCTCATTTTCCACTCCTCCCATTTATAAATGCGGTTTAATTGGCTCATTGCCTTTCTTCAATAGTCACATCAACATAAAGGTGTGTGACACATCCTATTTCGCTTACTTGTGCGTACATTATTTCAGCTTTTCGGGGCTCTACACTATCCTGTGTGCTCTTTTTAAAATATCTTTTCTACTCCCTAAATATATCCTCCTCTGTCAGATCGCTGTGTAACCCAGACTACCAGAATTAGGTCATGATGGAGCTATTCACATCAGTAAGGTGCAGTTTACTCGGCTTCGCATTACTTCACCAAACATAATTTTGCATAAGGCTTTTAGCGTGCTATCCATCATATTTAAACGTCGCAAATGAAAAGATAAAAATGGGATAATAGATGGCTTTGCTGAAATGAAACAGATTGTGGGCAAAACAGAAGAAAAGGGAAAAAAAGAGGAGTGGCTTTACACAGCGACAGAAAGATGGAGAGAGCGATGGGAACGATAAGAACACAGGGTGACGATGGAGGAGAGACAGAAAATGGGGTGCGAGACACAAACACAAGAGACACAGACACTTATAGCAGCCTGAAAATAGAATCCAATTATAGACAGGGGGCAAAAAGAAAGATGAGAAGAGGAGAGAAGGAGGGAATGAGGAGTGAGGTAGTGATGAGCGTAATGTGTTGTGGAGGAAGAAATCACAGGCACGAGGTGCCAAAGTAAGGTGCAAAAATCATGAAGAACTGAAAATGAAGTGCCTCGTTTAAAGCGCGCTGAATATAGACCCTAAATCATGTCATACGTCATGGCTGTGGGATGCAGCTCGCAGTCGGTGATCATCATGTCGCTCACATTTCAGCCTAAATCTTAATTAAAAGGCGGGCTGGCTGGCACTCAGTGTGTGAAAATGGGACTATTTTTGTTTTGCATTGTTGGAGGGAGACTGGCAGGTGGTACAGTTTCTCACATAAACAAGGTAACTATTGTTATCTTCTCATGATGACGAGAATGCACATTTCCCTAGAGCTCACACGTCCGTTTGCTCTTGCACGCTCACCTTGACTGCTGAGCTGCACTTCTTTCCTCCCTGCTGAACTCGACCTGACTGTATACTCTCCCTCCCAGAACTGATTCATTCACCTAATCATAGCTGCTGCTGCTGTTGTGGTGAAAACGTGTAAGAATAACATTTGCATAGTAATAGTGTTTATTCTGCTGCACAGTGACTGATATGTTCATTCTTTTCATGCCCAGTTCTGAACTCACTTGCTGGGTCTTAATCCTCCGGACTGCATGTGGCCCTGGACGGTCTGCCACCTCCCGGCCTTCGCTCCCTCTGTCACCATGCTCTTCACGCTGTCACTGCGATAAGGACCCCCCCCATCATCCCCATGCCCAGTTGCTGCCCCCTTCTGACCCCCTGACACTGCCCCACTAAGAGAGAGAGACAGGGTGCGAGGGTCCCAAACCGGACAGAGGAGGGTACAGGAGAGAGAGAAAGAGTAACGACAGGAAGAGGAGAAAAAGACCAAAGAGTGTGAGAAAGACAGACACCAACACACACACACAGGAAACTAGATTGAGCAACCACACGGCTAAGGAAGTGAGACAGATCAGTAGAGTGTGTAAAGGGGGCAGGTCTAGTTTTCCAGGCCAAGTGAGAGGCAGGTGGATGAAAAGGTCTGGAGTCCAGTGAGGAGGAAGAGAGGGATGTGGGAGTGAAGAGCAGGGAAGAAAAGGAGGAAGAGGAGGAGGAGGAGGAGGAGGAGGAGGAGAAGAATTTACAGGCAGCCTGTGGAGGGTGGAAAACCAGTAAGAAGTCACTCCTATTAGGCCTGGAGGACCAATACTACAGCTGCCAGCATTCACTTGTGGCAACAGTGTGTTGACGCTGGTCATTTAGTTCTCATTCTCTCATTCGTTTAGACGTTTGGGGCTTGAGATGTGCTGCTATACAAAGCAAATCATTCGTAGCAACTTAGAGCAAAGGGAGGACTGAAGTGTTTCATGAGCAAATACTCAAGTCATTTGGGAACTCATCCAAAGTGACATTCGGTTAAATACAAGTGCATCTGTTCCTGTAAAACATCGATTACACTGCATGTTTACATTCTTAATCCGCAATATTCCAGTTTTTATTATGATCTATTTGTTATTTGATCAGCACTTTGCATCAATGGCAGTAAACAGGATGTAATTAAATACCTGCACCACGCTGTAGAAAAGAGCATGAGGACAGTCCAATCATATCCATTGCTACAAAAAGAAGTCACAAGGTCCAGAAATGAATCAGTGTCCAAGCAGTTGTCAACTCTGATTTCCCCTCAAAACAGTTTTTGGGTCTAAAATGTCATGTCTACTGAAAACAGTGATGATCAAAAATAAAGCACAGTAGTGCCCTCTGGTGACATGACTACATTTCATTAATATGCATGGTGCTCCCGCTCCAGGAGACACAAAGTACGAGGTGCAGAAGTCACTGCTGCCTCGTGTGTCGGCGTGAGATTGGGAGGTGCTACCCTTGCATCAGGTTTCTTTGAAGGTCACCGTTTCACATTTAATTCTGACCAATTGACCTGACAGTGCAAGTGGGTAAGTCATCAATCACAGGAACAGCGCGGATGACTCTGCTGGAGCGACCGTCAACACACAGGACATGGGCCTCATTTATCGAGTGAGCACAAGGTGAACGCCTTTGCTCTTTATTAAAAGTACTAACATAAATAAACGCAGCCATTAATCACAGAGTCTTTACAGGAATATAAAGCATTCAGATATCAATCCTGTTTCTGACCCAACTTTACTGAGTGGGGAAGCCATTTCCCAAAGAAATACAGCCACATAATCTTTGATAGATTTTCATCTCAGAGTTATCAGATTGATGAAATGCAGAATGATATACAGTAAATACAATCCAGACTTGTGCGTAAATTTGAAAGATGTTTGTCAATTCACTGGGATAACTTTGAAGCTTGTGTCGTGACTGATGCTGACATTAAATATATATAACGAGTTCAATATTGACTCAAAGCCAACAAATCTCTAAACATGGAGATTGATTGTGCAGGTTAGGTAACCTTTTTGATAAATGAGGCCCAGTGTGATGGAAATCTGCTGATCTCAAGAGAATCTCAAACAGGAAATGATTTCCCAGCCGTCTGTTGGCTTTATTATCGGGTCGAGGGAGGCGGTCTCCTGGTTAAAAATACGTATATAATGTTTCTCGTTTTAACACTCTATTGATAGAACAACTCGTTTTAGCATTAGTGTGAAGTGAAAATGCATTTTTCACCACTGGACAGAAAAAAAAGACTTGTGAGGAGAACAGAACCTGCTGAAAAACAGCTTCATGGACAGCAAATGACAACCTTGAGGGTTTTTTTTTTTTTTTTTTTTTGAAAAATGAAGTTCTCAAGACACAAACGCTAAGGTCTGAAGATGGTTTCCTGAGATTACCTGCCAGAAACTTCAGGCAGTAATCCATATATCCACCACATTCATAAGCACACTGCTGCCTCCTCTCTCCAGGCAATTTAACACACAGTCCCCAACTGCTAGGTCTATTAAAGATGACCAGTTATTAGACAGTTTATCAGATGACTGGTAGCAGGATGTCTAAGCTTGGAGCCCTCTCAGTGCCCAGAGGGAGATAGCTACAGTAGGTATGACCTTGCTGGTGCTTTATTGGATTCAAGTGCCCAGCGAGTAGAAACATTACTTTTATTGCATCAAGTACCATACAAACACTGTTAACCTTATCTCCCAATATGATAGACAGTGGACAGAGTTGAAGTGCTCCAATGTTAGTGCAGTACACATTAGATATTAGGTTGATAGGGATCAGAGAGAAGCCACAGACGGATGTAAACCACAGGTGAACACTGGCACCACGCTGTGACCTGGTGTAAACGGTCAACCCTCCTCAATAACAACAACAACAACAACTACAACTACTACAGCCGGCGGAGTTCACTTCACAAAAGCAAAGGACAGGAAGACACACACACACACACACACATGACAGAGAAAGTGGGTTAAAGTGTGCACATGTCTTTTGGAGAGGAAGGCTATGCGAGGGTTGTCCGTCTCCATGGTTACACTCCATGGGAGAGAGGTGAGAGGTTAGAGGTCAGGAGTTAGTGGGACCGGCAGGGCTGTAGGGAGTAGGGGGGCATCTGAACATGCGCCTTTGTGTTCATTAAAAGGTGACAGGATGTGAGGAGTAGCTGCAGAAATTATCCTGGGGGGGGTGAGGGGGTTACAGGGCTGCGCTGCTCTACCACCACAGTAATAGCTGAATGGCTGTAGCAGGGACGCTCTAATGTGCGTGTGTGATATTTCCAACACTCACATTTCCCAGGCAGATTATGAGTAATCATTAGTAATCATTCATGCCCTCCAGTCTGGTAACATTGGGTGGGTTGTTATTGTTGTCGTTATTACTATTGTTGATGAAAATCGCATTATACAACAATAATAAGTCTTGAAATGTGCAGTTTGTGTATATTTTGCCACAATATGACATTTATGGAATGGGATTTTTTCAAAACGCCTTCGGCTGAATATCCTCAGTTACACATGAGTAAACCGCGTCTTAAGGACTGTAAAAATAATGGAAATTGTTAATCTAGGTGAATTTAATTAGATGTCGGAGATAATAATATCCACATCTGATGGTTGAATTTGATAAGTGGCTAGTGGTGGTGAGGGCACAGTTAGACACACTGACGTGTGAGGAGGGGAGGGGAGAGGAAAAAGGGGGAAAGGGGAGAGCGGCACTGCCCCTGCCTCGTTACAGCCCTGCTCAGGGGGAAGTCTCTTACCAACCTTGGACCAAGACTCACTTGAGTGTGAGGCGAGGATCTCCATATGGGGCATAGGGAGAAATGTTTAGTACGAACTCCTTGGGCGGATAGGAGCTCCACCTCTGCTGCACTGTGCTGCTGTCATTGTTATTCCAAAAGTCTCTGTCTAGATCACTGGGGCCAAAGAGAGAGACAGGTCAGAGCAACACAACTATGGACAGCCTCGGCACCAACCAACCTTTGAAACAGCCGCTCCTGCTTTCGGAGATGATGCGAGGGCTTGGTTGGAGGGAGAGAGTTGGTCTTACAACTGCATCGAATAGGAGTTTGACACAAAACAGGCCCAGATTAATGTCTATTTCTACCTGGGGTTGACAAATCACCGTGGTGGTTCGATTTTAGAAATAACAAAAGGGGCAGCCTGGGGGGGAAAAGGTATTCACAAGCAAATGTGCTGCAGCAAACACGCAGAGAGATAGAAAAAAGAGATAGGTAGCAAGAAAAGAGGAAGTCATAATCTGATGAATACATACAGCATGTGATTACATTCTGTTCACCACTGATGAAACACATTTGAGTCAACATTAAGAAGTCTGGCCCCCAATCCTCGGCGTGAGCAGAGCGAACGTATGAATGCATGAGACACAAGGCAGAGAGATAAATCGCAGACAGTCAAAGTAGAGGAGGAAAAGGTGAGCAGAATCACTGATGTCATACAAGTCACACAGCAGCGGTCGGAGCCGGAGCACGGGGACAGAGCAGGAGAGAAAGGCAATGCGCGAAGAGAAGAAGTTGGAAGCTGAAATGACCAACAGAGCACATCGATGCTGCTAGAGGCAGTGAGAAAGGAAATGCAGGAAATTAAGAAACTGAAGAACCCAAGTCAGAATACATTCACAGAGCCCATCTTTAGTGCTTCAAACCGTCCGTACAGAAAATGAAAAAGAAAACACAGACATTCAGAGGCAGCTGAGACAACAGCAGGCTATAGAAGAGAAGTAGTGATGAGCAGGTTAATAGAAGCATTTTGAGGACGAAAGAAGCGCACTTAGGTTTACAAAGCTGACATTTTCTGGTGCTGCTGACCTATGGTCTCGCTTCATCAAGAACAGACAATACCTTAATCTTAGTTTGAGCCCTGTAAAAAATGTTAGATTGAAATCCTCCCAAACATTTACGCTCCAGCACCGACACCGGCACCCCCTCCGTTTACTTAAAACCTGCACCGTTTTAAGCAGTGCAGAGGCGTTCCTTTAAGGCCTGCACTTAAAGGAGACCTATCTTACAACCAATAAGATAAGTGCAGGAGTAGACCAGTCCAGCCAAAAGCTTCACAGGTAAGATAATGCAGATTTAATCTATACTGATTAAATCACTAACCTTTCATTTAATGTCTGGCTGAACATGCTCTTGTAGAGATTGTGCGCCTCAAGATAAAAAAAAACACAGGTCTGATTTTCTGCCTTGTTTGTGTAGTGTACATCGAGGGACTCAAAGCTGAACCAAACGGAGTTCATTATGACCAGATTATTCTACCCCAACCAGCTACAAGCCACTTACTTGATGGCTTTCTTCTCCCCTCGCCCACGTGCCGAGTCTGGAGTGTCTGCTGTTTCCACTCCTGGTTTATTCCTCTTCCCCTTGAGCCGAGCAGAGGGAGGGGACGACAAAGAAGGAAGAGAAACAAAAGGTTAGCTTAGATTTGCCCTTTGAAGCCGTGTTTTTGCTATACTAATTTCAAGTGTAAATGCCTCTCCCATTATCTCAGGAACACTGTGCCATCAGTCCTTTACCTGATGGTCTCCTGATTACACTCATCAAAGTCAAATCAAATCTGCAGTGGAGAGCCATTTCTGACTATGATTATCACTCGCACCACCCTGAAATTTACATGGCAATTGCCTCTTTAAGGTAATCCGCTGGGTGCCGGAGAGAAGCCTCTAGAAAGTCCTGCACCAGCCTGATTTCAAATAGCTAGAGCATGACCTGCTGTAACCATGGAAATAATGGCAATTTACTGTAAAGGCTTGGAGACGTGAGGTCTTCTGGGCGCATTCTACTGGAAAAGCTCATTACAGTTAAAGGTGTTTCACATGTGTCACAATGCAGGTAATCTCTATTGACACTTTGCCACAAGTGGAAGAGGAAAGGATCAGTCTAAATCTGCCCTGCCCCTCCCCCCCAAAATACCATGCTTCCCTGAAAGTGATAGTCTGATACGCATCGGGGACAGGTAAGGATTCTCCTGCTCCAGAAAAATGAGTGGGAGGAAAACACACTGAGTTGGCACCACGGCTTGGCTTGGACAAGTGGACCTTAAATCAGCCGAGGGGCAATTTCCTGTGGTGGGTTGGCGTGTGGTTGACTCAGCCACACTGGAGATTGCAGGTTGGACAATGTACAAAATGGACAACATCCCTCAGAGTCAGAGGCCATGAAGAGTTTGACCAAACCACACTGCAGCTCTCGTCGGATTTGTGTCAGGTTCTGGCCCATTTGTTGCCCATATACTGTAGCTTTGAGATTAGGCTGGGTGGTTCATGTTTGTTTATTTCCAAATATAGATCATGAAGAAATGAGTGTGTGTCTCTTTCTTTCTCTGACTGCTCCCCATGAATGTGTGTCATCAGGCTTGTATGGTACGAGTAGTTATTTGAAGACGATGTTATTTCTGTAACTACTACAATGGCTTGAACAGCTGCATCAATATCACTCACATTCTTCTTCGGTTTTAATTATTAAAGCCGCAGATTGGTAACAAACTTTATTTAATCCTGCCAACTAAACTCTGGTTAAATATTGAGATACTAAAAATCAAATGTCTGGAAGCAGCCGTGGTTGCGACATGAAACAGAAGAAATAAAGCAAAGAAAAATATTCAAAAGGGAAACTTCTCATAATTCCAAGTAATTCAGACAAGGCCATGACATTTCTGAACCACGACGACGATTGCATAAAAGCCTTTAGAGATTGCATTGCTGCATATAATTCAGTTCTACAACACAGTTCGAAATAAATTGTTAGAGCAGATGTGAAATACACAGAACTAAGGCCTTGTTCATCGGGCAACTCCTGAGGAAACAAAAAGCTGATCTTGAAGCCTGATTAAGGGAAGATAATGTATGATTATGACAAGCTATTTTCTTATTCCGAATAACAATATAACCTAAAAAGTAACAGCTCATTGACTAGCTTGAGCTACATAATGTGGGAGTTATTTTATTGCCACTGATAGTAATTTGTAATTTGGGAGAAAACCCTTGGTGCTGCGTTGACCTGCAGCAGCACAAACAAAGCAGAGACCAAGAGCAATCATTCTGAAAACGATGCTTGTAAAAAGCTTTTTGACACAGGGTGTAATCTGTGTGGATGTATGGTGTATGCCAATGCAGCATTAAAGAAGTGCCCATACTCCAACCTGTTTGTGTAAACATAAACCCATTGATCCAAGCACTAAACTAAAAATACAGAGAGGCAATCAGCCAGAGGTTATGTATGAGTCTCTGACAGACACTGAACTGACTCAGATCTATGATGCATGCAGTGTTCATAAATAGCAGCAGCGTATGGAAATGCAAATCACGCCACAGCCTATATATATATATATATGTTGAGCTTCAAAACCTGACAGGCAGACTGCTGTAGACTCCATGAGGTCCTGATAACACAGATATAATTTCAAACTACAGTGCATTGTATTGTGGCTGTGTGGATATTGCTGGCCCTGTTGTAAAGCCAGAGTTGACAATAACACTGCTGGGCAAAAATGATAAAGCCCATCCTGACGCTCCTGAGCTAAAACGATATCCATCACACACAAGGAAACAAAAGCCACTCATCTATTGTATAATCAGAAGTAACCTGAAATAGAAAGGTCAACAAATGAATAAACATAGATCCGACAGGAACGACTAGTTAAACAGCTGCATACAAGAGGTTTGTTTGTAATTTACACACTGACTTCTAGATAAACAGTCTCTCTACAAACCATCAGAGCCCCTGGATGCACCGAGTCCATAAACTGAACACACCACAACATGTCAGTGTGTTCTCAGCCGACACATTATCAAGAGCATTCATGATCTTTTATGGCCTGTATTTTTATAGTCTGCTTTAGGCGCATGATAGCTGTTATCATTGGCTTAACACGCTGGCTGAATACATGAAACAGCGCCGCATAATTTCATACACCATCTTGAAAACGGAGTAACGCAAACAATCCACCATCACAGCGATAAAACATCTGCATGCCCAAGAGGTAGACCGCCCTCCCGTTCAAAAAAAAATATCATTATACAATTAGCACCTAAATGCATTCTGTATTCGTGCATGACAATCTCTGACGTGAAAACACCGACTGAATTTCTGTCAGACGAGGACGAGCTATCAAAGGAAACTCATGCATGATTCAATGCTTTCGTAAAATTTTCAGGAAGGTGGGAAAGACATGGCGGATGAGTGAGAGTCCAGTACAGAAAGAGGGGTGGGAACTGAAAATAGAAATCAAATTTAGAAGAAGAAAAAAAAAAAAGCGAGAAAAACAAGGACAGAGCAGGGTGGCATGTGAGATGAAGTGATGGGAGGGAGAGACAGGTGTGAAAAGTGAACTGAGAGAAACAATGAGTGGCAGGAAGTCCCAAGTGGACTGGATGTGAAAACAAGGAGGGACGTATAGACTCTGCAATGGGCACTGAGTCCCTCAATCATCATCTCCACACACACACACACAGCTACAAAGCCATCTCCTCCACACCTTTCTTCCAGCTCATTCACAAGAGTGGATAACAAACACTTTGCTTCTATCTTCAAGGGAGGTGTGGAGGCTGCAGAAATCCATAGTGGTGAATATTACCAAGCTCACCAGCACTGTGGACATGAAGCAGGAAACAATACGGAAAATCAGCTCAGTACCTTCGTTTGAAACGGAGCAAACAGAGGAAATAAAGAACTAGAGTTTGTTTTTATGCACAAATTTTACATTCTAACCATAAACTTTTAACATGTGTGATTGATGTTGTTCTGCGACCTGCCCTGAGCGGGTTTCAAACTCGGGTCTCCCGCACCGCAGGCGACGATGCTAACTGTTTTGCCAAGAGGCCAATGGCCACTTAGCAAGTGGGTTAGCATGTCTTCTTCTTTTTTTTATGGGTGAGTGAGTTTAACTTCAGTACAGCTAACCGCCACACGCTGTCACTTGTCCTTACTGGTACCTCGTGACTATGACTATACCCGCGGACCTCCGTTACTCACCCCCCTAAACTCACTCCACCCAGGGCATCCGGGTCATGGCACCAATGGCCTCTTGGTGAAACGGTTAGCATCGTTGCCCGCGGTGCAGGAGACCCATGCTCGAAACCCGCTCAGGGCAAGTCACAGAACAACATCGGTCACACATGGACCAAATCAACATTTTGACCAACATCTTCACTTTCTAAAAAATATCTAAGCCGCTCAGCCATGTATGAGTTTCATTATTCTGTTTAAATGAGTATTACTGATGCAATTACGTAAATCTCTAGCTGTCTCAGTAAAGTTAGACCAAGCGATTATGTAACATTACTGCATCAGTGCTCTGAAAAGATCAGTTCAAGAGTGGTCAGTTATTTCTCCAACAGGGAGAAAACGCTACCAACATCAGACTTACTCAACAAATCAATGACTCTTGTCTGGAACCAGGCTGAAGTCACAACTCATTATAAAGCAAAAGCAAAAGGAACTACCAGCAATTCAGGGAAGGCCTTGGCATTAATATACATTGTAACTGGACACGATTTATGTTAAAGCTATAGTGCAACTTCTGTATGCCCCTGGAGGAAGTCTTTCCTGTCGTGTCCTGCAGGTAGCTATTATATAGCCTGCAGTCACAAGAATGCAGGAACAAGCAGGCGACAGCAGGGGCTGGCTCAATTTGTGGCAGCGGCTAGCAGTCGCGGCAGATGCACCTCCGCCAAACCGCGGCATAAGCAGTGGCACCTCCCGGCCCCTTGTCTGGGGCTCAACTGTGCAGCCTCCTGCCCCTGACAGCAGCAGCAGCAGCAGTTGTCAGGACTGCAATAAAAGGAACTGTCAGAATGAAGCGCTGGCCGTCGCATGGCATCAGGACCCTTGAGGGGTGTGCTACAACGAGTAGGACGGACGTTATGGTAGCAGCGGACGCCTCTGATGCTAGCTGCCACCACGGGGCCTACTCGTGCTGCACGCCCAACACCTGCGCTCTGTCACTGGCTGGGGAGAAAACACCGACTCCTGCCCAGAAACGGCAACGGCAACAACAAAGTGGTCCCTGTGTTTTTCATGTTGTCCCCACGGTGCAATTATTTTATTTCAAATATCCTAAACACAACTTCAGATTCTTTGTGTATTCTTATTTCATATTTTCATTATTGGTAACCGTTTTATAAAAACAATAGCCTACATCACTCGTCTGTTTCACGTCGGGCCGAAACAACGCCCTTTAGCGGTGGTATGAGCTGTCGTGATGTATTGCTTAATTATGCAGAGAGTCAAATCTGCAAATTGTATTTAGCCTGCATGAACCAAAATTATGGAGAAGTTCAAAAACATGAAATAGATTACAGACTGCACCACCGGCTTCATTACAGTCACTAGCTGATGTGCTATCACTGTGCTATTTCAATTTGCACGGTCACAGTTATTCCCTAACCTTAGCGGCTCGGTTATTATTGTTACCATGGCTACAACGAAGCTCCCATAAGCTTAGCAAAGTAGTCATTTGAACTCGCACCACGATGCCTCCCTAGTCTCAACTAATTACATCTGCTATGACCAAATCCTTTTTGTGCCCAAACTTAACCAGATAGTCATCCTCATGAAACTGATTGATTTTTCAACAGCGGTGTGTTGCGGTTTTGGGAGGCACAGACAGATTATAGTGTCCTGCCAACAGAAGCATCATCACGGGGAACAAACAATGGATTTTGTCCTTTCGTTTGGAGAAGTAAGATATTTCAGCTGTGTCTTATGCCCAGGGTATAATGAAGACACAAGAATGGGTTTCAGGAATGTTACAAAACCTTATAGTGAAAGCTTTACACAGACGCTACATTGAAATATGCCGGATTCTGCAAAGTATTCAGATGTTCTATTTCAAATGTGTTATGAACATACATTAACCCTACAATTCATGTGTCTACTTGACGTTTTTAGCAGCACTTTGGTTAGCGTGCACAGGTGTGGCAACTGATGTATTAAAATGGGAAGCAGGCCCACTGAGACCACACCACGGCAGATGAGTGAGAAAAGACTTTGGTGTTGGACTGCCCAGGGTGACGCTGAGGGTTTTCTTGAAAAAATCCAGACATGAGAGGAGACAGAGTGAAACTACCACTCTCTCTGTCTCAGTTGGCAGTGCACTGCCTTCCAACACCCAGCTGTGTTTGTTTGCTGTGAATTAGCAGGCAGCAAGAGTCTACATGCTTGCTCAATATTATCCACATCACACCATAATTAGAGAGGAGTGCGCTATTAAAATGGTTGTCCGCTGTTAAATCACCAAGTGATCGTTCGGTTTTGGCATTTGCAAAAAAAACCCATCATTTTTTATACCTGTGTTCTTCTGTAGTAAACGCTGACATCAAGAGGCATGTAATTGCAAATACATAAAAATTTACATATCACCAGGAACGCAGCCAACACTAGCTACTTCAAATGTGACAGGTCAAGACTTCAAATCCTCATAATGTGCTGTTATTATAACATTGCCAGAGACTGTGACAATTCTCCTTTGAAATTTTATAATTATTCATTTACGCATCTTGTCTCTCCTCTGATTGGCGTAATTACTATCATCTTCCTAACAACCGTGAGCTCCTAACTCCCAGTTAGTGTGACCAAAATACTGAAGGTTGTTGATACAAGCCCAACAGGGATTGAATCAGGCTGTGAATCTGGTCAGGTCCAATCTCAACTCCAACACAACTATGTCACGGATCAAACAGCACAGGGCTCACAGGAGCGGGGCGGAGGGTTTCTGAATGCCAAACAGCCACTGCTGCTCAAACAGATGTTAGCTGCACCACCTCTGATATCTGAAAATCCCACCCAACACCTACAACATGAGCCCCTGCTGACAATCATCAGCCCCCCAACATGGGAGCTTAATAACCATGTGACCCACGGTATTATAATTTGTGTTTTTTCTTTGTTGTTCTTCGGTCTCTGGAGAAAGACAACGAGACCATAAACCAGTAAATACGCAAATATAATTGCTTTAAAACCTTAGTGGAAAAAAAACTTGCCAATAAAAATTATGATGATGATGACATTAGTTTAGCTCTTATTCTAAAAACAGACTGGCAGGCCAACAGAAGGAAACGATAGCATTCAATGCACAGTACTTCCAGGGGGCTTAGATAACAGAAAGCCAAGCAGGAGGAAGGCTTCGGGATGACTACACATGAGGACTTTTAAAATAAAGCCCATTGCACTGGTTGCCAAAGCTAAAACACCGAGAGCAACACTCACCCAAAATGTCTTGTCTATTAACCTATGAATCATAACCAAAACTGGCATGGGCCCACTCCCCACTGACACGTGAAGCCTCTAGGAAAAATTTGCTCTTATGAAAGCTGACACTGTCAAAGATCACACTCAGAAATATCAAAAATGAAAGTTTTAGACTGAGGGTCTGTCATAACGTTATGCTAAATGTGCCATAAGTACTGAGCTTTTTTGTTCTTTGTGCATAGGGAATCAGCCTGCATTACACTATACGAGATACAGTGTGTATCTATAATGAGGTGGCTCTGTTCAAAGTAACCGTGTTTATGCAAATCGCTCTCTATATATGTTCTAATCATGTGCTCAGGGAATATGGTGCGACCATGGAAAATAAAAGAGATAAAGAGATCAAGGGAAGTGAGGGAGCATCTGTAACAGTACGGTTTTTTTATAGATTGTATAGCTGCTGAGCCTTCATGGCTTTTAGAAAATAACAGGTCTCCATGGTCTCTGGATGATGACATTAATGGCAGAAAATCATATTTTAACAAGATCAGTAGTATTTGTGCTTTGTCATAGCAAAGTGTGCCATCAATAACACATTTATCATCATGGAAATGACAGGCATTTATCTCAGTCACACTTTATTATTTTGTACATTAAGCAGCCTGTTTGATGTGGTTTCACAGCAGTGGGCAGATGACATTTTCTCCAAAGTGGCCCAGGACTACATAGGCCTTAATTAACATCTTTGTGCCACTCGAAGGTGCCTACCCACTGCCAGCACTACACACAAACACACATGCACACAAACACACACACCAGATAAGGGCTTAGGGCAAGATGCCCTGTGCACAAATAGTATCCCCACTGAGAGAGAAGCACATCATCTTGTGTATAAGGATGTGGTTGATAGTGGCCTTCACAGGGTCATAAGGCCAATAGATCGTCACCCTACCCCGGCCCACTGCTGCTCTGTGGCTGCTGCAAGGCACTGTCACAGGATAGAAATAAGATCCATTTACAGCAGTGCTCCGGAGGGGACCTCGGGGACTTTCGAAGGTGCTGCAGCAGAACTACCTCCATCCACAGCAGGAAACTAGGAGTCATTCACTGCTCCATTTACTTCAAAGTGGAATATCAAATATAACACGATGTTCCAGTGAAGCAAACAATAGAAAGACTGTGTCGTAGCACGTTCATTTCAACACAGACCATTTCTCTCTCCCGGTTCATATACATCATAATGGCATCAACGAGTAATCTAGCTACAGCCACCTCACTGGTGATTCAATAGCAATGCCAATTACACTATGTAGCGAGGCGCGTGGTGTGCAGAGCCTGCTGCAACACCTAATCCTGCCATCTGTGGACCAATAAGTTTCACAGCAGTGCAATCGTGTGCTGAAACAAGCAAGAGTTCAGGCCAACATTAAAGTTGAAATAGGTGTTCCTGGGTTGTGCAAGCACAGGATGAATCAGAAATCAATTAAAGTTAAAGGCATGCAAATCTAAAAAAAATCAGTCAAGTAAAGTGGCACTTAGCTGTACAGCACTGTCTGCCTAATGACTAGTTGCCTCCCTTTAATCAATCACATTTCATACCACATAATCACAATGACATGCCCTCTATCATAGGTCAGCCTGCTTGATCTGTGTTCTGTTTCTTCTCCATGAGTGGCCTGGTACTGATGCTGTATCAGCACAGTTTACTAATGTTGTAGCTGCTAATGTCTGAGAGTTAATTAGTTTGAGTCTGGACTGTTGCAGTCATGTGACACCGATTTAAGCGTGGTCTCTGTACAGTAATATGCGAGTGGTAGAGCAGGGTAAACAAATACAATCAGTCCAGTGCAGCTTCTACTTGACGTGTGTATTTCCATCATGTGAAGCTTTTGCTAATTGATTCATAACAGATACTGTTAACTATATTAAGAAATACAAGAGCTAGTTATTATCAAGAGTAAGATTATATATTAAAAATACATCATACTGAAAGTTATATGTTATTACAGTTTACACAACTACTGTAGCCTCCAAACCCTGCTGTGTCCCACCACAAAACAACAGCGTTTGGTTCTGGCTCCTACTCATTTAAAGTTTCTTATAAATAAATGTTTGAAACCAAAAGAGGTAAAACTGTCAAACCTTTCCACAAGAAACCTAAAATTGAGGTCAAAGTGAAAAAAATGAAAACAGATTTGCAGAGAAGAATTTTCTTTTTCTTCTATCCCGTTCCATTTATCATCTGACAACACCTCAGACTTCTCTTATGATACTTTCTCGCTTTTGATACTTGAAGTATTTTTTTTTCCGTTTACACAGTATAATAGGTTTTGAGTGTACAAGTATTTTCATCTGCTAGATTGGTACTTTTAAAGATATAAAAGATCAGAATTTGTCCTCCACAATGACATTATGACGTGTATTGAAATACAAAAATTCTTACTTCAGCAAGACTGCACATAATATTTGCACAGTTGTTCATAATATTTGCACACACTGTTCTCCAGAGCAGTAAAGTGTCCTCTTCTAGTAAATTCACAGCAGACAATGTTTATTAAGCCGACAATGTTTATTAATGCTCCCTGATTATTAAAGCATGTTAAGATGGCAACACATGCGTGGGAACCACATTAAGTATGTGTATGTGCGTGTTTGTGTGTGTGTATGTGTGTGTGCAAAACTCACCAGCTTGCGTTGACACCAACCACAGACGCCACAAAGAGCCACCAGCCAAACAGCACACACTGTCACTGCGAGGGAGACCAGGAACACACTGAGGGACACTGAGCCTGTGCACACAAACACACACATATACAGAAAGAGGGAAGGCAGAAAGAGACATAATATAAGTGTTGCTTTTTTTGGTGCATACAGGGGATAGATTTTCTACATTGAAAACATAGAGCTGATTGTATACCACAGTAAGTAAATCAAGTTTTCAGACGGCGCACCCCATAAACAAAGCTGGTGCACCTCCTTCTCTGTTTAATTGAACAGTCAGGCAAAAAAAAAAAACTGCCATTTTTACATTGTGTCATCAGCAGCCACAATCCCACCACAACCCGCTTCGTGCTGGAGCATTTCAATACCTTTCCAATAAGGGCCGCAGCCAGGCATCACTCACTCGCACACACATCACTGTCATAGTGTCACAGCTTGTTAAGTGACAGGCTGAAAGTGAAGGGAGGGAGGGAGGGATGGAGAGGGGTGGTGGGGTGGTGGGGTTGGGTAGGGGGGAGAGGCAGAGCTGACAATACAAGAGAGCTTATGATTAATGGGTATCAGGAGATGCCCAGTGAGAGAGGTGGCTCTGGAAGAGAGTCATAAAAAAACATCATCTATTGCTGCTCGCTTGTGTCTCTCAGTGTGTGTGTGTGTGTGTGTGTGTGTGTGTGACAGAGAGAGAGAGAGAGAGAGAGAGGAGTCACACATGCACCTGTGCTCCTGAGTGTGTTTACGTGCTGGTTATGATAGTGGCAGTAAGTGGATCTATCCTCATGAGCACTCTGCGTCTAGTTAGTTCTCCACATTTAAACAACTGAGTGGCCTTCTCTTTCGAGGACAGGGATATAAAGCCTCGTTGAGCTTTGATATTTGCACAGCGGGAGAAGATGCTAATGTATTCAAATTTCATGATCTCCTTCTAACAATTCTGATTCCTAAATATACAGTGATAAATGGGTCTCAGGATGTGTTTTCACACCGCTGAGTGACAAACACTGACAAACAGCCATGCTTTCCTTTCAGCAACCGGGTTTGTCTTCTCCCCAATTGCTGTCTGCTTCTCTTTTCCTTTTGCTTGTCACAACTGGCCTTTTCATCTCACTCCTCCATCATATCTGTGCTTTATTCTCCACCTCACCACGTCCACTGGGAACAGACAAGCTCTAAAAGGAGGAAGAGTGGCAGGTTAGTTGTTTCATATGGAAAATCAGAATGGGACCAGCATCGTCTTGTCACAGACTTCCCTTCAGCCTCAACGGCTGGTTAGAAGTGACACCTGAGGCCACTTAGAGTCATGAAAGAGAGAGGAGGCACAGCACAGCACAGCTAATCTAACAGACAGCAAATCTGACGACACATACATGCTGATTAGACTTGTAGTGATAAAAAATTATAGTGCACCAAAAAGGAACCATTTAGCTTTGTGCATTTTGTGCTGCATTTTTGTAGAAATTCAAATGGCAAAGAAAAAAAGAAAAATCTTGGACCATGGATGGAGATATGTGGGCAACGCAGACTGTACACGCAACAGGAAGAGATGGAGGTGAATAATCTTTGCAGCAAGTCCTCAGTGAAAAACCATGAAAAATAGACTTGTTCATTTTTCTCCAACTCACAATTTTTTATGTTTCAGTCATAAAAATGAATCATATGGGAACAAATGAAATGGACTAGATCCTGAAGCAAGAGATAAAAAATCTTCTTTTTAATCACATCTACTCAGAATGAGTGACAATTCTGTTATATGATAATTGTGTTACTGACAGTGCACCAAGAAGTACATTAATGCTCCTGGTAATTTTACATTATTAAAGATGTCATATGGAGTTTTCTTCTATTAAATGTCTGTAAAACGTCCAGGGTGTGTGTGTGTGTGTGTGTGTGTGTGTGTGTGTGTGTGTCCTTGGGGTCAAGCGAACTGCCTTTCCTTTCTCATAAAAAAAAGCTCACTTAAAAAACGTGTATCATTTGCATCTATGTTTTATTTCTAACTACCATCCTCTTCCCTGTCTCATCTGGTGTATCGTTGTGTTTCTGTGCACATACTGCCACCTGTGGATGAATGGAACAGTGTGAATACATTGGCAGGACTGTTTATCACTTCACATACATGCAAACATGGGAAGGTGCCATTTATAAATACATTAAGATGAGCCTGTCCTGTATGTGCTACGGTGTTTTGTTAAACCTTTCTTTGCTTTCTACAAGAGAAGTGAGAGGTGGGAGCATCAGAAACTTAAGATTGACGCTCTTCACCAAATTTGAATCCTACAACTTCCGATGTAGGTGGCGTGGTGTTTCGACCAAACAGCAGCAGGTGGTGAACTGTGGTGGATGGAAATCTGCTCATGCACCTACCACCTAAAAGATAAAAAATCCTCAACATCTAAAAACATCCCACACTGTGTGAGTTTATCTGCTGACAACGGCGGCTGCCCCAGACTGGAAAAGAATCAATCCTACTTGACTGATCTTGTTCTGATTGTAAAAGTTTAGATATAATCAGCACTGTGGCTGTTACAAGTTGTTACATTTGTCACCGCCATTATTTATCTACAGTCAAAGAGGCTGCTAATGGCAAAGACACACATCCATACCTTCCTGAGCAAGAGAGGGCCAGTGAAACACATCCAGCTCCTGAATGATGAATATCTCTATTCAAAGATGTTCAGAAATAACCTCGGGCTATATACTCTGCAACTGCACTGTATATTCATAGAGAGGCCCATGAAGTTGAGTCCATTAGATGCTATAGCCCCAACGATGGATCTTAAATAAGGAGAGCTAGTCTCCAGCTGGAGTCCACTCTAAGTGCCTCCAGTGATGGATGTTCAGATTTTTGAAGGGCTTGGAGAGTCAGGTAGATCTGTGAAAGGCAGCGGCAGCTGATATAGGGCCGCATCCTATAACCCCCCCACCCCTCCACCCCCCTCCCAACCCCCGCTCTCTCTGAAGGTCAAGAGGGTGGGCTGGAGAGTGGTATGGTTTATGATCTGTGTCAATCAAGAGAGCTGTGGGATTAAAAAGCCTCCAAATAAAATGCAGCGTCTGAAGAGGGCACGTTATTGCACTCAGTAATGGGCAGCTGGATTCTGCTCCCCACTTCATGGGATGTAACTTCCTCTTTAGAAACTACAGAGAAGCTCCTTGAGCAGGCAGCGAGGAGGAATAAAAGGCAGGGAGAAAACACAGTGTTGAGGTATTGGGGAGATATGCAAATCTTCAGCACTATGCAGAAGAAGAAGAAGAGAAGAAGCGGCATCATTAGTGTATAAGAAGCGTGCACTACATACAGCTGTCACAGCACTCAGGAAATTCAATTTATCTTTCCCCTTGAACAAAACAAAACGCATGGCTTGAAATACTCCAGCAGGTGATTCACTGGTAAGGAGAAAGATAAAAAGGAGTTTGTGCGCTACACCTGGAACAAGGACAACTTCACAAGAACAGCTGATTTAGCATTTAACAATATAATGTAATCATAACTATATATTAACTAAGTAAGGAATGAAAAATACCTCCAAATGGAGGGCGATGAATCACTTGTAAATTTGCACCATTTAGTAAAACTGACAAGCAAACTGAGGGAGCCATTGAACCTCGGATCAGAAGCCTTTAGAAGTCAGAGCTCTCTTGAACTTAAAAGTCGCTTGTTTGTTTTAGATTTCTGTGGCAATTTCTTTGATTTGTGAGAGGAAATAAATGTCTCTGGGAGCACAGGAGCGAGCAGGGACAATGATAGTCCAAATGAGTTTGAAATGATCTTTGAGTGAGGAGGACAACAGAGAGCAAGCCGTGCAGAAGGTTAAATATGGACACTTAAGGAACGTGGCAAAGACAGAACCTGCAGAATATATCAAAGTGCAGAGCCTTAAGGATGAAGTGCTCTCGGCACATAGCAGCACCGAGGGCAACGAGCATTTCTGTGGCTACACAGAGTGGCACAGAACATGTAGGTGATCTGGCCCACATGCAGTGAGCTAAGCCAAGCAGAAAGGGACCAGTCCTCAGGGGTAGAAGAAATTGCTAATTGGACAGGCGGAACTGGAGCAGTGTCCAGTCAGCAAAGCTGCCACACCGCATCTTTATGCTTTGACTGAGGTGGAGAGGGCAGAGCCTCAGAAGCTCTGGGTGCAAAGCTCGTAGCCTAATCGCCACTTCAAAGTGCCCCTTCCGTGTACGGCAGTCTGGGTTTTGCCCTCTTTATAGCCAGGGTAATCCTCAGATGTCACTCAGACGTCTTTACAGTCCGCCGCCCTCAGAGGCAGAATCTACGTGCAACAGCAAAATGTTACTTACCTCCAGTTAAATTGCAATATTGAGTATTTCAAATTCTAGCTACTGTCTTGTCTAGCTCCCGGCTCGATTCTGAGCTGCACTTTATTGCTTTTGTTTAACAGTTATTTCTCCAGACAAAAGCCAGAGTGGTAGTAAACAGCACATGCATATGAGAGCCGTCAAAACTAAATATTTTCTCTTTTGCTCAGTCACACAAAGTACTTTGTGTGGAAAGAGCGTAAAATTGATTCAAGAGAGGAGATGTGGATAAAATGAATATTTACTACGGTTCCAGGTTAATAATGTCATTGTGAAATAAACTGATGAGGTGACTTAACACAGTGAGCTCTGTGGTGGGTTGTATCAGTGTTGTTTTGGCATGTTTCAGCCCTGTCAGCGTTGTTGTACAGCCGGCCAGCCTGGCCAAGTTCAACAGGTATTTCCTTGAGACAGAACATCATTTGTAGTAGGACGGATGATTGACAGTTTTCTCCTTCACACAGACATCATTTTGAAGCCCTCCTAAGGTACCACTTGGTGGGTGGGCAGTGGTCTTCATGATAGCTACTAGAGACAACAACTGTCAACATACTGATGCTCTGACCCAACCACTCTTCATTATAATGTCAGCTACACACTGTGACAGTATCTTACCTTATCTTATCGTACGGTTGTGACATAATTTGTCCTCAGACAGACACACAAACACATGACAAAACCACCTGCCACAGTAGGAGTATCTAAGACCATATGTGATGGCACATACACACAGACTCACAAGGTGAAAACATTCCCATGCAGCCACACATTGTTACAGCTGGTAACAGATTAACAAAGTTTCCTGATAGATTTTCTGGCGTCCAGAAAATCCATTATTTAGAGCGACATAAAAATATGATGCTTCACAATCACAACAGATAATTTGCTAATCGGTTGTATGACGACCCTTGCCACTCTGCCAGCTTGTTTTGCTGCGCTTCTTTCTCTGATGCTGGAAGTTACTGTAGGTGGTGCTGGAGCTGGAAGGGTCGTCTCCTCTTGTCCCTGCTGCCTGGTAGGTGGGTCGGGCTTCCAGAGGAGAAAGGGACAGGCCCTCTGGTGGTCTCACTCTCTCTCTCTCAGCCTGGCCCTGATACATCCTCCTCAGCCTCATTTCTTTGTTTAGTTTGCAGCACCACAACGTGCATCCTATAATATCCTCACTTATCCACACACTTCAGACATGAAGTTTCAGTTTTTGAAATAACTCTGGTATTTTGTCCCCAGGTTCTATTTTGTGACAACTTATTTGATTTGACCTAATGTTTGACAAGAGCATTCAGCTCTTGGTGTGTTGTGTTTATTTATAAACAGTTCAAATTAATATGCAACAATAATCAATACAAACAATGCAGAACATGTAATGCTCACTGTGATGAATTATATATCTCATGCCAGCTATCAGCAAAAGCATGACCCACGGGGGGAATTAAAAGTGTGTAATGGTCCTTTAACCACTTGGACGGCCCAGGCCACAGTGGACACACTAGAGCCCCATGTGCTGCAAATCACAGGGATGTGTAGAGCAACCAGAGACATTTTGACAGGTGTAGTGCACCTGTGGTGAGAGTGAGTGTCTCTTGCATCCCCTGTAGGGTCGAGGGACGCTTTGCTGGTTCTCTGTCCCTATATGCTCCCTGTGGCTCAGCTGCAGCACTGCTGCGCTGTCACAGAGGCTGTTGCACAGCAAGAGTAAGAGGACTGCCACCCACGTTCTGTCTGCTCTCACATGAGGGATAGGATCCATCTCAGCCCAGTGACAAGCCGGGGCTGGAGCCGGACCAGCAAAACGTCATGTGACACATGCCTGGTGTCACCATCGTCTTATTAGCACCTCCGACACAGAATGCGCGAATTAATTATAAAATCTGGACACTTGGGTTGTAAGTGAGCTGAGGCTAGCCTGTGATAATGGTTAGGAACAAAATCAATTTTCCTGATCTTGCCGTACAACCAATGTAAATATAGCATAAAACTTAAAATAGAGCACTAATGTTCTTTTTAAAAAAAAAACTAAAAAAAAAAACAATATTACATTTTCCAAATTTTTCTTACATAATCTCTGGCATACAAATTTTTATGCAACAGCAACAAATGTAATAAAGACAGAAATAGCAACGAGCAGACTGTTCACATTAAGATGCTCAATGAATACAGTAGCTTAGCCTCTGTGTTGTCAGTATAGGACTGTATAATACTGAATGACATACTGCAATATGAATAGTGAATGTGTGTGACTACTGTATATTTAGCATTTTAGGATAGTTAAAAGAGCATTAGCTCAGTTTGAATTTAAATCTTTTTTATTTTTATCATTTTCTCAGAGTCTGATCCCCTCATTCAGTTTCCTATTGGCTGAACATAACATATACGGTACTTTACTGTAAATTGTGAAGCCCTAGTCTCCAGAAATGTAAGTCATTTTGAACTACAGTACATAACGTTCTCCTCAGTGGGATGTAAATGAATGTTATCTACATTTAATTCTAAGATAACGTTTTAGTTGGATCTATTTCTCTTCATGTCTTTCATAAGGACTTTATGCTGTACGCATGGTCTTCATCTATCACATGATCTATCAGTGTCTCATCCATAATTTTCTTCCCCAGCTCTGCCTCAGAAAGACTGAATTAACTGGTTGGATTGAAATGGATGACTTTCATGAAAGCCACAAGAAGGACTCAATACATTTACCAAGGACACTCTCCCCCGCCCTCTAACAGGCCAACTTGTTTTCCGATTTGTAAGTGCCCCTGCCTCACATCAAAGCCACATTAATAATGGATTAGAGTCATATATCACAGGATGATGCCCAAACACTGCTTTAAAAGAGGCTAACTCATCTGCCTGCTTGGATATTATTCTAGTGGTGCACAGTTACTGGTGCAGTTTACTAGCTAATTACATATCTAGGAATCTGAACTGTTCCAGATCTGTCAAGATGGCAGTAAAATATTCACAAGAATGAATCTTTGATTAATTTTCTCATACACTTGTACCTCTCTGCTCTATCTTCCTCGGGACAGCGTGACCCCCACACCCTCTCCATATTTCACCTCACTCCTCTTCTATCACCAGCCGGCTCTTCCCACTTTCACCTCCTGCGTGTCACACTGGGACAAATGGCTGTTATATATTCCAGAAACCTGATCAAGCCGAACGAGCTTCTTCTGTTTACCGGCCCCAGAGCTTTAGGATCTTCTAGCTGCTTCACACAGTAACAAACAACCTATTACTCAACGGTCCCACTGATGCCCTTGACTTTATTGACTTAAGTCCATGTAGTGGCTGTTGATACTCTGGAGGTAGACTAGTGTGCATCTCAGTAATGAGCTTGTGAGCTGTAAACTAAATCAGCCATGACTAACATTATTCCAGCTTCAGGGACATTAAATTGCCTATATAGCCTTCTTGATTTGCTGTAAGCAGGGTCAGTGCTTGCGATAAAACAATGTTTTACAAAACTTCTTCTCTGGGGTCTCCTTCTTCACTACCTTTTCGGTGCCTTTTCTGTTACTATATGGTGCAGAATTCCTCTCAAGAGTTACCTTTAAAACAGCGAGTTATTCAATTCAGACTAACGCAAAAACTGACAGATTGCTGACAGATTTTATCAGCTGTGTCAAGAGGTGTTAAGCCACAATTAGCTCCAGAACATGGATGAAAAGATGTCTCTTCAATGTTTCATCATCTGAAGTCTATGAAAATCAACCAATGTTCATTGTAGAAGCTTTCAGGATGGGTTTAACACGATGTTAAATAGCAGACAGTGTATACTGAGTCATCACTCACCACAAAATAGCTCATTAATGATATCCTCATTTGCCTTGGAAACGCCATGTTACTACTGCCGTTTACTATTTAGGTTTTTTAGGAAGGCTAAAAGAAAAACGGCACCGCCCTGCAAACTCCTTAAACATGCAAATCGCTTTAATATGTTGGAAAATCCAAAGCCTGACAGATCTGCCCTGCCTTCTTACTGTATGATTGCACGGGTCACATTTCTTCCATTTTCTGTCTTTTCCCAACTGTCATCTCCATCGAGGCCTGAAATGGCAATAGTCTTGTGCGTAGCCGAACGTTTCATCTGGCTCTCCTGACTCTTCCTACTCCCCCTCAGCGCTCGCTTTCTGCAACCTTCTGCTTCTCCTCTACACTTAACTTTAACTTCTTATTCATTGCCATTTCCCCTTCACCATCTGCCTCGAAACTTGTGTTTTAGTTACTGGCGTTCTAAATTTGGACATATCATGGGTGCTCATGTGCGCGAACACTAAACACACTGATACACACATATTCTTCCACTTGACACAGCTTAAGCACAGTGACATGAGTGGGAACACATGCGCTTTAGGGATGTGAGGAAACCAAGAAAGTGGAGAGAGAACAGTGCAGGAAAAAGCAGAGTGGGAGTGAGGGAAGAGGGACTCAACTGTAATGCTATTGAGGAGCAATTTGTGAAGCTTGTGCATATGCATACAGGCCTACAGTCCCCATCTGCCCACATCATCAGCTCACTGCTGGTGACATCAACCAAGACAAAGAGGTCTCGGATGCTCCAGATGTATTATGTGGGTGGCATTATAAAATCTAATCCAAGTCAAAGTCAATTGTATTTGCCTAAGGATACAGGGCAGAGTTGCATGCATTCATGGTATGTGTGTTTGTGTGTCTGTGTGCGTGTATTTGTGTGTATGGGCTTGTATCTATGTACAACTTCCACTGTCCCTCGTAAGATTAAAATATTAGCCTGAATATTCTCACTCCTTTAAAAATGAGAAAACAATTATTGAGGGTGTAATTAAAGTATTGGCAGGACAAGTGCAACTTTAATTGAATGACAGCTGAATGACAGTCAGATGACAGTGAGCAGCCTAGTCGCTGCATCTCTGTTATGGTTGATGTAAAATCTCATCAAAGACCACGCAACTGCACAATGGGCTTAGTTTAAGACATTGACACGATTATTCACCGCCGAAAACCGGCTCACATCTGTGGAGCAAAGTTCATGTGGAAAAACAAAACAGACATTTGTCATAAATTAATTCATTTAGATTCATGTCTACCTAGAGGCCTCTACCTTTGCCTTCTTCATTAAATTAAAGACTCCCTGTAAAAAGCACTTTATTACCTGTCTGGACAGACCTGGCTGTAAAATCCCAGAACACTGCAAACCCTCTAGCCTCTAGCCAGGGGTTACAATATTGACTCCACCACGATCCAGCCAAAGTCATCTCCCTTTAGACTCCATAAAAAAAAAATCCACTAAAAGATAGGACTCACGTGACCTGATGGTAGCCGTGTGTCTGTCTCTGCGTCTCTATGTCTGCCTACCAATGTCTTTGTCTTTCTGTAAGTGACACGACACTTTCCCTGGAGCCAAAGCCACACAATGACTAACTTGTACCCTCGGCTGGTGTGATGACTGATTACTCGCCTGTGACCACAACCTTCTCACCACTGGTGTCAGGAAGTGCTGATGCAGGGGCGATGAGGATGTACAAGTGTACGACAGCTAAGCGAGGGGGACAGCGGAAGATTACTTTGGAAGAAGTAATGGGTGTGATGTTGCCTTTGTTATGTGCAACAGGCTGCCCGGCCGTAATTTGCACTATCACAGCAGAGCAGGATAACTGTGATACAGAGGGCATTATATTTGTTCAGTGACTTCTGCTCTCATCGGGGTGGAACGGAGAATCCCATCTCTCCACCTCCCATTCCCCAGGTGACCTTTCTCGTCAGCGGCTGTGCATTAACGGTAAAGTCGGACTATGATCGAAATGATCCTGTCCTCTTCGCCGCTGTGGGCTGAGCGCGGGCCTCTGGGACAACACTACATGGGCTCTGTGTCTGGAGGAGATTTAAATACCCCTCTGCTTTTAGACTCCAGCTGGACAGACACCACAGAAAATAACCCTCATTAGCATCAGCCAATGTCAATGGAAGGACAAATTAAAGAATGAAATACATCCTTAAACATCCACCACACAATTCAATGTATTTTCTTCCTCTGAGTGAAAAGTGGGTTTCTTCCAAAGAACGCATTTAAGAATTAATGAGAAAATTTAGTATGCACTCTGTTCCCCAGAATGAAGTTTTACTTTTTGCCGACAGCTCTATATAAATATAATTTGCTCTTCATAAGCGCGGGGTCATCTTGAATGGGCCTTCAGCACCGCTGTCTGTTGCTTGACTGCCCATTGATGTGTTTGCTTGTAGAACTGTCAACAATTTACAGCTGGGTGGTACCCAGCAGACTGAGACTTATTGACAATGCCGTGCAGCTGCTCATTCGCAGCAGGATACAGTCAAGGGCTCATGGGAAATATAGTTTTCCACAACTACCGGTCCTCGTGGCCTTGGCTTCTGCTGGGAGCAGCCAGTAATTTTCCTTCCACGTTAACTCGATTACAACAGCACCTGAGGACGTTTTAGCCTTGCTCCATACTGTAATAGCTTGTCTTAATTCTTACTCACAAGTATATAAATAGCAACAGTGTGTGATGTGAGCTTGACACTCACGCGAAGGGGCTGTTGTTGCAGTCAATATCAACTCGGAGTTCGGGAGTGGCCATAATACCTGCAGTATCGTGCAGGATGTCACTGTTTGTCACATCAGCTGATACAATGAAGTATCCCATCTGGCTGGTGGAGCAGCGGAGAATAAAAGGCAGGCTTGACTGCTTTCATTAAGCAGAGTGACACACACACACAGAGCTCTCACACATACTTGACATTATCACCCTAACATCATGACAAGGATGTCATTTGGCTAACTATTGCAGGCGTTGCTGAGGGGGGAAATAATGGAGGGAGTGTGAGTTCAGGCTGGAGAGGAATTAAGAGCGAGAAAGAGAAGAGATTTCAGTTGTTACATGAAACCACCCTTGATTTCTCTTTGGAAGGGTAATAATGAGCAATGCAGCGTTTCTACTACAAATATATGATTAAATGTAGAAAGCAGTGCTGTGCTGTTTTCCATCACTTTCTCAATTTACTCGAAAGAGAGCTCAGACTACTGTACGCAGGTGTAGCCTGACCTGGACACACAAGCAAACTAAGATGTCACAAACAATCTAACTGGCATTATGAGAATTATTCATAGTGACTGGAATGAAAAACAAAGAGGCAGAACTAACCTGATCCGTGGCTGATTTATTAACTCTTCAAGTGAGTTATAACTCTCGTCATGTGTAATGGGCCAGATGGAGTAGGCGAAGAATAACGGATGCTGTTGAGGCAGCCGCTCAGCCTCGTGTCTCTGTGAGGTCTGTTAAATTACTAAAAGGACAAACGGGGCGGTTGTGTGATTTGTATGCGACCTGACCTTTAAGCCAATCGAGGGGCTCTTGAGAATGCAAAGCTATCCAGGAACGGTCTCCAGACAAAGGCTCCTGTTAGATCAGTATCCCATTTGATTTGGTTGTATTGAACAGATCGTGTTTCCTTCCTCTCCTTAAAAAACAACTCTCCTTCAGCTTGGTTTGGTTAAGCCTGGGTTTGGTAAAGAGGGTTAAGATTACTTTCTAGCTACATGCTAGCCGACTACTAGCACCATGCTGCTGTCAGTCAGTCCCTCACTTTGCTTTGATACAGTATCTCTCACCAACTATTGAGTGGATTGTGGTGAAATCTGACATGATGCATATTCATGTTGCCCTCTATGGTGAACTATGGTGTGCCTCTAACTTTGGTCTTGTACAAATGAGCAAAATACATTTTTGTTTTGTGATCAAATAGCTTAAAAAATGATGACATTTTCCATCAAACACAGCTGTTATTTGTGCTAATTATTATTAAATGTTAGCATGCTGAAATACAAAACTAAAAAAAACCTAAAAAAAACTAAACTGCAGGTGCACATGATAAACATACCTGTTACAAATCAGAGTTTTAGCGTCACCACTGTGGGCATTTTATCTTGACTGACATTAGCATGTGCCTAAGTAGAGCCTCACAGCAGTGAAAGTGGCAGTGGAGTCTTAATAAAAAATATGTTTATCCCTGGAAATGCTGCATTAAAAACTGTGTAGAAAGTGATAGCATGCAATTAAATCAGAAAGAAAAACACATATTGTATCAAGCACTTAAGTGCTTTGTGGACATTTTGTGATTAAACACACCACTTCTATTTAAAAATCAGTGGCTATTCACAAGTTAATGGAATGGTTATATACTATGCCCTGACAGTTATCTAATGGAAATGTGTAAAGTGGTTAGCGCTATACCATTTCAAAACGCTAATTGATGCATAGATGAAATGTAGGGTTGGGGAAGGGGGGGTTATGTGTGGGTATGTATGTGTCCATGCCTATTTGTGTAATTGTTAGAACGTGGCTCAGCTGTGCCTCGCCTGTGGATGCGGGGTGATTCACCAGGCTGTTCTGCAGGATTCCTGTGTGGGCTGACAGTTGTGGAGATGAGAATGGGACCTGAGACTAGGGAGAATGTGGGAAAAGAGTAAGGGGGAAATCATGGCACATGTCGCACAAAAGGTTTGCGAATCCTGTCTGAACCGTCATACCCTTGTCTCCAACAACTGGTGAAATGACAAGTGCCACTTCCACAGCCTTCCTGGGTGATGTACGGTTGAATGGCTGAGTGGTAACGCGGTAAAACAGCGGTAAACAGATGAAGTATTAATATGTATGGGGAGGGGTCTGAAGTGTCGGCCCTGTCGGCGTCTGCACTAGGGAGATTGTGCAGACCTTTGCTCAAACAGCAGCACCCAAAAATAAGATTTGTTCAGAGCAAGTACAAAAAAAATCAAACGTAGAGGACTGCCAGCGTGCCCTACCTCCAGGCTGTTCTAGTTGGGGGCAGGCGAGCTGGAGGCGGGGGAGAGGAGAGGAGAGGAGAGGAGAGGAGAGGAGAGGAGAGGAGAGGAGAGGAGAGGAGAGGAGAGGAGAGGAGACCACGAGTATGGCTGTGGTGGTGCAGCCTGGCTGGAGGAGGACAGTGAGTGAGCATGGGCACACAGGCCTACAGATGCTCAGGGCTTTTCATTAGCCTGCTTTCCACTGCAAAGCCAAAAAGGACTAGGCGTCACTAGGTGGGTCATTACTCATACCTGCAATCTCTCCCCTAAAACAACTATGAGTCCTCTGCATTTAGTGGCAATAACGATCACCCAGCGAGTTATGGTTTATATCATGTTCTTTAATTTAGCTTTTCTAGTTGGTGATGGTTAAATCTGTCATAAGCCCCGTTTCCACTATGCGGTACAGTACGGTACGGGTCGGTACGGAACGGTACGCTTATTTCAGCGTTTCCACTACCATGGAACCGTACTGGTCCCATGGTACCCGTTACCATTTTTGTAACCCTTCTGGTTGGAGTACCTAGCACACAGGACCTGTCCCCTTGGGAAGGAGCCAAAGCACTGTGAGCTGGTGATTGGTCGAGCATATGGCGTCATCGCGCAGCGTGACGGATATCTGAAGCACAACAACACAACCGCAACATTAAAAAAAAATGTCTGCTAGCAACGGAGTCTGGAGTGCCGAAGAGGTGCAGGCTCTGCTCTCTATCGTAGGTGAGGAGGCTGTGCAGCGGGAGCTCGATGGCGCTGTGCGGAATGAGAATGTTTTCCAGCTGGTGGCCGTAAAAATGGCAGAGAATGGGTTCAACCGGGCCGTGAGCCAGTGTCGCTACGTAAGTCAACGTAGTGACGCTTCGACACGCACTCCGCCTACCCCTGAAGGTCCCCTATACAATGGAAACGCAAAGCTGACCATATCCGATCCGAACCGTACCCGTACCGATCCGCACTGTGCTGTACCGTACTGACGGTGGAAACGAGGTTATATTTGATCAAATGTATTGTCGTAATCTTGTCAGAGAACCTTTTCACATGCTTGTATCAAATGCACGCAAAATGTGCAACCACGTTGTTTCCTGGCTCTCGTTTGACTTCATCTGTTGGGAAGCTGTGACCACTGCTCAACAGAAAAATCTCATTTGTGCTCCGCCGCAGAGCTACTGTACTGTAACTGCCGCCCGGCACCTCTGCTCATGAATTCACTGCAAAACACTGTCCATGCTGTTTGCCACAAACAAACAACTTGCTGTGCTGTATGCATGTTGTACAGAGTTGACGTTGACCCCGCGGCCTTTGCATGCAGTCAGGGAGGCGCTTGCTTTCACACTACATTGAATATGCAGTCACATGCATCACTGACCACCGCTGAACGCCGTTCGAGTGATTCAATCCCAGGAAATCCTCAAAGCTTTTTTGGCTGCGGCTACACCTGTACTGAGAGCTGCTCGCTGGCGATCAGATCACCCAGGATGCATTTTGGCTCAAAATGCAAACAGATTAAATCAGAGCGCGAAGCAACACTCAACAGGTGAAGCATTGGCTGCACAAGATAGGACTGATTCAACAACTTAACCTCCAACAGCAAAGCCTCGAACCACTGAAACAGCACGGTAAAATGGCTGCGTGCAGTGGAGTTTCCTTCCCCATCGCTGCTCGCAGTAATAACCTCAGGTCAGCACAATAAAGATGGTCACACGCTCCAATATAACCACTCAGACATATTAAAACTGGTAAGAGCTTTTTCTTTTGGCATTGTGCTCTTTCGACCTCAAAGATGAAAATACTTTTTAAGAGGGAAAGCTGCTCTGATGATATATTACAACAAAACTGAATATCTGAAAGTCAGACTAAACACCACTTTATGAAGCTGTATATTTAAAATTCAGCTTTATTTATGGCAAGAAATTCTCATGAACAGTGATATATATAGGTATGACCATAAGGTTATGATTTTAATATCAAAGCAAAGCTGCAGCCTTCATCCCTCCTTCCATTCATTTCTTAGTTGTTGTTTTTTTTCCCTTCTTCATTCTTCTACCTGAACCTCCCAGACTCCAAATACCTGGGTTTGTGATCTCTAGGTAGTTAGTACCAGGAGGTATTTTATGGTCCACATCCAGGCTGTCAAATCTGTCTGGAACACATTACACAAAGTGGAGCTACAACAGTGGGTAATAAACAGGGGGAGACGGGGGAGAACGTGCTGTGTTTGAAAGTAGAAGAAAATGAAAATAGAGCAGCCAAAAGGACACGAGAGCCATTTTCGCTGAATTTCCCGAAGCGATTCCCCGCTCACACCACATACCACGCGCTCACGTCCTCTCCTGACTGCCCCCGCCCCCCTGCTCCTCTGCTGTTCTGATTCTCTCCCAGCCTCACAACTTAAAAACAATTTCAGAGGTAAACCAAAGTAATACTGACCAGTGGTTTATGAGATGCAAATGTGACACAGAATTAAATATTTAATACAAGTAGTCTATTACATTATATTAATATTTCAGAGGAGCAAAAGAGATGGGGGTGAACGTGGCCAAGGGATTTGGGCTGAAACAGACGTGCGCAAAGTCTGTCTGCAGAGAATGATAATATTCACGCTGTGATTGGAGCAGGGCTCATCATTTTTCACACGGAAGAGAGCAACATGTAACAAAACGCAGGGGACTGATGGTAAACACCACACATACATTACACATGCCACTGTGTTTACAGCTGAGGTAAATGCTTATGCAGCACACAGGAGGAAAGATCCATATAGGCTCTGCCATGTAACCTTGGGCGATTCATGTTTTATACATGACCCTTTTCTTAGTATGTCTCATGTCAATAGAGCCTGCGTGAACAGTCCTTAATGAGGTTTGTCAGGCGCTTAAAGAAGGAGGGAGCTTGTCAGAAGAAGCTGGGAGCCACATGTCTGTCAATCCTCAGCCATGTCTGATGTGCAGTCATTGTGTGTTTGCCTCAGAGTCACAGCCTGTGCAGTGGGGGATCTCAGAGTGATGCGTTCATCAAATATTAACGGTAATTTTTAAGCAATGTCACTTCTAAAACAATCCTAATTACGAACATTCTCCCTCACCCAATGTTGGTTTCTCGCAGCTGCTTTCTTGCACCCATTTTAGGTCCCCTAGCTCCACGCTTCAAGCCTCCTCTTCCCTATTTCTGGCTTTTCCTCGTTTCTCCCACTTTGTCCTCACCTCCTCCCTCTGTTTCTCTGTAATTAAGCAGTGTGTTTTAGAGGGCAATGGATTCAGAGACAAGGGAGGAACACATATACCCCTGGGAAAGATGGTGTGAGAGGCAGATAGTGTGACGTCCTATGCATGCATCTACGATAGCTCAATTAACAAGTGAAGACCTCCATCATCACATTAAGAGTGTGCTGACCGTCACTAGTGGGAAAACAATTCACTGTCCTGATCAAGTGGATAATCACATAGACGATAACATAATTTAGCACAATCATTCTCATATAACAGCTCGCAAACATTACCACCCAGGAAGGAAGGAATATCACCACAGGCAGGATGCACTGTGGAGTCAGCATGCTGGATGGCAATTATCATATAGTGTTTTTTGTCATTCAGGCTTCTTGTTTTGATTATGTAATCAACATTGCTTATTTTGGTGGTGAGTGAGCTGGGCTGAATCACAGTGCATTCTGGGAGCTGTGTGTTTGACCTGCGTGTTTGTTTTTCCAGGCTATGCAGCAGGATCCTGCCTGTTCCTAAATATCCCAAGTGCATGAAGCGCACCACAGGACTGGAAAGTCAAGATTTCTCTGTTTACTTGTGCAAATGCGTGTGTCTCGGGGTATTTGAGCGTGTGCCAACTCTGTCGGCAAATAGACTCCAAGAGTGAGCGACCAATTGAAATATCACCCAATGTCAAGACTATTGGAGTGTATAATTCTTTGCCTTTTATGACTCATTAAGGGTATCAGTGGCCCCTCCCAAGCCTGAGAGCCATAATCACTAAGAAGGGTCTCAGGGCAGTTGGCATTAATCAATGAATGTTGCGTTCATGAAATATGATCTGTGGATGTAGGAAAGCGCTGCTGTTCATTAGCGTGAGAGCGAAGAGAGAGAGAAAAGGAGTCAGATGCGTGGACCGGTGGCACAAAAGACACATTTCAGCTTTGTAGCCCAGACCAATCAAAAATGTACTGCTTGGACGAGCCAGCCCAATCTGGTGTGTCTCAGCTCTACTGAGTCTGAAGCTGAGCTCTCTCAGCTCAGTCCCATGCATGCACAATTGCTTGCGTTCAATTCATTGTGCTCTTCTATCTGCACCAATTCACGCCGCTGCCAAAGCAAACATAGGACGATAAGCCTGCCACCGCAAAGGAAAGTTAGCTGACTGGTGAGGAATCAAGGGGAATCACGTTTTTGTAGATGGAGCGGGAGGGAGAGAGAACAATAGTGAGCGTCCCCCATTTGTACCAGTAATTTGATCTTTTTCTTCACAACAGGTGCTCAGTTACACTGTGAATGGGGCCGGCATTGCTTTTCTTGAACCAAATATTGAGCTGATACGTCCCAAGTTCGCTGTTTCCTCTGAATCCCTCCCACCGGGGTTTCTATTTCCTAACCGAGTCGTGTGGTTCCGTATTTGAATTTAGCAATGTGGGCCTGTGTTTTTCTTTTGTCTGTGTTAGGTTTCCCTACATCATCTGTCCCTCCTTCCTGGGCTCATTACTCCGACTCCGAGTTCTGCCTGTTCCTCCCCCTGCTCCTCCTCTCTCCTGCACTCCCTCCATCCTTCAGTCTCCAGTAGCTCTGGTAGGGGACCAAGATGCCAATTTTCAAAATGCCTTATTTGCTCAAATGGCTATAGATATAACTGGAGCAGATGTGAAACAACAACTGTGTAAATGTGTCCACTTAAATGTTATCTTTGCCAATTTACCAAATAAAAAATGATTATGCTAGTGAATGGAGCAAAATTAGGACGCACAGAGAGCTACGGGTGAAATCTATCTTTCTATTATCGACATTGCAGTTCCAGTGAAAGAATGAGTCTGAAAACAGTTTGTGTGAACTCTCCCCACACACAGACTCGCAACAATCGCTCCCAGTCATGACCCAGCCTCCCTCTGTTCAGTCCTACAGAACAAATAGCTCTCTCTTCCTCTATATCTACACTATTTGTTTATTTTTTTAACAAATCCTACAGCCACAAGGTGAGAACAGCTTTAATGCAAGACAGTAGTGCAAGACCACACACACACAGTCCTCACTGCCATGGCTAAAATATCAACCTCGCCCGCCACAAGCTGCCTCCCTGGCTCAAGCGCGGGGGAGAAAGACCAGGATGGCTGATCCATCAGGTATTGTAGCTACAGTTATGGAAGAGTGAGTGGACTTAATCCAGGGAGAGAGCACACCTATACAGCTAGCTAGATAAGAACGACGGAAAAATACCCTTTACCCGGCTGGTCACCACCAAAGCAGGGTAATAGGGAGATGAGACGGAGAAGAGGAAGACGGAGGAACGAGGGAGAAACGCTCAGGCAGCCAAGCTGAGGAGATGGCACTCATACAGCCCAATCTGTCAGTCTGGCTACCTTGCCAGATACAGGGTGGCTCACACAAAATCACACACTTTTTTACTAAATACCAGGAGACAGTGCAGCTACACACACAAAATAATGCTCCAACACACACACACACACACACCAAGTCGTGGAACATGTTGTACTAAAGCAAACAGCGTGATGCATCTCCTGTATAAACAATCCCTTTTTAAGAAAATAGGAAAATACGTGCACTCTGCAGCAGCTTTATACCATCAACACCTTCGGTACATTTACTGAAAAGCTTGTTTGGTGACCTTGGGTTGACCGAAGTGTGTGGGAGCTGATTTTCGCCCTGTACACTTTTACTGTTTTATTCTACCACTTTTTTTTTTTTTTTTTTTAGAAGTAAAACATTTTTTATTTGAACTATCACTAGGAGTCTGACAGCATGGCTCACAGCCACGGGACTTTGTGGATGATTGGTTAAGATGTCATGAGATACAGATCACCAGGAGCGTCCCTGGTTCGACTCCAGCTGAGGACTTTCCGTGTATGTCCCTCTCCCTTACTTTCCTCCCTGTCTCTATTGTCTCGGCTGTCTGGTATTATAATATAAAAAGTTATCGCCGGCTCGCACTGCAGGTCAGCTGTTTCGGATGAGTAAAATTACAGTCTACAGCTGGCAAAATGCTTTGAACCCATTATTATGGAAGCTATTACTTTTCATCTGCGTAAAATCATGGTGTGGAAAGATTAATTATGCCTTGGAATGGTAATGATGTCTGTCAACAGGGTAATTTGACAAGAATTCACTGGGAGTCTTCAAACTGAATGTGATTGTGTGACCACTGGAGGTTCAGTGTGAGGATTAGCGGTGGTGATTGCGTTTTAGCACGACAGATTGGGAAAAGGACCTTTTTTTTTTAAAGAGTAAAATAAAATGACATCAATGGAGCATGAATACATAAAGACAGCAGTAATCTAAAACAATAACAGTATAAAGTGTGAGTGACCTCAGGGGGGGCCGGCCACGGGGTGAACTCTTGACCTCCCGCAAACAAAGTCATCACACGTTATCACGACTCCACACACCATTGCTCCAGAGAGATAATGTCACAGAGCGCCCCAGCCACCTCAGATCTTTCACATCAGCACCCTGGTGCTCCAAAACACTATGGCAACTGCTAACACTCGTAATCTCTCCTGGGTGTGAGATGCAAACAGGGCTAATATGTTTGAAGAGACAGCAGTGATCACATTTCCAAGTGACTTCCAGCAATCCTGCTCGGATAACCGAATGGCGAATGTTCTCAGCAAACCACAATCCCGCTTTCTAAACACTTGATCCTAAGATGACAAGCACCGAGTGATCTATTATGTAATACTCTCCCTTTCTCCGCCGCTAATCAAAACTAGAGCAAGTTCTCTGGATGAGATTTACGTGTCTTCCTCGTGCCTTTGCTTTCACAGCACCGAGGAGGGTGTTGTTACGTATACCTGCATGTTCATAACACATGATCCTGATCAAATGAATCCTAGCACATACTGACAGCAGGAACTGCAACAAAACAGCAGAGGTCACTGAGTGGTGAGGGGGAAAAGGCAACACAGAGAATAAGAGAAGGAGGCTGTGGAGGGAATATGGATGAACATGATAGGATGGTTACGTAACAGCATGCATGTAACATTCAATGCACATACATCACGATGCAGTATAGCCGTGTACGGTACAAATGTACCAGCGCCGCTTCAGAGTTGAAGTCAAACATGTTGAGAGTCACACATTTATGAAGCAATTCCTGCCGCTAACAAAGGACTGAAGCATTATGCGAATGTTGTGAAGCCATATTAATGCTTCTCATCTCCATCTTCCCCTGTTTTCCTCCTCTGATTTCTTCCTTCATCCCTCCCCCATTAATTCCCCCGTCCCAGACTAAACCAATCGGCTGTCACCAGGCCTTCATTCTTTACCATGTAGGTCTCCCTTCCCCGCTGTTTTTTCCCGTTACACACACATACACACACATAGACATACACGCAGGGCCTCCTCTCCTCTTTGTGACCTTGACTGGCTAGCACTCCAGGGCTTGTTCTTTGCTTCTCCCTCTCCCTCTGTCTCTCTTGCTCACTCCATCTTTTCACGCTCGCCTCCACTCTATCGTCTGCCTCTCGACCTCTTGCTTTCTATCACTCTTCCCCCGGCCGGCTGATGTTAACCAGCACGGTTCCTTTTCCTTCCTTCTCCTCCCCAAGACACAGAAGAGACAGGGACAGACGACGGCAGAGAAAGAAGTGAAACACCTCCCCCTCCTCTGCGATCCAGCAGGCTGCCACGGTCCACCATAAAAATAACTCCAGCTCTATAAAGGTGTATCAACAAGTCTGCTATACAGATCATTATTTCTTATTGTATATAAAACACAAAACTGTGCTTAAGGCAGCTTACAACATTATATTAAATGATTGTATACTGCTAATAAATTAAATAGGGTAATGAAAATAAGACTAATGAATGGCTAATATAGTATTTGTTTTTAGTCAAAAATACAGTATCTTACATCTCTTTATGTTATACAGGAGCAATGTTTCAAACCAGTTTGCAGGTTTATCAATAAGAGGCTATTACTTTTTTTCTTTATTTGATTTTCAAGTGTGATTAGACTTCCTTTTCCACCAGGGAGGGTGACGAGCTCGCTCAGTGGAACAGAGAAACAGCAGGTCCAAATCCCTGTTTCATTGCAGGTGTTCCTACAAAAGCATCTAATTGCTTCCACTGCAGTATTGTTGCCTGTTCCTTTGACTCCAGTGATCCTTGAGATTTTCCAAACGGCTTAGTTGACAACATTCATCTGTATAATAAATTGGAGCTGTTAACCGTTTGACTATCCATTCAAAGCTAAATAAACTTAAGCTCAAGTGACGGAGTCATCTATTAAATGTCAAACAGGCTGATTAAGCGCTCTCTGCAATTACGCCATTCCGATGCCAATTCATGCACCTTACATATCGCACAGTCTCCGCTGTGGCTGTGTTCACTTTTCTGATGCTCAGGAACTGCTGCATTTAATTCAGGCTTTGCTGTAAAATATGACATTTTCATCTACTCTGCATCTGACATCATTGCAGAAAACTGACAGGACAACAAAAACAGCTCAATGCAGCTTCGTTCTTTAAACAATGTTAGGTGAGAAAATAGAGGCATTCATGAATGAATATTTCCAGTAATCTTTCTTTTAAGTTTGATCACAGAAAAATAGACTTGTTGAATGCAGCTGCAAAGGCTGCAGCGATTCCTTTACGCCCAGCATCCAGTTCTTTTTCAATTCATCTTGCTCTAAGAGGCATGGACATTACAAGACTGCCACAGCAATCCCCACAAATAATTTCCCATCCCACATTAGTAAAACAGCCATGAAGTAGAGGGACATCATCAATTTCTACAGGGCAATAATAACAAAGAGGTTAGGAACTCACAGTCTTCTGCTGACACGTACACTTCACACCACGTTAAAGACTCCCCACAAATTCACCCCATTTTCCATTTAATTTCCTTAGCAGTTAAAATCCTTTGATGTATACCACCAATTGTCAGACGCCACAAAGTTACACCATGAACTGTCAAAACACTGGGCGGAATGGGGGCCTTTTCATTCAGAGGTGACTACGGTAAATCAGACGTATAAATGCTCTGACCATGATGTTGAAAATTGTAAGACGCGTGTGCTGACATGCATGCCCCCACCCCCCCCCCCCCCCCAAGAGATGAAGCCTGCTAACCGCTAGCTTCTCTAGTTGAAGCAACTTTAGCAATGACAGCACCATAACAAAGGCGCAGTCTATTTTCTCCACACGCAAACCGCGATCAAAAAGCCACTCACAGCCACAAATATAATGCTCAGAACAACACCAAACGTCATCAACAGTACAAACAGGGTCCCGGCCCATAATACGAGGCACCAAACATCTGTTAGCTTAGCGTGGTTTCTGTTGAAAAGAGACAAAAACAACTCACCCACTCCTCCAGTTATACTGTAGCTACTGCAGCAACTCTCCGCGTCCAGGCACCGACGTCCGAGACGGACTAGCACAAACATTTCAGCGGCCACCGGCAGGCCGCACACTTCCACTTTTATCCTCCATTTCCTTCAGCTCTCTTCCGTAAACTCAAACTGATAGTGGTGTCCACATAGACTGTAAAAAGCGGGTGTCCATCGAAATGAAACTAGTCCGTACCGTGTGAGAGTGAAGTAGAGTCCCGCAGCCCAAGGATGAAAATGTGTGATTATTATGAAATGCAGTCAAAGCCCCTATGTAGCTTGCGGCGCCTATCGGTTTATAAAAGTTATTATCGAGTGTTCACAGGGAAATGAACGGAACTGGGCATTTCTAACTTTAGATATTTGCGGGAGAAAATCACGTAAACAAGCGCGAGATTAGACGTGACGTCACACGCGAGATCAAGGACGACGTTTGTTGCCGGAAGAGACTGCCTGTAACATCAACATAACATAACATAGTGAAGCAGACATCAACACGGCTGAATTTATGCAGTTTGAGAACAACAACGACTGGTTTCATTTCGATGGGCGCCAGTTTGAGACCGAGTTTACCTAAGATGAGCTGAAGGAAATGGAGGAGAAAAGTGAAAGAGGGACAGCTGCCCGGTGGGGTCTAATGCTGGGGAGGTGAAGTGGTCATGTGTGGTCAGTGGGTGCCTGCCAGTGGAAGTCGGACTCGGGTGTATTTTGTCGGTGCCTGGACGCGGAAAGTTGCTGCTGCGTATAACTGGAGTAGTGGGTAAGTTGATTTGGTCTCTTTTCAACAGAAACCACGCTAAGCTAACAGATGTTTGGTGCCTCGTATTATGGGCTGGGACCCTGTTTGTACCGTTTGGTGCTGTTCTGAGCATTATTTGTGGCTATGAGTGGCTTTTTGATCGCGGAGAAATAGACTATGCTGTTTGTTATGGTGCGATCTCTGCTAAAGTTGCTACAACTAGAGAAGCAGACTTCATCTCTGGAGGGGGGGGGTCTAACTCGGTGTCACGGTCACCATGGGTTAAATTTACGCCGGAATATCCCTTTTAATTAATCATGATAGCTTCTGTTGATGTAACATTTTGAGGTTACTGACTTCTCTGGGAAAAGGCCAAAAACAATAAGCTCCACCTGAGGAACTCTCACAGTGCAGACTCCATATGCCAAACTTAAGTCATTTAGATTGGTAGCCCTGGCCAGAGTTTTGGACCCTGGCCCAAATCCGAGGCCAGCATCAACCTAAATCAATAGTGAACCTGGCGGTATTACTATATATCATATTCAAGTAGTGTGGGCTGCCAGACAGACTACAGAACCACACATCAAATAAATTTAGGGAAATTTGTCCCTGACGCACAACCTCTGTCTCCAGACTTTGCACCACAAAAAGAAGAGATAACAAAAATGTCAACATACAGGGAAATAATACTTTATGCTACTGAACAAATCAGTGACGCTCTACGCTGATTTCTTCATTATGGAAGATGAAGAACTGGACAAAGCAATATATGCAAGACAAGAGTCCTGGGGTGACATTGCTCCACCTAGAGAGGCCATAAAGCTGGATTACTGATCCACCTCTTGTTGTCACTTATATAGATCAGGGTGATTACATGCATAATACATGAAGCCAGCCAAGCACAGTTTCTCTCTCTGAACATGCCTCCCCAAATCTAACCTGTACCCGAATCATTCTCCCTTAACGCAATCGATCAATAAAGGCATCAGCTCCTGTCCAAGAAATGTATTACAGTCAGTTCATCAAAATGGTCATCAATAGATGAAGCTGGAAAGCTTTTCATTTACTGGTCCCCTGCTGTCTAACAAGCTCAAAACTACACTGTGGTCCAGTTGGAAAGAAACCATTCAGTTTTCTGGCTTCAGCTGAAATTCCTGTTGAACTGGGAATAGAAGTAAATCTCCCATTTCTGGGTAGCACTGACAATTCACAAGTAGGAACGGTCTGTCTTCTTGCCTGCCTGACAGATCTTTCACACTTGTTGGTAGTTGTTACAAAGGAGAAACACACACTCTAAAGCCACATACAAACCCAATCAACTTGTAAAATATCACAAAAATAAAGTATGTAAGAAAGCCATTGTTGTAAATCAGAGAGAAAGATTTAGACTGATTAACAGAAAATTAATCAGAATTACTGTTTAATCATTTCTGCCATTTCCAATGAAAATGTCACATTTGCCTTTCAAACATGATGATTTGACCAAAACAAAGCAGACTGAATATTTCTGACCATTGGGTTATTGGTTGACAAAAGTCCCAATAGCATCCTGGGATTTAAGCAGACCTTTTTTTTTTTTTTTTACCATTTTCTGACATTTTAGAGAAAAATTTATAAATCATTGATTGAGAAAACTGTTGCCAGGTGAATTCATAATGAATGTAATCATCTCTTTCTTTGAGTCAGACTGTGTTCCATTAGTCACTGGTTCTACATCTTTGTTCAATAGACGCTCTGAAATCTCTGTTCAGCTTACATAGCCTAAAGGCCTAAAGCATTTAGTCTCAAAAAGTTAATTCCTCCTTTTGCCAAAAGCAACAGAAAAGCGATCGATGCAATGGCCATCACAAACTGGAATCTTGTTTCTGTTATTTTAAGCTTTGTGATAATTTTATTTATAAGTCTAATTGGTTTACTGATTAGTCACAAATGACATGCAATCTTAGACGAACGTGCCTACTAAGTGATTTAGTGTTTTAAAATATCATTTTTACGATGAAAGCTTGGTGTACGTGAGCTGGATGGTTTGAATATCTACAAGTTGTCTCTTAATGGCCTACAATCAAATGCTGCAGGGGCTCACACATCATCAGTAAGTAGTCTAAAAAGTTGCTGAATGTTTTCCAGTGGGTTCCAATAATGAACCATTTTGCTGTCACACTAAAGCACCCCTAACCCTCACTAAACGACTTTTTTTCTGTATTTCATTCATATTGATCAAAGAACCATATCCAGTCTTATTTCAGATGTTTATTTGACAGTTGCCAGCAGTTTCTGTGGTTGTCAGACTCACATATGATCAACCTGTTTGTCCTCACTCCCCTTTAATCCTCTGAGGCCATAATCGATATGTCCCTGGGAGACCTTTTTCCCTCTCCCTGCCACTCCACCTTGAGACGCAGTGTGAATTTAAAGGCCACAGCCGTGTGGCAAGGGAAACACCCGCTGGAAAGGAACACCCACTCACTCACTCAATCAATTCAAGGCATATAAATCAACCACTGAGTTCCTTACTTAAAAGAGTGGCCCATAACACGCTACTCGTAATTTTAATATTTACAGTCCATTAATCCAGAGACACAACCTTTTGTTTTAACATAATCATTAATTCTAATGACAGGTTACAGGTGCATTCACTACACACCATCTTGCTTTTTAATACGTCACACTAATGCTCATACCCAGTCCTCACCAACACCTGCTCTTAACCTGGATAGTGAAGTCTGAGACACCACACTGTCTATATCCCTCTTTGTCCCTCAGCAAGAAAAAAGGTAGCTAGCAGCTCTGGGAGTTGCTGCTTTGGCTCAGTGGTGCTTTGAGGTAAATGTTATGTTATCATGCTCATAGTGACAATGCTAGTGTGCTTGTGTACTGTTTACCATGTTAGTTTAACTTGTCAGCATACCAGCATTTGCCACACTAATCATAAGGGACAGCTGTCAGTGGCCTCATGTCACTGGTGTTTGATCATTTTTGACCAAACGATGGTGCTATTCAAAAAATTCATCAAATGGAGAGCACGAGTGTTTGTGGCAATAATGAAATGTGACAATTGAATGTTTGTTTGTTTTTTATATATTTTTGGGGCTTTTTTGCCTTTGCAGTGAGGACTATAGCCTCAACACATGGGGCGGGTGCTCTACCAACTGAGCTAAACACCGCCCCGTGACAATTTAATGTTAACTCGCCTTCCTGGGTTCTGATGCACAGTGAGCTAAAACCACATCCAGTCGCTGTTTACTAGAAATAGCCATCTCAAAGCTAGTTTCAACTGAAAGACAATAGTGTCTAAACTAGCTATCTTAGATAAACTAGCCTACTTTAAAGGGATAAATTTGCGTATTGCCGTAATCACTGTAGGTTCATAACTTTAATTATCGGTGCATGCTGTTTTTAGATCGGCAGGGCAGAGACGTGAGCTGCTCAGCGAACACAATGGTACAGGTCCCCTGTAACTCATCAAATAGGCTACACACAATCTGACAACTCCAAAACGCTCTCATGGACAAATTGTAACCTGCACATTCGCCACACTATAAGCATGTAAAATTATGTAACATGTGGCTGGAATGTTACTGCTACGCATTTGCCTTGAAAACAAATCTGTCTTGTATTGCTATACATTTTTTGCTGAGCAGCTTGCGTCTCTGCTCCGCGGATCTCAAAACAACATGCACCGATAATTAAAGGTAGGCCTAATAGGCGATTTTGCTAAAATGTTCAACTGTCCCTTTAAAGGCAGAAAATCCCAGTATTTCAACTTTGTCTGGTTCTACTAAAGTTTTTACTGTGAACTTGGCTCAGTTGCCATATAACTTGCTAATTGGTAAGCTAACTGCTAGCATCATACAGTCCACAACCTGTAAACTATAGCAGTTGCTGTGATAACAAGGTCACCGGCCACATGACTACAGGGACTTGTGTGTCCATTAAATAAACATATCCCTTTAATATTTGTACTGGGAGTCATTCATTCTGTGGAGGTCAGACTTTTAAGTGACCTCACTGAGCGTCAAGTTCAACCACAAAAAGAAAAGGAAAAAAATGGAGCATTGTTGTAGCCTACAGACTGTGTGTGAAGCCATATGGGTTTTTATTTCAGACCACACAGTCATATAGTCTGCTCTCACTGGCATATTGTTTTACTAGCCACGACCCCCTCCTATCCACGGATGCTGCTGCTGCTGCTGCTGCCACACATCCCCATACAGTTGTTGTCCGTGTGTGGTGAGATCACATTATCTCACATCACAGTGAAATGAAAAAAGAGAAAAGAAGAAAAAAAGGCTCCTCCCACTCTGCCTTTTGCTCTTTCACACCCCTCCTCCTCCTCCTCCTTCTCCTCCCCTCCCCGGAGCTCGGTAGCAGCAGGTGTTATTCCCGTATAACCTGAAGATTTAGGTGGTCATTAGCATTACCTCTTAGCCCCGGAGAGTTATTTATGCTTCACGGCAACAGCAGGGGGACACGAGTCGAGTGTGTTTGTGGGCACCCGAGGAGAGGAGGAGAAATCACGCCTCAAAAACACGTGGGAGAGATTACTCAAATATGCCTCCTTTGTACCCTCTGTACCCCTCTCTCGCTGCTGCACGGCTACCCAGCCCCGATAGTAATAAACTGCAGCCCATATCGTTAGTATTTGTGCAGGATGTCGGAGGCTGTAAAGCCCCATTAACAACCTATAGAAGACTTGGGTTTCATTGTAGCTAAAGGCTTTGACCTTGTGTTATGTTGCCCTTTTAAGTAGGCTATTGTAAATGTCCACAACACTAACAAGACAAGCCTGTGCACACCGGGATTTAAAAAAAAAAAAAGATGCACATGACAAAGTGGCACTGTCTACAATAGATTCACAATTAATCGTTCACGGTGCATTGCAATAAATGCAGGATTGGGCAAATGATAAGCATCCTCCTAGGAGGCAATTAACTGCACTGATATTACATAATAACAGCCCACACTTTCCATCAACATCACCGGTCCTTTGCCAAAGAATAGGGCTGTTTAAAAAGAGGGTGACAGTACATCCCCACCTTTTTAATGTCAGGCAGTCACCTCAAAGAGAAGCAGCGGGTCACAGATGAAACACCTTGAAACTGTCAGGATGCTCTTCGCAAAGAGTGGCAATTCTTAACTGGATCTTACCTTTGCTATTGTCCTCTTCCCTGTTCAGATACATGGCTGTTATTTCACTCCGAGGCTGATGCGATGCGCCTTGTCTCAATTATTGTTGGTACTCCTCTCTGGCGTGTATCGTGAACTCCGCTGATGTGGTTTGTAGTAGTAGCTGTTTGTTGTTTTGTTGCTCCTCAACAGCCTCTCCTCTCCTCCTAGTGGATAGGTAGGCTAGCCAGTTTCAGACTCTCTCTCTCCCTCTCTCTCTTCCTCTCACACACTTACTCTCCCTCTCTCTCTCCCTCCCTCTCCCTCTCACACACTTTCTCTCTCTCTCTCTCTCTCTCTCTCTCTCTCTCCCTCCCTCTCTCTCTAATAACCACCGGTTCACTGTGGCTCAGAGGACAAAATGGGGAAAAGTGACTTTTGCAGCTGGGTGAAGAAGTCCTCCCCTCCCGTTTGATCTTACTGCCACTAGCATTGATTTCTGCATTGACTGATCAGTTTAAGATATTGCTTTACATGTAGGCTGCCCAGAAGTGCAGTGACAGCCCCCTAACAGGGCTTACTGTAAACATGAGCTGATGGAAATATTTGAATGAGGCATAATGAAAAATATCACATTGGGATTACCTATTCATTTATCAGTCATGAATTAATCTTAATGCTAATAAAGAGTACTGGGCTATATATCAGCAAAATGTCATTATGCAGAAGTGTTATAAGATTATATAGGCTACTGTAATGCATTTTTCTAATTAAAGTGGTGTTAAATTACTTATTATTATTCACAAAATGTAACATAAAATAAAACAATAGAATTATAGAGGCTGTCATGATAGAAAGTGCTTTATTATGCCTGATTCATGAATAGGTAAGTAGCATGTTAATGTTGGTCCTGGTTGGTTTATGTGGAGCTAATTTTAGCTGTACTGCTGCATGAAATTCATCATATTTCATGAGATGAAAAAAATTAATTACCAACTATTTTGGTAAGTCATTTACACAAAAGACCTAAAAGTGACTAGTTCCAGTCACTCTGAGGTAAAGACTTGTGGGGTTTTGTCTGATTTACATAATCACAAAATGAATATTTGGGCTTCAGGCTTTTGTTGAGATAAAAAAAAAAAAGACATATGAAGTAAGGCCATAGTAACAAGCACTATAAAACAGTACAAGTACCTCAAATCATACTTACTCTCAGTACTTGAGAAAAATTGACTTAATTACGTGCCATCCCTGTAACTCTTACCACAATATAGATAAGGCAACAACACGCTGTTGTCTGACATGTTTTAATGACTCAGTTAATAAAGCCTGATGATCGCTCTCTGCTCTAGCATCACTGAACACTGATATAAGGAAGAACCCATCTGGTCCTGTCACTTGCCCCCATGCCCCCCACCTGCTGCTGCATATCCATATCCATATCCATATCCATATCCATATCCCCCTTCCCTTATATACAAATGGGCATCAGATGGTGTTGCATTCAGGGCACTGTGCAAGTTTATCGACCACATTATAAGGCATAGGCCAGAGATTAAGAGCTCTCAAGGAGTAATTGGGTGTGTCCTCTGCCAGGTTTTGATGCAAGGTGATGTGGCTGCAGTGGAAATACTCCCCAAATTAGATGCAGAAATGAGATGTAGATTATTTTACCACTCAGTATTCAGGCTGTCTTACATCACACATAAGCAGCCCTGTAAGTGGAGAAGGAACAATTTGTCCATGACCTTGACTTAGTCCTAGAAAAATCCAGTCAGAAGGCAATTTAAAACACTTTCTTCAATCATTTTTCCTTCTTGTTCTCAGCAAATTTCCAATTTGTGGTGGGACTTCTTGTTACTTTTAGCTGGTAGACTGAGACATGGGGTATTATAAAATAAATGGGATAAGTTAACCATAGCACAAAGCCATACCGGCATTTGGTAGAAATGGTTATAAATACAAGTAATGTAATGTCTTTATTGCACTTCACAGCCTTTTGGTAGTGCCTGGGTAATAAATATTCAGGTTTTTCTTACACGCTTTGCAAAACAGAAAGCTAATATCCCATTCAGTCATGTGACTCTCTGATATCGCAGATTACAATTCAATAGGATATGAGTAGAGCTGCACTGTAGATGCAAATGCGGCGAGCATTTGCAAAACCACAAGTAACAGTTTGCCTGCGTTTTGTCAATAGAGCCGGGAAGGTCATTTGCTCAAAGCATCCTGCAGTGATTTCCATTTGATTATATTTTGTTTTGCACTGCGCTCCGTGCTATTTGCTCACTATTGAGAATCTTTTGCCATTTGTTAGGAGAATTCTCTGCAGACTAATTTGACCACTGTCTATTCCCAGATTTTCCCCTCCTGTGCTCCCAGCATCATTGTGCCTGTCACTGATGCATCTGTCTCCACTGGTATCTATAAATACCCCCTTCTCTCCCCTTCAAAAACCTGATTCCCATTGATTTAGCGACCTATATACACATCACCACTATCCCCTCCCTTCCTCCAGCTCTCTGCTCCTTCTATCGATGGTCCTTTACTGTCCCCACCTCTTGATTTCCCCTTCACCTCCATCAGTCTCTCCCTTTCAGCTCAACTTTGGCTACTACCTCTTCCTGCACCTTCTCCTCTCCTCTCCCAAGAAAGCATGGAAAGCTAATAATAGTTCATGGTGGAAGCTTAAGTCATGACACATGAAAGGGATTTGAAGGTGCAGAAAACAGTGGCTGGTGCTGCTCACTCCTATATTTCAAAGTGTTGTCATTATAGTAAACTGAGCCTATGGCTAATCTCTTATGTGTGTAAACACTGGAGTAGATGGCGTGATGAAAGGAGTCTTCTCTCAAAGAGCCACAAAATTCAATCTGAATCAGGCTGAAATAAGATCTGGGCACAACAGACGTATAGAAAGACGGCAGTGTGTGTGTGTGCGTGTAGGGTTATATGAAGGTGCTATGATGTAATTATGCTGCAGGGAGCTGCAAAATAGCACCTTGGAAACTAATGCTATAAACAGTTACGTTGAATACATTGCAAACAGCAAAGGATTAATAAAGAATAACCCTGTCACAGCATCAGTTCTGCTGAAACGTGCAGGAATCGTGTGGGATTTACAACCACAAATATTCAGCGAAAGCCTCACCAAGATTATATAATATTCCATATTCCTGTCTGTCGTGCACCTCACAAACACACAGGAGCACAGTGTTTATCAAGAAACAACAAAGACCACAGGCAAAACAAAGAGGCACATCTGTGTATAACGTATATATCACAGCTGCAAGAGACAGGACCGAGCAGGGCTGAGGATAAGGTAGCTCGACAGAGAGTGAGATCGGAGTGCATGATTTACTGCCACATCCCCCAAGCTTAGCACACACCTGTAGTATATAGCAGTGTTGACACTCTTCCCACTCCCACCATGCGGAGGATCACGGCTCTACCGCGACCCCACAGTGACACCTGGTGGCTCGGCAAAGGCAAGAAAAAAAGAATCGCCATCACAAAGAGGCTCAGCTGTTCTTGTGCCCCAAGGAGCCACAGTGTCATCCTCATACTCCTCAAAACATCGCCCTGCTGTTTGGGTTTCACAGCAGCACTGCTACAGACAAGAAAAGAAAAACACAAAGCACCGTCAGTTCTTGTGTATTTTGTCACACGAGCACCAGACCTTGAAAGCAGATGCAGTGATAGAGCGTATAGAAAAGGACAAGAGGTGTAACCCTCAGCACAGACGACTACATCGGGTGATTTTGAGGACAGTCAGTTTATTGAACAGCAAATTGTGACAGGGAACACAATATTTTATGTTTTTTTTTTTCCATTGCATTGTAAACAATGTCTCGGACTGTGTCATTCACCATATATTCATAGACACCCTCAATAACATGTTGTATATGGGGAGTGGGGGTGTGGGGTGTGGGGGTCTTTGTTTCTTTAAAGTGCTATAATGCACAATTCCTCTTGGAGGAAGAGAACAGAGGCCGTGAGGAGAGCTCAGACCCCAGAAGGCCTCCAAGGTCCCGGTTGCATTATTCATACATTGTGTGTTGTGATTGTTGATTGACAGGTTGTGTTCAGTGTTTGTTTTTTTTCTTCTGTTTATTCTTTTATGGTGTTGTGTGTGTGTGGCTTCTACTTATTGCATATCAGTGAGCTGGTTCATGAATTTTTCAGTGAATGTGTAAAGCACAAATCTTTAGATTAAAATGTAATAAACTCTTCACTATAATTATAATACATCTCAATATCTAAGTTACATTCTTATATCTGATTCATTTAAAATATGTAGGCGATATACATTTTGAGACTAACTGCTGATGGGTAACATAGTGGACACCATCACATTATGGGTCTCCTATTGTGACCTTTTGTCTCAGCCCTATGGATCAAGTTTTACAGACATAGATAAACTTTCTTACAAGACAAAAAAGTTAATTTCAATCAACATCTCCACTGAAATAAATCAGGCTTTGATCCATTTCTGCAAATGCAGCACATAGGACTCTGTCTGAGTATTGAAAGTGGGCCATGTGGTCTCTTGTGCCAAATAATCCTTTGTGCTTGCTTTGATTGTATACACTCTACTACGTCATACATTTGGTGTTTAGAGCTCCTCTGCGTTAGCCTGCACCCCCGGTTGTGGGTGCTGGGGAGAGTGGACGGCAGAGGAGTGTGACACACAGAGGGAGGGGAAGGGGAGAGAGCATGGGTCTGACAATCAAAGAGAAAAATACCGCAGTGTCACACTAAGAAGTTCACGTCAACTACAACACTACACAGTCAGACACACACACACACGCACATACATAACTGAATGCACAAGGTCAGAGAAAATTCACAGCTGGGTAAAAACAAACTTGAGTTGCACAACATTTTTCAAGATTCAACCAAAACCGGATCAAATAAAAATAAAATAAAAAAATAAAATCAAGGAGGGGTGGTGGGGATTCGGTGTTCAAAACAAATCAGAACAATAATCTCAAAAACACAAAAAATAGGCATTATGATCACAATAACAGCATAAATGAGATGAACTGGCAATCGGAATGTCGAAAAAACTACAACAGTAATTCATAAAGACGAGCTCACACGAGCAGGCAGGTCTTTCTTTTTCTTTTCTTTTTTTTTTCCATTTCCCCCGTGGCTCTGCTTGTCATCTGTCAACATGGCTGGAGGTGCCAGTCGATGTCTGGCAGATCTGCCGTCCCTCCCTGACCTATGGCTTTCAGTTAAGACATTGATAACGCTGTGATACGCTAGCATGTAATTCAGCCAGCACAGCCTTGGTCGTATTGCAGCTACGTCATGAGAGAAGCACCATTCAGAGAGACAGATGTCAGACATGCAGTCGGGTGTCAGCAGGTCCCTACTGGCCTTGTCCAGAGTGTATTTCATTTCCAGAGCTGTTCAAAGCAGTGCCATAGGTCGCTCAGTCAAAACTAACTACATTTGTGTCATCATCATATGATGCTTCATTTGGTCCTTGTTAATAAAACAGCAGGAATCAGGACAATGAGCCGACCCACGGACATAGCCAGTAGCTTGGGAGAAAAGGGCACCTTCAAAACACCATCCTAGATCTACACTAGTGTTCCCCTTTGCATACAGTAAAAAAAAAACCTCATCAATATGCTGCATTTAGGTTCAAATGAGGCTTGTTGCATTAAAACACGTTCCTTCATTTGATATGTCCACATCATCATAACATAAAATCACCACAATATGGATTGAGGGGGGAGCTGGAGAGGTAGGTGTGCAAATAAGCCATCATGTACAAAATAAACCATAAATCCTAAAACATAAAGTTCATATCATCTGCATATGTACAATATAGTTAAGGTGGACACTTTGACACAGAAAAAAAAAAACGACACATACAAATATATAGTGCTATACTGCCAATAGAAAGGAATATTCATAAATATAACTCACTCCCACAAATGATAATACACTGAAAAGTTGCATCGCGCATTTACAGTGCAACAGTACAACCGACGAGCTGCTTGAACGGTGGGAGCGAGGAAGGAATGTGATTGGGTAATACACGTCAAAGTCACCTTGATCTCCGGCGAGATAAACCAATGGCAGGGCTCTCAGTGTTGTGATGCATAAACACGACAGGACAGGGCTGCTTTCCCCAGCAGCTTAAAGCAAACAAAACCTCTAAAGCAAACAAGCAGAGATGTTTGGTAAAAACCATAGAACACTAAAAAAAAACACATTGGTCTAATTTTGTGATACAGAAGGGTTTTTCATTAGCTCTTTGGGTCCCGCCACTGAATTCAAGTTTGGAGAAAATCATTTAAATAGAGTGTTAGCTCATCTGTAAACAGTGAGAATTAGGTCTGGATCTAAGGGGACATGAGCTACTCCAGCTAAGGTCTTACTCGCTCCACAGTGGATGACTGTACTCACGAGGCCTTGGCAGGTGTTGACTATTGACTATTCATCAGCCCTATTATATCAACTGATGATCTGGTATTTTAGTAAAACCGTGTTCAGACCCTTCGGTGATGATAACTAGTGCTTTCATCTGAATTCACAATGAATTGCAGAAGAAGGAGGAGAAGGACAGACTGCCTCTGCACTGCTCTGTGGACTGAAATCTTAAAACGCACCGCACTTTGGGACACAATCCAATCAGTGATGTCACAGCAGGTGTTTCCATCCTCCCTCACAGGCAAAACCCCTGCTGTGACATCACTGATTGGGGTGTGGCCTCAAGTACAACACGTTTGACAATCTGAACCCTAAGAAAAAAGGAGGATAGAAGTATATAGAGGCCGGGTTTTTTTGTGTGTGATTCTGTGTGTTAAACAATGTGCACATGTACATTGGGAGTGGATAATGTCCGAATGTTGTGCACTGTCTCTTCAGTTTAGTGTGTGACCAGGATACAGAGCTGTTTCACAGAGGCAAAACAGTGGAAGCATTGTGGTAGCACTAAATATCAGATGGAACCTGATCTACTTAAAAAGCCAAGGCAATCAAAGTCTGCTTGGAGCTGAATGGCTGAGTTCATTACAACCACTTACAGGAAGGGATGTGGCTTCTCAGGAAAGATCAGAGGGGGTGTGCTGTTCTCACATCAACACATACCCTGGCTCTTTGTCTGAAACAGAGGCATATATTTTACTCTTCCTCTTTGTGTGCTATGTTCTTTTAAAATCTTTGTCTCAAAATATTAATAGGGTATGGGCATTTAATTTACCAATTAAAATGTTATTATATTTAGTAGATCACTCTGTTATTTAGAGGCTAATGCTGTTTGATTAAAAGTACTGCATGCAACCAAGAGGCAGTACTACTACAGTTCTACTCTGAAAATCAAACAATCATATTTCACAAAGCATTAAAATGTAATTATAAAGTAATATTCCTTTAAAACTTCGACTGATATTTGTGGCTTAATTCCCAGAGAGCTAGCTGAGCTTGCCTACTGGAATTGTGTGTGCCACCACAGGCAGCTTGGCAAACAAAGGCTCCCTCTTAAAGAATTTCAACATTCAACACAACAAATTTGAAAACAAAAATAAATGATTGGTCGTTGCTTCGACCCATCGAAGAAAAAAAAACCTTCTTTTAGAATGAGATGAATCCTCACGCAGTTGGTGTAACGCATTATGGGAGGGAAAGGCAAAGAGGAGGCGTTCCTTAGTTGTCTTTTTTAGGCAAGAAGCTGAGGATAAATTCACCGACACCCAGGAAGTAGATCACCTGGGCGATGCCAAACAGAGGTGCAATCACCAAGGCTCGACAGTAGGCTCCCTTCAGGAAGGCTCCTGGACCCTCATTACGCATGATTTTCCTGGAGAGCAAAGGAAGGCTCATTATACGAACTGAAAGATACGGCGAGCAGTAGTCATGTGTCATGGGGAGGAACACTACACACACACACACAGACACACACAAGCAGTCTCACACATGAAGCAGCAGGGAAGACATAATGAGGTCACCTGATACAGTCAGTCACTCCACTGTAAGTGTCTTCTGTGCTCGCTCTGTTCAGAGACTGCAGTCGAGTCTTTATCACTGCAACACAAAGGTCTCAGGTGAGTATATAACATCAAATGTCAGTGCACGCATTGCCGTGCGCTCAATTTTGAAGGTCTCGCTGCTAGTGCTCACCGTCGACGGGGTTGACGGCGACGGCAGCCGTGCTTCCCGCGAGGCAGCCTGATATAAACGACACGTAGAAAGGAGCGGGGCCATCTGCACCTCGTTTGCCCAGCTGATTCAGATTGGCAAACAGGGGGAAATAGATGATGGAGAAAGGAACATCCCTACAAAAAACAGAAAAGACAGGTGGTCACAATAAGCATTGTTACAGCTGGTTGCTAAAACTATTGCCAAACCTGTTTTACCTGAGCAAGGTGGCACCAAGGCCTTTATACAGCCCAGCGATGCCCTTTTCACTCAGTAATTGTCTTGTGAGCTGCATGGCTGTCGGGGACTTCGTCTCCACAGTTCCTGCTGCCACCGTCTCTGGCATCAGCTTCCTCTGAGCCGCTGGAGAGCACAAGACACACAACATTTATAAAACCACAATCACGGCTGAAACCTACTCGACAACAATGACGATGATTACATTGTGATAACAGGAGGTATATGGGCAGACATTTTGAATTCATAACAGTGAGAAGACACAGGGATAAAGCAGTTGTAATCTCTGACATGGCCACATGAGGCCACTGTTTCTCTAATTTACAAAATGCACTTCATTCTTTGCCACACACCACCATCTGGATTTCATTTCCTCTTACCAATGCGTCCAGCATCTTGGAGCTGGATTTTCAACATCTCCATAGGAGTTGTGACAATAACCTGAAACAAAGAGAAAGACTCAGGTAAGAGTGGCAACATCTGAATACATCAACTGACCTTTTCCTTTATGTGAATGGAGGTAATTTGAAAGTCCAGAATTAAAGGTTGATGAGTACTGAGTGTGTCATCCAAAACATGTCTCCAGTTAAAATCTACTGGCAACCATTAGCTAAATGTCAACACTTGTTTTTCCTCTGTAATCCACATAGTAGTAGCTAGTTAACTGGATTAAGGGTGAGATGGCCATGTTCTCAGCTGCAATCTTAATCCAAGGTCTGCTACACTTAATCTAATCACGTTCCTCGGGCTTGAAGCCTTTGCCCTCATTGACAACAAGCATTTCCCTCTGACTCACTCACCAAGCACTCTCTCAGTGTCTTATCTGATCACTCACATCTAGCTGCCAGTGTATCGCCTGCTAACAGCGGCAGCATGTCTGTAATTAGACAACATTTATGAAAGTGGAACATTACAGGTCACTTTCGGACCGCATACAACAGTGGAAATCCTCAGAGACAAACTGCAAGCATGTTTCTGCAACTACCACCTCTTGTTTAAATCGTGTCTAATTTCTTGCTGGAGGCAAAGCACAGATAAAGTAAATGAGGCAATGGCTGAGGCCCAGTGGTTTGTACGTGAGAAGACGCTGATGATGCCAAAGGCGGCAGCTCCAGATGGAGAACAGGAGGATGCAGTTAAAAAGAGCATCTCACTCACCTGGCATGTACCTGCCCCGCACCCAGCCAGCATCTCTTTGACCAGAGTGAGTTTTCTGAGGAAAAAAACAAAACAAACATGAATAAATAAAAAGCAAGACCAGACAAAACACAAAGCACTGTGACTGACAGCGTGAGACCTGTACAACTTTATTTCCACAGTTGGAGAAAGGAGTTGTCACCACCTGCGCTTGTGATGCTAATCTCTGTCGTCCATATCAACATGTCAGGCATGCGGCCGGATTAATAATTCACAAGGTTGAGCAGCTGAGCCAGACAAGTCAATCATTCATCAGCCTGCATGTTTGTCACCATAGTGATTGAGAAAGATGTCCCCAGAAACACTCTGGTCTATCTACGCAGTGTTCATCAGAGACAGTTGGTGCTCAGTTTCAGCAACATCGGATGATAGTTGCTCAAGTTGTGACGGGCGATAACATTACAGGCAGATTTAACTGGCTAATGCTGCTGTCACACATACAAGTAATTCTGTATTTTTAAACCAGACAATTAACAAACTCCCGTGAAATGCTGCGTGCCTTGGAGGAGATGACAGGATGGTGGAGGATTAACTGGAGGCTTGGTGAGAATACGGCCGGCTAATGTGTCAGGTTACATGTTAGTAAACACGCCAGTTAATCACAGTGTGAATGAGGGGAGTGGGTGTGTGTCAGTCAGCCTGTCAGCACTTTCATGCCTCACCCATCCTTGGAGAGGTGATGCCTGAAGAAGTCGTTGGCAGCCAATTTGATGGCTTTCTCTGGCGTGACTAGCGTTAAGTTCACCGCCGCTCCTGGGAGGATGAAACAGGACAGGGGACGAAGGAAAAGAGAGAAACAACAGAAAAGAAAAGAAAAGAAAAAATAGAGGGAGAGAATGAGGCAATCCATGAAAGCTTTTTCCTGAGAATTGTCTGTCAACTGTAATCCCTCAATTTGATGTCTGCAGCGTAAAGTACTGAATCTGATGCTACTGAACACACATTGATCTCAAGAGCCTCCTGTCAAAGTGAAAAACTTACCTCGATACATCCCAAAATACCCCTCTGACCGGATGGTCTTAATAAGGCAATCTGACCTGAAAGAAGAAAACATATCAGTCAGTATCGTCCTAAAAGATTCAGCTGATTAACTGGGTGACACTGCTGATTAAATTATAATAAATAATCTGTCAGTGAGTTAAAAGATGTGTTCATGTGTAAATGTAAAATACAGAAATTTCCTACATGCTGGTGTAAAGGCGACATCCATTTTGCTGGTTTTGCAAGCGAGTCTTGGCCAGGTCAATGGGAAACACACAGGTCACTCCGATCAGGCCAGCGATCCCCCCATTGATCAATTTGGCAGGCAAACTGCATGAAGGTGATGATCAAAGATGACACGACAAAGTTATGATGATATGAAAGGCCAGAAGATGAAAACAAGTACAAAACAAGTTCTGTTAGTAGTGGTTGCATATTTATCTTTACCTGATCTGCTTGTCAGCCATTTATCTCAAGCCCCGGCTGGTCAAAGTGCTGGTCAATCTGTCTGTTAGCTGGTCGGTCGGTGGTTGTCCTTGGGGTACGCTGTTTGTTACAGTAGTGTGCCTGTGTCCAACTAGGCGTGTGCAGTCTGATTACACTTCGTCCACTCGTCTCTTTGCAGGTGATGGCAGTTAAAATGAGGGTCTATCTGTAAAGACACAGCAGGTGAGATGTTCTCATCAGACAGATCCCTCCCAACATAACAGCAGATCAATACACTTGACGCACTTCAATGACGCAGTGTTGTTTTCACAAACATTACAACATAGATTTGCGTTTAGTGACATGATAGTCCACCACCTGAAATACACAGCAAATACTAAATTTAACCCCCAAATCAAAATCAGTTAGTAAACGCAGTTTTTCATTGAATGTTTTCATGATTAATTATTTTCTCAGTTAATAATTTTGCCTAGAAAATATCACAAAACAGTAGAAAGTGTGTACCACACATAGTTCAGTAAAGCCCAAGGTGGCGTGATCAAATTGGTCACATTCAATGTCCAAGGTACAGTAACTTACAAAATCAGCATTCAAACAAGAGCTAGAGGTCATGAAAAACTGGAAGTGCAACCAGCTAAAAGCATGAGCTACATCATACCAGCTTTCCTGTATTGTGATGTTAGATGAAAGTGGGAGCGTGCGATGTCAAGGTGCAGTGTAAAAAAAAAAAGACAATACACAGCACAGATAGAAAAACTGAGAGTATATCCAGCTGATCTTTTGACTCTACTCCCAGGTGTGCTGTGGATAAAACCAAACACACCCTAGAGTTACAGACAGGGTAACAAGCAGGCCAACGCTACTGAGCCCAGCTGAAACCTGCCAACGTACAAGCGGTGTTGCAGGTGAGCAGTCTCACCACCGCTCCACAGCCCAAAGACATTCAGTTTACAGCCACACAGGACCAAGAAAAGCAGTTAACTGTGAACTTGGAGTGAGGGAAGGTTTGTTTTTGTTTTTTTTAATTTTTTCCTTGAAAAAGCAATTATCGAAATAGTTACTTTTTAATATCCATTCCTGCAGTTAATCACAGCGGAGCATAATGAAGTAACATTGCTGACAGCTCCCTCAAAATAGAGCTTTTAGCCATCACTGGAGAGGGATTACGTTCTGCCAAACAAATCTATCACCGCTGCAAGACACGCGTGTCCTTGACAATTCATGTTTTATGCATAAGCTCCTTCGGTGAAAAACCCGAGTCCTGAAGATGAAACTCTCTTCTCTGTTTTTTTTTTTTTTTTGCTAAAACAATCATTTTGAGCAAACAGATGATGTCGCTGAGATGCTCCCTATTTTTGGTACAGTACAGAAAGCCCTCAGTGTGTAAAGATGCTTCCCATTTCCCCTTTCATTCTCTCCACCCCCTCCATCCACCAATCACAACCTGCCTCTGCGTGTGCAACCCGCTCCTCCTCTCTCCTCCTCCTCACCGCCCTCCCCCATCGTTTCCCTCAGTCACGAGTCACGACTCTCAAATGCAGCTTTTCCTCTGTCTCACATCTTTGCTGACTTGTGGGTTTCTTTGTAAAGTGTATATGTGTGCGTAACCTTGTGTGACTCCTATATCGCTAATACCTCGGGTGTCTGCGTGGATGTTTAGGTTTCTGATGATAACGGTATCTCTCTCGCCCATGAACGCAGCTGCGGTGCGGCGTGTTTAGTTTGGATGGGGACTTGAGGCCCTCGCTGGCTGCTCCAGAGGTGAAGGAGGGAGGAGGGAGGAGGAGGAGGAGGAGGAGGAGAGGAGGGATCTCTTGTTGGCTAGGTGCTCTCCTCTCAGCTCTTCATACTTTTCGCAGCTCACCTCCAATCACTCACCCCCCTCTGACTGTTCTTCAACCCCACTGTTGCTCACCCAGCTGGGGCCCTTTAACCCACTTCTTGCACGCTACTTTTGTTTCCCTGTTTCCTGCCACTGACTTCCTCGAGAATATTCACAGAACATGTAACTCTACAGTCAGCACTCTGACTTCTCTCTGAACCACCATCTGCAGAGACCTATGTGCTCTCTTAGGACTGGGAGGGAAATGTATGGGATGTAACCAGCACTGCAGTCTTCCATGAGTCACTCATCATCATCAAACTGACATCTCTCTCCTTCTTTACCAGGCCCCGGGGCTTCACTCTCTCTCGCCCACATCTAAAACCATACAACTGTGTCCACACCAGTCACCAGGGCATGTATTTAACCCTCCGTCACAGCCTGGCTGCAGTGTCTCGTCGTGACAATTGGAGTCTGTGTGGAAAACAACTGTCTCCAGTGTGCAGTGTCCACAGCACAGTGGCATCGCTCGTCAACCAAATCTCCAGAGGATTTATCTTAACTCTCGCAGCACGAGGAAAAATAACAAACTGTCAGGAATCTACAGGGGAAATGGTTAATCCTTTTCTCCAGCCAACACGTCGGTCATTTCATTTCATTCTTTGATTCTCTCAGCTACTATAGGAGCGGAGTTACCTCTGACCAGACACAATGAACATGACAAAACAGTAAAGTGATTAAAAAACGTATTTCTCATAGCCACAGGGGAATCTAAATAAATATCCCTCTTAAACTCACATACACACACACACACACACACACCTTCACCCAGAGGTTATATTTTCAGTTTGTGTCTTTGAAGCAGATAAGAACTGATGAGTAAACAATAGACAAGGTTATTGTGCAACTTTCAGAACCTTGAACCCAAAACTTAAATCAGACACTGGAGCTGCTTGATGAAAGAGTTAGAGCCTGGAAACTGACAGATAACAGCTCTGCTCTGACCCTTGTCCGTCGTTTCAGCTTGGCCAATGAGGCAATAAACAGCGCCTTGCTGACAAATATATATCTGTAGGAGGAACCTTGTCGGTGAGGGCACATGCAGTTCTGCAAAATAAGGTTTTAAAATTCCTTAAAAAATATATAATTGTATTGTTTTTTTAAATAGCAGAGGTAACTTGTAACTACTTATAAATGACTAATAGTCTTTTAATTCTCCAGGGAAAAATCGCCAACATAGTAGGCTATCTTCTATGTATTGTGCACTTTTGGACAATGTGAATGTAAGGCTAACATTAGGATGAACATAACATGTGCCCAAATTAACTTAATTCATTTATTAAATGATGAAATAAATAAATACATTTAATATTGGGGCCCTTGCGTTGGCTCAGTCCTAACAACAGTGGCACTTGTTGGGGATACACTAACAGATTAGTGATTCACTGCTATAACTGTGTGGGAGGCAGCAAAGTATGCATGTGTACAAGGCATATCAATAACAAACAGATGAATAAAACCCTGCAGACACAAAAGAAATCTGGTGACCTGTCTGCCCCAGTTTGTTTACTATGCAAAACTCAATGCAAATTCTGCTCCTGCCACTAAAATCAGCCAGAGGAAAAATGTACCTTTACTTGGCTGCCTCTCTGTGCTCAGGAGCCAAACGGAGTAAAGGTCTTGCTGACTAAATGACAGTGAGTTTGGTGATTGATCAGAGGCTGTGAGTCTCTGTAGTGACAAAGCACTGTTGTAGTCAGCAACTCAACTCACGTGACCAGAGGACAGTTACGAAATGAATATCACACGGGCCCTTTCCTCATTAGAGAAGAGGCTGTTGTTACTTACCAGTCCATCTGTCTCACATGAACTGGTTTGATTAACTTACACAGGCTGTGGGCTGATCCAGAGGATCCGCAGCACTGTGGCCTGTTTCAGAAACAAGTGTGTTCCTGCAATCCTCCATCAGATGTCATGAACTTCTCTGAGCTGTAAGAGCACAGAGGTCGGATCAAATATAAAACTCAGTCTGTCCACTGTCGCGTCGCCTCTGGAGACATTACTGTTCTTCATTGCTGGGTATTATTCAAGTCTACTGTGCTAGAATAATACTATGAGCTAGTATTACAGATGGCTTACTTTCAGCTTGATATTGTAGCCGACCCGTGTATTATTTGTGAGATATTTGTTGCATCGATTGTTTAGAGAAGGATTCAGTTTCCCACAGTCCATTCACGAGCAGCTCTGTCTCTACCGTCTTCAAAAAACCTGGCATCTACTACGTCATCATGCTTTTTAATAATAACGGTTTATAAGATGTGTGCTATTTTTGGACATCTACAGCACTGCGGAAACAAGGGATGAATTTTTTTGTGGTGTCACAGATAAATCTGATTACTATTCCCTCTTCCCCACAGCATCAGGATTATAAACCTAATACCTACTTATGAAAGCTCTCTCGCAATCTCCATTTACAACCGGTGGAGTGAGAGTTATGATCTGTACATGGCAATGCATTTCCGCTGCTTGTAGCGTGCTTGTACGTACTGCAGCCATTACACCTGCACAGTTGTGCATTGTTGTAAGCATTGGCTGCAGATCAGAAATAAAATGGGTCTAACATTTAGCCAGAAAAAAAATGTCCTTCCTGTGCAGAGAGGTGGTGTAGAGTTTAGTCCCTCCTGACATGATCAGAGGTATCCCTGATGGCTAAGCCTCTTGAATAAACTGGGGGGGTTTCTCTTGTATCTCTTGTTTTGCCTTCATCTCATCTTTCCTGCAGCCTAGATTGGGAAATAATAACACATTGTACGTTAATTTACCTTAGAAAGAAAGCCTAATGTGGTATTAAGGCATTTGGTTACAGTGTTCAGGTTTCAGATGAGGCCTTGGCACACAGTGTGAGGACACACAGAGGAAACATAGTGTCTACCCAGCATCTAACATTTCCATTCAGTGCACATATACCAGTGACATTTACCAGTCCTAGCCCTTGGGATCTAGCTACACACCTACTTCCGACGCTGACTGAATAAATATTCTACACAAGGTTGTTATTTTTCCTTTGAATGGAAGTAAAGCGATGTTTTAACCATTGCAGCCAAAGAGGTGCAACATTTCAAGTGGAAAGCACCGCATGAGTCACCTTACACCCAAGAATGGTTGGCTTCATCAATTATTACAACGCTGCAGGGATGCTTTATTACTGCTTGGCCCCATGCTACCAATACATAAGCTGTAGAAAAAAATGTAGGAAAAAACATGCATTGTTGCAAAATTGCATGTTCACATTACATCTTACTCAATAGTGAAATGTTCCCTTATGTGAGTGTGAGGCCTCAGCGGGGATGAGGAGGTAAATGCTTTAGAAAAGTGGGTAAAATGTAAATGGCCTCCAGCATTGAGCAATAATAAGGATTTAAAAGGTTTAAAAAAAGAAAGAAAGAAAAAGAGTCCATGTTACATTAGCTTGCTTTTCTGGTGTAATAACCAGGTGTTACTCGCCTGTCAGATGTGAGTAGCTTCACTTTTCTCTACCAATGGAAAAAAAAGGAGGTGGGTACAGTTTAAGTGGGTTTACCCTCCACTACCAACATCCAGCCCACATGATGACTATTACACCCCCTCCACCAGCAGCAGCAGCAGCAGCAGCAGCGCCGCCTCCTCCTCCTCCGTGCTGCTGGGCGCCAGACGCCGGTAGCAGGCGGCCGCGGTGGTCTCACACAGGTCGGGAACATTACGGTAACTCTCCCGGTAATAATGTAGCAACACATCACAACACAAAGGGAGGCAGCGGAGGAGTAACAACAGTCAAAGTTGAGGTGACACGTCCGCCGCCTCTGACATATTAACGAATAACCGTTATACTCCGGTCTAACGGGGAATAGGACACGAGTCGAATGTAACGGTTATCCATTCGTTCTGTTTTAACGTTAATCCGTTCTATCACGGAATATGACGTTAGAATTGTGCACGACAGGCCTAACCGTTCCAGTTCCATCTCCGAACCCCGCACCGTGTCATGATTCCTCCGTATAACGGACAATGATATGCCGCTGATAACGACGCGACCGCACAGTCACATCCCAGTCTCCGGTGCTAGCTGTCTGTCCACGGTACCTTTCCTACATTCCCCCCCCTCACTACGGCAAACGGAGCTCAATATGTCGCCCTACCGTTATTCCCCCAGGTGAGGTTTAACGGCTCCGAGCCAATAACACATTTTCCGAGTAAAGACAGCCGCTGCATCCAAATAGTTTTTTCTCTTTTTTCTCCCGCTGCATCCCAGCGTGTACATACCTTTCACAGAGGCGTCCCCGGTGTTTGTCCTGGTCTGGTCCGGTCGTGGCGTGAAATCAAAGCCTTTACTCTCTGGATCTTTGGCTGACAGACCGACAGCAGCTAACCTACCGGTGTTACTAGCGTTTGAGTCCAGCGGAGGGGAGGTGGAGGAGGAGGTGGGAGTGAAAGCAGGCGAGCAGGGAGGGAGGAGGGAGGAGGGAGGGGGGAGCAGCAGCCTGCCTGGCGATGGGGTAGGGAAAAAAAAAAAACACACAGTGAAGGGATTTAAAGACAGGGGTCCTCTAGTGGTATGTAGTAGAAGTACAGACATTTTTATATGCAGTGAATGTGTAAGGGTGGGGGGGCCGACGTCATCATGACGATTCATCTCAACCCCATGACCTTGAACATAAAAATAGAAAAAATGGCTATAGTGGAAATATTGGGGATGAAGGGTGGGGGGGCAATGCAGTGATAAAGTGTGCGTCACCACTGGACCCTCAGCAAAAAAAGAAAAAAAAGGGGGGAAAAGTGATAAAGTAGCTGACACAGGGTTTTTTTTTTCTTCATATCACAGGTTTATTTACATTCCCTGATACATCACTGGGTTTGTGCTGCAGAGTGGTTGTTCAGGGACCAAAGGCACACAGGGATGAAATTTAATCAACCAGAAAAATGGCCGCCTCCTGCACTTTGTGAGTGTTATTCACTGTCACACACCTGCCAGTGTTTGCTCTGCCTCCTCACTTGGTCCCAGAAGGTACAGGTCAATTATACAGAGGCCATTTCTGCCAAGAAATCAATATAAAACGTTAGGCATGATGAAAAGGAAGACATTACTAAGGAATACGTTCAGTTAGTGCAAGTTAATAAATATACAGCAAGTCACAATGATTAAATACTATGCAAAAACATTTAAACTGAGCCAAAAATAATTACTTTTGAGATACTGAGTCAAAGTAATGAGATAACAAGCAACAATTATAAGAATACAAAGGAAATGTTTGGGTTAAACAAATGCAAATTGACCACGTACTAAGGTAAACTGACTTACGATGATCTTATAAGTGCTTAGCCAATTTTGAAAATATCAAGTTAAAGATTTGACTTTCCATCTCAAAATTAAGATACAAATGATTATTTAAACCAGATCAAAGAGTTGACTTGTGTCTGCCGATGTGACAGCCAAAATACACAAACAAGACCTTGCAACAGGATTACACTACTTTCAAGCCCATCAACATACCAACATTTCAACCATGACTACTCAGTAGTCATTACTACATCATTACATGAGTACTCAGTACTCAATTACACACAACATCAATCAACCATTCCCATCTTCAAACCCAGTCTTCATTTTGATCTCAGTTACACACCTGTCAAGTTTTGCCACTGGATCTTGAACAGCAGTGATTCTATAGAGATGCCTCCCTCTGCAGTAGGCGTTTCCAAGACCGCATTTTGCCATGATGACACACACATAAGCATCAAACATAACCTTTCATATTTTCATTTCCTGGCAGAAATGAGCTGTCACAACACTGTCTTGCAAATTGAGCATTTTGAAAAACTGGAAAGTGAAAAACAAAAAAACAGTTCATCCAGTTTGCTTGTTGTTTCGTTATTGCTCTGTTATGTGAAAGGTGTTTCCAGCTGGGACATGGCTGTCATGATTGTGAAAGAGATTCCATTTTTACCAAGGGACAGTTGTTTAGAGAGCAAGATGAGATGATGGAGGCGCCGAGTAAACAAACATTGGGGCTCAAGTATAAGTCAGCCATCTGCACCCAGCAAGGGCTCATCTACTGCTGGGTTTCACTGAGGGAGGAGCTCTGTGCCTCCAGACCCACTCTCCTCAGTGACTCAGAGTACTTTCTCCTTCCTATACTGACTATGTCCTCAATCTCCTCTGCAAGGTCTCTCCTCTCGCTCTCTATCATGGCAGCCACCAGCCTCGACACTGACCCAGGTCCTGCATCCTTCTGTCCACGCGCCCAGTGGAAAAGCATGTCCAGCACCAAGGCTCCCAGGTTGTCTCTAGAAGGGGGGGTAGGATAAACACAAGATATATCTGTAGTGATCTATTAATGGACTCAAAGAAGAATTACATGTGTGCATTACTAAGTTGAAATCTTATACACAAAAACCACCTTAAACATATGTACATAGATGTTTACATAATGGGTCCAGAATGAGTCATGAGAGATTTTCTGAGCAAGAAGAGAAGGGGTGGGGGGATGGGGGGCACAGATGAGCATCACTATGTGTGTAATCTCCTGCAGTGTCCCAGATGGCTTAGTGATGCCTGACAGTGCAGATTAAAACAATCAAAATTCTCTACCACGTCTCTCCCACTACAGGCTCTCCTTCGGTCCCATAAAAAAATAAATAAACGATGTAAGACACTCCATTTTGTTCCCCGAGAGACTTCGGCTGAGCAAACACACACTGACTACTTCCCACACTTTTGTAGAGATATGAATGTACATATTTATCTGAACCTCTTCTGCAGTCAAGATAGTCAGAGCTGCACCGCGGTGTTAAAATAAACATACAACTGAATCTCAAAATCCCAAGACTAAGTGTAAAATAGCATGTAGAAAAATATAAACTGTATATATATATCACAACCTGCAAATAACCATTATTATGGAATTAAAATAATGAATTTTGAATGAGCAGGAAGTCGTGCCAACCTGTGCTTGTACTGGATGCGTTCCAGCTCCTGGTAGCTTAAGCCAAGATTGATGCCGATGACGTGCCAGTCCTGTCCTATCTGAAGAGAGATGGACAGCAGGTTGGCTTCCGTCAGATAGCCGCTCTCTGGGTCACCCAGGTTCAGGGGAGGATGCTGGAGCTCCTCCATGATGTAACCGCTGTCCGAGTTTAGAGCCTATCAGAAAAAAAGAGGAGGGATAATATATGCAGTGTTTCCCTCAGGTTTTGATGTTATTTATAGCTAGCAGCTAACAACATTATTATGTATCTGGTTTAGATGCTATGGGAGGAACACTGTCCATGTTTTTTTTTGTATTTCTAAACAACATGCACATATTCTGAACGGATATAATGCAATATTTTAAAACAAAATGCATAACAGATTAATACAATTCACACACTGTGTAGAAACCCAACCTATTGTTGTATGAAATAAAGGGATCTGTCACTTCCACTCACAGGAAGTCTTAGAGGTAAAGTTGCAAGCCACTGGCTGTCATGTCCTTTCCTCTTTCGTGCCACTTCCTCTGGCAGATTGTTGGGAATCTCCCCTCTGTAAAAAGACACCTGGAACAGAGGTCCAAAGCATATTGTCAGTGTGTTGTCCAATCAGTACTTACAAAATGATCATCTTTGTAGCTATGTTGTACAATGCAATACATAAATAATTATTGCCTGACATAACATGTTCAGTTTACAACGGTTTTATTTGGGACCAACACTTTGTGTTTTAAATGATCAATTCTGCATTACATTTTGAGGCTGTATTTTCAAAATGCAACTGCAAAATGAATTATTATGTTTTGGGTGTGCTCCAATTTAAAACATGCAACATGATTAAAATAATAATAATAAAAAGTTCTGTGCAACAAACCATTAAATGTTTTAGTAATATTCATTACTGGATTTGCATTTTATTACAGATGGCAGGGTTTCTCCTGTTTTGGTTACATAATGTAGAATATGCTGCACTTCATGTAGATGAGCGATATGTGCTTATTACCGTGGATGAGTCATGTTGCCCTTGCACCAAAATGATCCCTATCTGGATATGCCAGATACATGATGTGGTTTGATTATACATGTTGAAAAAAACAGCTGAATATTATCTCTGTCTTACTTGTCCCCTCACTGGCCCACTCTGACCCTGAGCTGGACAGATGTACACTTCCTTCAGATTCTTCAGACTGGAGTAAAACTCAAAACGCAGTCTTCCCTCCACACAGTCTGGTCTGTCTGCAAAAAACAGGAACACATCATCTCAAGACTTCATATAAATAACTCTTTCAGGGCAATTATTACACAAGAGTAGATCATAAGACCTTGGAAGTAATGGTAACAGGAGAAAATGTTTATTTAAGATAGAGCCTCAAAGAGGACTTCAGACCTGCGCTGATATCTAAGCCCCTCTCAAAGCCGGCAAAGAACTGCTCTCCTTCCAGCAGGTCACACAGGTCTGAAGGCTGAGGTCCATCATACTGCTCTGACAGAGACTGCACTCTGCCTTCCACCTGGACAGGTAGCACCAGAATCACCGATTACCATTTGTGCATCAACATTTCACTGCCACTCACATCCATGATGAAATCAGTTGGATTTAAATTTGGTTGAGGCTGAGGCAGCACATGCAGAAGCTGCTCTGGTGTTAGTATTTCTAATTCAGAGTTAGTGCACAGAAATAATTACATTACAACCTTGTTAGCAGGTAAACACTGGACCAAAACTTGTGAGGGATCAGTCTTCCGCTGGAGGACGAGGAACTGGACCTTAAACTGTTTTAGTTTTTGGTAGACTTTCCTGACCGCCCCACTAACGCAGCGCTGAGTGGTGTACCACAGCCAGTACCTGTAATGGTTGACACAGAGCTAGTGTTGATGATACAGTGTTAATATGTAGATCGGGCCTTCGACGTGAGAATGTAGTGCAGAAACTTACCAGGAGAAGTGAGTTATGTAGAAAATGGCATACACATGAGTGACATAGAGAGACACTTGTGACGTGATGTCAGTCCAGGTTTGGGCAGTGGGGTCTCCGTGGAGCAGATGCAGACAGGTCGTATCGACTGTGTGGCCTGCAGAGAGATGTTAGTAAAGAGAGATGTTAATAAACGCTGATGCATCCAGTTCTAAACATAAACACAAACTAAGATGGCACATGATACCTGTGACTCCAGGTGGCAGGGGGATCTGCACTTTGACAGGCTGCAGGAAGTTTATGTCTGGAGTCTGGGAGAGGCAGAGGAGAGGGCTAACTCTGGCCTGAGGATCGCCACACAACGCTTGTACCTCTGACGCAGAGACCTGCAGCACCTACAGCGACGGGAGGAAACACGAAGCCTTGAAAACCACTGATGATAAAACTGACGGACTGATGTGGATTTTCACGTGTGGTGCACACAGTGGCATGCAAAAGTTTGGGCACCCCTGGTCAAAATGTCTGTTAACGTGAACAGTTGAGCAAGTGAAAGATGAAATGATCTCCAAAAGGAAGGAAGCTAAACATGAGACACTGTTTTGCAATATTTTAAGCAATATCATAGTATTATTTTTGTTTTCTACAATTTTAGAGTGAAAAGGGGAAACAAAGCAGCAGCCTGCAAAAGGATGGGTAACCCAGGAGACTTGAGCTCTCAGATAACTTTGACCAAGGTATCAGACAAGATATTTACTATTTACACGCTGTGATAGTTCCCAAAGATGGGGAGTACTAGGTACTAACTATGCAGGGGGCCCAAACCTTCGCTGCTGGCCCTTCTCCTCTTCTGTCATTTTGAAAATGTAAAAGATGAAAATTATATTGTTTGAAATGTAAAGTGAATATGTCATCTGTAACTTTATGCATTTGGGAGATCATTTCATCTTCCACTTGCTTCACTGTTCACATTAACAGGAATTTTGACCAAACTTTTGCATGCTACTACACATACCTGTAAAGTTATGGTGCGGGTCTGAGCGGTGGAGTCGGGCGGGAAGTGGAGCTTGATCCCAGGGTCGGAGGTGGACACCAGCAGGGCTCCAGCTGGTGTCACAGAGCAACTGTCCTTCACCGGACGGGACACCACCATAAACCAAGAGAACTGCTGCACCGAGCAGCACGCCAGCTACAGGTACAGCGGATACATTTTTTTTTAACATTAATGTTTCAATTTGCACATCCAGGAAAAAGCATGTTTATTTTATAATATTCTTTTTTTTGAAGTGGGAGGTTTGTGTTTTACCCTGGCTGGACGCCCTCCAGGATGGCTGCTGTGACTGTCACTTCCAATCCTTAGAGCAGTGGGCACAGTGCTCCATGCCTGTCCATCAAACTTACGCACAACCACCTCCCTTCTCTTAGTTCTATGATACGGCACGCACACCTCCACAGGCTGTAAGGATTTTAAGGGAGAAGGATATTTATTTACATCATGAAAGTGCAGAGGAGAACAGAATCACAGAGGAGGAAAAATAACCTATGACCCATGAAATAGAAAAACACTAGACTAGTCCAATACACCAGATCAATATCTGCCTAGACGCTGACCTTATTAAGCAGATCAGATATCGGCTGGGACACGACTGATCCACTTCCTTTCTTTCAATTCTGAGTATTAGTCATTATTCACATTCATGCAGTCAAACAGGCGAACAAGTCAGTTTTTAGATATGACCTCAGGTTACCTAACACAAAAACGATTCCGGGGAGTTCCAGCGAGGTACGCAGTAACGCAGACGATAAATTTAGAAAAGAACACACTAGTGTTGGATTGATTCCTGGTATTGGCAGATACCCAAAGTTGAGGAAACAGATTTGTGATCAAATGACCCAGTGTAAAATGCTGAAGATGCTCCGTATAGCCTTTACAATAATTCACTTTTAGAGAAATTAATTAATTAAGTTTATATACCTTGAGAAATGTAATTCCGTGGGGACGAAGTTCCAGAGGACGACTGAGTAGGATGTCGTGTTCCTCCAACCACACCCACTTCCTTTCTGCTCTTTTCTCACACCACTCCAGCCTTGTGGTTTTCGCTAGGCACCCCGGGGGGAACAGCAGCTCAGCCCCCCCTGGGAGAAACACATGACATCCAGCAGACGAAACACAGAAACTAAAGAGCAAAAGAAACATTAGAATCCCCTTAACTGGTACCATTTATGAGAAGGTCAACGTATTTCATTGGTGAGACTGACATTATACCTGTGCTTATTAAATCCAAGGTGCAACTCTGGAAGTTTTGGCTCAGGTCGATCTGGTAGGAAAACAGTGATTTAAATGAGACTATATATACTGACAGACCAGCATATAAATACTATCTGACGACCGTACATTCAAAATTAATTGAGCGCTAAATCAATTTGAAGCCCTTTTTTTTCTCTGCTCACCAGGTGTAGAAGGGAGAGGAGGAGGGGTTGGGGGTTGTCCCAAAGGATTGTCACGCACATCTATTTTCAGCAGAGGCAGTTTGTTCAGACAATGTGGGATCAGGCGCAGGTCATTGCTATAGATGACAAGCTCCCTGAGCGAAAGGAGAGAGCCTGAACAACAAAGCAGAGAGGTTTACACATTTTTTAATTGTTACCTTTGTGACAGAACTGCAGTCTATTGTACTGTAGTAATGGTCTTTTCCCCAAAACACCCACATCCTTACCCATGGTCTCTGGTAGCTGTTTGAGCTTGTTGTGGGACAGTTCCAGCTTGACAAGCTCCCCCAGAGAACCAATTTCATCAGGCAGATGCTGGAGGAGATTATGTGAAACATCCAGTGTCTGTAGCGCTTTCAGCTGACAAGTACTCGGGGGAAGAGAAACCAGCTCGTTCCCCAGGAGAGAGAGGTAGGTGAGGGAGGACAGCTGGCCAAAATCAGGAGGCAGAGCTGAGAGGCGGTTGTGACTGAGGAGCAAGGAGGACAGCACAGGGAGGCTGAGCAGGCAGGATGGGAGAGAGGACAGCTGGTTGAAGGAGAGATCCAGGTGCACCAGATGAGACAAGGAGGAAAGAGTCGTGGGCAGAGTGGTGAGGAGGCCGGGGAGCGGGTCGCCTCGTGGGTCATAAAAGCAGTGCCCTTCAGTTAGAGAAAAAAAGAGAGTCAGAGGCACAAAAAACAGGAGAAAACAGAGAATGGCTTAACAGATTATAATATACAGGTGCATCTCAATGAATTAGAATATAATTCAAAAAGTGAAAACTAATACATTATAAAGATCCATTACACACAGAATGAAATATTTCATGTCTTCATTTATTACATTTATTTTAATTGATTGATGATTATGGCTTACATTTAATGAAGACCTAAAATTCAGTATCTACATTTTTTTGAATATTACAACAGACCAATTAAGAAAAGCATTTTTAATATGTAAATGTTGGCCTTCTGAGAAGTATGTCCATCTATATGCACTCATGCACTCAATACTTGGTTGGGGCTATTTGACTTGAACTACTGGAGATGGACTTTCCTATGATATTCTTTATTTAGTGAGATGCAACTGTATTAATGTAACATTTTTACTGCATCTACTTTTTTTGAGAGAGAAACAAGAAAAATACCCCGAATAGCCAGTGAGCGCAGCTCTGTCAGATGGGGTAGGACGTCCAGGGCTCCATCCAGCCCTGGTTTATCTTCAGAGCCCAGTCGCAGGTACTGGAGGCCCCTGAGCTGCCCGGGGACGGACCCCCACAGCAGCGGCAGTGCAGCTGCTCCCCGCTGGTACACATCCAGGGTCAGCCTGGTGTCAGTCAGCACGGCCCAGAGCTCCACAGATGGAGGCAAGGGCGGAGTCAGAGACAGGACAGATGAGGAGGAAGATGGGGACGGTGAAGAAAAACTGGTGTGATGATGGTTGGATGAGTACGAGGAGGAGGAGGAGGAGGAGGAGGAGGAGGAGGAGGAGGAGGAGAGGCCTGATATGGAAGGAGCACAGGTGTCCATGATGCTGGAGGGAGACACGGAGGGAGCAGCTGAGCTCTCCTCCCTCTCTGGCTCCAGGACTCCTGGTTGGCCCTCAGACATCACCCCACTGGATGTGGTAGGTCCAGATGTGGTAGGTCCAGTAGCAGACTCTGGTACCCCAGCCTGGGATGCTGTGGATCTCACCTCCTCTTCATCCTCCAACCTGTCTGCCTGGTCTCCAGTCGCTTCCCCAGGACCTGCTCCTCTCTCCATTGAAGCCACTGTGTGTATGTGTGACACCACACAGCTGGCTAACAGCTGGCTAGCAGTGACCTGCTGCTAGTCCATCATTGTCCATGTCTCCACATGTGTCAGTAACGTCAGTCGAGCCGATCAGATTTGTTCATTGTCGGCACAGACACACACAGAGGAAGCTGACCAACATGAAGAGTTAACTACCACAACACAGCAACATGTCTGAAGGTCCAGTAACGTTAGCTGTTAGCAGACGCTGCTGTGTTGGCTCTCAATGCTAGCCAAGAGTTACATGTCCGCGGCGACGACAGACTTTTAACTGTTGCTGTTTACGAGCTATTAAAGTGTTACTAATGTGTGACACCGGTCTGGGTGTAAACCTGGTGTTAACCTGGTGTTAACCTGCTCCTCCGCTCCGTCCACTTCCTCCAACTCCCTGACTGTTTTGAAAGAAAAGCCTTGGCGTCACAGTGTGCTCGTTGGTTACCACGGCGTCCGCCGGTTGGCAACAAGCGGGGTCTAATCAGCCTCGCTGAGGCTTGAAGAATACTAGAAGCCCCGCCCGTCCGCGTTTTGTTGTGTGTCACACCGAGCGCCTCGATGCTAGCGCCGCCAAAGTTTCAACTGAGGGCGGGACGATGTTCAACGTGCGGCCTCAGTCGGCTGCTGCTCGGCCGCCTGGTGGCGCCGTGAGCACATGGTGGGCGGCCTGCCACCACGGTCACTGGGAACATTTCAACAAGTTAAAGTTAAGACCATGAACAAGCGTAAATGGCGATGCTGCTGAATTTTAAAAAGTATTTTCTTTCTTTCTGATACATTTTGTGATTCAATTTAAACATTTAAACACAGCCTATGGTACATTTACAGAGTAAAAATAGAAAAAAAAGAGCTTCACTTTGACCAGTTATAATCATGATAGGCTATGTTCATATATTTATCATAACATGTGGTCTATACCTAATGCTGCACACTTTATCATTCATTCCTGTTCCTGCACCTGCATTTTTACTTTGGTAAAACTTAAAGAGATTTTAATGAAGATATCTCAGTACTTCTTCCACCGTTAGCTGTGGTCCATTCATAGCTGATCATTTAAAACTGCATAAAAAATTTTAAAAACATGTCAAAAGTTCATCTCTGTTGTGGAAACCGTTGAATCATAGAGGAAAGAATTTGTTCCATACAGATAATTGTGTCAAAGGCCAACAGCGGTACAGTGAGATATTTGGGCACAATAACAAAATGCTCCTGAGAAATCCTCCAGCCTCCCACTGCAGCGGTCATCTCTTGGTCAGACACATTTCACCTTTTGAGTCACTTCTTTTGGAGCTTAGCCAGAATGACATATCTTAACCCATGCCTGCAAATGAAAACAATTTTGAGAACAAATATTTAATCTCAACAACTTAATCATCATTGGCCCCAAACCTCCCCTGTGCATCAGCCACTAATGCTCATGAAGTAAAAAAAAAACAACAACAAAAAAAAACATGTGGCAGACATGGCAGCTTTATTATATATATATATAACAGGTTTTCTGTGTTTCAATTAGTTTGTGGGATCTGTGTGCATGCACTACATGACTATGAATACCTGTGAATATACTGTAGATGAAAACATTTGGCACAGGACTCCTCTAAAAAGCCACAATTTAAGTTGATAGCGCAGGATCTGCTTTAGATGATATTGTATGTGTACTTTAAAAGTGCAAGTGCTTCTATAGGATGAACTGATTTTATCAACACAAAAGTCTCCCATTGAACCTGACTGACTTTGGGGGCTGCAGATGATCCGGGACCTTTGGAGAGTTGTCCAATATCCACACTTGATAAAGAAGGGATTCTCCTTACCCTGAACCCTGGCTGATGTTGCTTTCACAATAACAATACACTCTCTTAGGAATAATGTCCTAAACATAACCTGGATAAATGCCCACAAAAACTGACTATTTGCAGTCTGATTCTGTGAACATTTTATTCAAGGAAATGTTCCCAAAACATTTCAATGTTTTTGCTGAACGTGTTTCAGTTGCAGGAGTTTTGTAATTTCATTACTCTCTGTTGTGAAACCCTACTATCACTACTTTGTCACCAGGACGTTGCAAACGTGACAGATTTGTTCATCTTTATTATTAGGACAGGTTGTATTTTGTCTTGCTGAACAAAGTTTCTCGAACCAAAAATAACATCCAGGGCATTTATTGAGAAACACTGGAGTGCCTTTTTTTTTTCAATGATATGGATTTACAAATAAACAAAACGAATAACTATTATTGAACACAACCGCAGTTTTCCTTCCTTCTGCAAACACTGAGTTTATCTATCCAATATTAGCCCACATACTGACAAATCAATATAGAGTTCTTTCTAATGATAACACACACATATTGCGAAACAAAGTCCCAATTTAGCCTGTGGGGAACATTTGACAGCAGTCACTCAGAGTGATGCCACCGTCTGCTCTCCGGCTTCACGTGTGGTTCAGCGGTTAGAACCATGTTTGGTCGGTTCGTCTCCGCTCTCAACTCTGATTGGTCAATGTGCTCAGCGCTGTCGACTGTGATTGGACGAGCCGGATTAGTGCCCCGCCCACCTCCCAATACACACCGACTGAGTGTGTAAAACAACAACAACTCCCCGTGGCTCAACATATCGCTATATAACCAGCTTAGGACGGCTTTAATGAACATTTACCACCGGGGTTTAGCTTCAGAGGTGCCGTATTTTCAAACAGTTCAATTGAGCGACTGGCTTGCATCGACAGAAGTAACTTTTACCGTTAGCTAAAGAGCTAAAAAAAAAAAAAAGAAAGAAAGAAAGAAAGAAAAGAAAAGAAAAAAACAGCTGACAGGGAAAAGACAGCATGTGAAGAGACGTCAATATCAAAAGGTGAACGGTGTTCAGGTCTAAAATTAGACTCTTTGTCCTTTCAAAGTCGTTAATATCTGTCGGTGAACTTTGCCTTAGCCGACGACCTTAGCCCCACTTGACGCAGCTCCGGACGGCCGCCGGTATGTTCCCGTTAGACTCGCCGTGGAACATCTCGTTTGCGGGCTGCGGCTTCCTCGGTATCTACCACGTCGGTGTGGCCAGCTGTCTGCTGGAGCAGGCGCCGTTTCTGGTCCTAAACGCCCGGCAGATATATGGAGCATCAGCCGGGGCCCTCACTGCCTCTGCACTGGTCAGTGGAGTATGTCTGGGTATGTGCATTTTCTCAGTATTTGAAGTATGAGTGTGGAGTGGGTGCAGAGCATTGCTTCTGCATGGTGCTTGTCTGAGTGTATCTTTTTTTTTTTTTTCAATGTCTACTCTGTCAACAAACTGTATAATCAGCAAAATGTACTCAAAGTATTGGAAATAAAGCTTTGCCCCTTTTTCCAGAGGTATAAGGACCACAATTGGAATATTACATTAAATATAGCCTTTATTATACAGAAGAAGCGTTTTAATATTATACAGTTGCTTGATAAGGTGAAAGTAAATTTAACAAAGTTATATAATATTGAGTGGGTCAATCTATAACAAATTTGATAAAGTGAGTTACTGTTTTTTATTCACAGTAAGTAGTTGCTGCAACTCATAAATAAACGTAGTGGAGTAAAACAAACATTAATTTACCTCTGAACTGTAGAACAATGAAACTGTCATGAAACGGACAACTTGCTTCATTCAGCTATTGGTGGTCAAATAAATTAATGTCTAAGTGGTTTAGAGTTGAGTACAAGATCTAATAAAAATCAGCTTCACTGATTCTACAATGTCTCCTTTCACAGTGTACTCAAAGTGGACACAGTTGTATTAAGAACTTGTTTCACCCCAAACTTCTCCCTCAGGATGAACAAATCAAATCTTATCTTTATCTAATATTTTACAAGTGTTTGTTAACTCATACCCATGAGCTCTGGTGGAGGTCTCAACAGATCTTTATTCAATGTCTTCACAGGAGAGGCGGGTGCGAGTATCATCGATGTTGCCAAAGAGGCGAGGAAGCGATTCCTGGGACCGCTGCATCCTTCTTTTAATCTGGTAAAGATAATGCGTCACATGCTGCTCCGCACAATGCCAGCGGATTGCCATGAACGGGCTACTGGTCGGTTAGGAATCTCTCTCACCCGAGTGACTGATGGAGAAAACGTCCTGGTATCTCAGTTCAACAGCAAAGAGGAGCTGGTGCAGGTGTGTACTGTGCAGTATATTTTTCCCAGAACTTGAAATCAGGTATCATGAAAGGAATGCTTTAATATTTAAATAGTGACAGCATTTTGGATATGAAGATTAAGATAAACTTCATTGTCCTCAAAGATGACATTTGACTTGGCCTTAAAAAGGGCTGGTCCCAGCCAAAGTCACGTAACAGTGGTACACACACATTCATACACAGATGGCAGGGCAAGGCAAGGCAATTTTATTTGTATAGCCCATTTTTACAAACAGTTTGTCTCAAAGGGCTTTACATAGCATCATAACAACATCCTCTGCCCTTAGACCCTCACATCGACTGAGGAAAAACTCCATGGAAAACCCTTTTAACAGGGAAAAATTGGAGAAACATCAGGGTGAACAACAGAGGAAGGATCCCTCACCCAGACGTGCAATAGATGTTGTATACAGACAAGATGTATCAACAGTTAGAGCTGTGTTTTGGCCCAGAAAGATGCCCAATGCCCATGGGTGCTTTCAAATTACATTTACATACACAAGCGCTTTGAGTAAAGACAGGAGGGTATGATTGGTGAAACAATTAGTCAATTAACCAGTGGAGTTAATTATTTAGGAAAAATGCATCATGTGGGGATTTTTTGCTTTTCTTTGTGGAAAATTGTAACCAGCCTTTTTATAGACAATGGAGTTAATCACTTGGAAAGAATAGTCCCAGGATTAATTAATAATGAAAATAGTTCTCTGAGCTACAATGGTAGAACATATGAATGAAATTAAAGTGTAGTACATCCTTTAAAACTAGAATAAAGCAAAAACTGATGTAATGAGATCAAAAATATGCTGAATAATGGTATCACAGTAGTCATAAAAAATGCTTTTTATATATTTTCTTTTTTTTTTTGTAGGCATGTGTCTGCAGTGCCTATATCCCGGTCTATTGTGGCCTCATTCCTCCTACACTGCAAGGGGTGGTGAGTAAATTCAAGTATTCATCTTTTTTTCCCCTGTTGTTTGTATTGACTTTTTCGGCTAATGGAGATAAACTACCATCATGATTTGCATTGGTTTACACAAGAACTACACATACAGTAGGTATTTCTGTTGCAGAGGTATCATTTCTAGTTTTCCCTCCTGGTTTGCCACAATCATGTCCTATATTTTCTCTCATTGTATTGTTGTTGTTACTTCTGGCACGTTTTGGTCTGTAGCTGCCCCTTTTAGAGCCCTCCCTTCCTTAAGAATGTGTTTGTTCTGAATGGCACGTGTGTGTATGTGGAAACAATGAGTCTAAAAAATCCCCTGGAGTTAATGTTTGTCCGAGATCTCACACGAAAGGGGAAAGTAGAACTTGTATTCTTTTTTCTGGACAGGGAATATCATTGAGCAATAGCAGCGTTCCCAACCCTCCCTCTGTGGCCTTTGTGATGACTTTTAAAAGTTTACATGTGCCTGTGTGTGTGCAGGCCTTGTGACCACAATTTGAGAGTGGCAGAGCCAGATGTTGCCCTGTTGGCCCAGGCTGTAGGGTTGTTGTGTCCTTTCCTCCCCTCAGTGGCTCCTATTCAAAAGACTGATGTCACTCAGATGTTATCTGTTGACACACTCGTGTGCGTGCCTGCCAGCTCTAGGTTGAACAGTTCAAAATCTTCAGTAAAAACACACATCAATCAATACGCAGGATATGACGTCATTATGATAACTGCTCTCTGTCCAAATATCCTCCTTTGATTTTAAAGGATTAGCAGAAAATATTGTGTAAATGTGCAATTAAAGGAGAATTCCAGTCGTTTTTTTCTTTTCTTTTGGATGGGAAAAAAGCATCAGTATGAATATAACTGCTTTTTTTCTCCCATCCAAAATCTTTTTTTCCCTCCTAAATCCATGTTTTCGTCGCGTTTTTGTCTTTGTTGATATGGAAACAGTCCCGAGCTCGACAGTCAACTAGTTAGGTCTACCCAGGAAGCTAGTGTAAACAGAGGTACGTGATAAAAACATGCGTTAACACTGCTCTCTCATATTAACAGAGTTATTCACTCTCAGTGTTGTGTGGTAAAGAACTGGTGGATGTTGCAAAGCATTTGCAGTGATATTTTTAGCATAATAGAGGCCAAAGTCGCGGTTAGAAGAACTGCCCCCATTACTTCGCTGTTTAACTGCAGTGTAGCGCAGCTAGCAGGAGGAGATTTAGGTCTGGTTTGCATATGTTTTTCTCTGATTTTTTCCCATTTCGCATTCAGGGACCTAGAGCGTTATTTAGAAAATGACCGGAATTCTCCTTTAAGGATCCGTATCTGTTTTTTTCCTGATGCTTATATGTATCTTTCTTCACTCAGCGATATGTCGACGGAGGAATCTCAGACAACCTGCCTCAGTATGAGCTGAAAAACACCATCACTGTGTCTCCATTCTCTGGGGAGAGCGACATCTGCCCCCGGGACACCTCCACCAACATACATGAGCTGCGATTCACCAACACAAGCATCCAGTTCACTCTCACCAACCTCTACAGAGTCTCCAGAGCTCTTTTCCCCCCAGACCCAATGGTAGGTCACCTGATAACAACATTTCATTGTAAGTGTGTGTGTGCACATGATCCATATGCGCGCACATACATCCATAAATATATCTGACTCTGGCGTCGGCTGAACTGGAGTGAACTCTGTGGACCTATTTGACTCATAAGAGATGAATGTTTGTTTGTTTTGGTTACAGATTATGAAGGCCATGTGTAAACAGGGATACAAAGATGCTTTGCACTTTTTAAAGAAGAATGGTAAGAAGCTGTGATTTGTGTTTATTCTCGTTTTCTTCTAAATTATTTTTAAATGAAACCCTGGTCTGTACTAACAAGCCTTATTGATCTTTTGTCCTTTGACCAAGCCAAGAAAGTATTTGTGCGTTCACTCAATGCTTCATACTGATATGCTATCAGAGCTTGTGCTTCCTGTGACCACATGTCACCAAATCAATAGATTCCTTTTACTTGCGATTGTTAAAGCATGTCTTACTTCCTGTGGCTTCTTGTGTTGATTTGCTTTATTCATTTAATTTCACATTTTCACCACTAACCATAAAGCATGGAAGCATGGCATTGCAAAATAAACTAAAATATGCTGATTATTAAGAAGTTAAGTTAAACACTCGCAGATCAATGATCATTGATTAAAACGCACTTTCAATGTTTGCTTTTCTTTTCAGGCTTGCTTCATTTTAATGGACCTCTTAGAGACAGACCCCTGCTGGCTAATGGAGAAGAAAATGAGGATTATGATGATGATGAGGAGGAGGAGGAGGAGGAGGAGGATGAGGAGGAGGAGGAAGACAATAAAAGTGACGAAGAGGACGAAACCCCTGAAATAGAAGAAAGAGCAGTGAGAGTTCGTGACAGTTGTTCAGTCGAGGACCATATCATGGAGCACCTCCCACCTACCCTGCACAAAGGTACAAAGACTACAGAGCTTCTTTAAAGAAAGAACATGTGGCATAACATACAGTCTTTGTGCTTTAACAATAATTACAACAACACACAATAACAATAATTACAGACAATGCCTTAATCTACACTGAAGCCTTCTCAATGACTAGTTCATTATTTATCAGTTGATTTAAACTTTACATTGGATGAAATAAATCTTCCCAGAGAAGCTCAAGTAAGTTTTTCCAAGTTGATTTTGATACCAAACAAGGGACTAATGGCTTTTTGTAAATATATATATAATATAAAAAAATGAGAATTGTTATGTTAAATGATAATGTGTTTCATCGCCTGTTTAGCTGAAATAGAATTAAATAAAGTTGTGTAAATCTCTGACTACCTATGGTAACCGTTGAGCTCGTCTTTGCTTCCCTCTGCAGCTCTAGTCGAGGCGTGCATGGAGAGGAGGAGCCTGGCGCAGTCACTTAGCAACCTGCTTCCTGTCAGGATGGCCTCAGCCTTGATGCTTCCCTACACTCTGCCTCTGGAGTCTGCCATGAGCGTGACCCTCAGGTGCTGTTGGACTTAATTACATCTGGTCCCATTACCTCCTCTGTTATTTCACATGCACTCAAAATAGTACACTAGTGTACAGTATTTGTGTAGTACGGTAAAACAAAGATCACAACACTATTTTGAATAGACCTTTAAAAATGTCTTTATAAATTAGTGGAACCGACTATCCTGTACAGTTGTATTTGAAATGTTCACAAAATATAATATTCTTCTCTGCCAACTGACTAACAGCTGCATCATGTCATTTCTGTAGACTTCTGGAGTGGCTGCCAGATGTGCAGGAAGATGTGGGATGGATTCGAGAGCAGATATTAAAAATTGGGCAGCACGCTCTTCGTCAGGCGTCCAAAAGCATTTCCCAGAATGTATATGCCAGGTACGTGACTCCGTAATTACACCTAGCAAACCTGTGGTAACCTGTGGTAATTATTATGGCCACTAGGGGTCAGCAGAAACAACTTATGAACACAACATTGATATTATCTTCTCAGTCAAAAGGATAACATCGTTAGATGACATATATGTATTTACATGTCCAGGGCCACATTAGCACATATGTGGAATGTAAGTTCAGCATTTGGCTCAGTTTTTGGTCTCTACTAGCTACGGAGAGAAATATCTGGGGCCTCAGCCCCTAAATGCTCCACTATGTTCACCAGCTAGTTGCTAAGGGCATATTTATGCTGTTTGGGCCGGGTGGTAGTGTACAGCTGGTTTTTCAGTCTTTTGTACTGATCCCCCAAACAACACTGGCTCAGCAATGAGAGTGAACCAGAGCAGTAATGTTGCAGCCTGACAAATTGAAAGTTATTATGAAGTGTGGAGTCGAGCTGCAGATTCAGATTACAATTCTTCCTTGTAGGTTCTTCACTACAAGAGACTCATTTCTCATTGTTTCACCTATTTCTAGGTTTTCCTACCAGCTGGAGCTGCATCACTACCAGTACCTCCCACAGCAGCTCAGCTCCTCCAGCCTGTTTCCCACCTGGATGAACGAGCGCAGCTCTTCAGTCCAGGATGTCTTCTCGCGTCTCGACCAGTACAAGAGACAGCTGCTGTCTGGGGTGCTGTGTATCAACATGGATCTACAAGGTTCCTTTGAAACTGGACAGATTCCACCAAACAATAGCTCCTCATCCCTCCTCTCCACAGACGGCCTCACAATGCACACAGGTTGTCTTAATATTCCACCTGCTGCCGACCCCGGTGACGCCATCAGCATCCCCTGAGAGTTTTTGACAGGTTTCTGTGGCGGGTGCTACAGCTCTGAGATTCAGATGTACTTATTCTCGATCCAGGAGATTTCAAAAGAATTTAAATCAGATTTTAGTATCTGTTTACACCCCGACGTTTAAATACTCTTAAGATACCAAGAAGGTATTTTTTTAATCTTATCAACCCTTTTATACAGTAGAGAGAAATGGTAGTAATTTACCATTATGTACATCTACTGACTAATGTATGACCATGAAATGTGCCTTTTACCTACAGTATAATCAGACAGGCCTCTAGACACGGTGTGCCTGAAGGCCTTCACAAGTGCATTTAAACTAAATGCATGCACAAACAGTCATGTACAAACTTGGGTTAGGAGATGTTACAAACAAAAATGTGCACTCGAAGTAGCATGGTTAAAATGAGAGTGTTCATGTTTAAAGTGGAATGCAGTCAGACCAGTCGTTAAACAGTGTGGTTCTGCTGCACGCAGTCATGAAACTCTCAAATCACTTCTGCAACACAGACAGTGAGACACTGAAGAAGGGGGAATCGGTTTGCTACAGGTAGTTACTCCATTTATTATACGCAAAGTCAATGCATTATTGTAAAAATATACACTGTGTTTATATTTTAAGGTTAGTTTGAATGTCACTGTCTTATGTCTTTACAATTATTTATAAAGGAATTTTAAAGCTGCTTTGCTTTTTTTCCCCCAGTGATAGAAACTTATTTCTATCATCTGCATTGCAGCTGTTTTTGCATGTAAGTTACGACTCTTTTAGGTTTGAATTTAAATCTAAGTTTAACTGGAATTCTTTAAAATCTTCTGAACAATGATTTTTTTTTTGTTATTTTTGATTAATCAAAGAATCAGTTTGATCTGAATTGCACTTTCTCATTTGATGCCACTGTATGACATCAGATTCAGTCCTTAGGTAATAACCTACATGTATAAATATTTATCCTGTACTGTGTACTACAAGAGCCTCTTAACTGTATGATCCAGCCCCAACGTGTGCCTTAAATTGCAAAGTAACAATTGCCAAGTGAACTTAACATATGGTCAAAATCCTGCAGGGAAAAATATTTATGTGATTATTAAATAAACCGGTATTGTTTGACATGAACTGCAGCTTATGAGTGTTTTCTCATCACTGTGAATTCTCAGAGATCTGTTAAACAACAATAATCCTCACATTACCCAGAAAAACAGTGACTTACAATGAAGTGCACACAGGACAGGGAACAGTACACATGCTTAACACAAGTCAAACAGTGGATCTGGGAACTGAAGGTGTATTTGGGAGGCGTCCAGATGATCCCAGCAAAATGACAAATATTCACTGCTGCTTCCTGGTTTGTGAGTATGAAACACAAGTAACGTTCATTTACCTACTACATTTCCATTTTACTTGGTTATTTAATTCATAAAGTTCCCACCATCTGACCTTTTCACCTTCTACAAGACATTTTGACTTCACAGTTTTAATAGCAGTTCATTGCTTTTCATTATGTAGCTGATGTGTAATTACAAAGTTGTGGCTTATAGGACATCATAAAGTACAAAATCTATAAACAAAAGATGTGTCTTATGTTTGTGTTTTAAGCTGTTTTAAAGTCCCACATATTCCTTATACTGTTCTTCATTTCACAACAGTGTGTAACCTCATATGTTCTTATCTAGGCCATTATAACTTTTGGTCTAACAAACAAATCTATTAACTTCATAAATTGAATAAAATGAGATGGTGCCATAATAACTAGAACATATGTATTAGAGACGGGACAGTCAGAGGCCTGTCCCTGGATTCCCGTCAGCACTGTAGTCATATCATAACAAAACTCATCACACACGGTCTTATCATTTGTGGTCTATTGCAAAAACTCTTAACCCGCCTGTGCAAGGGAATCCCAGAGCCAAACAAATGAGCTACAAAGACAAAATATTTGTTAAAGTGGATCTAAGGGCACAGACATTTTCAAGTTTAACAGGAAACATGACAATGCCTTCAATGACTTTAGGAAAAATGGAAACTTCTGAATGTTATACACTTCATCAGAATCAGAATCTGGTTTATTGCCAAGTAACTTTTCCATGCACGACAAATTTGTTTTGGTGTTTGATGCAGGTAAAACGTATAACGCTTAAGTGTCGAATACATGTAGACTTGTTCATTTGTTTCTTCTGGTGTTATGCATGTGTCGTTGTGTCACCAATTTTAAGAGTCTCTTGGTAAACTGCTTGATTCTGACACTCACCCACACCACTTACTGATGTTTATGTGTGTGTCTTTATAGTAACCAACAACTAATCAGTTTCATTAGTCTCAAAATTGGTTGTGCAGCAACAAGATAACATAATAAAAATGTATCACAGTTGTCTTTTTTTTTCTCCCCTAGTTTAAAAGTAAATTACAATGTGAAGATATACTGTCTATCAGTGGTTCAAAAAACAATTAGAAATGAATCTAAAATATTTTAAAATGAATTGTGGGCTATTATTATTGTATAGCCCCATCAGGTATCAGTCTCTGCTCTGGAGACACTGGTACAGTTTCAATTTTTGATATCAAATATGTAATAAAAAAAAAGCTTTATTCTTGTAGCTATTGTGTGTGTTGTGTGTCTTTTATTGTGTTAGTCTTAATGGACCTTGAGTCTGAAATAGACTCTACTTGATAAATCATTAACCAGTTCAAGAAGAGAAGAGAAGAGAAGAGAAGAGAAGAGAAGAGAAGAGAAGAGAAGAGAAGAGAAGAGAAGAGAAAGCAGTTATTTCTGTCCCTGAACAGACATTAGTTCACATTTCCGAGGGGTCCGTGAAGGCAGCGGGGGACTGCCACTCAGTCAGAGACCCATGCCCACGTCTGCGCCGCGTCTCCACCAGGGGGCGCAGGCCGGGGGAGGCTCAACCCAGACCCTCCACTCCGCCGCGGCTCTCGCACCATGAGCTGCTGCTGAATCTGTCCGGGACAGACCAGGGGAAGATGGCGGCCACTGACCATTCCCGGTCCGAAGCAGCGAAGCAGCGTCGGCAGGATCAGCTGCAGCGATGGCTGGGCTCGGAGACGGACCGGACGGGCCCGGAGGCCCGGGAGACCTCGGGCGGTTCCGGGACTCGGCGGACAAAAGTCCGGTTCGCCCAAGGAGCGGTGTTTATGGCCGCCTGCTCCGCCGGAGACCGGGAGGAGGTGGCGGCGCTGCTCCGGCAGGGCGCTGACATCAACCACGCCAACATAGACGGACTGACAGCGCTGCACCAGGTAGAAAGTTGAGCCGGTTGTCTAACTGTGAATAACTGTCTGAGTACCGACGAGCTAACGTAACGTAACGTAACGTCTCCGAGTCTAACCGTTGAGTCGGAGCTAACTGATCCGGTAACGACCCTCCTCGGAGTCAGAGGGTGAATACCACCGCTAAACTTGATCCGTACATCCCGCTGCTTGTAGCGAAGCCTCCTCTGTAGCTCACACCGACTAACTTTATCACGGCAGCAGCATCGGTGTGTCGGTGTGGGTGAGTGTCGGCGGCCTGCGGGGACAGAGAGTCGGCTAGCAGCCTGGGAGGAGGAGGAGGAGGAGGCTGGGTCGGTCTCTGAGTTAGAGGCTGTTCGTGTCGCTGCGAGCCGGGCAGGGGACCACGGTGAGCAGAGACGGTAAAAACAGCCTGTGGGATCCTCTTAGCCATTAATAGGCACTGACTGGCCTGGCTGAGACAGACAGACAGACAGACAGACAGACCCCTCAGTGAAATAAATACTGGGTCATTGAATTCAGGGAGGATTTTATCATCTGATCAACAGGTTTTTTTCTTTCTTTTTTATGTGTGTTTCCCTCAAGGAGAAACCCAGAGAGGGAGTCTGTTGATTAAAAACAGGGCCATCTCAGTCAGAAAGAGTGTGGTTTAGGATTCAGTTTTTTAATTGCAGTTCATGTCCCAAATAGGCTGCACTGGCTCCTCCAGAGCGTGCAGCTCCCTCCCTCCCCTTCACTTCAGTCATAACACAGTGCTGCAGTCTGGACAACATCACTGTCACACCAGCCCTAGGTGATGCAGTATTTCCTCTGCTTTTATGATACTGCCTGTCATAAACACATTGCTGCCTCTTCACACACAGTGAACTCACAGTTGGGTGGATTTACCTCTGATATCTAAGCGTGACTTGTCAACAGAGGAGATGTTGTGCTTTTTAATTATCTGGCCTGCTGGAGCCCAGTGGTGGTGGTTTATTTTTTTTTTTCGAGCGGGGGCCTGTGTGCTTCACTGTGATGTCATTCCCAGAGATGATTGGTGTTTTTCCTCCTAATTTAAGACAATTGTATGTATTTGAGAAGCCTCTGCTTTCCCATGACCGGCTCACGTGACTGAGTGAGTGAGTGAGTGAGTGAGTGAGTGATCACGTTCCTGCCTGGATGTTCAGCGAATGTGTCTCTTGGTCGATCCACATGTTGGACGCTCACCCAGTGTGGTCCCTCTCCTCCCCTCCATCCCTTCCTCCCCCTGTTGCTTGTGGGTTGCCAGGCAACCAGAATTAAATATAGGCCCACACTCTCCAAACTTTCCATCCTCTGCATCCAAAGCCTTTCTGTCTTCTCCACGACTCTTTCTCACTCATTTGCCCCCCCCCTTCTTCCTCCTCCTCCTCCTCCTCCTCCTCCTCTTCATTCTCCTCCTCCTCTCTCTGTCTCTCTGTCTCTCTCTCTCTCTCTCTCTCTCTCTCTCTCTCTCTCTCCTTCCCTTTGCCAATTCCCCATGGAGGGGACTTTGGGGATTTCGGATGAAGAAATGGAAAACATTCCTCAAACAGCACAAGCTGCTGTTGTCAAAGGCCATTTCCACAACGAGTCATTTGATGGCCCAGTGAAGGAGTCTGCTGGGAGCCTGTGTGTGCACCCTCCTAATGCACAGGGTGTGAAAAAATGCCCTCTGTTCATTCATTCGGCCTGGAGCACCCACTTGTTTCAGAGGGTTTCCCCTCTGCTGAGAGTGAAGCCTGCCTTTGATTTGCCACGGTCTGGCTTCGGAGCGTACTACGAGCCTCAGCTCAGGGTCCTACTACACTGCTTGTGTTTTTGTTTATTCCGCTTTACTCCCTGACTAATTATCTCATATTATGAGGGAGGGAGGGGACTTGTGTGGCAGCTTTGTGATTAGTTGATTTAGCCCAAAAGCAAAGCCTCTTAGGTGGCTTAAGACGGGCCTGATGGACAGGGCTGTGTGTGTGTGGTGCCGCCACTTGTTGCTGTGACGTCCCGCAGAGCCACTGTGATGTGATGAATGACTGGAAAGAGACTGTTGCGTTTGGGAGCGCAGTCAGTCACCTGAGCAGGTGTCATCAGATCAGCTGATAGAGAAGAAATCCAACAAAGAAACGTTTTTCCTTGTTTAGATCAGTCTATGGTTTAGATAGGCAGATGAACGAGGAAATGCTTGTGCGAAAGCAGCGAATGATACATGAAGGCTTTATTTAATTTTCCAAGTAAACAATAAACTGAAGTATTTGTGCCTGCTCTTTGCTCGGCCCAGTATTCTGTAGGTTTAAGGTTGTTTTTCTTTATTCAACAGTAAAAGGATAAATAAGTGACAATAACCAATATTTCTGTTGTTGATTCTCAGTCAGGCTGATTTCTTTTATCGTTTTTCAAGTCTGTTCTCTTCTCCATCTCTTCTCATGTTATGCGAGCGCTGTAGGGATGGCATTACCTGTCAGTCAGGATGAATTGTAATGAGTTTGTGGATTTTTTTTTTAATCTGATGCTCCCAACAGATCAAGATGTCACTTTGTTGTATAACCACGCGCCTGCAAAATAAATTACACTGCCATGTATGTCTCTGCTGTAATGGATCTTTTAGGAATTGGTAAATATTAAGGTGAACACAGTAAACAGTGATGGTGCTCAACATCAGCATTCAGCATTGTCATCGTGAGCATGGTGCATTGTAGCTTTAGCATGTAGCTCCAAGCACAGTTGTGTTGGAGTACAGCCTCACAAAGCCACTAGCATGACTGGAGAGTCCTGTTAGAAGATGAGCAACCGTTTTTGTAATTGTTTAAGTCATTTAACAAGCAAAAAGGGGCTGATAATTTACATTGATGTTTACGTTTACTCATTTGGCAGAGACACTTTTATCCAAAGAGACCGACAATGAGGGACGGCACTAAAGTTTCAGTGAAGCAGGAGCAGGCCTTGACGTAAGCACCATGTGCTAAATCTGTTCAATAGGTTGAAGTGCACGAAGAAGTTTAAGATGTTTATCAATGGTGTATAGTCCAAGGTTTTCTCTTTCAGGCTTCACAGTCGTGAGGATATGCCACTTCTTTATACAACAAAACAAGCATGTGAAGTCACAGTACATTCACCACAACTATTTTTAAAAGCAAAAAAAAAAAAAAAAACACAAAACAGTTTCACAGGGTGGGCTAGCCTGTGACACAGATAGATAATCAGTGATATTTTGTGTTATTCTTCGCAGAGACTCTCACAGCTCTCCACATTCATGTTGCTTTTTATCAGATTCAGAGGGAGTTGTTGTTGCACACTGTAAAAAAAATGAGTCATCTGTGTAAATAAAAACAGGTGATAAAAAACTGCTACTGTTGCATGGTTATTAACTTACAAAACTTTTTTACTCCCAATTGACTAATTAATAAGTTGTTTAGATTTTAATGTGAGACCAGTGCAGAGCCCAGACAGCAGCTGAACTTAAAGCAGCCTATCATAGCGTCGCACCATAAGGTTCTCATGGGATTCGTCTTGGGACTTTGGGATCTTTGCTCGACGAGCCTCAGGAAAAGCAGCTAAATGGATTCGCTGTTCACTTGCACCATGAAATGACTGTTTTGGAAAGTACTTGAGGGCTTTCAGCAGCCCACTTAACAGAAAGTCATTATGACAAGTAGACACAGTAGTCATTGTTTTAGGCCCGGTGCGTCAGTTGAATCCGATAGATTTTGGAAGTGTCTTTGACTTTCACAACAAACCAGAAGAGGTCGAGACCTTCTCCGCTGCGCTGAACAGCTCGCTGGGCTGATTGACGTGTGCAGTCTGGTTTCCTTCTCTTAATAATGCTTGTGGCAGGGATTCTTAGAGTAAACAGTAAACAGTCAACACTTGTGCAGCAATCCATCATGTGGCCGTGTGTCCTCTGGCAGGCCTGCATCGATGAAAACGCTGAGATGGTGCAGTTTCTGGTGGAGAGCGGGAGTGACGTCAACAGAGGGGACAACGAGGGCTGGACTCCTCTGCACGCTGCGGCGTCCTGCGGCTTCATCCAGATCGCTAAGTGAGTGTTGATCGTCACCATATCGACGACATGGCACCATCATCCATCACTGGTGAACACTGTATAGACATGAACGGGACGTTTGACAGCTCAGTTTATTCATGTCAAACCAGTAGGGCTGTGCCAAAAAATCAATTCACATAAGAATCGCAATTCTCATTTAATATAATTCAGAATCGATATAAAATGTCCCAAAGTTGATTTAAAAAAATAAAAAAAATGAAACAAATCTGCTGGCTGTCGGCCTCCATTTCCTTAGAATTTAAAAGGCAGCATGTTTAACTGCACTATTTTTTTTAAAATAAAGAGGCACTTTAAATTTAGTTACTTAAGCAATATGTGATATTGCTTTTATGCAACAGTTTCAACAATTCCATCTAAACATGGATAAATGTCAATGGATAAAACTCAATAAATGTGAAAAAGACACTTTAGTCATTCTGTCTTGCAAAGCAGACTGGAGTAGATCATGAGGATCCTTTGCACACCGATAGACTGAAGCAGAAATCATTGTGAATCAAATCGTTTTGAATCGAAAACCGATTTTGAATCGAATCATAGCCCCCAAAAATCAGAATCGAATCTAATCGTGACATAGTAAAAGATTCCCACCCCTACAAACCAGTTCCTTGTTGATCCGTTGCAGTCTAACCTGAGCTTTTGTTTTTGAAGATACCTGATAGAGCACAGCGCCCACGTCGGGGCGGTCAACAGCGAAGGAGAGCTGCCTCTGGACGTGGCCACAGAGGACGCCATGGAGAGGCTTCTCAAAGCTGAAATCAAGAAACAAGGTGTGGAACCGCCGTGTTTACGTTTCTACAACAAGTTGACCGGCGTGCATGCGATCTCAAGTACACGATAAGTGTAATACATGATATGGTATCATCACATTAAACACTAGGAGGAGAAGCTGACACCAGAGAAAACTGCACCATCAGCATTGAAACACACAGATATTAATTAGAAGCATAAGTGCTGTGATGTATTGTCATTCTTGCCAAACGTTTGCTGGTTCCTGCTTCTCAGATGTGAGGATCTGCTGCTTTTTTCCTGTTTTATGTCATTGTAAACTGAATATCTTTGGGTGGTCCAAGGCATTTGCACACGTCACATATGGCGTTATGGCGTTGTCATGAGAATTCCCAAGAATTTCCAATCGATAGTTAGAATGACCAACCCTCCAAGACAAGATACAAAGACTGTTTTTATGGTACTACAACTTGGAGCTGGGTGTTGTTGTTTTATTCCCGAAGAAGAAGTTTACTCAGTCTTTCTTTTTCATTGAAATGATGTCACGAGCTGTAGAAGCAATAAAACAAATTGTACTTGATATCAGATCGTAATATTGTAAATGCCAGGAGCTTGCTGATGCATAGTATAATGTGCAGAAGATAAGGTGCCTTTATGGTCTTTACTGTATCTGCCCATGTGGTGTAAATGACATCGCAGTGGCATCAGCTATGTATGTTTGTTCAAATTAGAATCATGTAGGAAATCCTCCCTAAAATCTGTTTCCTAGATGAACAGACCCAGAACTTTCACTGCATTTTCGTTTTTTTACAACTAGTGGTCACATTTAGACCAGAGCATATTCTGAATAACTGAAAATAGGTCAAGAAATCAGGACGGAGTCACAGTCGTGTCCTCCACAGCACTGAAGTGGCCTAAGGCTGCAGGTTTGTTCCGATCTAAATGCAACTGGGACTTTTTTCTATTTCTTGTCTGTAAACAAAGACTGAACAGTTGTGTTGACAGCCGCTTGATAGACTTAAAAGGGACATATTATGCAAAACTCACTTTTTCATTGCTTTAGTATGTGTATTTGCGTATCCAGAGTTCCTCCTCACCCCTTAAACGTAAGTTTTGACAACTACATCAACATTTTGTAAACTGCCATAGTCAGAAAATGTGTCTCTTAACAAGCCGTTTTAATTTCACCCGGTTTATTACATCACAAGCCGGGTGATTTGAATATTCCAGCCCTCGCTCCCATGGTTACTTCAACTACCAGAGCGAAGACTCTAAACCGACTGTTTAGAGCAGGGCTGTGAAACTGGTGTGTAGAGAACCCAGCTGTGCCCAATCTTTTTGTTTTTCTGACTAAAGCATGTTACTAACGTTACTTTTAGACATCAAGGTACCATGTCAAGAAGCAGAAATGAGCAGAATATGTCCCCTTTAACTGATGGAGGGAGGAGGGGGCTCTCAGTTTTCGAAGCTCACTTGCCACTGTGTGTCCGTGTGTGTGTGTGTGTGTGCGTCACAGCGATTGACGTGGACAAAGCCCGTAAGGAGGAAGAGAGGATCATGCTCCAGGATGCCACGGCCGTGTTCGCAGGAAGTGGCACTCTCACACCTCACCCAAACACCAAGGCAACCGCTCTCCATGTTGCCGCCGCAAAAGGCTACATCGAAGTCCTGAAGTGAGCATCCGTCTCCACACACACACATACACACACATACACACACACACATACACACAACAGCAATGACAGCTTGTTAGCTTTTTGTCTTATTTTGGTGCCACACCAAGTCAAACATCTTTTATTCATAGTCTTCTACATCGTCTCCCTTTATATAACCTGAGATTCCATCTGCATTTTATTTTTACTCTATCTTTTACTGTGCTTGTATTGTATAGTGGTCTAAGCACTTTTTTTAGTGAGCGATTACTTTTGCTTTTCTTTTTCTCTTTCTTCTTTTTTTAGGCATCTGGAGGTTTTGTTCCAACAATATTTCATTGTAAATGCACAATGACAAATAAATCTCTCTCCTCCCCCTCACCTCCGTTCAGGGTGCTGTTGCAGTGCGGGGTGGACGTGGACAGCAGGGACACGGACGGCTGGACGCCCCTGCACGCAGCCGCTCACTGGGGGCAGGAGGAGGTGTGCAGCCTGCTCGCCGACAACATGTGCGACATGGGCGCCGTCAACAACGTGGTGAGCGGCAGACAAACAACCTGAACAATCCTCTGCTTTTCTGTGCTGCTTTTTTCTGCTTTCTGAAGCCTTTGATCGCACCGTGACCGATCCTAACGCTGCGAATGTCCTTGTAGGGCCAAACACCTCTAGATGTTGCAGATGAGAACCTGGTGGACGCTCTGGAGGAGCTACAGAAGAAACAGAACGCCGTGAGTCCACCTTTCCGCACAGGCTCCGCGGCTATCTGACTCGGGTTATTTAAACCTGATATGATTGATAGTGTTACAGCGGCGAATGTTCTCTGTGTTTATGTGTGTTTATATTCCTCTTCAGTTACGCAGCGAGAAAGAGAAACAGACTCCTGTTATTGAGACAAGCCCGCCGATCTCCATGGTACCAGTCCGCGCGCGCAGGTCAGTGCCAGTGCGTTGGTGTGTGGGTGGGTGGGTGTGTGTATGTGGGCACACGCTACGCTGTTCCTCAGTTGAATCCCAGTCATCTCCCAGTACCAGTTGTCTGCATGCAGGTTTGATGTTAACAGTGGACCACGTTACCTCTGTCCATTGACCTGGTTATATCCAGCTCTCAGTAACACTGTGTCCCAGTTCAATGCTAAATATTAACTGTACATACAACAGAAAGAAATCTAGTATATGCCTACTAAAACAAAAACATCCACACATGCTAAAATTTAATATGGTGTCAGTGCACATTTTTGTCTCAGAGAAAAAAGCAAGATAATAGATGAAAAAATAAGATTTAACACTGAACTATGTATTCATATTTTTGTTTGTTTATGGTTAGAATAACAACACAACTATGCCCATTTTTACTAATTCAGCAAATAAAATATCTGAGATCTGACATTTTTTGAAAAAATAATAAATTAATAAAATAAAATAGATAAAAAGCCAAGCAGTTGTGCTCATGGATTTGCAACATTAGTTACAATGATCTAATACACCCAGAGATGTGATAGTTACAGCATAAAGAGCTGATGCATGTCCCCTCCATGCAAGCATGTAGTATTTCACACTAGAAATGTATCATTATAAAGCTAAACTATTCACTGTGCACCATACTCCTGTGATGGAACATACATTTCTATCATTATTATACATCCAAACTGTATACAGCTGGTATGTAGTGTGGAACTGGGACACAGTAACTGTTTGCTATTTGTGTGTGTGTGTGCTGTGCTGCTATTCTCTCCCTTTGATTTGCATCATCACATAAAGAGGAGACGCACCGTAAGACAAGTGAGTTGGAAAAACACACTGGTTAAAGTTACATGTAGCATGTAGCCCTGTAAAAGACGATTTAGTGATGAGACAGCAGTTCTACACATGTCACCACAGAATGTGACCCCCCCCTCCCCTTCCCCTCCCCTCCCACCGTCCCACCCACGGCCGTGTCGATTGGTGCATGCTCGCTCTAATTGGCTGCACATGGAATGATTGCCCTCACTGATCAGCTCCCTGCATGCCACCTGTTGTTCCACCCCACCTTGGCCCCGCCCCTGCAGGACTTCTATCTCTCGTATGAGCAGTAAGGAGAAGATCTGCCTCCACGAGAGGGAGAAGCACCCACCCCCCGCCCTGCAGAGCAGCCCGGCCGAGGACGAGGAGGAGGAAGGTCAGACGGGACAGGGCCAGACCCAGAGCCAGGCCAAGGCCTCCAGCAGCTCCAGCTCGGAGGAGGAGAGCGAATCTGAGAGTGACGCCGAGTCGGGTGAGAGGAAGCTTTCTTTTGTTTTTTTTGCTGCTCGTCTGTATCTAACGTTTTATCAGAAGTGATTAATCTCAGGCCTTTGCCCTTCTTGCAGAGAAAGCAAAAAACCGAGAGATCATAAATAACTTGAACAACAAACGCAACACCACCAGCGTGCTTCCTACCTCCATGTCAACGGGTACTGCTGCAAGCCAAGTGAAAAAGGTCATATATAGAGATATTATATAATCCGTTTCAAAGGTCTGTTTGGTTTTTTTTAGTATTAAATAACAGAGATGGTGACTTTCATTGTCTGTGTAGCAGGAACCAAGCAAACCCACGACCACCGAGGCGGCCCCCGGCTCCTGGAGGACGTCTCTGAGGAAGGCCGGCAGCTCGGTGACTCTGGGCTCTGCCGGGCTGTCTGACCCCAGCCAGGACCCCAGCAGACCCCCAGAGTCCGGCCTGGGCATGACCCGCTCCGCCTCCAGCCCCCGCCTCAGCTCCGACGCCGACACCCGGGTACGCACCGCGGGCGCCCCCGCATGATTCAGACAAGTCACACACCCATGAAACGGCAGCTATTATTTTATACGAACCAGCATGACGTGCCAACCTAGGCCTCTTTTGCAGCTTGTAATTCACCGAGTCACATGAATAACCGATGAACTGCTCTCGCCCCCTCGTCGCCAGGAGCCGAGGCTCGCCAGGGTACCGCCCATTCCGACACGGAGGCTCTTCAGTATTCCCGACAGCAGCCCTGACAACTCCAACAGGTGGGCCGGCGCTCCGATCTGCTTTCTGCACTTGTGAAACCAGAATCTGTTTTTTTCTGAGTCACCGCATATGTGCCCTTGTCACCCCGTCTGTCTCCCTCAGTTGGCTAAGCCGTAGCTCCTCTTACACCCGGCGCCTTCATAGTCAAACAGGGAATGATCTCACTAGCTCCACACCCTATTTGCTTCACAGGTCAGTCATGCTGCTCACTGCCCGTCTTGTGTTGGTTTGCTCCGCTGTTTGCGTGTGATTTGTTTCTGCAACGTCACCGCACATTTCATTCCCCCCTCAGCTGTGAATCCTAATTGTTTGTGTGTGTGTATGTGTATATATGTGTGGCTGTGAAAGATGCCTTTGTGTTTCCAATGGGTTTCGTCTGGTTTCCAGCTCATCTTATGGAAAGAGACTGGATGACCCCACCGTGACCTCAGCTAGCACAGGAACAAGCTCTGCAGGACTCAGCCGCCTTAACAGTGTCTTGTCACAGAGGTATTTAAACTTTTTTTTTTTTTTTTTTTTGTGTATGTCAATTTGTCTGGGACCTTTTCCTCCCTCAATTATCTGAAAGATCTGATATCCAGCTCTTATCTGTCTCCCTCAAAGACTTCCTCAGGAACAGACAGAAAAGAAGGATCAGTCTGCCGTCACCACCTCCAACTCTCAGAGCACGACCACGGGCGAACAGGAGACCAAGCAGAGGCGCAAGTGGGTCTCCGCCGTCCTCTCGTGTGCTATTGCAGAACTGATGAGACTCTGCTTTTGTAGTTTAAAAAAGTTTGATTTTGTGACCCGTGCAGATCCTACCTTACGCCGGTACGAGATGAAGAGGCAGAGGCCCAGAGGAAGGCTCGCTCCAGACATGCACGGCAGTCCCGCCGCTCCACTCAGGTACACACGTCGCCACCTGACCACGAGAAGGAAGAGGACTACTTCTTGTAACTGTCTGTCAGTCTGGCACACAACATGTTGCTGTCTCTCTCTTCCTCTCAAGGGGGTGACGCTAACAGATCTGCAGGAAGCGGAGAAGACGATGAAAACCATGAAGGCCGATAATAAAGGGAGAGAAAAGGAGGAAGAGAAGGAGAAAGAGAAGGAAACAAAACCGAAGAAGGGAGAGGAGGGGGTGAGAGCCGTATTTCAGAGTTATAGCCCTGGGTTGGCTGCACTTATATAACGTCATGTGACATCACATAGCGGGGGATGCTGTGTTTACAGGAAGTGAGCTGGAGGTCTCGTATTGCCAGCCTGCAGAAGTCGGACCTGCTGGGCCTCACGCAGCCCGCCGGTACTCCGCGGCCTCAGGCTTCTGACAGGAGAGGTATCGTATCAACACCGAGCGCTTCGCCCGCTCCTGACAAAATATAGAACCCGACTTTGTTGAAATATTTGATTTCGGTGCTCAACGACTTGCTTCCTGGCTCCGTTCCAGATGTGGAGGCCGGCACAGGGGAGAGCGAGACTGAGCGATGGGCCAGGGAGCGCAGGGAGAGGAGACAAGCTCGGGCCAGAAGGAAGGCGCAGAGGACCGGGGAGGTACGTCCTAAACTTTTTGGAAACTCTATGAAAGAAAAAAAAAAACAGGAAGAAACAAAAGCAGTGATGTGAGATTTAAATCAACATGTTTCACCTGCAGAGTGATGACAATGATCCCAGTGAGGAAGAGTTCTCAGGCAGTGGGCTGGATCCACAGGTGTGTGTGTGTGTGTGTGTTTACATATATGTAGTCACTGTGGACTGTAACCTCGGACACCGGCTATAACTTGTTTGTCTTTTCTGTTTACAGACAGACAGACACTTGAGTACCAGGTATGAATCCATTCTTTGACCTGTTTGATTTTCCATCTTTCCTCCTTCTGTCAGCACAGTCTCTGTGATAGCAGTATCTCTGACCTCTGCTCTCCTCCTCCTCCTCCTCCTCCTCTCAGGTCGGGTTCATCCTGTAACGACTACACCCAGGGAGGGGGAGATTCTGATTTCAAGAAGGTTGGCAAACAGGGCTGATGTTGACATCGCACAATTAGTTTCTCTTATTTGTCCTGGTTATTTACTGCTGTGTGTGTGTGTGTGTTTGTGTGTCTGGCAGATGTTCGAGGATGTCTCCAGAGAAAACAGCCAGCTTCAGTCTCAGCTGCAGGACACTCAGAGGATGGTCAGTCAGACTAGGTTGGACCTGGAAAAGGCCACACAGGTGATGATGCAGACACACAAAGCTGTCATTGAAACCGTACTGGTAATCTATGAGCTTCGTCATTGTTTGCCATGTGTTTTTCTCATAGACTCTGTTTTTATGTTGCGTTCAGGTGGTGATTGTTTTGTCAGGCTATCCACACAAATCACACCTGTTTATTTCAAATATATATATGTGTATATATGTGTGTATATACAGGTAATACTCAGAAAATTAGAATATCGTGAAAAAGTTCATTCACTTCCCCATGATTGCGAACTGTACTGAACCAGACAGAGAGCTTTTAAAGGCTCAGGAACCCTTTGCAGGTGTTTTGGATTAATTGGCTGACGAGGCTGTGACAATTTGAGCTACAACATTGAACTTTTTCACGATACTCTAATTTTTTGAGAGGGGTTTTCATAAGCTGTAAGCCATAATAATCAAAATTCTAACAAATAAAAGCTTGAAATATCTTGCAATGCCTGTTATGAGTCTAAATAATATATTCATTTCACCTGTTAAGTTGAATTACTTAAATGAATGAACTTTTTCACGATATTCTAATTTTCTGAGTATTACCTGTATGTATATATGTATGTGTGTGTATATATATATATATATATATATATATATATATATATATATATATATATATATATATACACTTTCTGCTATTATTGAACCAGGTCACATACTCAATGACTTGTCTCCACTTGAGTTCCAGTTAGGCCACATTAAAGCAGGTCATTCAAAGAATTCAGGTTTTTTTTTTTAAAGAAATGACACCAAACGTCAGCAGGAGATCATTCATAGAATTATACAGCATTTTATTTATTATCATCTTGGGAGTTACTGTCCCTTATTAATACCCATAATAACTCCACAATGCAGCATGTAAAATGGTGTACAACCAATGGTCCATAACTGAGAGCTAATTACCATACCATACCTTGTACAGGCAAGGGTTTAGACCGATGGTTGTGACCTGAGATGTGTCATTTTTCAGTGACTGGCGTCATATGCAGTCATTTTATTTTGTTTCCTTTATTTAGTTTGCTTAATGTCTATTCACCTTATTCTCCGGGGCAACCATGGAGTCAATGGAACGCTGTGAGATTGTGTTGGAACTTCCGGCGACGACCGGAAGTCGTATAGTACATTAGCGGTAGCTTGATTATTTGAGTCCGTTCTCAGATGTTTCTTGTTGGCAAATCCGGGTTTTTTTTCCCGTTGTCGATTGCAAAAAATGACGAGCATTATAAAGAGGAAGCTACAATCACTGGAAGAAAACGTGTGAGTTTTTATAGCAGTTGAGCATCGACCTCATCTTCTGTCCCAGTGTGTGTGGAGCTCTGTACGACCTGCACCCACCTCCATCTACTCTAGAGTCTGGTTCAAAATAATTAAATAAATCCCCGTGTCCCCGCTGATTTCAGCCAAGGTGAGCAGCTTGTTTGGAGAGTAGGAGCGAATTAAAAAAAAACCAAAAAAAAACGCTATCACAGCCCGAAGCAACATTGTTAATGCACATAAGAGGCTGCTTTTAATTTCTGACAGCTGGACATTGCGCTACTTTTAATTATGAAGCTTTATCCATTTAAACAAAATAAACTAGAGGAACAACTTTCATGTTTAAATTGTGTTGTATAGCCTACTTTTATATATTTTACTGATCGCAATTCAGGCTGGGTGTGCGTATGAAAATATGCTACAGTGTTTCTCTTTTCTTTTCTCTTTTTTGGAGGGGGCGGGGGGTAGTTTAGGTGACAAAGACATTTTTAACTGTGAAAATAGAGATGTATTCAATATTTGCATTTGGGCAATACTGCTGTAGGCGAAACAAGTTTATTCATGGCCACATTTAAGTTACAGTAGTTGAGGGAGGGTTTTATTTCTAAATCCCTCCGTTTATTTCTTTTACACATTAGCGAGCAGGTTCACAGCGTGAACAGCGTGTCCCGACCTGACCAGGCTCTGGACACGGAGCAGAGACCCAGGTCCGATAGTGCAAGGCTCTCTGAAGCAGAGGATGAGGCCAGCTTCCCGTCAGTCTTCACAGACAGTCCAGAGTTGAACGAGTTTCTGATCATATAGTTGTCAGTTTGCTCCAGGTGACAGTCGACCCTCACAACAAACCCCCCCCTCCCTCTCTCAGTAAATAGTTCCGACGTCCATGCTGCAGCTTATATCCAAGTAATATAACAGCCTATATATAAATGAGCTCCTGACGCTCAGCTCAACAGTTGGTAAACAGCAGCGGATCAGCGCGATCTCTCCCTCCGTACTGGTTCTGCCAGCTCCACTTGGATTTCAAAGTAAAAGTCACGCTGTAAATGAGTTAAATTGTGAAACAGCGGCGCTTTTATAGCCGATTTTAGGATTAAACTCTGAATATATGAGCTAAACATCTGTTACCATAAGTTTCCATGGCGATCTAGCTGGGTTGAAAGAGAGAGTACAGGAAAGCCTGGCTTTAGACTCAATAAAAAATATATAATTATAAAATATAACCCACTAAACTCGCTTCGAAGTACACCCCTCAAGTGTTGTCCATGTTGATTTGATTGTCTGTATTGTAATTGTCCCGCAATATACTGCAAATTCAGTCGATTGTTTACATCAGTTTTTACTTCCGCATTTGACCGGAAGTCGTAACACAATCGCGGCCAAACCGGAAGTGGCAAAGTGGGCGGGGCTACATAAGGTGAATAAGGCTGCTGATTTGAGAGGCTAAAGTGAGACCATGTTACCTTTGCAAGAAGAAATTACCTCTTTTTTTCTGTAAATGAGAAGATATTTAGTTAGCACCAAAACACACCCGGTTCAGTTCAGTATTCTCTGTCTTAACTTGGCCTGGTATGACCAAAAACAGTGGTTAATGTGGGCAAACCAATAATGCAGTGTAACAGGTGATTTGTTATCTTTATGACAACTTGTGATACAGTGTTTAACGTTTTGTATTTTGGGATTGGGTTGGGATTATGGTTGCTTTATCCACATCACAGGTTGTAACTTTAATATCCATAGTGTCCTTTGTATACATGCCTTGTAGTGATAATTGAACGTACTGCTGACGTTAATAATACTGTTGTTTTGTGTCCAACAGAGACAGGAGCGCTTCACTGACTGTTCTGCCCTGCTGGATCTGGAGAGAAAGGTAACTCCTCTCTGCTGACGATGTGACCATGCTGGGGGGTTTTTTTTTTGTAGCTTCATCTGCCTCACAACTGCCACCACTGCTGTTTGTTGACACTCTCTCCTCTGTCCTCCCCACTCCACTTTCTCACCTGTTTTCACTCAACTTTTGTGCATTTTCCTCCTCCTCCTCCTCCTCCTCCTCCTCATTTCCATCACTTCCTGTCTGCCCCCCCCCCACCCTCCCTCCCTCACGTTTCCCTGGCATCAGGACCGGAGGATGTTGGAGCGGCGAATGGCCGAGCTGGAAGAGGAGCTGAAGGTGAGGAGACACTCAGAACGGATGGGATCATTGCCTCACACACTTTGCATGCTCCTGCTTGATTAGCTTGGCTTTAGCTTGTGCGGTTCAGCAGAGTGGCGGAGGCACACACAGTACAGAGCTGTTTTACAGGCTGTTCTCTCCAATGTTACATCTCATAGCTTCATTTGGTTGTTGTCAAATTTATAGCCGATGTTTGTTTCACTTGTCCAACAGCCCAACTGTGTTTTCATAGTCACAGTGACTCATTTTGTAAATGCTCTTGACTTTACTGTCGAACCAGGATGAGAAAGTAAAAACTGTAGGCAGTTTTTCTTTTAAAGGAAGTTCTTGCAGTTTTAAATGAAAAGATTGACACCACTACATATCTGAACAGTAAATACAAAGCGGGAGGATGAAAGTAACCAGCTTGTGCCTTCAGCTTCATATTTAGAGTGGTATCAATCTTATAGTCTACTTCTCGGCAACAAAAATGAAATGTCAAACTGCTCGTAAACATTTTTAAAAGGCTCTGACTTTAAGGATGCAAAAAAGTCATCATACTTAGTTTAACAAAGATTTATTTTTAATAAAATGCCCTCGTTTTAAATGCGCTTATTGTGAGTTCTCTGCCACCAGATGTTTCCTCAGTCGCTCTTCCAGTCAGCCAAACTGAAACCCACAGATGAGTCAAACATGACTTGTTTGCATTGCACTTGTCCTACTTAATGACTGAGCACATGTAGCACATAAAAGGGCCTGATTATTAGTTCAGCTTCTATTATTAAGATTCTTTAGGCTCTGGAGGAGCAACATGGTGAACAAATGACGCCATGGCCTGTGAGCTCTGTATGTTGACACAAATATGTGGATGGAGTAGCTCTGGTTATGACGGTTTGGCAGTAAAAGATCATTGCCCTTGTAGATAAGGTAATAAAATGTCTTTCACTTCACTGTATTTAATACAATATAGTTATCGGCTCTGACTCACTCTTTTTTATATACTGTTAACTCAACTCTAATGTATTAATATCAATGAGTCTGAGTCTTTTTTTAAATGGGCTTTTTTAGAGCAGACACTTTGCCATGTGAGAGTGGGGGAAGTGTAATTGATAACATCTAAGTGCAGATACTTTGTATTGAGCTTGCTGGGTCAAGTAAAGTGATCCTTTTTTTATTTAAATATACCATTAACAGTTTTGTTTTCCGGCCATAAGTCAAAGTGTGGAAAAGGCCTGTTTTTTAAAAGCAATACAGCTGCACTGAAATGAAATGTGCTCGTCTATTTTGATGTATTGTAATGTGAGTTTAATTTGTACCACCAGGTTCTGGTTGACCTGAAAGCAGACAACCAGCGTCTTAAAGATGAAAATGGAGCACTGATCCGTGTCATCAGCAAACTCTCCAAATAGACGTGGCGAGAGAGAAAGAGAGAGACACACACACACACACACACATACATGAAGAACAGGGATCTCCCCCCCTTTCCTCTCCATCCATCCATCCCTCCCTCCCTCCCTCTCTCCCTCCCTCTCTCCCTCCCTCCATCCATCCATCCATCCATCCCTCCCTCCCTCCACACATTCCTCTCAGTGCCAAAGAGCGAGAGGGGGGGAGAGGAGCAGCAGAACGTCCTCCGTTAACATGAGCACCACAGCTTGACTTGGATTGTGATGCCTCTCTGTGAACAGCTGGAGTGGCTTTTGTGTGCCTTTATTTTTTTTTAATGGCCGTCAGTCACAGGACGACCGTGGGCGCGAGGGCCCGTGGCTTCGGTCAGAGGCTCCAACAGTAGCAGCGCGGGGACTTGACGAAAAGCCAAAATGCCCACAGCTGGCGCAACACACCAGAACACGACATCTACAGCGACTGTGCATCAGGGGAACTCGAACGTGCACACACATTCCTATGCGTGCATCACACACTTCCTCAATGCACATTCCACTGAGCGCACAAGGCAGCTTGGGCCTTAAAGCTCCCACTTAGTATTTATTTTTTTTTGTGAACACACTCACGTCACACACACATACACTCTTCACGAATTTACCCCACTCACAGTCCAAATCGAATGTGTTGCCAAGCAGTAAAAGGGTTTTGGATGTATTTGTTTTTCAAACTCGGCTCTGAAACACATTTCAGGCTCCGTCTTCACCTTCAGTAACGTCCTGACGACACAGGAAAGTCCATGAAGCTCTGTTGGGTTGTTTTGTTTCCACGTGCAAGTGTTTGAACCCACCTACCTCTCCACCTATGCACTTCCCCACATACATTTTTTTTTATTTTTTTTGTGACCACAGACACACTCCATGCTCTTAAAAAAAAAAATGACCACAGAACCAGGTCGGTCGACCGCAGCACTTTACTCTCTGCAAAGCAATAAAATAAAAGCTCTGTGAGGCTTTGCCCGTCCTCCAGACAGACAACCTTACTTTTCAGAGCAGCGCCTTCTCACTGAATAAGTGGAGGGAGAAGGTACCCATAGCTGAAGGTCAAAGGTCATTGCACAATTATATTAATAAAAAAAAAGAATTGCTGTTCTGTCAAAGCCTATAATGCTATGAATTGTTTTAATTATTACCATTGGTAAAGATATTATTTTCATAGTTTTTCATTGTCTGTTCCCTTCTTCCAAGGGAGCATGGTTCTGTATATTACATGTGTATAAATATTAGTCTTGAAAAAAATACCCTTTTGAAGTAAAATTCCATGTAGCCTTTCATCACATGTTGGTTTTTCTAATATATTAAATGGATGTCTGCACCCTAATAAAAAAAAAGTGTGTTTGTAGCAACTGCCTGGTTATTATAAACAGTGTTGAGGGCATTTTGTCAAGATCATTCACAAAGTTATTGAAGCATGTAATATATCAGATCATTAGATGCTTTCTAACATGGTACCCACCCTCACCACTGTGCCTTGGGTTCCCGGCCTCTCGGCTGTGTGCTGTGACTGATGGAGTCATCAGACTCTCTCTTGTGTGATCTCTGGTCACCTGGTTGTATGTTTTTTTTTTTTTTTTGGTCGTGCCTCATCCACACTGTGCTTGTTATCAGCTCTGTGTACACTGTCAGTTGCTGTTCTCTGGTAGCCAGATGTCCTCCATCACAAGGGAGGGGAAAAAAAGAGGAAGAGAACAGCTGCAACGAGCTGCGATGCTCACACACCATGAGCCTAACAGAGGAAACAGAGCAACACAGATGTATTTACAGTATGTTTGGACTGTAACATTAATCTACTGCTTCTGCTCCCAGGTGTCCCATGACGCTGTATCATAAGTGCTTTGACTGACATGATAAAAACCAGTGTCACCACCACATGTGCAGGGTGAGGGATCAGGAGGCGTCAGTGTAGCTGTAGGGACACTGTCGTCTTTTGTGCTCCCGTCCATTTCCACTAAAGTGAAGTTAACGCCAGTCAACCATCTGTTTGTCTCATCTCTCAGCAAAGAGATGGACCACTGTCCTGCAGGGTAGAAGTACTGACAACAAGCTGAGCTCCTAATAAGGAAGGGCAGGCTGGCCGAGGCACTCTCTCTGTAAATATCCCTCAGGTCTGAGAAAGACAGAGGAAGGGAGCTGGGGAGGAAGAGGGAAGCGGATGGATTGCAGCCTTATATGGACAAAGCACTGCTTTTCCCAGGGTTTGTGGCTCTGACCCCCTGGCACCATGCCAGGCGACACACAAACGGCTCCTCAGCACCACCAAGAGGTCCAGCTCATGTAGTGCAGCACAAGTGAAAAGTGTCTTCTCCATAAGTTTTTTTTTTTTTTAATAGTTTTGACCACTCTTTGTCCAGAAAGAATTGCAATTCATGAGAAATAATAATAATAATAATAATAATAATAATCAATTTTATTTAGAAAGCGCCTTTCACGCCACTCAAGGACACTTTACAGCAGTTAAAATCATCAAGCACCAAAACACAGAATAAATCATCAATAAACAATAGCAAAACACAAGAGCACAGAATAAACAACATTAGAAAGCACAGAATAAACAACATTAAACACATCAGTAAGAATGAATAATGAAAAGAACAAATAAATAAAACTGTGCAGAATAAAAGGGAAATGTTAGGGTGAGGGGTGGTGGGGTGGATAAGCAATTTGAAACAGGTGGGTTTTGATTTTTGTTTTGAAACGAGGGAGAGAGTCAATGTTACGGATGTGAGATGGTAAAGAATTTTTTTCACATTATTTGTCGGAACACAAATAATGTGAACACCAAAACAAACCTCACAACAATATTGTTACTCTGTGGAAATGTGATTGTTAATATGCACAAAAACTGAATTGGTAACAGTGACAGTCTTTAGCTGATACTTCTATGCCTACAGAATAACATGCATCTTTAAGTGGGTTCTCCTTTGATTTCATTGATTGCATTGCCATGAAGTTGGGAAACATGAAGCAGAAGAAAACAGATAGTCAATATTAAACCTGCACAGCTTTTCAGCCCAACATAGAAATCTAATTTATAAACACAGAAGACAATATAAAGATGATTTAGAGGCTGATTCGTCTTTTAAACAGCTACAATGTGGCAAAGCTGTGAACAAATAAACCGGCACCAGAACACTGGTTAGTTGGAGGTCGAGACCCGAGACCATCTAGGTTGAGGTTGTCTGTATGTTGGGGTTGCACCTTCTCTTTAACCAAGCTTTAGTTTTGTCTCATTGTTGAATAAACTGCTCTTCTTGGGTATTTTTACACTTTTAATTTATGACGTCAGTGCATATATGGCAGGAAATGAGGTGCAGTAAAGGTCCACACACAGGGCTTTTAGAGGAATGTTCTGTACTGAAATAAAAATGTTGCAGGTCATGGTTGTACGGCTGCATTTTTAACTTGTACTCATGGCCTCTATAAGGAGATGGAGAGCCCTGGCTGCAGCCCCATTTATAGTAAAAATCATACGACATTAGTTTATTTCAAGAGCACTTTTTAAAAGGACAGGTTACAGAGTTTAGGAGCAAACTAAAAATAGAAGCAAACAGAGAATGTGTATGTAAAAAAAAACTAATGACAAAAGAAATATCAGTCAGAAATACTTTCCGGTCGTGACTGTCTCAGATAGATTTATTGGTGAGGTTTAACAAGGCCTAATATCCCCCTCAAAAAGAAGAAAAAGCCAGGGAAGAGAGGGAATTAATCGAGTGGCTGGTGAGCAGAGGAGAGATGACATGATTTAGTTTGGAGAGAGTGACGTGATACTTCTTGGAAAAGATAGGATGAAAATGTAAACACTCTTACTGTGACCTGAGGGGTATTTTTACGGCCTGAGCCCAGTGCTCCCGGTGTTTTAATTGTGAATCTGTAAGCATGTGGTAGCAGCCATGTTAGCCTGCAACAACACTTCACAGTTTAATCCGTCCAATTTTGGAAAAATTCACATTAAAAAATATTGACACTCTGCAGGATCGGTGAAAAGATTATTAAAATGCCTTTATTTTTACATGGCAATTCATTTAAAAATCATAGCCAACCATCAACACTGGTCTTCATCAGGGCTTTCTAACACACCTGCACACAATCAGTGTAATGAAGGAGGCTCCTGTGTGATAGGCTAGCACCTGAGGACTATCAACAACAGGACCCAGCAGCACTTCCACCTTTTTGGATTTCATGTTAAAAAACATTGTTCTTAAAGCTGGAGTTGACCGTTGATCATATAAAATGTGATAATTCAAATCTAATGAGCATGTGTGGTGTCCTATACTTGATTCAATGTATAGACTCTACCGCCTTCCCATTGAATCCATGCCATGTTTTTCAGCAGACCAGGAACCAAGCCCAGGTTTTCTGTGCAGCACAAAGCTGAAGGCCTCCTCCTCCTCCTCCTCGTCCTCCTCCTACTCCTGTAGTACTCGAACAACTTGGATCCAGTTTGTCAGCAACGTTTGAGTTCTTTGACTTTTTAAATATGAACTTTAAAAGGAGTGAGAGCACATGAGCTGTTTTTTCACAGGCTGAACGGTGAAGAGCGACCGCTTTGGGAGCCTCTTCCAACTTTTTGTTCACTTTGGGTTTTCCAGCATTCCTCTCTTTGTTGCAGAAACAGATGCTGCTTCCTGTTCATGTGAGATGTGAAATATACCCAAAAATGTGCAAATGTGTGTAGAGGGAATTATGCTGGATGTTTATGCAGACCTGCAACAGTTCGGTCTGACTTTCAGGAGCTGGGTTAGTTCAGTCACTGCGATTGTGTATTTAAGTTTGTGACAATGAATGCCTTCAAATATGATATCATCGTCACGTTTGATTTTATTTTCAGACCTGGAAAGAGTCTCAGGAAGTCGGCTTGTGACATGAAAGTGTCAAAGTACACAAACAAACTACAAATAGCTTTTACTAGCAGGGACACGTGAAAGTGTGTGTGCCCGTGTGTTTTTCCCTGGTGAAACCTTTCAAAGAAAACTCCAGTGTTTCTCAGCAGTGCATTGATGAGTCATAGTCACAATAAAACATGCAACTGGCCATAATCTCAGTGAAGGAGTACAATGGTGCAAATAGGAAAATGTTGTCAAATTCTAAATGTTTTCACCCCCTACAATGAGAAATTGTTCATTCAGTGGAAGACACCTGGGACCCTCTGATCGACCCCCCAACTGTACTGGAAACAACTTCTTGGTTCGATTGAAGGTTTCTGTGCAGAAAATCCCCTCCTCTCGTGATGTCCCGTGATCCAGACCCTTACATCTTCACCACCGACACTCTGCCCACTGACCTCCGCTACCTGCCTCCGCTGGCCAATGGGCTGCTGGGCTGGAGGGTGTACAACAACATCATGCACATGGGTGGCGTGTACAATGGAGAGGGTGGACGCTGTCACCGAGCAGACGTTCCCTGTCCTCTGGCAGTTAAAATGGAGATGGACCAACCTGCCCAACATGCCTACAGTCTGAACACACACACAGGTGACTCACCAAACCCTATGTTACTAATGAAATCCCTTCTTTGCTGCTAACTGTCTCGTCTTCTTTCTCATCCAGGCATTTTCACACACACTCTGAGCTCTGCCAGTGTAACAGCAACTCAGTCCCTGTATTCACATCGCTACTACCCCAACCTGATGGTGATGGAGGTTTTGTTGGTGCGGCAGGCGACATCAGAGGAGCCAGTTACTGTTAAACTGGTCAGTTCGTTCACACCGCAGAGCAAAGACATTGCTTTTGAGCCTGGTCCTGAATACAAAGGAGCGAGGTACAGTTAACACAACATGTAAAAAGAAAACAAACAAAAAAACATTGCAACGTGTCTTATATGTGATCTGCTTCCTCTCTTCCTCAGACACATCCAAGGACAGACGTCCAGTGCTGAGTTCCCCGGTGGCACCTGTCCCACAGTGCACCTCCTCTGGACCGCCATACCTGAAACTCTGACGATGCCTCCAGACCAGAGCCAGGGGCGCTGGGGCTTCATCCTGGTTGTGGCCAACAGTTTAGAGTCTGCCGAGGCCAGTTTTGACCAGGGTCTAAATCTGATGGCGAGCGGCAACCTGCGTCCGTCTCACGAGAAGGCCTGGAAAGAGCTGTGGCTGCAGAGCAAGTTGGAGGTGTCGGGGTCCGAGACCCTCCTCAAGGCTCTGATCGGCTGCATGTTCTACCTCCTCAGCGCCTTCCCCTCCATACATGACACCTCCAGCTCCTTTGGTGGAGTCAGTCCAGGTGGGCTGTCAAATGGTGGGGATGGTCAGGACTACTGGGGCCACGTCTTCTGGGACCAGGTAAGGCTGGTGGAAACTGATGCTTAGTCTTTTATTTCTGGTCTTTTTCTGGTTGTGTGATTATTGGTTCACACAGTGGCAATGCCTTTCCCATGACAGGACATCTGGATGTATCCTGGGATCGCCCTTTTCTACCCCAAGTTAGCTCGATCTGTGCTGGAGTACAGGGTTCGGACTGTAGAAGGTGCGAGGGACAACGCCCAAAAGCAGGGCTTCAAGGTATCATGATCACAAATCTGCTTCCTTGGCTGACACTCACTGTGAATATAGGTGTGTGTGTGTGTGTCCTACATTTTACTAACCACAATGAATCTGTGTCTGAGCTCTTCTGGAGAAACAATGCTATCTTTGCAGGGAATAAAGTTTCCGTGGGAGAGTGCTGTGTCAGGGAGGGAGGTGTGTCCAGAGGACATTTATGGACAACAAGAGATTCACATCAATGGAGATGTGACCCTGGCCTTCCAACACTACCTCCACCTGACTGAGGTAAAGGCTGCTCCTTTGTCCCCACTCACCATCATGTTGTCTCCCGCTGTGTGAGGGTGTTAACTGAGCTCTTTGTTGCAGGACCTGTCCATGTTCAGAGAGGGACAGGGCAGCGAGGTGATATATGGCGTGGCTGATTACTGGGTTTCTAGAGCAACATGGAGCCCTGTGGACGAGAAATATCACCTCTTGGGTAAAAACCATTCTCAGAAAGACAGTAGTGACACTCAGGACCGTTGTATAGGGGAGAAAGGTGATGATAATTTTAGGGGCCCAGCGCCCAGTAGGGCCCACAAAAACCCAAGTAGTCTAATCTTTGTATAACTGAATTATTCTGCATAAGACCCTGACTAATACTCATAGTAATGCTGCATTAGCATCAAAACAAAGTAGGCTAAATAAGAAATGATAATACATACGTAGTCTATGAAAAAAAAGTAGGGGCCCACTTTAGTATTCTTTAAGGGGGGCCAGAATTCCTAGCAACGGCCCTGGTGACATTGAATTTATTTGGCCTGATGTGGTTATCACGTTGAAGGCAAAATAAAAGACATGTGTCTCATCTACTCGTGGGAAAACTCACAAGGTCTACAGAGAACTGGAATTTGACTCTGTGTTTATAATGCTAACACCATTTTTATTCAATTTACTTTATTTTATTGCTATATCGTATTTTTCTTCTTTTTATTGATTAACTGATATTTTTCTATACTTTAGATCGATACAAGATGACATTACTGTATAATATGTAAGAAAACATTTTATACATTTGTATAAAAATATTTACAACATTTAACTTTTTTGCCATTTAGGTGTCATGCCACCTGATGAATATTATTATAATGTCAACAACTCTGTCTACACAAACACAGTGGCCAAGTTCAGGTACTATTTGAATATTTCCCTACGGTGCATATTGACTTGTGGATACCAATAATACACACAGTTTTTCATTTGTCAGTCTCCAGTTTGCCGTAGAGTTGGCCGACCTCCTCCAACATCCTGCACCAAAGGAATGGAAGGATGTGGGCGAACAAATCAAGATCCCCTTTGACCAAGAATCTCAGTACCATCCTGAGTTTGATGGCTACGTGAAAGGTGAATTTTTCCTCCTTTTGTTGGCACTAACCAAGATCAAGTTGTTGTGACATGATGTGTCTGACTGTCTTTTGGACCTCTGACAGGTCACCCAGTGAAACAAGCAGACACAGTGATGTTGGGCTATCCTCTTGGACTGGAAATGACTCCAGAGATCAGAAGAAATGATCTGGAGGCGTATGAACCAGTAACAGACCCTTATGGTCCAGCAATGACATGGGTAAGACACAACACAGGATTTATATGAGGAGCACAAAACTGATCTGATTGACTGACTGAAATTTCACTGTTAACTTGAAAATCTACTTAAAGTATATGTAACTTTTAAACAAATACATTTCAGTCCTTTTTAACCTTTATCCAGTTCAGTACATTGAATCATTCTTCTGTACAGTAGCTTACTGAAGTTATTTTGTCAGTAGACCAACACTGACATTTGTAGTAGTCTTGCCTAAAAGTAAACAAACTGGTTCTGCTGGTTCAGCTTGTCTATCTTTGATGTAGTGTATCTGATTATTGTTATTGTCACTGGAAAGTGGAAGTGGTTTAGTCCATTACAAAACATTTGACCTTATCTTGACTAAGTAAATGTAGTAAAACAACAGCATTTCTAAAATGTAGTGTGTCCGTATAGGCCTACAGTGTGACTTTGCAAGTAGTGGAGATGCCTGTTTTTGCTGTTACTTCCTCATCAGTTGGTGTATGTGGCCTTTTACATCTCTCCACTGTCAGGGTATGTTTGCAATCGGCTGGCTGGAGCTGGGAGAGGCTGAGAAGGCTCAACGTTTACTTGAGAAGTGCTTCAGCAACATCCAGGGCCCGTTCCAGGTACCGCTCTGACTCTCACAGCCATGTTAAGCCTCTTTACTGAATATTCAGTCAAAGTGCAATTACTTGACCCCATAGGTATGGAGTGAATCATCAGACGGCACTGGTGCAGTCAACTTTCTCACAGGCATGGGAGGATTCCTGCAAGCTGTGCTGTTTGGTTACACTGGTTTCAGGTGAGTCATCAATCTGTCAATGCACCGTGCACAATGAAAAAACATCTCAGTATGCACAGAGCACTTAAGCACTGAAACAAAGTCTGACAATGACTACTTTTCATTTATATTTTTGTAGAGTTCATAAGGACTGCCTGGGCTTTTCCCCACTTCTGCCCACTGACATTTCTGAGCTCTGCATCCGAGGTGTGAACTACATGGGCAATCAGTTGGACTGGCTGCTGAGGACAGATGAAGTCTGTCTCATACTGAGGGAACAGGAGAGCAGAGTAGGCGACGCCAAGCCCTACGATCTACAGGTTGTCCTGAAAGCATCAGGGACGAAAATCCCTCTGTTGCCAGGTAAAACACAAGCTAAGACATGCAGTTTCTCAAAACATTTATCCTTGCAGTAAATATAGGCACTTAGTTCATCTAGATCTGAACATAATGATGAGAAAAAACAACTGAGGATGCATGTCCAGAGATGTAAATGTATTTTTCAGTTAATTACCGTGTCTGACAATGTCTACTATTTGTTATAATGATGACATTGATGCACTGACAGATTATTATGAATTTGCTCATACTGTATACATCTATATTTTCAGGGCAGCCAGTAACTTTTCATCGAGAGCCAGGATACTTGTGCAAAGTGACTTCAGAATCAGCACCTTCCTGCTGGCCTTTCTGAAACAGGAGCCTCGAACCTGCTACAAATTCAATTTATGCATTTACATACCGTATTGTATTCACCAACATTCACCAATCATGGATAATATACACAAAATCCAATAAAAATGATTTCATAACCACAAGCACACAGAGCAGGATCATATGAGATTTACAAAATGTAAATCGGTTGTTTATTTTGATTTAATAAGAAGAAAAAGAGAACATTTTTTTGTGTTGTGGGGCAGTGGAGTTGAAAATGTAGCACCTGCCCCTTTGTTTAGTTGCAAAAATTTCCACACAAATGTCTTGAATATAAATTACAATTAGAACATTTTCCTAATGAGCTCAGTTATGTCATATGACAGAACTATGAATCATATGTTATATTGTAAATGAAATATTTTCAAATAAAATGTCCCCCTTTGTTTCCATCTTTGATTTTTATTTATTTATTTTTGCTATTTAAACAATATAGTGGTTCTGAGACTTCAAGGCACAGTAAAAAAAAAAGTGGACAAAACCTAGACAAACTAAAAACTACATTTACCAGTGTGATAATGCTGGCACAATACAGTATCTTTAATCCTTCTTGTCTGTGTCTGGTTTAACAGCATTTTTTCTAATGACCACTGTGTTGTTTTTTTCGGATCTACCTTGTGTTTAATCTTTTTTTTTCTTTTTGTCTTGGTGCATTAGGCTCTCAGGGCCACTAAAAAACATGTAGTTTCTCAAATTACCTTTGTGAGCTTGGACCACCCATGTATTTGGGACCACCACAGCCTTTACTGTGTTACTGATGTCTTCAAACAGCTTGTAGCTTTGCCTTTTTGGAGAAAGACAACAACAGCCCTAACCTGAGATAGATATGGGACAAAAGGCAAAACCAGGCCGGCACACTAAAGTCACAATAAAATAATAATACCATAATTTGGCTTCAAGAGTTTCTTGAAATGTACTAGGGGGGGGGGGGGTCGTGACATTGTTGCAGAGAAAACAGCGGATGTAAGTCTCACACATACTAACAACTTCTTTTTACAGTCATATGATAGCCTACCATGGAATAGCCTACTAACACAACAGACCAGCAAACCCTGCCAAACATCCATTGGTCGATTTAAATCTGGACGGCGCTTTAAGGCCGCCCAGCACTTCCGTCATGTTCGACTATTTCCGCACTGTGCACCAATCATCACTGTGCATCCAAACACTTAGCCCCGCCCACACATGCCGTTCACCAATCAAAGCCTTCTCTTGGCCGTAGAGCTTCAGGATTGGCTGGTAAGGTTTTGAACCAGTTAAACGGTTTCAGCGGGTGAGTTGGAGTTAGATCCAGAGAGGAGCTGTTTCTGTCGAGACTCATGAGCTGAAAACAAAGCGCTTGATTTTTATCTTACATTTTTATTTTCATGTCAGTATGCGATAGATTTAGCTTCTAAGTTTATTGGAGTAGCGAGCATTGGATTTCTTTCTTCAGAAACTCGGATATCAAAGGTAAATATCGAAAGACGACGTTAGCGCTAGCGAGCTAACATCGTAGCAAATAATGTCTTGTAAGTTCGCAACAATTTAAAACTGCATTCAACTAAGTTCAGTAAACACACCGTGTTTACTCGTGACTGTCGTTTTCTTAGGTTAACACTTAACATTGTCGAGTTTCATTGCTAGAATTTAACGTTAACTTAATGCTAGCGAGCTAAGTTGTTGCCTGGGTAACGTTAAGTTAGTATTATAAAAGGCTTTGGTTTGTGTTAGGGTGCCGTTTATTTTATTTATTTATTAATTTATTTATTTTACAGTATAACCTTGTGAAATAGCCTGACACAGATGTGTTATTGTCGACCACATTGTTTTCAAATGGCTACCACCCTAAATACTTCTGCGGAAACAGGAGACATTACGCATGCACCGACCTCACATACAAAGACCAGTGCAAAATGAACCTGTCAGTAGAAGTGTATAAAAAAAACTTGTGGCAATCAGAGAAACGTAGAGGTTGTGTCGTTATTTATCACTTGACACACAGCTTTGCAAAGTCAAAATATTATCATAAGTATATTGGACTACAATTTCCTCCACTGGCAGTGACTTGAAATTGAGTTTTGATTGTTTGCTAAGGTTGTTTACCTGGTTAAGTGATAATTTAGGAAATTGACCTTGCTGAATTGAGTAAATGGACAATGTGATGTGTTTATAGCGTTAGTCGTGATTGTTTGGTTGGTTTAATACAGGCATGTTCAGTCATGTTCAGCCATACTTAAAAGCCTGAAAAACAAAGGGGAAGGACTGACTTATCAAGGTCTTAAGCTCACTGGGCGATACTTATAAAATAATTTACTCTTACTTACCATTTCCAGCCTGTTCCAACTTGTCCTGATTTTTGCTCAATCTTTACCCCAGGCCGTCACCATGAACTCCGTACTATCATCTGTACGTTCCCTCATGCAAATGTTTGATGGCAAAACACAAGAATTCATCAGTGACATTGATAATGTCCACATGGTTTGGCTTGAGGAGATCCAACAAGAGGCCAACCGCATGTTCTCAAGGTGAGCTTGAAGTAATGTCCTAAAATTAAATCAGGAATTACCGTAGGTCTCATATTTTCCCCCACAAGTTTCCATCTTTGGATGAATCTGGCACACTGTGTTGCTCTTCCCTAAAATTGTTTTCAAGTTTTTACTAATAAAGCTGTTCTGTTATATTTCAGAGAATTTAATGCTGAACCGGAGTTAATGCCAAAAACACCATCACAGAAAAAAAATAGCCGAAGGAAGCGAGTGTCTGTGGGCCGTCAGGAAGACAATCAAGCAAAGAGAAGGTTTGTTGATTTCTTTTCACAACAGTAAGGTCAACATTTTCACATGAGCAATTTTAACATGTTTTGCCTTTTGTTTGTAACTCTGTATAAATATTCCTTTCCTGCCAAGGTTTTCAAAGGGGCGGCGCAGTAACCTTCGTGGCTCATCTGTCAAATCACTGAACTTCATTGCCGAAGAAGAATCTATTCCTGAGGCCTCCACCTCTCAAGACAGCACCACTACACAGCCGAAACGCACCACCCGCAAAAACAAACAGACAAAGTCAGAGGTCACAGAGGATGTGTTTGTGAGCCATTCACCTCAAAACAGCGGTAACACAGAAGAGCTGCTGAACAAAAAACCAGAGCTGGTAGAGGAAGACGAGGTGGACAAAAGCACCAAGGTGAACAATGACTCACCCAGCACTGCCCAGACTCCACCTAAGGTGCCTTCACCTGAGGTTGTTGTCAGCATCTCCTCATCAGACCGCTTGTCTGCTGAGCGCGCTATAAAGCAAGAGCCGTCCCCGCCCCCGTCCCCTGGACGCACAGCGGCTAAGATAACAATAGCCGGAGGTGTGCAGAGCTCACAGCGGGCGTCTGTGCGCTGCTCCCTCAAGCTTCGCCACTCGCTGGCTGGTCTGCGCCACAGTATGACACAAGAGTCTGTTCGTCGTGCCTCTCGCCGTTCCATGCTTAAGAGGAAAGCAGCACGGGGAGGCAACATTAGTGGTGAGAGAATTTATTGTATATAAATATTTTTGTATTCTTCCTACATTAAATTGCAAACATTGGTAAGTTCTTTGACAATCTTGCAATTGCTTTTTGATTGTAGGGGACTCTTGCATGGACTCTGCAGAGGAAGAGGAAGGGTGAGTAATAGAGTTTTTATTTACATGGATGAGTGTGGAAAAGAAGAATTAAAACTTTTTGAAACAGTAACTGGTAAATGTACCTATATATTCTTCTTTTTGCGATAAGTGGTCATGAATCCAGTGAACTTTTATTTTAAAGTGTTTTTGATGATATGAATATATTCACTGTTGTAGCATGTCTGAAGCTGTAACAGAGGAGAGAGATGATGATGATGATGATGCTGCAGCAGAGGAATCTCCGGAAACTCCAGAGGTATAAAAGTGCTTGACAGTTAAAAGCGTCAAACAGAATTGAATTTATCCAACATTTATTGATCATATTTTAAATTGTTTGTATCAAATGCTTACCCAGATTAAGCACCAAGTACATCCATCTGTTGGGCGCGTCACTCGGTCAGTGGCTGCAAACTCTCCCAGACTGGCACCCCAATCGTTGTTCATTTCTGAGGATAAAATGAGCACTCCCAACAAGAGAACAGGTATTTGACTATTTTCTTAATCAGCTCTTGTTCAATTAGGTTTTAGTAATTGTATCTTGTTAAATATGAATATTTATTGATAACTGACTGATAGTTCTGGACAAGTGTGCTAAATCCACGTTTGCATTCATGTTTCAGTTGGCAATGAGAAGCAGCCAAGTCGGAGGTGAGTGTGTGTCACACATGCCCACTGAGAATCATGTTGAAATACTATTGTCCTGTTTCTGTAGTCCCAGGCTTTAGCTGTGGTCCTAAATATATTATCTATATATTGTGTATTTTTTAAATACCCTCTCTGTCTCCAGGTCAAGTCGAAGCACTAAACGTAAAGCACCAGATACTGTAGAGGAAAGTCCCACAAAGAGGTTCTCTCCTCCCAAGAAAAGCCAGAGTGTAAGATGCAGAAATCTTTCTGAGTGTCATTGCTGAAAAATAGAAAATATGTGGCCATGTGTGTGAAAATATGCTCTGAATTTTCTTCTAATTTCTTTTGAATATACAGGCAGTCAGGCCCAACATGAGATCTTTCCTCCACACTGTGCAGAAGAACCAGATGCTGATGATGACTCCGAATTCCCTCGGCCGCACAGCTGTTATGAAGTCCTTCATCAAACACACCACTCCGATGCGGGCTGATCCCAAGGTAAGATAAGCATTTCACTTGTAGCAAAGTTTTTAAAAATCTACCACAACATGGTCTTATGTGGCTGTCTTATGTGGCTAATGTGGTAACATTTTGCAACTTGCAATAGCACAAATAAATAGGGAGAAATGTCACAAATCAAATTTCAAATTGTCATATCTGATTAAGCGTGTGTTCTTGAATTTTAATGATATTATCACTTGTATTTTTGTCAAGCTGTCAAACTATGTGGTCCTTATTTGGTTATTTTTTTCCCTTCCTCTCCTCAGTTGAGTATTGGTATAGTGGTAAGTGTAATTTTGGAGTACTGAATGTTGTTTGTGGGCATTTGATGGGGTCTAATCTCCCATTAAGATACTTGATTAAATGTCTCCTCATTTACCACATACCTTTAGACAAGCCCCTTTCCCACGTTTTATTTTTTTAACATAAATGTTCACATCATAGCTGAAATTGGGGCTTTGGCTCAAGATTTTGGCTTGAACAGAACCTGCAATGTTTTTGAATGAATAATTCAAAAACGATTAGGGTCAAATGCTGAGTAGATTTAGCCTATATGCAATTTAAATGTCATGTAGACAGTCTTACATGTAAACACTTGAAATTTAGAATAATTGAGCCCTACAATTTTGCGGGGTCCATGTGTGAAAGGGGCTACTGGACATTTTAACATCCTTAAGCTGTACTGTTAGTTGATTGTGTCTCTGCTCCTGCAGGTCACTAATCCTCATACTTTGCAAACCATCACCAAACCTCTAACCTCACTGGTCATTCATTCTGACACATTGATTGACCAGAAGTAGAAAATAACCCATCACTCCTAATGGTGTTTGGACACGGGTGTGGTGATGCACTGGGTGATTCTTTGTTGGCTTTGTTTCATTTTGTGTTTCATTAGATGAGCTATAGTTAGAAAACTTGTTTAAAGCCACACAAAATCTATCTTTGTAGTTTCCCTCACCACTAAGCCGTAGGCAGCTCTAGCTGTGAAATGGTTCACTTTCTGTGTACTTCAGGGTATCTGCTGGTCTAAAAAAAAACACATTTCCCCCAAATAAACTTTAGCTGGTTAATACGTCCATCAATTTCAGTTTTCTGCAGCTTCTCTGGATGCAGGCGTAGATGCATTATGAGGCAGCAAGCTCTTAACTAGTAACAAACCCTCGCCCCACCTACACTCCACGACTGAGACACACAAACTGACTCCAATGACATTTTTGTGTGTTTAGTTTTTTCTGATGTATTTTCAATCGAGCTCAGTGACTTTAGTCACTTTATATGATCGGACTTTCTAGTCCAGGGCCATGGTCTGACCCCTCACATGTAGATGTTGGAGACTTCCGCTGAGATGCTTCTTGTTCACATTGAATGGGGGGACGTCACACGTTTTTGAACTGTGTTGTGGTTGCTTTGCTTTATGGACTGGTGCTTGTGGTAAAAGCACCACAAGCACCGTTCATTACCCTGCACTGTCTTCCCTTTGACGCTGCATCAACAGCTGGCATGGCATGTTGTTGCACAAAAACGCATGGGTCGGCTATGTTGCATGAGAGTTGGTGACGATTGCACCAGCACCAAACTTCGGAATCAAACGTGTGAGTGATCTGTCAGACTCCAGGGCCTGTCCCCATGAACATGTTAAGTAATCAGTACATTGATTTAAGGAATTATTGTCACATTTGATTATAAGGAGGTCAGAAATGTTACGTGGTGAAGACAGGGGGAACCCTTTGTTTTCTGACCTGTCTGCACAGACCAGCAGTGAAAGGACAGGATGTCTTCCTGATATCATGCGTCCCTCGTCTACTGTACAATATGAACATGAACCAAACCTCCCGTCAAACTCTTTATGGCCACAGAAATGGCACAGATTCTGTCAGGATTCATTTTTTCTTGGTGTTTATTGAGGGAGGTGATTTTTTTCTTCTTTTTTTTCATGATTCTGATGTTGCCAGATGTTACAATGCGTTTTTAACTGAAAGGAATCTGTGTTTTCTGAAAATGTAGGTTTTCAAAATTCCTTTATTCCGTCTGTGTTTTCTCTCATGTCAGACGAAAGAGCGTCACAAACTTGAAGCACTCAAAAAGAAGCAGGAGCAAGAGGAGGAAAGGATGAAGAAAATGGAGGAGGACAAGAAAAAGAAACAGGACGAACTTAAAAGGTTAACGGTCACTGTCCGGCAGAGTAAATACACCCTGACTGGACAGTTCAGTAATTACTTTTTTTTTTTTCACTAGTATAATCAGTTTTATTTATTTATAACTTCCTTTTTTTTCTTGTAGGAAGAGGGACGAGAGGCTAAGAAGAGTGTTTGAGGCCAAAGTAAAAGAAGAACAGAGGGAGGAAGAAAAGAAGAAGAAGATTGAACAGAAAATGGCTCAGATTGATGAGAAAAATGAGGTATTACCGGTAAACACATTTGCTGACTGAATTTGTATGTTCACCTAAGAACATTGATTTTAATTGATCGTACCTCCTTGTGTAGCGTCTGGCAGAGAAGGCCAAGAAGAAGGTGGCCATAAAACGCCAAGAGGAGCTGGAGCAGAAGAAGAAGCTGGAAGAAGAGGCAAAGAGGAAGAAGATTCAACAGGCGGTGAGATGAGGCTCTTCTCTTATCTAGTCATGTCTGTTGTTGTAGCTGAGCTTCATTTGGGCCAAACACATGCTGCGGCAAAGATTTGCGCTACTGAATACAACATCGCTATGTTGGATCTAAATCATAGCTACTGAGTAATTTTACACTGTTGGTGTATATATTGGTGTGTATGAAGTAAATCCCTACTGTATGTAGTATGAATGTTTGATGAACAAATTCAAAAAGGTTATGCCTCATGATTGCAAAATACAGTTTTTTAATCACCTCAGTTTGTTTCTCATACCATATGTGTTTGTCAAAACTTCAGGAGGAAGAGAAGCGGCAACTGGAGGCCAAGAAGAAGGCAGAGGAGGAGGAGCGAGCTCGTAAGCTGGCTGAGGCTCGCAGAGCACTGGAGCTGAAGAGGGAGCAGGAGAGGGAGCTGGAGAGAGAACGACAAGCTGCTGCTGAAAGGTAGTATATTAGTGCAGTAAATAAAGTGATAAAGTGAGTGAAGGTGTATTCAATTGAAACTTGTGCATGTGTAGATGACACAACAGTCTGTTTTTGTAACACCGTTTTTTTTTTCCCAGGGAGAGGGTAGAAAAAGAAAAGGCTCTCGCTCTGCAGCGTGAAGTAGAGAAAGCGGCGAGAGAGAAAGAGAGAAGAGAACTGGAGGAGAAAAGAAAACTGGTAAGAAATTAAAATTTGGAACCAAAATGCCTTCAACATGTGTCTTAACTGTGATGTTTGAGCAGATAAAATCAGATATAGTGCATATGTGGCAGATGGTACATAACAAGCTTAGGAAGTTACATGCTAAATAGAAACCACTCAAGTGATTAAAACTGCTGAAAGGCTAAATTACATTTATATATACGTATATATAATATCTGTGATTGGTTACCTTCAATTGGCTGTACATGTGCTGTCTGTTCAGCTGGAGCAGCAGAGGTTGGCTGCAGAGGAGAAAGCTGCTAAAGAGAGGGAAGCTGTGAAGCAGAGAGAGGCTGCTGCTGCTGCTGCTGCTGCTGCTGCTGCTGCTGCTGCTGCCGCTGCTGCTGCTGCTGCTGCTAAACAAGCTGCTAAGACACAGGTAAACCAGCAACGAAAAATTATTCTTGTCTTGGGTAAATTATCACAGTGAAAGATACAGTATAGTAAAAGTATAGAAGTAATTACTACCATTTGTGATATGAAATGGGTTTACCCACATTATAGAGGACATGTTCGGTGTGATTTGCTGCAGTCTTCCTAAGACCTATTCTTCTATTTTTTTTTTCTTCTTCTATTTTTTTTAAAGAAAACATGTGCAGAAGTAACCACACATTGTAGGAGATATGCAATTTAATCACAGGAACCAATCTTATTGATGATGTAATAACTTTTTCTCCCCTCCCACCTTCCTTCTGTAATGAAGACCACTACCCTGAATGTGACTGTGGATATTGAGGTAAGACCATTTTCATAGTAGCCTTACATACATTTATTTAAAAAAAGTTCTTGATCTGTGAATGGAAGGCAATGTAAAGATGAGGTTTAGTTGTAGTGGTTACTTTTTTGTGTGTTATTCCCCACAAATGATTTACCCTGAATGTTTAAAGATCTCTGCTGGTTTGTGAGACAAAGGTAAACAACGTATTTCCCCCTTGTCCCCTTCTCCCATTCAGAACTCTGTCATGAGTACTCCAAATGGAAAAGGTGGTGGCCTGAACATGACTGTGGATATTGAAGTAAGATTTTAATGATGTCCAAGTATTTTAAAGGTTCAATGTGTAATAATTGGCAGGGTTTATTGGCAAAATCTGAATGTTCTACCCATGAATATATTTAGTGTATAAACGCTATAAAATAAAATTTGTTTGGTTTTCGTAGCCTTATAATTCTTCTTTTATATATTCATATAACAAGGGTCTTGCTTTAGAGAGCGTCGTCATCTTGTTTGTACGGCAGCCTGAGTAGGAAACAGCAGACATATTGTAAAATGGTTTAGATTTTCACCTCATCGCTCCATGCTCCTGAAATACTCCCAGTCGTCCCAGTCATGGTAAACAAGTTTTTTTGTCCTCGGAGGCCACCGTCACTTTGTCGATGGGAGGGGTGGGTGAGAGCAAGCGAGTGAGCGCTGCAAACTAGAATCTGAACGCTGGATGTTACGGTTTCACCCCCATATTACACACTGGACCTTTAAAGATTTCTGTCTTATTACCGTAGTGTCTACCTAATATATACATAGTAAGGCCTTCATAATGTGTGTTTTATCCTCCTCCTGCAGAAGTCACCACAGTCATATGTCATCACTCCAAAGGGTGGAAACAAACCGCTGGTTACGTCCAAAAATCCAGAGGATTATGGGATGGACCAAAACAGTGACGACTCTACAGACGACGAGACCGCTCCGAGGAAACCTATTCCATCCTGGGCAGAAGGTTTGTATGGATGAGTCTCTTCAGTCTCCCAACCTGCTGTAGTGGTGTTGTACATGAATGCAATTTAGTGAGTTGTGTTACATAACAAAGCTGAAACACTTTACTAAACCACTCCTGCAGACATATGTAGATACAACAGGCCTGTCGAGCTTTGGATTTCGGTAGTGTGGGGTTAGATGAGGGCACTGTTTTTTCAGCCTTTCCAAAATCAAAAACACATGACTGTTGATCTGCTCCAGCATCAGCTTCACACATTAGTATATCCAGGATATCTGCCAATGTCTGCAGTCTAAACGGACAGATCAGATCTTTTCTGGCAATGCGCGCTGTGCATCATCAATAATAACATTAATTCCCGTGCCCGCACGTTTCGCTGAACCTCTGTAGCCTGTGATTGGCATGTGGGGCTGACCTAGACTACCGTGGCCAGCTGTGGTCACTGTCACAGGAATTATTACACTGAATTCAAGAGAGGAAAAACAATCTCACAGGTCTGCTCCACACACTCTATTTTGTAAGGACAGACACTAGATGTTCACTTTGTAAACAGTGACATGTTGGATATAAACTCTGAGCACCAGACTCACCTTCGTTTATAATTATTATGGAATCATAACGTGAACTAATAAATCTCCCATCTTTAAAAGGTTCACTTGTTTATGTCCTCTTCAGCGGGTTGTTTCATGCAGGCAAAGCAGGTGTAAATGCAGATATCTGATATGGGCCACTTCTGATGGAACATGTAAACAGACAATCAAACAAATCAGAACTGGGCATCAAGGCCTGTAGTGTAAAGACAGCCTTTAATGTGCGGGATGGCATCAGAGTTGGAATTGATGTAATGCCTCTTGAAACATTACAAAGACAGACAGCATTTTCAATCAACTCATGAAATAAACATTCAGCGGTTATCCACAGCTTGGCTGAAAACCTGCAACAGTTGTTATTTCTGTGGACGTGCCTGTTAGTGTTTAGTAATTAGTAATATACTGGTTTGTTTGTTGTAAAGTGTATATAACCTCAGTCTTGAATTGTGTTTTCTCAAATTAAAACATTGTTTCTATTTTTTCTCCCTCCCAGGTCCAAACCTGCAGCAGATCATTATGAAGCAGTACTTCAAGCCTCCTAATTTGGACTCTTTCTTTGGGAAAATTGAGGCACCAAAACTGGAGAACATCTTCTACAAGAGCAAGCCTCGCTATTTTAAACGCACCAGCTCTGCTGTCTGGCACTCTCCTCCAATGGGAACCAAGTGATGTCTGTACAATGATACATACACTGTTGTATAAAGTTTATTCTTTTTTGTTTTAAAAGCCTGTTTCCAATAAAAGTAACATGTTTTTCCACTATTAAAGTTGTTTAATAAAGGTTTTAGATCAACATTTTAGAAATGTTGTTAATAGTTTGTAAAATATCATGGATTTAAGTGACACGTGTGATGGAACTGATGCTTTACTTGTACTTGAAATTGAGTCTGTATTATAACTCAGTGGGATCTGATAATTGAAAGTTTTTTGCCAAACTACCAGCAAAAACTTTCCTTTGTGTGAGTGGTAACTGTGAATGATAGAATGGGATTGATTGAGTCTATTAAAATGATTGGTTGCTCCAAAATATTGTGCAGGTTGCAGCTTTTCAATGGATCAATAATACATTTGGACACCAAGGTTTTCCAGTGATCAGTTGGACATGCAGCTGCAAATGTGTGCACTTTACCTCTGAGGTTGGTTGACATAAAAGTGTTATCTGACACAGTGCTACAAATTTAGGCAAAGAGTTGTCAAAGACCTGGCACAGCCCTTAACCAAGTTTGATGTAGCTGCTGTTTAAAAGACATGGCGTTGTAGCAGGGTGGCATTACAATCACAAGTGTGATTGTATCAGAGAGGACTTTGATTGTATGCTTACGTCCGCTGTGCACATGGCATATTTGTCCCGCCCCCTTAACAGATGACGGTGTTGCCAGATTGCGAGGTTTTGTGTTTTTATCTGGTTGTACTTGGTAAGCGACTTCGAAATGTCTAGTGCCCAAATCAACCAAAAAAAAAAAAAATCTAAAACCACCATACTTTATTGATTCAGTGTAACTTATACTTAACTGGGACATTATTATCTGATAACCAGGGCAGTTTAAAACAAACCAAAAAAATGTTAACACATTTTCACACCACAATTAATCAGACATAACAAACAGCAACTGCTAATGGTGAATTCGGCGTACTTCTTCCATTGTAAAATGTTTTCATTCATTTATTATTTTATGGGATGTTAACAACAACAAATGTTGAAAATCTGTTATATACAGTGGTGAGTGTTTTAACGCTTAATGCAACGTCACTCGAGAAAAAAAAAAAAAAAAAGCTTTTTGCTAAGTTTGGGCGGTTTCTAAACTCTTACCTGCGTTTTTTTCGGTCATATCTGGCAACCGCGGCGGCGCTGACGCTGAGAGACGCTCAGTCACTACGTCTCATGCAGACAGAGGGTCACGTTAGCTGCTCTGCACGTTCATTGATACCGCTGCTCCTAAATATTACCCCGCTACACAACCACCGTCGTCTGTGAAGAGTCCCACACCGACACAGCAGGTAGGTCTGTGTACCTTTCCTGTAAGATGTTGCCTGTCGTGTTGTCGTTGTCTCTGGGATGTATGAACAGTTGCTAACAACAGTGGTAACGTTAGTTTCTTAACGTTACTGGTAACTTAGCTGTCGTCACTTAGCTTCCCTGTGTGGTAGAAGAACATGTTAGACTGATCTATAAAGTAATATTATCGACAGGTAGTGTCACTTTCCCTTTTTTAATTTAGTGTCGAAGTTGGCCAACATGTTAGCAAGCCTGGCTATCAGCCCACCTTGACCCGACGTCTCTTTATATAAGCAGGTAAACACAGTCTGTCTCTGACCACGGTCCAACTCCCAGACACAAGCTAATTACCTTGTCCCTGACTTTGAACAATAGTGTCTCATTTAAACACCTTATCGGGTTGTCTGTCCCTACCCGTGAGGTGAAGGTCAATGTGTCTGAGTCAATATAAATAAATGCAGGTGTCTCCTCAGGGGGTCCATGCACCCAAACCAGGACACTGCACAGTTACTTCATCAGGACGTTTATTTTGTAAAGTATTAGGCTACTGAAGACTGATCACAGTGAGGTGGATTGCCATATTGATTGTTACATGTACAACATCAACTGGGGTCAAGGCAGGAATCTCAAGGACGGATATCTTAGACCTAAAATGAAGTGCATGGATAAAGACAACTAGTGTAAGTGAGGAAAACCTGTTTGTTGGTCTGTTTCAGTGTTGGATTTAGATATTTGTTACCATGACTGGTGTGCATGCTTTTATTTAAATCTGTTTAGCTCCAGTGTGGTGGTGAGATGATTGATGTGTCAGGTGATGTTGGCAGGGGTGAGGTAACATCAGCCAGTGTCAGCTGTGTTTTAAAGTGCCTTAGTTAGTCGTCTGTCTTTTTCAGTTCAAGTATCTGTCCAGGTCTTTTAGTAGCAGTTAGTTTAGTTAGAGGAGCTTGTTTTTCCTGTAAAATATGTCCGTAATGTTATGTACTGCCTTAAATTTGATCAGTATAAGGCTGTGGTGGACATTTGCTCACTCACTTCTGCATCATTTTAATCCATACAGAAATGACATCGCAGATCAGACAAAACTTCCACCAGGACTGTGAGGCTGCTATTAACAGACAGATCAACCTGGAGCTGTATGCCTCCTATGTTTATCTCTCTATGGTAAGAAATGCTTTCAAGCCGGTCGCCTGCTATCTGCTGCTGCTGTTTGTGATGAAACAAAGGTTTTCACGTCTTTCTTTTGTGTCCATTTTTAGGCCTACTACTTTGAGCGGGATGATAAATCCCTGCCAAATTTTGCAAAGTTCTTTCGTGCACAGTCCAAAGAGGAGAATGAGCACGCAGAGAAGCTGATGAGTCTGCAGAACAAGAGGGGAGGCAGGATTTTCCTTCAGGACATCAAGGTATACACTGATATTTCTACTTTACAATGTTAAAGTTGGTCAACAATTCAATTTTTTCCCAGGAGGGTAGTAAATGCTATTTAAATGTTGGTCAAATGGGGTGCAAGTAGCATTTTATGATGAAATAATTCGCTATCAGTTGGTTATTTTTGTGAATTCAGCATGTCATGAGTATTGATTTGTCATTAATTATTCATGTCTGTCGCAGAAACCCGATAGAGATGAGTGGGGGAGCGGCCTGGAGGCTTTGGAGTGCGCCCTGCAGCTGGAGAAGAGTGTGAACCAGTCTCTGCTGGACCTGCAGAAAATGGCAACTGAACACAACGACCCTCATGTAAGCAGCAAACTGAGGGCCGATGTATACAAAGGCTCTGGCTGTGTCGTGTCCCAACTCCTTCACAGCTGCAGGAAATAATCTGCTGCTGTTTTACTCTGTGCTATATTTGGCACTTGACTTGATTCTTCATTTTAAAGATGCATTTCACTGTTTGTAGTTAGTGAGAGAGAGAGAGAGAGAGAGACTGCACATTAAATCTCAGCTTGTAGGAACAGGTATACTTCATTGTTAAATATCACAATACATTCACATTTACAATACAGCTGTTTTCATTTTATTTTCTGTCATCAGACAATGGAGCGAGTATAAAATCTAATCACAGCTCATTAATACTTCATTAAACAGCACTCATCATTATCAAGCTGCTGAGCTGTAGATAAAATCATTTTTATGATAGTCATAATCATCAGGACAGATTGTTATTCAGCGCTGAGGCCATAAGAAGAACATCCAGTATCTGCCATCTCGAGGATCTGACAGTTTGATAAGATGCAACATTTTGTCTTTTATTTTCCACAGATGTGTGACTTCATAGAAACACATTTCCTGGATGAGCAGGTGAAATCTATCAAACAGCTCGCTGACTGGATCTCAAACCTGCGTCGCATGGGAGCCCCTCAGACCGGCATGGCCGAGTACCTCTTTGACAAACACACCATGGCTGAAGAGGGCAGTTAAACCACTCTGTGACACTGATCATCATCCTGCTCACCTCTGCATGTCACTCTGCCCCCTCCAACCCTCTTCGTGTACTGCATTTGTTTGCAAAGCCATAGAAAGCTCTCGACACTGCGCCACTCCAGACCTCACTTGACGTTACATTCCAGTTTACAAGCTTTTATTACAGTGTTTTGTAGAAATAAAGACCAAACAGACCTTTAATTCACGCCTCTTATGTGTTTAGTTTACTGATGGTAGTATGGTGGCTAAAACAATAATTTAAAGGGATAGTTCAACATTTTGGCGAATTCGCCTATTGCCATAATCCCTATAGTCATAATAATAGGTTCATTACCTTTAATTATCGGTGCATGTTGTTTTGAGATCCGCGGGGCAGAGATGCGAGCTGCTCAGCTAACACAATGGAGGTGAATGGTACGAGGTCCCCTGTCCCTCATCAAACTCATCAAATACACGATCAGTCAACTCCAAAACGCTCTCGTGGAGAAGTTGTGACCTGCATATTCATCACGCTATGAAATAATAATGCAACATTACAAGACAGAGTTGTTTTTGAGGCAAATGCGTAGCCAGAACTACATTTCAGACACGGCTGCTGGGCGGAGTGATTGCAAAAGCAAAAGTAGTTCTGAGTATTTGCTTTGTGTGTCGTACTGTTACATAATTATACATGATTATTTCATAGTGTGATGAATGTGCAGGTCACAACTTCTCTACTAGAGCGTTTTGGAGTTGTTGGATTGTGTATTTGATGAGTTTGATGAGGGACAGGGGACCTGTACCGTTTACCTCCATTGCGTTATCTGAGCAGCTCGCGTCGCTGCCCCGCAGATCTCAAGCTCAATAGGTGAATTTGCCGAAATGTTGAACTATCCCTTTAATATTTGCACTGAAATTCAAAATCAGCTTTTAAAAAATATTTATTTCTCTGTGACCATTATGTGTGGAGCTGGACTGTGCCACCAAGACACTTAAAGACTAACTGAGTGTTAGTGACTAAATGTTCCCTATGATTTTACTACTGAGTCATACCAGACACCCAGCTCATAAAACTTTGACCAGTTGATCATTGGTTCAGTCACCACTGAGGTACCTCAGTGTTTGAGATTGGCACTTTAAGATGGCACACTTAACCCTCCATAGACAGCACATGTACATAATTATTACTATTCATGTCAAACTGCCTGTCAGTGAGTGTCCCCATGAAGTACAGAGTGGCTCCTTAATATGCCTCAGGTTTAGGAGTTGAATTGCTCATGTTAACTGGATATGGTGACACACTAAGGCAATCACACAGCAATTCATTTAAATGAATTCAATGTTGTCTGAACACAGATGTGGATAACCAGGTGAAAGCCAGTTCTTTGTTGATTGCTTCCCCCTGCAGATGCTTTATATATTTTATGAATATACAATATGTAGTTGTGAATTATACAATATCCTTGTATAATCAGAAAATAAAGGAGTGTACAAATCATTTCAGGTTTTAATTTTTATTGAAAAAAAAGAAGTTAAAATGACAAAAGAAGCATGGTAGGTAATATTCATTAAAGAGTACGCTGATGGAAACAATGCTAAAACTACTAGAGTATAAGAATATACACGTTTTGGCTTCTTTTCATTGAGTCTCTGGAGAAACTGTAAAGTTTTTTTTTTTTTCTTCCTTCACATATTGACGGTTAAATCTCATAAGGTGCTTTTTGCATTACAAGTAGGTTAATTCTTCTGCAAGAGTTTGTCAGGAAGTAAGAGATTAACTCTGTTAGGAACAAATGCCTTTCAAATGTGTGTATGGCTTTAGATGACGTAATGCTTTTCAGACGTAACATAGGTCAGTACCTGTGCGTGTGTGTGAAATATTTTGAATGCCGCATATGGTAGAAAAACAGTGGGTCAATCCTGTTCCCTCCCTCCCGCCGCCTTGTTCACCCCCCCACCGTCCACCAGGACCCCCAGCAGGTCTCCCTCAGCCAGTGAGATTCCTGAATCATTGGGGGAGTTTTGCTGATTGGTTTCTTGTTGCGATGACGCTGCAGTGGACACTGTGTTCATGTTATTGCTTGGCCCGCTGTTGGCGCCCCCATTGCTTGCCCTCATGTTGGCGGCGCTGAAGTTCCCATGGTTACTAAAATTACTGTGACTTGTGCCGTTACAGAGAGTTCCCGTTGTGCCAGAGCCGTTGGTGCCTGTTGCATTAATGCTGCTAGAGCTGCTGCTGCTGGGATTACCGGGATTTGCTGCGGTTGTTCGAGAGGGAGGGGTGAACGAGAACACCCTTTCTCCTCCACTTCCTGCAGCTCGAGCACTTGGAGGTCCGGGCTGGCTGTCGGCTGGGGGGGGGTTGTCCAGAGTGAGGCGAGGAGGGGGAGGCCGGCGAGACAGCAGGCCGTGTCCTGGTCTGAGTTTAGATATTGGGCAGAGTTCAGGCGGAGGGTCAGGGAAGGAGAAAGTTGGGGCGCTCTGCATCTCGCCATCCTCACTCAGCCAGGGGAAAGCAGAGGATGGAGGTTGGGGGATGTGGCCGGGGGTGTCGGGAGGCAGCAGCTGTGAGCCCACTATCGGATGGGCGAGGGAGCTGCTGCTGCGATCCCATTCACTCTGGGCTCTCCGGGCGGGTCGAGGGCGGGGGACCGCAGGGGGAACGCAGTGGATCGGCGTTTGTGGGCAGCTGTAGAAACCCGGCCTCTCGTACAGAGGCATGGTGGAGAAGGCGTAGTCTGGGTCCCTCTCCCCGTTCAAAGGCTGGCGAATTTGGCTCGGAGTGGATGGAGCCTCTGAGTGCAGGTAGAGAGGGAAGCGACTCAGCGGAGCCCCAGGGCGGCGGCGCAGCAGGGAGACCCGGGAGGAGCGAGGAAAGTTAGGAGACTGCACACCGAGGAGACGACCCAACCCTCCCAGCAGCGGGGTGGAGTAGTTGGCCTCTTCGTGTTCTTTGATCTGCTCCAGATTGGACTGAAACTCCATCTCCTCCTTGGGGACACTGGTTTAGATCACACAGATGGTTACATGACCGAATATTTCAGAACCTTTCTGCCAAGAAATAAAGACGTCACTGAACCTGATATCCAGGGCCGAACCCATGAAGGAGGGTTTGCGGTGTTCGGCGCTGGCAGCAGTATAGGGCGGCTGAGGTTCAGCCTCGTTCCAGTACATATCCCTCTCCACCAGCGGCAGGCTGTCGTACATCTCATCCACAGACAACAAGGACACCTGGGACACAGTGAAAACAACATCAAGTAGATGAAGACAGCTACTGTCTACAGTTGTTCAAGTATAAACATAAAAAAAGCTTGGTTTGGATTCAAACCTGTAAATTGCGATCAACAAGCCAGTTGGTCTCAAAGTCATCATCATCTTCACCAAAAGGGTTTATGAGTTGCTCAGCCACCTGAAAATGCCAACAACGCAGTTTAGGGTTGTACAATTCAATAACATAAATGTATCAAACAAGTGATCGGATGTGTCTAACCTTCAGCCAACCAACATAGAAGAAAAACTGCAACAGGGTGAAGACAGGCAGGTAGAAGTCCAGATCATGACCAGGGTAACCCCGAGTTGGATCCAAGAACTGACGACCAATCAGACAAGCCAGGAAAAAGCTGTAGACAGCAACTGTCGCCACCTAATTAAAAACATTCATCAAGTCTGGTAGTGTTTCACAGCAACCTCACAGAAAAATGTAGCAAGTCTCTAGAAGAGTTGTTTTATTGCTCTTCTGGTTATATCTCAAATCTTGATTAGATTGTGTGAATCACATGATGATTACTGTAAAAACACAATTAGATTTCGAAGCAGCACAAACCAGGGGCCACAGTCACAGTCATTGGCAGCGTTGTTTTTCTGGCACACAGTCATTGTGCAATTATTGCTAACTGAAAACTACTAAATCTACTTGTTCTACCGCCACAGCATCAACAAAACCTGAGTATAGACAAGAGGCAGGCTGATCCAGTCATAGCCGTACAGCTTCATACACTTTGCCCGCAAACTATTCAATTCCTGAACAGAGAAAAAGCAGGACACACAGAAACCACTCTTTAAAAAAAGGCTTCCAAGCCAACATGTTTTAACAAATTGACAACTGATCAGGCTCCGGCGGCCTGCAGAGAGACACACATGAACACCTACAGTGAGGATGGCTGTGAGCGCCACGTCATTGTTGATTCTCCCCTCGGTCCGAGCTCTCAGAGCCAGACTGACGAACCACATGCAGGGGACCCAGAACTTGTTGTGAGGAGATCGCAGGTCCTCCAGGTGCCTCAGCTCCTCTGATGTCATCAAACCTGAAATAGAAACATGGCGTGGAGACAAAAGCAACCAGAACAATAAACAGACAAGAGCCCCATATTAATTTCCTCACGACATGCAACCAGAGCCCGCAGCGAGCGGTGAATTTCAGTGGTTTCATCACCAGGCCGTACCTGCCTGCACCAGGTGCTCCATGGTGGGGAACCTCTTGTAGACGGCCGTGCTGACGGAGCGGTAGATGAGCACACCAGACAGGTTGGCATATCTCATGAGAGTCCGGCGTGTCAGCCTGGAAGCTTCATCGGCCCCACGAACATGTCCACCCACCAGAGCTGCCAGGCGGTCCGGCCAGGGGACATTCTCAAACTGGCCCCACCAGCGGGACACGACCAAGGTCACGTAGAAACCTGGTCCAAAACAATAGAAAATCTAAATTTTGGAGACATTGTATCTAAGAATTTAGATTGATGACTGAGAACTGCATACGTTTGTACGATCTTTCAGGTTTTAAAGAGATGATGGTGGAGTTAAACTAGGATATCAGTGTAACTGAAGATCATACAAGGTATTTAACCATCCCCAACTCACCCAACACAAAGGACACAGGGATGAGCTCTGCATAGCGGTCACAGTATATTGAAAGCTTCTCAAACAGCCTCTTCTGGTCGTCGTTGAACACAAACCTGGTGAAGGAAGCATCTGCTGAGATGACAACTGAGGAGAGATGACAGTCCTTTCTGCACTAATGTACACATTTCTTCTACCATGACAAAAAAGTATTTGCTCAGTTTCTTCTTAAAACTGGAAAATGATTTTGTTTCAGCAACATACAAACGTCACTTATTATAAGTGGTAAAACTTTATCTTTAATGTGTTAGTTTGTTAGAATAAAAAAAGGTCTGCTAATGTTGACTTGGTATGTTTTAATAATGAGAAAAGTTATTGTAATATGAAAAACATCTTGTTCGTAAGAGTGAATGAGCAAATATTTCTTTCACTAAACCTGGTGGTGAATAAAAATAGATGCTGTTACAGATGCATCCACCTCTAAATCCTCCCCACTCAATGAATAGGCCTACACATTGTTAAATAATATCACAATTGGAGATAATAAATCAGCCCCGGCTTATGTATTGGCTTATATTGACTAATATTGACTTATTATGACAAAGTTTGGCCTCTAGAGAGCACTGTATTTTTCAACTTAAGAATGTCGGTATATACAGTATATGAACCTTAACAAGAGGAAAAGATGATTATCAGAAAAAATAGCGACAATAGGGATACAAATTCAGTGTGGGTCAACCAATAGCCACTCTCTCTGTAGACAGGAGGACAAGATCAACTACAACTAATAACGCTCAGTGTTTTCTCTCAAGCAAGTACCTGTAAACAATACTGAAGAAGTAGTAGAGCAGAGTGAAGATGATGAGCTCTCTGTAGAGCAGTTTATAAACGCTGCCTTTCCATCGCAGGAGCAGGTGAAAGAAGGTTCCCAGACCTGCATCAGCAACCCTGCGGGAGTACGTTACTGTCATTGCTGCTGCTGCTGCTGCTGCTTCTGTTGCTGCTTGCTGGCCAACCTGCTGGCTGACTGTGGCCTGACATGAAGGAGACCAGTGTGGTGTTGTTTTCTCTGCTTCGTCTTAGCTCAGCGTCAGCGATCAGCCTGGATCTCATAAGGCCAGTGTGGTCATAAATCTGAAATTGTTGAGTAGAACAAACCGGGACGTTATAGCTGAAATGTTCATATTACTTATTCTATAATCACAGATTGAGATATCTAACACTCGTGGTGAATTTTAAACTCACACTTCCTCTAACTTTCATTTCCCATCATCTACAGACTTAATCATTTTCCACATTTTTTAAGATCTACAATACATAACTATATCTGAGGAGATGTTTGCAGAGCTACAACAGGCAAATACAGAATCCGAGGGTCACATAAGGTCAAATTTACCAACTCAAACAGAAGACTGTGAAGTTGTGGCTACTCACCACTGGATATGAAAAGGTCTGGCCATCGCACTCACTGTGGCTCGAGACGTGTGCGGGCGGGCGGCGTCTGGGGAGAATGTTGGAGAAGGGAAAGCAGAAAAGAAAAAGAGAGCAAGGGGACCCGTACACCTCCGGTCACTTGATGTGTTAATCTGTTCCAGCAACAAAGCTGCATTGTGAGTCCAGGTCCTGTTAATCTGAACAAATCTGAGGACAGCAGAGCAACCCACACTGCCACAAATAGGTTGGTCAAAGGCACAACTGCTCTGTGGTTGAGTTTTGTTTTTTTTGGGGGGGGGGGGGGGAATATGACCTTGTGAAACCAAATTTCAGCAACTTCACTTGCTACTCTCATGTCATTTCAATCTGTAGACACTTTTGAACATTTACTCTCATTTCTGGATATCAGAGAGGACACTTTATTAATTTCTACTTGAAGCATCCTGCAGCATTTGATGATATAAAGCTCCTGGTCAGGTGAGACTGCAGTTGACGCCCCCCTGCTGGAAGAAATGTGCACAGCTGAGTTGCTACTGGTTAGAAAGCGTTAGTGATTAACCCTTCCTGTCTAACCAGAGGACCAGCAGCAGCAACAGCAGCAGCAGGGCGAAGTGCGAACAGAGTCTAACTTGCCAAATCCTGAATCCAGAGATTATCAGAGAACTATTTTGCAGATTTTGGATCCAGTGGCAACAACTGGGGGACAGTTTGGTGAGTATATTTATGTGTTTTTCCCCCCTCAACTCAACCTGGAAGTCTAATCTATCACACCCACATGTGTGTGTGTGATACTTGCAGGATACTGTTTCCTACCTTATGTTTACACTGGATATCTCAAGCTCATGTATCTGCAGTGAACAGAGAGGGAAGTTATAGTTTAACACTGTGGAGGTCATGTTCTGTCCACTGGAAGACTTTTGACTGTGCAGGTTTACAAAGCTGAATGTTTATGAACAATTTGGTTGTCATGTGATTTTGACTTGCAGTTTGTAACTCTGTCTTTTCTGTACTTTGGGTGCTGCACAGCTACAGACATCAAGACCATCACATGCCACTTAATGAGTTTGACAAACTAAATCTTGGCTGGAGAAACTTGGAGCGTCTGACGAGTCTCTGCGCCGCCTCAGAGGGAGAGAGACATGGATGCTTTTGAGGGAATCCACAGCGTCCAGATTTCTTCCTCTCCACCAGCTTCAGCTTCTTCCAGCCGGGGATATGAAGTCCTCAAGGCGGGAAGGTCTGGAATAGCAGTGTACTCCTCTGCAGTTTTCTTTGGGACAACTGATGTGGTGGGACAGTCGGCTTCAAGACACAAGTCCAGCAGAGAAACTGTGCAGGACGGCTGTGTTGTTGGACGGTGAGTGTTCAATCACAAAGCACTGGGGCAAGACAGTTGAGTTTAACTCGGATTTAATTTGTTGGCTTCATTAGTCAGTGATGTCATTAACAATGATAGGCCTATATTGTTCATGTACGTAGCCTATTCATGGTCTTCAAATGGGTCACCACAATCACGATACAGTCAGCAAGGATCACTATTTTACCCAAATTGCTTTACTTTCCATCACCTACAGCAGAGACACTTGTGAATTTTCCACAAAATAATGTGGTTCTAATGTTCTGCCAACTCCTGGTTTTTTGTTTGTTTGTTTGTTTTAATCTGACCTATATCTGCTCTGTCCCAATTTACCATGAAGAATGTGCCCTGCCAGGATAATGTTGTCACCTGTGACGATAAGGTATAGGCAGGTGGCTGATTCACATGACTACATGACAGAAGTCAATGTTTAAAAACTCCAACACTGCATGATATTATCTTCTGTGTGTTTTACATGTAAAATCTCAGAAACCTCATCAGGCTTTTCCCAGTCTGTGGGCCTTCTGCACGGTCAAACCAGCACTTTTAATTTCAATTTCAATTTTTGCCTTTCTTACAAAGCACAGTAGTGAGATGACAGGTAATGAATGTAGAGAGATGGACGATGAACACTCAGACACACACACACAGATTTCACAGTCCAGTAATCAGTACTCCACATGAAATTATTTTTGACTCACAGGTTTGTTTCATACTATATTTTAGCGTGTGCATATGGGGTGCCGTTTGTAAATCGGCTCATGCAAAAAAAAAAAAAAAAACAGCAACATTTTGTCATATTTAGCTTAAAACCATGTTTAAAAAAGTATAACAATAGCCTAATTATAATTAATTATTATTATAACAATAATATTAACAATATTTATTAACTTAGAAATATATTAAATAGTTAAATCTAAATGTTTAAATCTGAATGGGTCAGTGGTGTGGGCGGGGCCGTACGAGCAGGGGGCGTGGTCAAAGGCGCAGGCGGGAGGCAATTTGCATATTTCATAAATATTTAGCTTTACACTTGGCGAACATTTAACATTTTTATTTGGATTCTATCTATCTATCTATCTATCTATCTATCTATCTATCTATCTATCTATCTATCTATCTATCTATCTATCTATCTATCTATCTATCTATCTATCTATCCTGGGAGTGAATGGGCCACATGTTTGGAGCTCAATCTTATTCAAACACAGTTCAGAATATGAGTTGATCTGTGATTAAATACAACTGGACCTGTCACTGTAGCTCCATGCTGTGGGTGTTGTTATGGGGGTGGGCTCGGAGGACCGGTGTGTCGGGTCAGGGTGGGGTCTCTGGGAGTGGATGCGCTGTCATGTGACCAGAGAGAGAGAGAGGAGGCAGAAACAGAGGAGTGGACACACACATACACACACACTCGGCTGAAACTAGACCACGGAGATGAGAGAAGAGCCGGGGACAGATACAGCAGGAGAAGTGTAAACAGCAGTTGGTGTCAGACTTTTGTTTGTTTGTTTTTATCGTTATTATTGTTATTATTTGTTTTTAACTCGGTATTGTGTGTGTGTGACCGTCGCTGCTGTCGGTGCCTACGTCATCGTCCGCATTCCTCCGCTGCTGTGATTGAAACCAGCTCGGATTAGTTTGAGTGAACCGAGCGAAACTCAGCTACTGTCGCACCTTTATTAGTTCATTTAACAGCAACAACAACATCTGGAGGACGCTGGACGGGACACAGCAGGCGCAGACAGGCTGGATGTTTCCCTGCTGCCCCGGGCAGTGACGGGGTAAGGGCGGCCGCCGAGGGGGGAAACCTCTCCCTCCCTCCCTCCGTGTCAGAAAGTTGAAGCTAGCGACACTTAGCCGGCTGAAAGACAGTGCTGCTCAATGTGTAATGGAGCCGATTTAACCATTAACTTTACAGCTGCTGAGGTGGATGATAACCGAGAATAGCGATGTTATGGCCTTACATCAGCATGGCATGGTGCTGTTTAGTGCAGTAGCAGCAGAGGGTCCCAAGCGCTGGTCCGCGGCCCCTCAGGGGGTCTCTTCTTTCCTCTCATTCACCAGCAATTTAAACAGAGCCGGGGAAGAATTGATAAACTTAATATTCAACTCAGTATGCCAGTAGTATGTATTGCAGCCTGGTGTTTTTATGTTTTCTTGTTTACTTTGCATCCACAATATCAACTTATAGTCTGTCAGGTTGTTAGTGACACCTGGCTAAAGCTGCAGGCTGCAGCCTCTACAACCAGCTCATAAATCATTTTTGTTATCATGGTCATAACTATTGTAGTGGACAAATTTTATTGCAGTTCTGTTGATATAGACTGTAAAGAGAGTAGACGACACCCAACACTTCAGCAAAACGGTGTCAAAAACTGGACAATATAACCATAAGAACAAGGTAGGGTTTATTAGTTTTGGCTGGTTGTGCCTAAAAGTAACTGAGTGGGTGTTAGTATTGGTTACTTATTTACCCATATAATATCATCAAGTACATGGGGCTTTGTGTACTTGATGTAGCCTACTTCACTTCATGCATATCCATTTGTGAGTCCTTGACATGAAAACACTGGGGGACCTCTGTCTGTATGTGAACCCATAGAGCTCTGTAGCCTACAGTAAATGTTGCAACTTACTGTGTATTACCAGAGTTGTCTGACTGATAATTTAAATCTGCAGTCTAATTTTAATCACACACAACGACACACAACTCTAGGCAAACATGGCAGGACTTAAAAACAAAATAATGCAAATTGTGGGGATATCAGTCAGAAGCTCTGTCGATTTAGGACGTAGGGTTGAATCTCAGTGTCCTGTCAATAATCATGATAACTTTTTTGTGTTTGCTGTCCTGTGAAGGTTGGTCGATCTGGATCCAGAGCCAGAGTCCAGAGTGGAGGGCGGAGGCCAGGGTGGGCCGACCTCAGGCCGGGCCCATGGCGACCTCTCCAGGCTCCGCAGCTCCTCACTGGAAATCAGAGAGAAAGAAATCAGAGAAAAGGGCTCGGAGATTCTTAGGGAACAGCTAGACGCTGCAAAGAAGGTGTCGTAACCTACTTCATGCTAACACACACAGTAAAAAATAAAGAGTTGACAGTGCAAATGTCCTTCCTTGTTCTGACCCTTTCTTCCACACATTTCAGGAACTGAAACTGAAAGACAAGGAGTGTGAGCGTCTTTCGCAGGTCAGGAACCAGCTGGAGCAGGAGCTAGAGGAGCTGACGGCCAGTCTGTTTGAGGTGAGTGCGCTGTAATTCTGAGCCTGAATTAGGCCTTGATGATGATAATGAGTCCTAATGTTTATAGTTTGGATATCACACTCACGTTTTAGTTAAATAAACCTGCAAAACCTGTGATAGCACAGAAAAACAAGTTAAAACAAAACTGAAATGCTTTACAGATTTTAAGATGAGATGAACTTGGTGCAAACAATTTATAAATCACACCCAGCTGTGTTTCTGTCCACCAGGTATATCATATGCAATATTCACTCTCCCTCATGTCCTAAAGTAGATGTCTTAAAGGGATACTTCACCCAAAATCAATAATTCACCAATTTTCTACTCAACGTCATGCCAAGGAAGGGTTCGGAGAACTTTCAGAGTTGTCAAAACGCTTTTGCCGTTCTAGGTGTGGTCCGGCTGGCAACGGATTTTCATATAATGGTGGCGGATAGAGCTCACTTTTGAATCGTCCAAAACACACACTATGAAACATCCAGATACCTCCATACTGCTCGTCTGTACTGACCCAAGTGTCCTGAAGAAAAAGTTGTTCCGAAAAAATGTATTTGATCTCTGTTTTTAGCCTTGTTGTAGTAGTAGCTCCCAGTGGCTCTGTTGATATTTGTGCGCATGCGCGAGAACAACATCTCGCAGTAAATCTCACGCATCTCACGCAGCCACTGGGAGCTACTACTACAACAAGGCTCAAAACAGAGATCAAATTTTTTTTTTATTCCTAAAACTATAGGGATTATGGCAATGGGCAAATTTGCCAAAATGTTGAACTATCCCTTTAAGAATCTGGTTTGTAACATTATATGTCTTTCGTTTGGTGCTGGGAACATAGTGTAGCATGTTAATCTGTTTAACATTTTCACTTTTCTGTACTCAACTGGTGCTGCTGCTGGAAATGACACTGATGAGGGTAAAGAGGCTTAAACAAAGAAACAATGAAGCTATTGCACTGAAGGATAGTAACAAGCTGAGGATGTGGACAACAGTTTTCTAGCTTCACTGAAAAGACAAATGTCACATACATGCTGTCATGTTATTCATTGTTTATAGAAGATGTGTTTAGAGCATGTAGAAACTCCAACTTGTATATTGATTTATATAGACCAAAGGGCTTATGGGTAATCTGGTGACTAGGAGCTATAAACCCACAGAAAACAATTCCCAGGTTCCTCACTTCCCCTCAGTGCTAAAGCATTTACCCTTACTCACAAACTCCTTTGTCATCAGCCTTGTTCCCAGCAGCAGCAACTGTTTTCAGCAGAGAACAAAGCGAAGCAGTTATTTTCCTCAGGAGTTGGTTGAAACCAAAGAGAGAGCTTCTTGAGAGTGAATACTGGACTTATATGAGTATGGTGTGAGACAAAACTTTACACAGACACTAAGAAACCTGAATACTGGATAAAATCATTTATACACAAAATATTTAAACATCACATCACTAATATGATCCGAAGGGGGATAAGGCTTGAAACTGGGATACTGATGTGTTACAACGATGCTGCTCTCAAGCATGAGTGGACAGTTAAGGACAACTTCTTATCAGATGTCTCAGATACACAATATAGCAAATGTCTTTAATTTGTTGCAGTGTTTCAACCCTGTTAATGAAATCTGCATCACAACAGGAAGCTCACAAGATGGTGCGTGATGCGAACGTCAAACAAGCGGCAGCAGAGAAACAACTGAAAGAGGCTCAGGGAAAGGTGTGTGGGTTTGTTTCTACTCCACTTAAAAGTTTCGACGATGCCTTATGAGTTGACCTTTTGTCCCATTTAAGTTCCTTACTGGCACCTGAACTCTTCCTGAAACTGCCTGATTTGTCTTAAAAAAGGCCGCTACTGTGTGAAGACATATTTTTTGAACAGTGAAAGGACACAAAGAGTGTCCTGTTGATGTTATTGATTTCTCTCCTGTTGTCAGATTTCATCAAGTCTTCATTGTTTTTGCCTCTGTGTGGCTCCTAGATTGACGTTCTGCAAGCAGAGGTCACAGCACTCAAGACTCTGGTGTTGACGTCCACACCCTCTTCGCCGAACCGACAGCTGCACCCACAGCTGCAGCCTTCGGGGCCCAGGGGAGCGTACAAACACGTCGGGGGACACACCCGCAACAAGAGCGCGAGTGGTGCCTTTCCGTCCTCACCTGGAAAACCAGAACCTTCGTCGGTTTCCATTCAGCCTGCGGCCAAAGAGGACAGAGAGGTAACCCGAACCCAATGTTGCACCAATGTCTCTCTTATCTTTAAAATGCGCCCATGGACTGTGCATTTTCTTTTCCTCGTCCCTTGCTCTTGTTTCCACTCCACTCCATGTTTCTTTCTTGAGCTGAGTTCTCTTTGCTGTTTGATTCCTCTTTTTCTCTCAACACTAACCTCTGCCTGACTTGTCCTTCCTCTCTGTCTCTGCTGTCTCTTCCTCTCTCAGCCTGCTGTTCCCGCTCTCCTCTCTCTGATTCTCTGCCTGGTTCCTGGACACTCTGTCAGTGTGACCTATGACTCTTATTGGCAGGAGCGGGCAGAGGGGCAAGGCATTGACGGCAGACAGGTAACTGCAACCGTCCGATCAGGCTAGGTGGAGCTTCAGCTGTAGCTGCTGCATCTGCATTAATGTGACAGGGAGCGGGTTTTTCCTGCTCAACATGACAATAATGTGCAGTATCCCTTGGGAAAAGTTTATTATCAGTCCTCATTTGAGAACAACATTCCTGCATTAAGAGTTCAGTTGCACTTTTAAGAAACTCAAACTGAGCATGCTGTTTCTGCCCTTCTCTTTCCAGCACTTCTTTTTTGAATGTTTAAACCGCTTCTCCTCTTAAAGTATTTGTTAGTGTTTATGGTTGACCAACCAATGTAAATAAGAGTTGGTCCTTCTAGTGCAAGTGGTGAAATTCACCAGTTGTGCTCTTGAAGCAGTTGTTAGTGTGCAGCAGGGATTGGGTATCCAAGGTTGGAGACAAACAAGGAGCCACTAATAATGTGGAGAGAAAAGTAATCCCTAAATAACCTCCGTATAGCTCTCTAACTGACTAAATAATAAAACCAGCTGTCTGTGTTTTATATGTTTGAACCATATTAGCCCCACGGCTCTGGAGATGGCAGTACCGGTTTGTTAGGATACCGCTTTGCAGCTGCATTCAGATTTGGTCCACATAACGCCCCGCGGCTCAGGAGGTAGTGTGGATTAATAGCAAGCGGTTTGATAACCAGATGTCAGTGTCTTTGAGCAAGAAACTGTCAGTGTCATGCTCAAAATACATCGAACCCCAGTTGCTCCCAGTAGGCAGAGCTGTGCCTTTCATGTTGTTAAGCTTTTTGTCATTTTCATAATTCAGTCTATTTCCTGTTTGCAAACCTCTCTGGTGCCCAGAGGGTGAATCCTACTGTTTCCTCTGGGTTTTTATCCAGTGCTTTTCACAGTTCTCACTTATCTTGTGAAATATATCAACATTTACTTGATGGACTGTAATGACATTAGGTTAACACATTTATGTCCCTGTCAGGATGAATTATAGTAACTCTGCCTGTCCCTTTACTTTTCCTTTTGCGCCATCATCAGGTCAAAACCTCAGTTTGTCCGTTACTTTGACCTGTCAAGTGAATGATATGGTCATCAGTATCAAATTTTAACCGCGAGCGAACAGTGCAACACTAGCATGTTAGCATTGTTTTCATGAACGTGTAAGCGTTAGCATGCAGCTCAAAGCATCAGATCACAGCTTCAGAGAGCCACTAGTGTGGCTGTAGACTTGCAGTCTTTTTAAAATATGACTTAATCTTAAAGCAGAAGTAAGTGGTCCGGTCGTTTTCGCTAATGCTGCGTTCCAGGCAGGCTTTTGAAATCGTAAATTACAGCTTCAAGTCACAACTTACGACTTTGTAGCGTTTCAGGCAACCCACTCGTGTTTTCCGACCTGTTTTACCGGTGAAAGTCACTATAACGGCCACTCGTAACTTCCGACCGGTGAAGTCGTACCAGATCGAACTGGTACGACTTCACGGTCGGAAAAATACGAGTTTCCTTGAACGCACCATAACAGTCCTCGTCCCTACGTCGCCACATTCACGGCGTCCCTTGGCTGCACACACAGCCCTGCATGCCGTTCTCTCTCCTCATTGGATAAAAACTGTAGGATACGATAAATGTTTTCTCTTCGGCTCAGAGCAGAGCAGAGGGACTGAGAGACCCGTGTTTCAGACCAAACACTCTATGTAAGTGATTGCTGTCGGAAGATACAACTATTTAAGACTTATATTAACACAAATATATCACTTACTTCTGCTTTAAGTTTCTGTGATTTGTTGTAGCTTAATGTAGTCAACACATTAAACATGTCACATATTGACAGAGTAAGTGATTAACTGTTTCTGTTTGCAGATGGACTCAGTTCTGTATGCAGAGTTTTTGATGTGGAAGGAACATCCAAGCCTGGATCGCTCGTCTGCCTTCCTGGGTCGTATCTACAAAGAGGACATCGGACCGTGTCTCTCTTTCACAAGATCTGAGGTATCCACCTTATTCGTTCTTAGCAGAAACATCTTGTCTCTGAATTTGTCATATTTGCAGTGTTCACTTATATTCACATGGTTGATTCCTGCTCTCCACAGCTGTCCCAGCTGGTGCAGAGCGCAGTGGAAAGCAACTCTTTGACTATCGAGCCTGTGGCCATGTCGGCGTTACCGATGGTTAAAGCCTCAGCTATTGAGTGTGGAGGCCCTAAGTGAGTTGTCATGTCTACGTGTCTATTATCACAGCACATAACTCATCGTCTCCTCTGTCACCATTCACTCCTAAACATAGGCCAAATCAACACTGAACGTTTTAGTTTCTCCACTGATGATTTATGGTCATGGGCTTTTCACTGTCTTACCATGTATCAGGAGAGGGGTTTTAATCATCGAGCACATTTCTAATCACTGTCTGATTTAAAAAATCTTGTTTTCCAGTGGCTTTAGGGCAGCAATAGAGACGTAAGTCCTCCCCAAGAACCAATAACCTGTCCAGCTGCTTTTCACTAACACAAATGACTGTGGAATGAAGTGAAGTTTATAGACGTAAAGAAGTCTCACATGGGGCTTTGCATGTGTCTGCGTGTTCATTAATGTAACCTAGACTCTGTTACGCTATCAGTAACTAACCGTCTGTTATCATGCACCGCTGTTGTTGTGCTGCTCGTAAAAAGTATTTCCACATGGAACGTGTTCTCTGTTTTGCTTTCTCTGTTGATAACAAATGTGAATCATGTTCAGTGTTTGCAGCGATTAAAGCATGTATCCATGTCTTTTAGCAGTGATTATATTTTCTAACAAACAATCTCTCTCCCCTTGTAGAAAATGTGCATTAAGTGGCATGACGCGACTCTGTCGACATCGCATTAAACTTGGTGACAAGGGGAGCTACTACTACATCTCTCCTTCCAGCCGAGCACGGGTAACTATCACTTCTATCACGTCTCCGTAACCTTCACATTGTCAGTGTTGCTACATGTCTTACCCTCCTTTCACTCTTCTAGATCACAGCAGTTTGCAATTTTTTTACATATATCCGCTACATCCAGCAAGGCCTGGTGAGACATGATGGTAAGTTGGCCTGTATTTACATGTGAAATATGAAGTTGTTATTTGTGCTGTGTGTCTGTTTTGCTCCCTTTCCCTTCTTGCTTTGTCAACATTGGTTTTATTCAGTGTGATTGACACGTGGACATGTATCTCTTGTTGTCGCTCTCCTGCAGCGGAGCAGATGTTCTGGGAGGTGATGCGTCTGCGTAGAGAAATGACTGTGGCCAAGTTAGGTTTCTACCTTACTGACCAGGGCTAGAGGACAGGACAATCCACGGACACACCCAACAAGAGAAGCATGATGATCCCAGGACCTCGATTCAGATGAGTTTAGGTTAAACTGTGGTAACGAACAGGTCTTGGATCAGTTTTGTAGCAGAGGATGTACAGCAGTAGTTACAGCAGTAGTGCTGCATTGGAGGTCAACCAACAAGGGAAGCAGAAAATGTTCTAGTGCCATTTTGGACATGCAATAAGATGATGAGAATTTGAAAAATGAACCACTATTAAAGAGACATAACAGATAACACAACTCCAAATAGTGTTACTCCCACATATGTCAAATATATTCTTCCGTTTATAGTGATTCTCTCCAAGTGAGGAGAATTTTTTTTTTTTACCTTGTTAGCTCTGAATCTCCCGGGTGGAGAACACACAACGTCTCATGTTCACACAATAGATTCTTAATGTATCATATTTCAGGCATTAGTCTGTTGGAAAGATGAGCACAGGATGAACGTGGAGGGAGTTTGGTTGGGTCTCTTACCTCACATATTACATACTTAGAAAATTATATATGTAAGAAGTGTGAGATTGACAGTTTCCATAGAGCAATGATTTAGTTTTCTTTATTTTTACATAAATATAATGTTCACCAGCACCACTTGGTTACTTTCAGTTATTGGCTCAAACACCACAGCCAAGACTCAAGTCAAGTCTCAGCATGGCCTTAAGTTTATTGATGCACTACCTGTACTAGAGGCCTTGTAAGAAACACAAGTGAAACATCTATGGAAGGACAGTTTCACTTTAGCTTGTAATTAATAATCAGATATATATTGTTAATGGATTAATCATTATACCTCCACATTCAAAATAGTGACAGCTTTACAATGTAAACATAAAATAAACAAGCTTTAATACATATGATCGCAATATGTACAACTGTTGCAACTGTAGTTTTGCACGTCTGCAACGCACAGTATGAACATACAGAGAAGCCATAAATGACTTTGCATGAATGCAGTACATAGCCATATTATGCAATGTATATTGGTTGTACCTCATAGTAAAGATTTATTACTATTAATGACCAGTTTTTACAAAAAACAGTCTTTGGAAGATGAAAAAAAATGAAGAATATTGTGTCAGTAAGTGCAATAACTGCTTCTTAGCCTTATCTAGGGCTTTGAGGTTGCCAACCTCAGTGTGCTGATAAATAACTGTGTCTTCCTGTATACACACTCCATTAAAAACAAGGCATTGTAGCCTATAACCTTTGTCCCATGTGTGATTCACAGGTTTTGTTTGTGTGAAATCTGATTGCATTGAAATTGATTAGTTTAACTATGATATGATTTCATGTGTTTGTTAAGCTCAGGCTGAAGCTGACTTCACAGTGATTCATCTCATCACAGTACAGTTGAATGACACAGAGACATGTCTCTCTCAGGGCAAGTCATTGGTTTTAGATTAAGGTCACTGCCAGGAACTGCCTGGTTACCCTAATACAAAAAGCTCTGATACACACCCACAGTTGCTCAACAGGTTTGTAAGCAGGAATCAGGCACATGGATCCTGAGGAAATACTGAGACCGTGTCCCACTCAGAGGAGCTTTATGGTATAAAAATCTTTTTTTGGCACAATCATTCCACTAAGATTTTCGTTTCCGGATTGAAAAGATTTGTAAGCTTGTTATTCTGTTTTAATGGCCTCATCACAAAGATTACAGCAGAACTTAATGAGTGAGCACCTCAGGGTGACATAATGTGTAGTCGGAGGACAAACCTCAAAACCTCAACCATCAAGGTAAAAGGTATTTGCTGTGCTCAACAACAGGGACACTTCCTTCTGTCAAACCTTTCTGTGATTATAAATTATCAAGACAAAAATATTGTACTCCTGTAGACAGTTAAATATATATTTTGTGTTGTAAATATAATAAAGACATCAAGATAGTTTTAACAAAGATGAACATTTGAATAAACCATATCCAAATGTTTGATCAACCTTTTCCTTGGCAACATTGAGCAGTGACCAACTCCTCTTTCTTGGGGAAATACCTGCAACAAAGATGTACATATTCTATTTTTATTGTCTTTCAGAGATAAATGAATATATTTTTTATTCTACTTATTAATTTACAGACTACATATGGCTTCAATAATTTATTTAATTTATTGATTTGATAAATAAATAATTCAATTTAGAATACCTTCGATAACAGATCATCATCATCACCAGCACAGCCACACCACCCATCACTACTATCACTGCTGTGACAATGGAGACGGCAGACAGTGAGGACGGCTCTGGATTTGTAAACACACAAAGAAAGAAAGCAACATTCATCATCCTCAGTGACAGATCTTTGGGCATTTTTTGGGCATCATTAAGATTTATTTACATAGTGTATTTCAAAGCAGAAGTCAAAAGAAAAGTTTTCAACCCACCTGAACAAATAAAGGACCCCGATGTGTTGAGACATTCTAGGTTTTGCGGACAAGGAGAAGTCTGCTCTTCACATTCATTGATATCTGCAGCAGTCAAAAACAAATCAGTCAATCATCAACTAGATTGTTGGTCATCAGTATTGCTTTAAGTGAAATTATACTTCTATATAATGCACGGTTGCCCATGAAGTTGGAATAAAATGTTTGTTTGTTTTTACCTCATGAAATGATAGTGACAATGTGATTTATTTTTGATAGATAAAGTGTATATCGTCTCATAACTTAAATCAATGTGTTCCAAACATATCATTGTGAAAGTTCAACCACAATTAACCTTTATGAAAAGAGGAATGTGTCTGAAAACAAAATTATTCCAACTTTATGGGCTACTGAGTATATAATTACATTGAAAACGATGAGGTAGAGGTTCATATTTAAGAGAATTTCCTGGACTTCTCCATTTTGAATTCGAAACTGCCATTCTTCACCTTGAATAGAACTTAACTTAACATCTCTAAGGCAAACTGGAAACAACATGCAACTTTCAATCTGCAATTAACTAGCTTACAGATACTACATGGACCTTATGGAAAAAAAATGTTTCCAGCAGCTGCTGCTTCCCAGACCCTCGTTTTGGTTCACATTTTGTGAAACAGTCATATTTAATAAATACTGTATCATGATGTGTTCTACAGCCTTAGTTTAGGGTTTGTACCTTGACATGTTGGCGGTGCGGAGCTCCACTGGTGGCTGTTTAGATCACAGCTGACAGATGAGGATCCCAGCAGAGCGAAGCCTGACTGACACTCGTACAGAATCACAGAGTCACAGAGCAGCGAGTAGCCGAACTGGATCCTGGGAATCGGACCACAGCTGGGATCTGGGAGAGAGGTGTGTGAAAAAACAACACATAGCCTACATGACACCACACTTAACATGTCTCTCTCCTCCTCCTCCTCCTCCTCCTTCCTCACCTGCGTCTGGTTCTTTCCAGGGGCCCAGGTCGAGGTGAGGGATGAGGGGGTGGGAGCAGGCCAACATGTCCTCGGGGCTCTCAGTGTGTGAGAACGCATCAGCGGGGACAAGGGTGATGTGGCTGTTATCACAAATGATGCGGGACAGAGAGACGGCGTGGAGGTGTCTCCTCTGGGTGCTGGTGAACACTCCTTCCCTCTCCCACCAAAACCTGTGAGAACAAAGATTTAACTTGGCCTTATCTGCCGTTTTTATTTATGTTGGTAGATCAGCATTTGGGCATTAGAGGATTTAGTTTTACCTGTCTCCGTTCCTCAGGGCTCTGAACTGTTTGGCCAGCAGACAGGCCAGGAGCGGCCCCACTCGGCCTCCGGGTAGGGCCGGCTCAGAGATGGCCCCCACCCACACATCGATGTTGTGCGGCGTCCCGTATAGGAGCTGGAATTTGTGAGCCAAAGTGAAGTTACCCAGGATTTCAGCCAACTCTGCCGTAGAGTTGGGAACAGGAAGACCGCAGAACCTTCGCCACGAGCCATATCCTGATGGGACGGAAAGGAGACAGAAAACAGGATAGTAAAGGCCTGGTACAGAAAGTGAGACATTGAATGACCATAAATCTTAATATATCAGGTGTTCTCTTAAAGTAAGCAAAAACTTAATTAAAAACCTTATGAGAAAATGGAGGGAGAAAATTCCCCACATGTATACCACCATGGTTAAAAATATATATATCAAGAAAATCAAAAGAAAATGAATAGGTGTTTTGGCTCCTTGTTAGATTTAAATGAAACTGTTCCATAGTTTAAGTGAAAAAAGTGGAGTCTATGTTGACATCATTTAGCCCAAAGCTCAAGATGCCTGGTAAATATTTTCTTTTCCCAGAATCTGGCGGTGAGTCAGACTCCTCATGTCTCACCACCACCTGAAATTTTATCAAAAGCAGCTGCAACTGCAAATGTGCAGAAGCTCCTCCTGTACTAACACACAACAGACCAGTTTCAATCAGATTTAACCATAAGTCTTGAAGTCTAAAAGCACCAATATTTGAAAGTAGTACAAGATAAAATAGATTTGTTGTTGTATTTGTTGAGAGTCATCAGTACAAAGTGGTGATGTCACTAGAGAGCTGGTACCAGGTAAGCCGTGGTCTCGTCCCCTCTGGAGGTTGAGGGCTGCGAGATCCAGAGGCATCCCCCCCTGTGCCTGAAACAGTCTCTCCGTCAGCTCCTCCACCATCATCTGACCTGGAGTCTGCAGCTTGGCCGGAGACAGCAACAGGCCGCGCAGCACAGGGTCGATACCACCTGAAAACCACCAAGCGGTAAAACCACCAGGAGTAGACCATGACATTGTGTAATTTCAGTACAATGAACGACAGCTTTGTTCTTTACCTTCCTGTACAACCCTCCAAGATGCAAACAGTGAATGGTGCAGAGGCAGAGGGGGATGCTGGGAGTCTGTGGTGTATCCCTTCCCTAACCTGGCCACCACTGGCTGTACGGTGACGTGGGCGAAGCGAAACGCAGCGGCTGCAAAGGCGTTCGCGATGCCGGGATCCACGTCAGGGTTATAACCCTCATAGGGAGGCATCAGATGGGACATGGTGACGTCACCAAGGACCCGTGGCAGGTAGTGCTCCCATGTTAGGATCTGGAAAAGACAAGGAAGCCTGTTACAGGTGTGAAAGTGAAGGCAGAGGTGAACAGTTGCCAAGGAACAGGGTCAGGTCAGGGTAAACTTTTGTCTTTTTGAAAAGAAATTTGTCTTGGGTGTCTTGCTACATTACATTGCATCATAGGGCAAGAAACAGGCAAATAAAAACAAACATGAACAACTAAAAACAGGACTAGGAACAGGAGGTACATTGTTACAAAAAATAGTCACATAAACTGATGTAGATTACATTTAAAGGGATAGTTCACCCAAAATTCAAATTTCACTCATTATCTACTCACCCTCATGTCAACTAAGAGCTGTGAGAGTCCTCCGTGCCTTCTATGAGTTACGGGGGGGGGGTCCGCACAGCACTTTTCTTCGTACAAAAAGACACACCAAAAAAACATCCAAATACCTCCATAGTGCTCGTCTGTAATGTCCCTCTTGTATTGAAGCCCCGACATGAGAAATTGTTCCGAAAAAAATTAAATAAGTCTATATTCTAAGCTTGTTTGTAGCGAAAGCTCCCAGTGTCTCAGTTCATTGCTCTTCCTGTGTCAAATCTTGTGTGATTTGCACTGACCGGTGGAACAATTTCTCATATCGGGGCTTCAATACAAGAGGGACATTACAGACTAGCAGTATGGAGGTATTCGGATGTTTTTTGGTGTGTCTTTTTGGACGAAGAAAAGTGGTATCCATTCACAACCATTATATGGACAAATACTGCTGCACGAACCCCCCCGTAACTCAGAGAAGGCGCGGAGGACTCTGAAAATTCTCACAGCTCTTAGTGAGGGTGAGGGTGAGTAGATAATGAGTGAAATTTGAATTTTGGGTGAACTATCCCTTTAACAATGACAACACAGAGACATACAGAGACATTAAGACAATTCAAAGTGCTAGAAAAAGTACCAAGTGCTTGTGTTCATTGCACGTTGCTCTTTTTCTCTAGTTTTTAACATTGTTCAGCAGCTTAACAGAAGCTGGAACAAATGATAGTTTGAAACCACCTGGTGAATGGCTCCCATGATCTTTCGGGCCTCCTGATAGAGGACGTCGGGGCTCCAGTAGGGGTTGAGCAGGTGTAGCTCTTTGACCAGCCGGTTGTGCTCTCTCAGGAAGAGCGTGTGCAGCGCGATCATTCCCAGATGCTCATTGGCTCTTGAATCACCTGTAACACATAAATGATAAACAGCCTTTTTTTGCCACTGAAGCCTGCAGAGAAACAGACAAAACACTTGTTACATTCACTAACCAGCTTGAAAGCAGGATGTGTCGTTCTTCCGGTGCGTGGATCTGCCCACGGCCCCTGAGGTGGTGGAGTTTCGAGGGCCGCAGGGGTCCAGGTGTGGCTGCTGGCGGGGCAGGAAGGGCATGTAGGGCAGCTCCTGGTCTGTGTGCTGGGAGTTGAGGGCCATGGAGCCCAGAGGAGAGGAGCGGTTCCTCAGAGCCGATGCCAGGCCGGCGGAGCTGCCGTACACCATACTGGCATCTACAAAAGAGGTGATGGCGTTGAGCTGCTCTCGGTGCCGGTGAGGGAGCACAGCTGCACCACAGCTGGGAGCAGAGCGGAAGAAAGGCATGCAGCTCTGGACGCCATAACGGGGATCTGACAGCGGGATCTGGAAAATGGTAAAATGGTAAATGGACTTGCACTTATATAGCGCTTTTCTAGTCTCTTGGACCACTCAAAGCGCTTTACAATGTAATGGTCGCATTACACCTACCGACTGGTCATCATCATGTGTGTTGAGCCTCTGGAGTCCTCTTATCTGGACACCAACTTCAAGCAAGTGGAGTCACACAACTAAATCATCTCATCTCTAGACACTGAGATCTCTTGTTTGTGTCTCTAACCCACCCAGCCTCTGATCCTGTTTGATTGACCCCAGGTTTGCTGACTCCTGAATGGCTTCTACTGTCACCATTAACCTAGTTATTCATATTTTTCCAGACTCTGTGAATGTTTGAATGATGTTTCGATTATAGACAAGAATCAGCTGATAGTTTGTGCACCTGTATGGGGAAGCAGGGTGTGTCCCGGCTGCAGGTGTGTGTGCAGTCGGCTCCGGTCTTGAAGGCCGTTGTGCTGGGACTCTGAGGCGTCAGCACCACGTCGTGGTCGATCCACTGACCCCACTCCACCAGCAGGTGAGACAGAGCGGAGTCCAGGGAGATGTTGTCGTTGTGAGTGAACAGCACCTCCTGAGACACCAGCCGCACCTGGACAACAGACAGCAGAGTGAGGGGTGGTGGGGGTTAGAGAGCGGCCGGCTGGACAGAGGACGACTGCACTGCAAAAACTCTACATCTTTCCAAGAATATTTGTCTTATTTCTTGTCAAAATGTCTAATTTCTAGTCAAAACTGATCTCTTTCCACTTAAAATAAGACTCATCACCTAAAAATGAACTTGTTTTTAGATCATTTCCACTTGTTTCAAACAAATTTTCACTTGAAATAAGTAGAAAAATCTGCCAGTGAAAGCAAGTTTTTTGTGCTTGTAATAAGAAAGAAAAACTTGCTCCACTGTCAGATTTTTCTACTTATTTCAAGTGAAAATCTGCTTGAAAGAAGTAAAAAGTGTCTAAAAACAAGCTGCTTTTAATGTGATGAGTCTTATTTTAAGTAGAATGAGATTTATTTTGACTAGAAATAAGACAAATATTCTTGGTAAGATTTAGAATTTTTGCAGTGTGAGTGCTGCTGCAGGAGTCCTACTGGAGGGAGGCTGGCGTTGTTGTAGGTGTGCTCTGGGTCCCAGCCTCTGGGTGCCCCCCACACATCCTCATACTCCGGAGGCAGCCAACGGGAATAAGGGATGTTCGCTGCGCCCCATCTGGGCTGCTGTCTGGACAGGAAAAGACAACATGTGTTAAGCAACATAAAAACAACAAAGTGTAATCAGCACAACACTGCTTTGCCGCTACATGTTGTCACTGTGTCAGCTCTGACCTGTTGTTACACTCCCCGGAGATGGATCTGTAGCGCTCAGACAGACAGTCGGTCTGACAGCTGGGGCTCTGCAGCTCGGCAGAGCAGCCCGTTACCTGCAGCAGGTTCTCCACATCTCCTTCACTCAGCAGCTCTTTAGGGGGAAAATGAACAACAGAATGACGATAGCTTAAATATCTGGGTTTGTTGCTGACTTAATGGAAACATACACCAAGTGAGTGTGAAATATTTAACATACAGGTGCAGAAACATCTGTATGTGTTGTGTAATGCTGCTGTTAAGTACCATGAGGGTTGGGCTGCACCATGGTGTGAGTGTAGACCATCTCTCTGATCAGCTCCACCGTGTTGTCTAGCAGCTCTGCAGCTCGGATCTGAGTCCTGGTCCTGGCTTCAGTCTGCTTGAACTGAGCCAGCAGGTCACTGGGTCTCAGAGCTCCTTCAGACAGAGACTTCTTCCCCCTGGAAACATGAGGAGTTTCAGTTCTCATGCTTCCCTGAGGTGCGATGGCAATTTCTGCTTCAAGCAGCTTCTTCCACCAGGTTGACAGGATGCTGAACTCTGCCCACTACCTCCCCCTTCTGACCCCTGCACTGGACTTTAACCACAGCTACCATTATGCACTATACTTTGCACTACAGCCACTGATGTACATAGGTGATTTTATATATTATATTTTATATCTGTAATATTTATCTTAGGTGAAGGAGAAACAACTTTTTGATTCTTCTGTTTGTCTTAGGCATTCAAAGAACAGACAATAAAAATCTTTGAATCTTCATAGTGGCTCAGCTTGAATTTTTCCTGTGAATTTTTACCTCTCCGTTGTACGAGCGTAAGCAGCATCTGTCATCTCAATGGCTCTGTGAAGAGCCTCCTTCACAAACACAGAGCCCAGATACACAGTTCCTGAGGTTTCCGCAAAGGAAAAGAGAGGTATAGTGTTAGTGTGGCTTCTTAGTCCCTGCTCTTTTCCTAATAACGAAAGAGAAACCCTACCTGAGGAGTTGTCAAATTCTCTGTTCAGTGAAGCGTGCTCAGGGAAGGAGAGCAGGACAAGAGCCAGTCCAAACAGAGAGAGGGACACCTGAGACCGAACGACATATCTCAAGAAATCTGGCATTTTGTTGCGTCAAATCACTAGAAAAAATGAAATCCCGAAACTCACCATGAGTGCTGCGTCCATCTAGATCATTAAAATTGTTCCGTCTGAGCGGAAAGGTGAGCACATCTAACCCCGCTCACAGAGTCTCACTGCTGCACTAACCATGACTCATCTTGAGAGCCGACAGGTGTGTGCATGTGTGTGTGTCGGGCTTCGAGCATCAAGGTTGCCATTTATACACTGGCAGCAGGGCCAACAGGTATGTGCAGAATCCCCCTTATCTGTCTTTCTGGTGACAGGAAGCCAACATCAAACAGTGGACTCACTGCCTCCACCAAATAACCTTTCAAATCAAATTTACTTCTGTCCTCCCATCCGTGATGAAAACCTCATGTCATATTTAGATCATTTCAAATAAATGAAACATTTCTAGCAATCCCGACTGACACGGCTCAAATTCAGGTGGGTGAAATATTGGAAGTCAAAGAAACATGCCACAGTTGCTTGGATATCAGCAGCACACTGAGATTTTGAATTTTTTAAATTTCACAGTGACACATAGAGTTTAGTTTGTTGGGATAATGTTTTATTAAAATGTGCTTCTTTGTCTGTGCCAATTGCCAGTTCAGTCTGATCCCCCCTGTGCCAGTAGGGCGGGGGTGAGGAGACAAGGATTACTGAAAATGATGGAGACGCTGAAAATGAGAAAGGGTCAGACAGAAAAGTCTCTGTGAAATCGTTGCGGAGGAACGTGAGTCATGACGTCTGGCTGGGTCCAGTCTGGGCCTTTAAATCTCAAAGGTGAAGCACCAGGACGTCCCTCTGCCTGCTCTCATCCCTTTGATGCTCCAGGTGTGTGATACCATCATATGAGTCATCAGTCCCATTTCATTAGGTTGTTATTAACATTATCTCTGCTGACCCACACTAACCATCTTCTACTCTACGTGCTGTTGATGTTCAAGATCTGAAATCCTTTGTCCTCAATGATTTCTCATGATTTCACCCAAAATCACAAAGTAATACATTCCCCACACTTCACCCTAATGGGTTCACACCAATAATAAAAAAAAAAGACATAAAAAGAATATGATGCTTCATTATTGACCTTTTATTTACATGATATCACCTGGTTAGAACAGTTCACTGTTATTGATGACAATTCATTTTGGATCAAAGCAGAACTTGAAATATTTGATCACTGTACATGCCTCACCTCAATCATAAAAAAAAGAGTAATGCGATGATACCCTGAACATACACCTGAATATTGATACAATCGGCAAGGAAATGGATGAAGAGGATAATACTGGAAAAATCTGTGCAAAACAAATATGAACTTAAAGTTAAGAAGATAATACTGCTTTCACTGGGAGGATTAAAGTAGTTTCATTTGAGTTGGAAAGCTTTGATAAATATCACAGTGCATAAATTTAAGCCACAGCTTCAACAGCATTTACACTTACATTACATAGTGTTAGTTCAGTTAGAGAAGCTGCTGTCCACACGGGGCTGACCTGTCAGTAGTTAGGCATGCTGGGACCACAGGAACCGATCGCAGCGCTCCAGCATCGTCTGGATCATGGCCCTGAAACACAGTCACAAGACAAATCTCTGTATCACCTGCAGGACCACGTCTGTTCATGAGGTCTCGTCAGTTGTAGGGGGCGTTTTCACGATCCGAATGGTAAATCATTTCTGAGCCGTCATTCTCCAAACTAATTCTAATCTGTGCAGAACGGCCTCACACACCCCGACACTGCTGCCCTATAATATCATGCTTTAAATCATTAAAGGTTGATGCCTGAACATTTTCCTTCAATATTACGGCTCAGTTATGTTGTTTTTTTAATTTAAATGGAAAGTCCACTGTTTCTACATAAACCTCTCTCCTGTCTCACTACGGTCATCTGTTTCCAAGCTTTTTGTAGAAGTGTATCATTATGTTACTGCTCTTGCTTTTCAGGTTTGCAGGGATGGAAAACACTACTCCGAATGCCTGATAGAGATGTTTGTCTCTTTTTATTATGTAGCCTGCATTTAGTTAACACTTCCACCCATTCTTATAGGGTTATATTAATTTGACAGTGTGGTAATGAGCACCCAGACCCACCTCTGCCTCTTCTCGGTGACTCTCAGGAGCTCACAGACCAGTTTGGAGTGGGGGGAAAGGACCAGCTGAACCCCACACTCCTCCAGGACAGCCAGAGCTCGGTCAGGTCCGGCCGTCCGAGCCAGCATCAGGGTCAGGTTCTCCAGGCTCATCTTTCCTCCGCAGTCCGCGGAGCCGTTGGACCAGCTGTTCCCGTTCACACCCGTGACCTGCTCGGAGTCTCCCACGCTGCTGCGCTGCTGAGACAACTGGATCAAGAGCTTCCATTCATCCAAGCTCTGGGGCTCAACACCTGGAAGATGAAAGGAAGGCAGTACAGATGTTAGTGTGTGATGATGTTTTATTCCCCTCTTTGTTTCTGTCCAGTCCACTGAGCTTTAGTCAGAGTATTTACCCATCAGGGTTTTTTGGGCAGCTGCCAATTCACTCAAATGAAATCAGTCATTAAACCAAAAAATAAAATATATAAATTAATTTTATACCTACACGCTGACCATCGGCACTGATAACAAGTGTGCATCAGGTGCTTATATTTAAAAACTACCTTTAACATTTTGTTTACCATATGAGCATCACTGTAATTTTAGCATTTGCATTAGTATGTTTTGTCACAGCAGCTTTTCCGTTTCACTAATTATCAACAAAACTGTCACTTCCTCAGGTTCTTTCTGCGGGTCACTGTCCAACATCATCTCTGCTGCTACTTTAGGCTGTCATCTGTGTTTTATGTTGTATTTGAACATAGATTGTATTGTATGGGACATAAATTGCATTGATACATTGTATATATGTTGAATGGACCCCAGGAAGAATAGCTTTGGATCCAAATAAATCAATCAATCAATCTTGTAATACGTAAGTGACTGTTGTTCCCTTGACCAACTCTCTGGTTTTGGACAAGATTAGCTTGTCCCTTGTGTTTTCACTCGTCTTTGGGTGTTGGTGTCCTCTGCTGGCGATCCCTCGTGTTGTGTTGTAGTGAGGGTACAGTACAAAGTTGATGTAAACATGCCTCTGCATACATACGCACTGGATTTCAATGTAGCAGATGTGTGGACCTTAACATGTATCTCTAAAGATTTCAAGAACCAGTTTTACCCTCGGGTTCCTCCAGCAGGCTGATGTCGTCCAGCTGACAGATGGTGGAGAACGCCTCTGTGCGACGCTGCAGCTCACAACAGAGGTAGAGGTAGCCCGTCCAGTACCTATTCATACATATATACAAAAAATGTTTTACATGACACTGCAATCTTGCCACCAAACACTCTTCCTCAACTTCAGAAGACAGCACGATAGAGTAAGAACATTTGACGTACCCGTGACTGCGGCACGTCTCTGCCATCTTCTGCTTGGAGGACAGGTCGGCCGGGAGACGAATCAGCAGAGACAGGAGGCGTCCATAACCCCAACTGAAACAATGTGAATGCCACCTGCAACAGAGGATTCAGTTAAAATTATCCTTCACTTTAGTTTCACTTCAGTATCTCACTGTGTTCTGGCCTAAATAAAATCCAGTAGTGAAACATAACCATCATTGTAGCTTAGTGCACATCTGTCCAGATAGAATGATTTTTATATTTTTTCAGATGGATATCTAGCTTCAGATTTGCAAAGTCAACTAACCAATACTGAAATATTATTTTATGCTTTCCAAACATGCATGCATGAGTTTCAATGATCCTCAAAGATACTGAGATGCAACTTTGTATTTTTACACATTAACAGAGCCAGACCTGGGCTGTCCGTCATGGGTTAGGGTATCGCAGTGTTGAGGAGCATCATGGGTAAGTGCCAGCTCCAGCCAATCCTGTCTCAGAGATTCTGGTTCAAGAAGGGACTGAAGAAACGACAACCTAGAAAATACATCAATTATGAATAAATGATGAAGGCTGAGTAACAAAAAGAGTTCAATGTCTCTTTTTTGACAACAAGATAAATCTGGATATCTACCTGTGCTCCTCAGTTCGTGATTGGACCAAATTATCCAGGTAGGCCAGAAAGTGGCTTTTGTGAGCCATGGTCATTACGTCAGCGGGAGTTATCGTGGGATAGAACTGGGAGAAGGAGCGCACAGCTGCCTCCCCATGCTTCTCATACAGTCTGCATGAGAACAAGACGAACAAAGTCCTCATTCACATTATACAGAAACATGTACATAAAATACACAGCTTGAATTTTTCATGTAACTGAGTGATGAGTGGTACTGACCTGTGTAAGTGAGCGAGGAGAAGAGCTGCACTCCAGGGCTGCAGCTCTCTCAGACTGCGCAGGGATCTCAGCAGATCGCTTCTCTGAATAACCTCCACCGCCTTGCTGCACTGAGTGAGATCTTTGGGGAAAAGATAGAAAGTTATCATGATCATGTGACAGCTGAAATCTTTGAAAAAGACTTCGGTCGAAACGTCTGTCCTGCCTGCCTGTCCTACAATAAAAAGTTAAAAGGAGCTGATTGGAGGGTGCTGGTTTTCTCTTCTCTTCTTGTTTGCCTTGGCCGTGCACCTCCACATGAGAGTTTTTTTCTCCTTTTTTGAGATTCAGGGTGAGTGCTCACTACCTCCGAGCTGAAATCTTTCTCATTTTTTTGGTTCTATGTGAATTTTTGCTTAAACACACAGCTTTATAATTCAACTATATCTACGTTTAGAAATAATAATAGGCAGTCACAGTAAAATAAATTGTTACATAGTAAATCATCAGATTCTTTCTTTGTTTTTAATGAATTCTTATCACTCACAAAGAACATATCCACACAGATTCATTGCTGAAACATGAAAGGTTACTTTTTTTGGACATTGAGGCATTTTTACTTAAGGTCTCAATAAAATGTATGGGTTGGTATGGTCAAGCAATAAAGGGGGAAGCCACTGACCTAGCATGCCCTCAATGAAGGAGCTCTGCAACTCCGGCTGCTGCTGGTAACACAGCAGACACATTCTTCTCACGCGCTCGTGATCCAGCAGAAAGAAGTAACGGCGCAGGAAAGTCGTGCAGCCCAATGTTTGCTCATTCTCTCGGTTTCTGAAGCAGCTCAGCTCCGTGTACAATGTGGCGAGCTGGGTGAGATTAGCCAGGAGATCTGATGGCACAGGCTGGGGGGGCACCGTTCGAACCGGCTCTGGAGGACGTCCGTTAGACACCTCAGGCTCCTTCTCAGTGGAGTCACACTGGTCCTGCTGCTCTCTGAGCTGAGCGGACTCCTCTTTCTGCTCCTCGGAGACACTCTCTGCTGCCTCTCCTGACGTGCAGGAAGATCCCTCGAAAGAAGTGTTGGGATTATCCCTCTCCCATCTCTCCTCTGCTGGTCCATTCACATTTACATCACTGACGGCAGCAGACCCGAGATCAGCTGGTCCAAGTATTCGCTCCAGCACTGGCAGCCACTCCAGCAGGGCTTCTTCCAGACAGGCTGGATCGAGCAGCACCAGAGGATCTTGAATCTGGGAGCTGAAGTATTTGTAACATTTAAATATCAGAAAATAGATCCTGAGAGAAGCTGGCTAAGTCCTGCAGCAGGGATTCTAACACAATGAGCAGTACTTACATAGTTCGCTCTGTTGTAGATCGAAGTTCCTGCATGTCGGCCTCTGTGTTGGGTATTTCATCATAAACTCTGTGAGGACAAATACAACTCACTGTTTTTCTCTTGTTGTCGTCTATTCACAGCAATACTTTGGCTTAAAGTCAAAAAAGAAGAAATAATGAGGACTAATTTCTTTACAAGTTCTCTGTACTTACTCATTTTCCATTTCTTCTGAGTATGCAGCTGTGGTGGCTGACATTTCGGACTGTCCACCCTCTCTGAATTCAGGCCGCTGCCAGAGTTCAGAGTTCATCTGGAGGGTGTTGATCTTCTCGGTTGTCTTCTTAACAAAACTAGAAACACTGAGGACAGGAAAATTTCATCAAATATAGTCAAATCGAGAAACAGAACTAATGACACATGAAGACGGATGAGTGTGATGCTAAGAAATGAAACATGCCATGCGCGCCGTCACAGATGAACAATGTGAATATGTAAAAAAAAAAAAAAAAAACTGGATGTGGGTCTCTCGTGAAAAGGGGAAGTAAGCCATCTGAAAAAGCACAGCTGCACTTGGGTAGATTTACAAAACAAAAATACTTCCATCAAACATAATTCAAAACCTCAAAACTACACACTGCAGCTGCAGGTGTGCGTGAGATTGCAGTCTTCTGCTAAAAGCTGCTCATTCAAATTAATTTCTCTGGATGTTCACCTGTCTCTGACGGCCTGCAGTGCGATGCGGGGGGGTTTGGGGCGGAATGAGAGGGGGAGGTGGAACGGTAGGCCTTGCTCAGATCGCTCGGCCTCCAGGCGCTCACTGCTCTGTGGATCTGAATAAAGATGGGGGCAAGAGCCAGAGGAAAAACACAGATGGATGGAGTACTGGAGGGGAATGATGACAGGGAGAGAGCAAAATGCAAGCAGATGGCGCAAAGATGCCGGACGCCACTATAGAGAGAATGTAAATCAAATGCTGCACAATACAAAAAATATAGAACCAAAGTGGTGATATGTGTGTGACACGATGGAAAAGAGAACAAACTTGGCATTAATTATCGGGCAACATGAAGATTATATTCATAAAGCATGACAGTGATCATTCAGCTCTCACAGCAAACCCAATTGTATGGCATAGTGTTTAATTGAATAATTTTATATAATGTACAAATGAAATCAAAAACACATCAGTTTTAGCAGCAAACATACAAGAGGGCATTAGACAGAGGTGCTTCTGATTGTTAAGAAGACAACTGTGATTAGAGTCAAAGAGTAAAATTATTAACAGTCCCATTTATATTGATAAATCTCTCCATGGCTGGAGATGCTCCAGTCTTGTTATGCTTTGTTTATTGTTATGACTTAAATTCCACAGTAGGGCATAAAGCTGAAAATAACTTCACTCTCTTTTCAAATTGAAATCAGAAGAGGCAGAGAAGAAATTTGTTTCTGCAACACACAGTCGCACACACAATATACACATATATGTATATACGTAGAGAGAAACAGTACAAAGAGCAAGAAAGGATCAGACACAAAGAAAAATGTTACCACTTCTGTTGATCTCAATTCCATTTAGTAATCATATTGCTATTAATAGTTATCAGTACTTGTAGTAATACTGCGGCCGGAAATGATCAGTAAAACCTTAAAACACCTGAAAACTACCAGTTTATTGTATGTTTAAAGGCAGCAGTGGTTGTGTTTTTCTGTCAGGTAATGTCTAAGAGCAACATCAGCCTCTTACCTTGATCCACCTGATCTTCCTCCTGCACAAAACTGAACTCTTTGAGCCTCTCCTCCTCCGACATGGACTGATTGATGAGGGAGCCCGTCTCATCATCTGACTGGCTTCCTCTGCGGCTGATCACGCGATAGATTCCACAGTCCAGGACGTTGAAGCTCTCCTGAATAACGATGTGCATGTATCTGATATCAGTACGCTCAGCGTCTTGTGGGTATTATTAGCAGTGTATACTATTAGCAGAAGCAGCCTACAGTTACAGTTGAAATCATCTAAAGAAAGTTAACTCACATGTGAGGAGATGCTGCTCCTGCGGCTGCTGGAGGCGGAGTCCAGAGGCTCCAGTTTAGCGATGACCTCCTCCAGCTGCGCGGTCAGCTCCGTGTGCGTTGGGGAGCTGAGCTGGCACTTGAGATGTTCAAGACGGTCGATGGGAATGGATTTCCTGGCCTTAATAAAGAAATGCACATTGAGATGTTTTAATTAAAAATTTGACGATGATATGTGATTTCATATTTGTCTTTCACCATCTGCATAAACCCAAACACATGTGGTGTCCAATATATTTTGCCACTTTTTATACAAACCACTATAGCTGTAAGTCTTTTATGGTTAACCAGAGATAATGTCTACTTATGTATAGAGTATGATCATTTTTCTTGCTCAAGTGCAACACACACACTCAGGTGAACAGGTACAGTATGCCCTGTGTTTTATCCTTGGTATTACAGAAAGTCAAGAATTCAAATGAACAGCTTAGCCCAGATACATCTGTAATCTAGGTAACACTGTACACTGATACAAGGCCAACCAGCGCGGCAGCCGCAGCCGTCTTACCCTGCCGGTGGTGATTGTGTGTTGAAACATACAGCAGACAATTGCAGCCAGAGGCCAGGACTCCCTGCGCAGAAGGCGCTCAACACAGCGCTCTGCGGATAAGAGGGACAAGTGGGACAGACGTCCACTACCATGGAGACAGAAGAGCTCACTGCGGTAGACAGCGACATCCACCAAGTCTACAAAAGCAGAAAACAGGTTTGGATCAAGTTAAGGACGACACTGACTGACACACGGTTGTATGAGTTCAAGTGGACAGAACAAATATTAACATTCTAGGGAAAAACATGATAAAGCATGTTTCCAGACAAAAGGCTTTCGGGATGATTAATTAAATTAGTTTTGATTTTTGAAGACAAAGTGGTAAACTCACCCTTAACCTCAGTCCACAGAAGCAATTGACCATTCTGAGGTGTGAAGATATAAATGGCTGAATCAGTCCATGTCAGCAGGTTTTGGTCTCTAAACAAACAAATGGAGGGCATATGATTTATGGATCTGAGCCTTGTGTGCAACAATGAAACTAATTATCGACAAATGCATGAAAAATATGTTACTTTACCCCAAATAAAGCAGTTTAGGGAAGGCAATTGACTGGGGGCTTTTCTGGCCCGAATTGTAATGTGGCTCGTTTCTGTAGGTGACAAAGAAGAGAGGAAAAATTAGCAGTTTGGCCTTTAACAAAAGACAACATCCCAACAGAAGAGTCATTACCTGTAGGTGATGAGAGGTAGAGGAGGACAGGCCAGTAGCTGTTTGAACTGATGAGTGCTCAGAACCTCGCCATTAAAGCTGGCCTCCCATATCCGAGACCCCGGCCGGGCAGAGTACAGCAGAGGTGGCTGACCAACTAATAATCCTCTGTTCTGAGGGAAGAAACAAGCCCCATACTCTCCATCACGCTCCTTATTTCCCACACGCCAGAACTTCTCCCTGAGGGCAGGTGAAGACAAAAACACACACTTGCTGAGAGATGTCCAACATAAAGAAAGGAATTTTTCACAAGGTATGAAACATCATCATTTTGATAGAGCCACTTTAGGAACCAGATGTAATTATACTCAATAATTACACAAATTGATGTACATTTAGCTGAATTATAATTTCAAAGAAATAGTTAAAAGAAATTCAAGGTCTCAAAGCCAAATGAGAGAACCACTATCAAACATGAACAAATAATAAGATGTGGATTTTGAAAATATCAAGATCAGCGATTTAAGGAATATGGATTCACCATCTTGCTATGGCAAGAATGGACAATATTTATCAATAGGGCAGCATTAACATGGGTCCTGAGTCTCCCTGTCCCTATTTGAGAGACAAGATGCAGATGTGTGTCACTCACCTCTCTGTGTCACACAGGTAGCAGCGGCTGAGAGAAGACACCAGCAGGCGGCCATCTTGGTATCCAAGCTGAACCACTCTGGAGTCCACATTAGTGACCGTCTGAACAGGGAAGATGACAAATGACCCCTGGACACAAAACAAAACAATCATATAAAGCTGATTACACTGTGATTACATTTGTTGTGAAAGGAAAATATGTTTTTAAATATTGCTATTTGTGTCTCAGTCACACTTGACTAGGTTAGATGTGACACACCTGTTTTTGTATAAGAAAACAGCTTAAAAAGTTCCTCATGTTGTTTAGTCAGTTTTGGCCGATCCATTGCAAAAGCTAACACTACATGCCTGCCAACTGTTTTCCATTTTCCACTTGTAGGTTTTAAGGTTGTATTCCAACGTTGCTGACAGGCAGTGGATTTCAGCTAGGGATGACCCATTTACAGCTAGTTAACTGAGCTCTTTGTCATCTTTCTGTTGATCTCTTCCTGTCAGAGCACCTGGTCAATCATGACTTTATTTATTTTTTTATTTATTTTTGTGGCTTTTTTGCCTTTACTTGATAGCACAGTGAGATAGACAGGAAAGGGGGAGGCAGAGAGAGGGGGAATGACATGCAGGAAAGGTCTGCCCGATGCGGGACTCGAACCGTAGACGCCTGCGTTGAGGACTGTAGCCTCTACATGGGGCGGCCGCTCGAACCACTGCACCACGCACCGCCCCAATCATGACTTTATTTAGTTGATCATGCCAAGTAATAATCAGTTATCTTTATTTTTAAATCCTTGGTCAGCTGTTTGGATTTATATTTGATTGTTGACTCTACACACAACAGTGCGTACGTAGTCAGAGGGGTCAGGGAGTTCATTCACCTCTGTCACCAGGCTCAAATCAAGGCCTGCTGATTCAGTTAAGCTAGCTAAAATTTAAAAAGCTACATTTACTTTTTGTATATACTCTGCACTAAGATAACAGATAACGTTTCATTGTTGATCAGCAGACAATACCTTGCCAAGTTTGGATGATCCTGCACGCAGCATGGACACCTTGCCGCCCGAGTCCCCGACAAAAACTCTGAGCGCGCTGTTGTCCCAGCAGAGCGCGGTGACGGCCTGACCTCTGTGCTCCCAGGACACGCTGACTCTCTCTGGACGACCCCGCCGCTCCAGCTGCAGCTCCCACACCACCACCAGACCATGACTGGAACAGAGATTCACACAGCATGCACGATGAGTAATACAGCATCACCTAACAGAAAGGTTTTTTTTTTAAAATGAGACATTTCTTTTCTCACCTTGTTGCGACAGCGACAAAATCCTCATCATGAGGGCAACACGCTACCTGAGTAATAGCTCCCTCCTACAAAAGAGCACACAGTGGATAAGAAGTGAATGGGAAATGGGTAGAAACAGACACAAACACTGCATTATTTGAAGTATGCAGCTGCAGAACAACAGTCAAGTGATAGTATTTTATGCATACTCGGTACATATTACCTTGTGAGTGAGGATGATCCTTTGTTTCCAGCCCTCCCTCTGAATAAGGTGCAACCCCCCTGCTGATGTTCCTAAAGCCAGCCACTTCCTTGACACTGCCAAGCATGTACACTGTAACACACAGACAACACACTCACATTAACAAGGCACAGACTCACTCACTTTTTGGTCTGATATGTTGGAACTTGTGTTTTAGATGCATCCACTTCTAAGACTGTCGTTTGGCAAGTAGAAGGTAAGTAATTCAGTCACTTCTCCCTCTTCACTACTATAAAGACACTATATAAGAAGCTGCTTAGGGTTTCCCCCAGTGTAATACAAGCTTGGCGAGCCGCCAGGCCTTACTTGCCCTGCCCCCAGTCTAAGCATCGTTTATTTATTTATTTTTAATTGTTTTTTTCTCCATCAACACGTGGTCAAGTGTCTTTTTCATCACCTGACAAGTGACAACGTCACAACTTCATCGAGCATAATGGAACATGTCACAGACATCATGCTCATCATCAGACCGCTGCTTCACCAGCTGACCGAGAGGAACGCACGTTGTCCTTGTTGCCGTTAACGTGAGCCGAGCCGCGGCTCCAAGAGGCTCAGCCAGCTGCTGTAGCATACCATTGTTTCATTTTTCAGCTCGTAGGGTTCACATTTACACGTTTGTTTAAAGTCAACTTTTAACATCGATTCTAAATTCTACTGCTCCATTAATGAATCCGTTACCTACAGGGCCCTGCCATCAGTCAATGGTCAGGGTCAGGCCCCTGTCACAAAAAAACACACTTGGGCGCCGGTGGGCCGCCCTACCACCGGCTTAACAAGTTTTCTGGGGGAAACCCTGGAAGCTGTTATAAATGATCTTTGTGTGATTTTTAAGACTGATTCATATGCGATGGTTAAACCTACCTTGAGCCTGCCGGAGTCTAAGCGCAGTGCAGACAGAAGCGGGTCGAGGCAGTCGAACTCTGCCAGCACATGACTGTGGTTCTCCGGCACAACTGGTATCAGAGACATCTTCCCCGATGATCCTCCACAACTGAGACAGAAACAGAGAGTAAAGTCAGTAAAGCATGAAAAATGTGTGCGCCTTCGAGAGTGACTACCCTCGCATACCACAGCTGTCTGCTGTGTGGCATCACATGACTCTCAGCAAACTGACCAGTCGTGACTCCACTTACACCGTCTACAGCCATGGTGAACATCCCCCAGTCATCAGCTTGGCAATGTTTACTGAGTTTATTACCAACATAAGATGCCAGAGTCAGGAAACTGAGTCTTCCTTCCTTTTTTCGAATACACAAGACTAGAGTTTAACATGTTAAATTAAAAACATATCATCATCCATGCTGCACTATAGTGGTCCTGGAGTCAGTTATTATTGCCCTAAACAACATTTTGACAGGACTTAAGGTCACCACACACTCAGTGCAGTTTGACTTGTGTTTTCTTGTTGAGGTTTTGTGTGAACAACAAAAAAGCAGAAGCAAAACTAAAGCTGAAGCCATTTGAATAACCGTACTCTCTAAGCATTTCAGTGCAAACGCGAGGAAAAAATAATATGTTGAAATTAAATATTGTAGCATAACTGATTCTAAGCAATGAAGTGGTGGACACAGGGACCTCTGGGGAAAGTGACAAACAACAGTGACCTCTGACCTCTGACCCAAAAGCAGAAGTACTCTCTGCAGAAATTGTTCATTTTATTTCATTGCATCTGCAGCTAGCAAGTATTTGGTGATTAGATTTGATGATAGGTGATTCAACTTACACATTTTCAATTCATTGATATATAGCCTAAAGTTACAGCAAATGGACTGAGCTAAAAACTGAAAATATTTTCCATTCAACACTTAGACGGAAGTCAAAATATTTGTGTGTAAATTTTCTGTAAATCAGTGCATTATCCCATGTTGCTCTTGTAGTTGGTGGAGTTTGAGCTACTTTAAACTAATCAACAGTTTGAGTGCATCATGTTTTATAAGCTCATTACGTGTCTCTGTGTAAAAACCTGGATCAATCTAACACATGTTGTGGAGTAGAAACACGGTGGCATGAAATGGTTTAATCGACTGTAAAGGTTTAATCACAATAAAGTTTTAGTGTTAATGTCGAGAGGGGGACAGTGACGTCACTTTACAAACGCCCTCGTGACCTGTTAACCGACTGAGCGCTCTGACGGTAACGGTAACGGTAACCGTCAGTGGTCTGCTGTTGTAGCTAAACAACCACAGTGGTTTAGTCGGCTTGTCGTTACCAGTCCAGTTTACCGGTGCACGGTAACAAACAACAGTTTAACTGAGTTGCTGTGTCGCTGTAACAACCGACCGACACCGTCAATAAAGAGACGGACCGGTCCGTGGCCGCCATCGGGCATCACGAGACCCGTCTGCTGACACCGATGCTAACGCTCCGGTTGTAACTACCAGGTCCGATAAAGACTAACAAAATAAATGAGTGTGGGCTTAACGTGGCTGTGGTAAATATCCCCTGACGTTTGTTGAAGTTGTGTTAGATGGTAAATCGCAGTCGGCTCCGCCAGCTCGCCCCAGTGCCGTGATGTGCTGTAGTTAACAGGTTAGCAACATGCTAGCTCAGACACGTAAACTCACCTGACCGACGGAGCAGCGACGCTGCGGCTTCAGCACCCACACACACCGGACACCGGTTCAGTGTTGTTGTGTTTTGTTGTTGTTATAGATGAATGCTGCGGTCGGCCCCTCGGCTCTCTGACTGCAGCCGGTGTTATGCCGACCTGTCACCGCCTCTCAGCTGGCGTGAGGAGGACACTTCCTGGAGCCGCAGCGCGTCGGTGTCTCCACCGGCCGCTCGCTCTAGTCCGGACGCTCCGGGGAAAACCGAAAGTATCTCTGATCTATAAACAGATCTGCTGCGCATCTAGGAAAGATTTTAAACACAGCTCCACATGCAGCATAACAACAGTCACTTCTTATTAAAACTCCGGTGCATGGCCGAAAACAAGACCAATGGTGGTGGACTTTAAATACTGCAGTTTCAGTTTCACGTTACTTTTAATTAATAGTAATTAGTTCTAGTACTTTACCCAAAAAGTAACCGAGTTAGTTGCTACATTATAAAACTAACTAATTACCAGGTAACTACCAAGTAACTTATATACTCAAATATGTCAAATGACTTAGACTCGCCCCCTAACCCCCTCACGTTTATCTGTAACTAACCAACTTAATTCCTCTGCAGACGGATAAAAGGATTTCTTCCGACTAGTTGATGGGCTAAAAAAAAAAAGGTGTATAACGTACATGTATATTATTTTTGTATCATTTTTGATTAATCATTATTGAAAAAGGTAGCACCATTAATTCCGGTATTCCCATCAACAGATAGACTTTATGCTTCACTTTAATTCAGTTACATTTTTATCTTCAGTGCAGACAGAAGGTGCAGACATTAGAAACCAGTGACAGTGTTACACACACTAATACACTCGAGTGTGAAATGCCTTTACAGTATTGCTATATTCACTTCCCCTTTCACTTCTGATTTTCGGGAACTTTGTTCCTCAAATGCAGCCGGCGCTCTGAGGGGCTCTTTGTGATGTCCGAGCTCTCGCTCTCCGCCCTGACCACCGATGAGGCATCTGTTGGCAGTCCTCTGTCTGCATCTCACACCTCAGCCTGTTGTCCTGAGAGACTTTCTCTGATTTCCATCTGAAATTTGGTCATGTTACACTGTTGAAAAGTCCCGTTTAACCATTACCAGCACCAATCTCTCAACCACTGAGAAAACACAATCTAAAGAGAGAGAAACTAATTACAGTTATTTGTGACTGAGATGCAGTTAGTCTCTGTTGAACATTTGGGGATGTAGCAGCGTCCGTCTATATCCTTATCGTTAAGCCCCTGTGGACTATGTCACATCAGGCTGTGGTCTGTGGTCTCTTCACAGCAGTCTGGAGGACCTTCACAGGTCATTTGTCCATATCCTCTAATGTCTCATCGTCCTCTTGTTTTGACCAACCATCAGACCTCAGGTTTTCCTCATCATTCGACGGGTTTGCCAGGCGTGGAACTTGTTATAGGCTGTCTGCAGCATCTCCTCCAAGTGGCCTGTAAGCTGTGGGAACAACAGAGATTTAATTCAAGTGCCACGTGGTAGAAGCCGCTATGCAATTATAACACAATAGAGTCATACATTTGTACTTAAGTACTGCCGCTGAATCTTCTCCTGAAAAGGATGAAGCTTGGTCATCTGAAATCTCTCCAGGTTTGACTTCATTTTTATCACCTATATGAAAAGAAGACGATGATGAAAAAAACAGAGTTCACAACTTTATGTTGTGTGGATGCACTGGGTGTAGCTGAGCTTCCTTGAATTTTAGGGAATCCCTCTCTACCGAACTATCTAATTAAAGGCATGAAAAGCCAAAAAAATATACTTTATTGGCTTTTCATGCCAAAGCGTGGATGTCAAGTAACAATAATAATTTGACTCTCTTCCAAATAAGACATCATTACTCACCTTTTCCTCCAGAAATGGTGTGTTCACAGGAAAACAGGACCAGAAGTGTCTCAGTAACTCTCCAGCAGCTACGTACAGATGCTTCAGCTCTCCTTGAACCTCAGATGGTACCATCTCTGAAAAAAAAGAATAAAGAAAAAACATTAAAGTATCAACAAGTTGTTGTTGATCAGTGGTTTGGTAGAAATTTCACAAATTCCAAAACACAGTAAATCCATTGATTAATTAAAAGGATTAGGGCTATTCTCCACAAATAATCCCACAGGTGCTTTCACATTAAGTAACATAAATACAGACACACTTACGGTTTATGGCTTGCTGTGCTCCTGCCTGCATGAGGATACCACCTGGAGAGAGCGCTGCAATGGCAGAAGTAGCTGCTGTGCTGGACAACACCTGCAGAGACAACGTTCATAGTTAATGCAATTTACATATTTCATACTATTACATGAAAAAACTGATTATAGAAAACTGAAAATCTGGATTATGTCTCAGGTAGGTCCCTTAAAAATATCTTAAACATTCATGAGCATAAAACACATTTTCCATTCTGACTGGTTTAATTTTTGTTTTTGCTATATTTGTTAAGATATTCAAGACTGGATGGAGAATCAGCACACCCTAAAACAAATATGAAAATGAACCAGCTCTTATCAAGCATCATCATGATCTCTGAATGAACAATATTTCACTTTATCTGAGTCAGCAATTAAACGAAAAACTTAAAATATAGTTGAGCTCTGAATGCAGCACATCGTTTCTGGAGAGAGCCCATCTACTAGATGAGTTGCCTAGCCTCTTGCACCAAACACTTCACTTAAAGCAGATATCAGTGGAATGTTTTTGTTAATATAAGTCCTAAATAGTCTCTGCTCGAGGAGAAAATTTTCCTTGTGGGATACAAGTGTTATCCAATGAGGGGAGAACGGCATGAAGGGCTGTGTGTGCAGCCAAGGGATGCGCGTGAATGTGGTGACGTAGCACGAGGACCAATTGATGCCTGACAAGGGCGGGGGCTGCTAACTCATGGTGCGTTCAAGGAAACTCGTACTTTGTGGTTTTCCTTCCTGTGAAGTCATACCAGTTCGATCTGGTACGAGTTCACGGGTCGGAAGTTACGAGTGGCCGTTATAGGGAACTTTCACAGACAACAGGACGGTAAAAACACGAGCTACGGGTTACCTGGAACGCTACCAAGTCGTAGTTGTGACTTGAAGCTGTAACTTACGGTTTCAAAAGCCTGCCTTGAACACAGCATTAGCCGAAACGGCCGTGCCACTGATATCTGCTTTAAACCTTTCACATATGCAAATAACACGCAAATCCCTTGACGATGTTGGCAAAGTTTCTCCCTGTAAATGACAGGGTTGCCTCAGACTGCCTGTCTGCCCAGTCCACAATGTTTCTGAAAAGGTGATCATTGAACATTTGAGTGAGTACAGCAGCCCACTTCATAAAAACTGGATGACCACATGAACCAAAGGTGAGATAGAAACACCTGGTGAAGATTCAATGGCAGTACGGTGATTTTCACATTGGCTTTACTGTTGTGTGTGATCTAACCTGAGTGAGGCCGGGTTTATAATTTGCCATCTCGTGCCGGATGTAGTTGACAGAGTTGATGATATCCTGGCTCGACGTATACTGTTGGGACTGAAGTGGCACAGGACCGTGAGCATACCTTATAAATAAAGAGAAAGAGGGAGAAATGTTACATTAGAGCATCTCTAAAGTTAAAGATGTATCCTATTCTATCAGCCTGCAAAACAGAGGAGTATCTTTTTAATTTATACATTCGGTTTATGTGCTCTAGTAACAAGAGGCTCCCAGCAAAAAGGCAAATCATTTTAAATTTCACTTTAGTTCTATCCATAAGTAAAATAATGTACGACTGTTTTGGTCATGGATTCTAATACTTTCTCTCATTACATCTCAAACATCTAAAAGCAAAAATCTTATCAGATGAGGGAGAGTGGATATAACCTTCTTAAATGGTCCCTTGTTCAACAAAATAAGCAATTTCACGACATCACCTCTATCTTGACGTATTACTTTGATACTATTGTATGAAGACCTATCAATCTGAACAACTGTACTGTCAGCCTGCCATTGAGTTTTCCAAGTTTCCCAGTGCGGAACAAACAAGAGAAAATAATAAACCAATAAATCTGGACAAACTTTACCTGTCAGACTTCTTGAGGTTCAGTGCGACTGTTTTTGGTCTGTTTTCCCTTTGCAGATCCTCAAATTCTATGGCTTCTTGCAATTTAACCTAAGAGAGTTTGTCCACAGAAAAAAGGTCACTCAATCTGACAACTCAATCTTGGACATGTTTGTGTCGTCACAGAGCCACCATACTTTCTTCACAGGAGGTTGAAAGAAGTCAGAATCCCTAGAGTTTCCATCTGTGCTGCTCGTCTCACTGGCTTGGTCAGTTGGTGTGTCTCTGTAAAACATGCAGCACAGCAACATTAATTAACACAGTGAGCACACTTTATAGTTAGTTCTTCTTAATGTGTTTTCTTTACCCCTTGCGTGAGCCTGCTGCCAGCACCATGGCACTGTGATGGTTGAACCGCTTAATAATGGCATAGTTGCTACTCTCCTTCACTGTCCTGTTTGCATTGGAAGTTGAGGGTTGTGTTGTGCAAAGTCCATAACCCTGTGTCACAGAAAACAAGTCTTTAAGGCAGAAAGAGAAAGTGGAAGAGGAAAGCAATTCAGGTAAATGGTGAACATGTAGCCGCAGATGGCTGGTCATCTCACTAAATCTCACCTCATCTAACGTTTTATCCTCTAATGACAGGAGGTCGACCAGAGGATTCTTCACTCCTTGAACCACCATTGATTTCAACCCTGCATGAGGGAGATTTAAAACTTTACCATGTGAAAACAGACTTGTGGCTCTGTGTTTGACCTTGCAGAAATGTCATTATTCAAGTACTGACACAACTACTGTAGGAAGCCCTCCTACCCTTTTCATCCTGCTTGGCACACTCTGAGAAGATATCCTGTGTTCCTGTGTTGATGCGATCTCTGTGAAAATAATGGGACTGGAAAAAGCGCGTCCAGAACTCCTTCTCCGTCAGGTTATGAGGCACATTCTCATTATACTTCTGCTTCACTGCAATGAAAGTTGATGTTAATGGATTAAGTGCAATGTTACATGTATCAGAGCAAGAGCGCCGACTGCTCTTTTAATATTAGCCACTGAAGTGAATAGCACTGCATTACACAGTCTGACTAAGGAAAACAGCAACATCAAGGATAAAAACCCTGACCTCACAGCAGCTTTCTTTAGCTCTGTCGTTATCAGTGCAAATGTTGACTAATGTCAAAGTAGGGATGCGATTGTTTACCTGCAGGGTATGTTCTGAAGATGGATTCAATAATGTCAGCTGTCAGATTATACCTCAAGCCATTGCAGCCATCCGTCTGAGGTCTAATGTCTGCCTGTAATGCACAAAAAGGATGTGTATTTATATTCTGAAGTACATTTTAAATTCTGAAGTTGTCAATGATGAAATCAAATATGAAATTGTGAAATGAAATTCTTTATCTGAGATCTGTGACTGGTTTGATCTACTCACCAGAAAGGCTCCAGATATACCGACTTCCTGTTTATTGTTGTATAGTGCGGGGTCTGTGGTGTTCACTCCCCCTAACCTGTTGGCCCAGAATTCCTCAGCACTGATCACCTGGCTCACAACGAGATCTTTATATAACTGGAAAAGTACTGGATCTTCTTGAAGCATCCTATGGGAAAAGCACAGGAATATTTTATTGTTGTTTTAAGTCAGAATTTCAACAATGAATTGCCTTATATTCTTTAGTTACGTCAGCCGAAACTGATGTTCACATAACTGCATTAATTCACTAAAATCCACCCTTTCAAGCCACTAACAGATATTTAAATTTACAATGAACAAAACTCCAGTTTCTGGTCTCATGTGGTAAAAATCAAAATTAGATCTCAGTTACAGGGACTTACAAGGAACCAAGGACTGAAACTAACTAAATAAAACAGCCATGGAATAAATCCCACCTTTATGAAGGTTAGGTCTTGGTTCAATTTGTGTTGATTCAGTTTTACGTACTATTCAACGGTACTTTGTCCAACCGATTTATATAAGTGAGGTCTAGACTAAACACCCAATAGTGTAACAAAACCTACAGCCACCCAGAGAAAAAAAGTTGTGTTTTGGTTACACTGACACCCAATAGTAGAAGGCGTAGTAGTGATCTTATTCCTTATTTATCTTTTTACTAAGCCAAGTTTATGTCCTTTTTACTTTCACTTTTCACCTCTCTTTTAGAACTGATAATGCCGACTGATATGGTTTTGATGCTCTGCAATGCTGCTTCGTCTGTACGTCTATGCCTGTATGTCTGTCACTGTACACATGTCTATCGTTTGTAAGTCTGTCGTTGTACTTATGTCTATTGTATGTATGTCTGTCACTGCTTATTGCTGCTTATATGTCTTGTTGCCACATGGTGCACTTTTGCCCAAGATGAATTTCCTCTTTTGGGGACAATAAAGTTCATCTGATCTGATCTGATCTGATCTGCTTTACATGACAATTACAAAACATACTAAGCATTAACAGACCTCTCCTATCCTCTGAAGTCACTCACGTAAAAAAAACAAAAAACAGCTGAGACTCACCTGTTTTTCTCCTCCAGTTCCTTGTTGGCTTTCTTCTTGAACTTGGGCAGCAGCTGCTGGAGCAGTTCCTTAGCAGCATCTCTGTCTTTGAGCGCAGTGCTCTCGTTGGCAAAGTGGAATGTGGTGCTCTCGCCGGTGTGAAGAACCAGCTGGAGCTGAATTTTGGCTTTACCATCTGGGCTGATCTTCTGACCTGCACAGGGAAGAGGACATAACAAACTCAACACGAGAGAGAAGAACACCACAAACCCATAATTATGCCCGCACTGGACCTAACTCAGCGGTGTGTCCAGTACTCACAGCGGATATCTGCATACAGGTGGCTGACTGTGAAGCGGTCCTTGCCCTCTGGACCCCAGGCTATGCGCTCAGCCATCAGGTACAGTGTGCCGTCCTGCTTCCTCTGACGGACCTTCTTCACCACCAGCAGCACCTCCTCGGACAGTGATGCCATGGCTCAAAAGGAGAACTGAGAACACAGACAGCCTGTCGATCATTATCACCACTAATTATGTCCTGTGTACTGCCCTAAACAGACAAATAGAAGAACAGGACATTTGAAAGAAATGTTTTACCTTCTCACACATCTGTTTAACACTACGACAAAGCCACCCAGTTGTTACTTGAGTGGTGCAGAGTTCACATTGATGAACATTACATGCTATTTAGCTCCTACTAATGAGATTTAAACGTAAAAATTCAGCTGCTAAATTAATGTCCTGCTTCCTACGCCTTTATGCTCTGGTACATATCTGAGCACAAATAAGGCACTATCCAGCTCTCGGTTTTATTACATCAACTCAGCTAACCAGTTAGCCACCGATAACAGTCAAGAATAGAAAAAGCCTGAGAGAGAAGTCGTCAGGAAACTTACTTTACCTCAAAATAAACCAATACTGCAGCTAGCGCCTCGCTTTCGGTCAAAACATAATCTCCAATTAATGAATACTTGAGTATAAAATTACAGGATTTGTCATAACTAAACAGAATTTAGACTACTCTAACACTGAGCGCTCAGACTTCTGCGCCGACATGACTGCCAAGCTGAGTGCAACACTATAAATGTTCCGTCGCGACACAGCGGCACTAGAAGAAGGGTTCCTGTCAGAGCCCGACGACGGAGCCTATTCAGTCCTTTATGCTGAAAATAATGCTACTAGTACTCAATTATTAATAAATATAAATTTATTAATAAATACAGAATAATTAAACACCTATACATTTGCTAATGTATTACATTTTGTTAATGAAAAATGCCATTTCTGTTTACATTGTTTTATTTATTTCTGCATTCATTCATGTTTGCATTTATTTAGGCTATGAATTTCAAGGTTGAGCTACTAGTGTATTGATATGATTGATATCTGTGTATAGGTGGAGTTGGAGGTGATTGTAGCAACGCATAATTATAGAGCTGCAGCAATTTATTTATTATAAATTGATAATACATTATTTATTTTTGGCTTTTCATGGCTTTATTACATAGGACAGTTCAGAGTGTGACAGGAAATGGGAGGCAGAGAGGGGGGGAATGACACGCAGGACAGGGCCGTCCGACGCGGGACTCGAACCGGGGCCGCCCGCAGCGAGGACTACAGGCGGGTGCTCTACCAACTGAGCTAAACACCGCCCCCAAGTGGAGTTTATATTTAAGTGGATTTCTTGAGATAAATAACCCACCTAAGTATAAACATTTTAACATTACTGAAAATGTAAGGGTACATAAAAAACATACAAAATAATGTAAATGAAATCGCTTTTTTGGAAAGGAGGTCAATGCTGTAGTAAGATATTATAAAATTGATAAAAATCTTTATAATTCTAATAACAACGGCGCATTAAATGGAACATGGACACAATCATTGATACATGCAGGACTTTTAAGGATGCTGAAGAGTTTTTATTTTTGACACATTTGAATTGCCATGACATGGATGCTCTTATTACTTCAGGGAAGACAGCTGTTACAAATGATGTCCCACAAACATTTAAGATTCAAATTTGTGTCTAATGCAAAAGAAAAAAAAACATGACAAAGTAAAACTAAAGTGTAGTGAAAAACAGAACCTAATATTTTATCTCCCAAATCATGCATAGTTTAAGAAAGATAAACACCATGAAAACACCATAGGATTGAGTTTGACACTGCTGTTTTTAGACACGTGACTCATTTGCTGTAATGCACATAAGTGTGTCTTTGGTGGTTTTTCACAGTGAGTCATGATTTCCTGATTGTTTTTGAAGAAGGATTATCAAAGTTTATAGAAGGACAAGTTATATACAGTATATCATTTTAAAAATGCTTTCATTAGCTCTTAGTACATTCGGCAACATGGCAGCCACATTTCTCAACCAAAATGTAGGTGTGTTTCATCTTAGTGCCATCCTTGCAGAGCATCTCCACTTCCTTCTTGCTGGTGGCCATTTCTTGACAGCATGAGCATGAATGCATTAGCTTGCTGCTTTCCGCAGAGTACCTGTAAATAAATATTAAGATGGGATCAGTGTCAGTGTACCACCTACTGTTCAATGTGAATAAACACTTATCCTGTTATTATCCTCATTCAAATAAATCTCACATCGACGAGGAAGCTCCACAGGATCCTCCACAGGCTGCAATTTCCACTTCTTCAACTGACTGGCAATTCTTTGTCTTTAGATAGGTGGTGGTCTTGTTCACCTTACAGTCGGAACGAGGAGTACCTGTTGACGACATTGCCTCTAACTATCAGATGATCTATCATGGGGACATTGTCTTTGTTGCCGCCGACACAACTGCCAATGACTCACTGCAAATGGGACTAATTATAGGGCCTATTATCATATACAAAAGCATGTTAAAGAAAGGTGACCGAAAAAACAGTGTGTAATTTGATTTCTACTTACAGGTTTTGCAGCAACCATTCTTGTCAGTCTGTTCAGTTCCCTGCAATATCAACAAAATCAACTATGAAGTGCAACACTAAATATTATACAGTCACCTGAGTGTATTACCAATGGTTTTGCTCAAGTAGAAAATGTGATCTCCTTTGTCAATCGTGTTTGTATGGTCCTAATCTTTCTCTAAGCATACAAATTAGCTCAAAAATATCTATCATTCCAGCCCAGTCACAGGTATAATTATTTGTGCTTGGCTTGCAGTACAAACTGTCCTATACACAATCCAAGTGTATTTAAAAAGCTTAATTTTAGAAAGGTACAAATAAAGATGAGGAAACAGAAAAAGTAGACCCTAATTCTTGTTATTCACTTTGACAAAAACATGGATTGTTGTACATAGAATATGGAATGAAGATGAGTCAGTATTAGATTATACTCACTGGAACGCAGTTTTCTGGATCAAATTCAGCACATACTACTTCGATTTTAGAGACTACAAAATCATCCTTCACCTTCTGGCAATCATACTTGGTACAGTTGTCACCTGGTGGTGACCAAGACTCGGAGGGCTGTCAGAAATTAAGAGGTGGTAAATTATTAATTATTATTAGTCACAATGTAAACAATTGTGAGTGATAACACAATTTAAGGTTTCGTACAATGATTTGCAAGACACTTCCATCACAATGTACTTACTTCAATAATGATTGGAGGGAGGCCTGGGTACTCAAAAACACATTTTGTTTTCTTACATGTTCCACAACATTCTCCAGGTTGGGGTTCATACACATAGACATAGCCCTAGTGTTTGAAAGAATGCACAAAACAATATGGTCTGAAACTTCAATCAATTGAATGTTTATGTAGTTAGTATCTGCAGGATGCTTTCACAGTTTACACCAAATTACAAAACAAATAAACAAACAAACAAAAAGATGCCTTTTCATTTAACTTGACAAGTAAACAGTAGACAACTTCCTCAGGAGCACCACAGACTAATCCTATTCATCTTCATTGCTTTGGAGAGACATGCCAGTGATAATTGAATTGTTGAAATTTATAAACATTGCTGTCATAAGGCAACACCCAGATTCACAAAATGCACATCACAATCATCCTGTGTATGTATGAGTGAGCTCCACTGCATTTACCATGTACTCTCATGTTAGTTATTTCTGTACAATCTAGAGTTTCACTGGCTTCAAATTTAAATAATTAAAAAATGCACCTGTTCACAGTGTATGAGACACTGCGTCTGATGACATATCATCTCGTTCAACTTGCTGTCTGGATCCTGAGTGTCAGTGCAGTGGCATATTTCACATGGATTTTTGTAGAAATCCATACCTGGCTGTAGAAAATATAATGCAAAGTATAAGGTGATTTTACATGGAGGCCCACGAAGCAAATGTTTGATGACAGCGTGGGAAGGATGGTGGAATATACTCTGAAGAGTGCACCCTGAAAACATATTCAGTGTTCATATTCATAATTTCTTACCTTGTACTCGGTATCATTGAAGACACAGACACCTTTGGGTACTAGATTAAGAAATTGTAAACAATTATGATCACATCAAAGCCTTGTGTTCAGTTCTCTTGCAAGTCTTTCACACACTCATGCTAAATTTAGCCAAAATTTAATAAAACCTTCATGCAGAACTCACCACAGCGAGAAGAAGCGCAGCAACTATCATTTGAGTTGTCGATGAGCAACTCAAAACCTGGAGCACACTTCTTTGTTGTTGATGAACATTTTTTGGTGTCACATTCTATTGGTTAAAAAGTAAGATTTTTCCAGGGTTGGTAAGGGGAACCATAAAATAAAACCAAGACCATCAAAATACAATGACTGACTGACAACAGAGGATTATTTGTAACACTGAGGACATTATTGAGAACTGCTGTGGAACTGCTGTAAACAACAGACGTCACCACATTATACTAGTATGCAAAGTGGAAAACTTTGATTAAAGTGATCTTTTCAGAAACTATTACCGTGTTTATTCTACCTCTTTCTATTAAAACATAAGCCAGGATATGTAAGGGTGGTATCCTAAATCACTCACCACATGTCTGTCTCTCACAGCAGTCAACTGTGCTGTTCACCAACACCTCTCCCTCCTCGGTACAGGTAACTGGCTCTTGGGTGGCACATGCAAGAGGCTCACACTGGACACTCGAAGTATCCTCAACACAGACACACTGCTTACAGCCACTCTGCCAAGACTCACCAAGCTGTATGAATGATGGAACAAAAGTATTGTTTAAACAGCAATAAGTACATGGTGAGAATTATGGGGAGAGTAATGCAAGCGATGCAGCATACCTGTTTGGGCTCGCCATTAGGTCCAGTGCAGCCTACAACAATGTAACAATGAGCTTATATGCAGCACATTCATTCATTCACAAATAATTCGATTTTTATTCCCCCAATTAAATGCTCTTACATGCGTTGACACAGATGTCAGAGTTTGAACTGTACTGAGTCGTCCCCTCTGGGCAGAAGCATCCCTCAGTTAATCGATTACATTCCATGTTCTGTTCAGCTTTTTCTCCCTGGCATTGTGGTACAAACTTCTCATTGTATCTAGATAGTAACAGATGGAAATTTTAGAAGAAAGAAAAAAAAAAAGATAAATGATGAGTAAAATGCAGTGATTACACACATGTATTGTTAGGTTTTCTTTTTGTTGTTGTTTGGCATGCTATTAGCGTGCTTGTAAGGACAATAATGTCTGCTGTTCTGCTATTTTGGCTCAGACTGAAATATTTTAACTATTTTACTGATTGCCATTTAGTGTGCAAATGTTCATGGTCCCCTGATGATGAACAGTATTTACACCGGTGACCCTCTAACTTTTGCTTAATTAACTTCACACAATGTGGTCAGGATCAACTGTTGTCACTTTGGTACATGCTTGACAATCATTTATTTCTATAACATTACATTAAAAATGGGAATTTGTCCAATAGGACCAAATACCTGGAACGTTGGCATTCTCATTGTGAGCATGTTTGCATTCTGGTGTTAGCGTTAAACTGGCCTTGATAATTATAAACTGCTGACATTTAATCTGTGATATTGTATGAAAATAACCAAGCTTTTACCTTGCATTACAAGTTGGTACAACACGTGGCCCACAAGGCTTGTAGACCTTATTCTCTGGACATGTATATTCTGCAATAAGAGACAGTGGGTTTAAGTATAACAAACAAGATCAGGACATCTGAACATAACATTATGTGACTTCCACTGAAACAAGACCATCCTACCACACTGTCCATTTGTGTCTTTCCTCCAGTCCACACAGATCAATGCTTCAGCACACATCATGCTGTATATTTCCAGACTGGAACAACCCACAGTGGAATTTGACATGTGGCAGACATCAAAGTTACAGGCCTCATAGTAAGGCCCTGGTGGGACGAGTTTGTGGCATTTTTCAAACAACCTGAATGTCAAAAATGAAAGAAAGTAGCGTTAAGTGATCCTAAGTGAAATTGCAGAATTAAACTACACATTGTGCTCATGTTTATTCTGTAAATCCTTACTTGCTGGTTATAATGTTGCATATACTATCAGGTTTGCAGGGCATTTGTGTTGTTGTTGTTGTTGGTAGTGGTGGTGTCTGTGTTGGCTGCGGCTCACAATATGGTTTTTTCTTGTCATGTACTTGCCAGTCATATCCCATTTCAGAGCATGAGGGATGAATTTGGCCGTTTGGTAGTCTGCAGTCATTTTTCCTGTTATTGTCACAGGTACCTTGTAGAAATAGATATTAACATGACAGATATTACATCCCACATTTAGTTTATCATTTGGCAGTTAGATCTGGATATTACATGCATCCTTATATGCTTTTATCCAAGTTAATTCTGGCAAAACAACGATCATCTTACCACACTGTCCCTCTGTGTTGTTGTGGAAAAGGGAAAATGGCAATTCAATGCTGTACAGAAGTCCCTTGAATGACACAACTGCTTCAATTGCTGGGATTCTTAAAAGTGTCTCAATTCCTGAACTCGTGATGATGAAGTCTTCCTTCCTTTCGTATGTTGGGGACACCCGCTTCCCATTGACATACACCTAAACAATGGCAACATTGTAAGTCTTTCTAAACAGCTTTATTCATATAATCATATGTCATAGATCATCGTTGCATGTTTATACAGTATATTATATATTCTATATTTAAATATATTTAACTAGAATAAGCTATCATAGCTCATGTAGCCATAGTTACCAGGTTTATAGTCTTTGGGGATCTTTCCTGTGAGAGAATAATTTCATAGTCTTTGTAATACACAATCAAGGCTTTAGTACAGGTAACACCTCCAGTGCCACCATCACAGTTCTCATTGTCGATATGAATTGTGAAATTGTGTTTGGGAATGATCTCTTTGACCAGAACATATGTGCAGTTTTTCTGGAAGCTGTAGTATTGACCATCAAATGTCACATAATGAGGGTCTCCCCAGCCATTGCAAATACCTGTGAATATTAGATTGAGAAAACAATGCTTGTTACATCGGAGAAAACTGGATAGTATGTGTTTGGCTACACAAATGTGCAGCTGTGTGAAGATGCTGCTTGAATTTCAAAATGTTTTAATGTGTGCTTACATTTGCATTCATAGTGAAAACAGCAGCCCTCATCATCATAGATACGGGTTGGTTCATATTGATTTTCGCATACAGGCTTGGTCACCTTTTTACATTTTTTATGATCTGTGATTATTTTACCATCTTCACATATTGATATGGTGCAGTTGGATGAGTTCCATGACTCGCCATGCTGGAAATGGAAAAGTAGTGCTTTTAACAAAAAATGATGTATCTATAATTTTCATGAAATTCAGGGAACAAGGAAATCATTTTACTTAGCGATACTGGCAAGTTGATACAGGATAAGTTCTATGTCCATTAATGACATAAGTCACAAAGCAATGTTAAATATGTTTTTACGTTGCTCTGTTATTTGTGTGACTGGACCGCTGGAAGAACAGCGTCAGTATTAATTAAACTAACACCTTCAGAAATGCATTGACATTAAATAAAACAACAGTGGGTCTTTGTTCTAATGCATCCAAAGTGCATGATTAGTGAATCTCAATACCTTTCTAGGCGGGTTTAGAAATTCACAGTCTTTGGGAGGCTCCGATGTGGATGTTGTAATTGTACTGACTGTTGTTGAGCCACTTCGTGTTGTAGTAGCAGAGCTTAATGTAGTGGTGGAAGGTGTTGGTGGAGTAGTGGAGGGACATGGTCTGGCAAGCTTCTCAACATTGCAGGTTAGGTTACAATATGCAGTGAAACACCAGCCTTCTCCATCAGTCTTATTGTACATGAAACTACCTGCAAAGGGGAAAAGGAAATGCAGTTTAAAACTATAAAAAATGATATGAGGAAAAACCAACTTGAGTGATGTGTTTTTTGTGAATTCAAATTTGACCAAAATTGATATTACTGTAAAGTGGATGCTGCGTGGGGATTTGTGTTTGGATCTTGATTTACCCCACCATATCAAGACTTTTCTCCAATTAATGCATGTTTTTGGCCAGAACGTTAGTAGAGATAGAGTAAGGACTAAACTAACAAGTAACTAAACCAAGTCAACTTGGGGATATGCATGTACAAGCTGTGTGCGCATCACAATGTGCACTCTACGCCATCATCATCATTATTGTGATAGTATGAACAACAAACAAAGTGCACACACTGAGGATGTTGCTTACCAGGAGAAAAAATGTGATCCTTGTACTTGCAAAAACATAAAGTTGTACTGCCAGAAGTTGAAGACGGAGGAGATGAAGGAGTTGCAGTTGGTGTTTCTGTGGTAGCTCTCTTTGTGGTTGTGGAAGTTTCACCAGTGGTGGATGGTTTTTCTGTGGTTGTGGTTGTAGTGGGTTTTTCTGTGGTTGTGGTTGTAGTGGGTTTTTCTGTGGTTATGGTTGGAGTGGGTTTTTCTGTGGTTGTAGTGGTCTGTTCTGTGGTTGGAGTGGGTTTTTCTGTGGTTGTGGTTATGGTGGTGGTTGGAGTGGGTTTTTCTGTGATTGTGGTTGTAGTGGTCTGTTCGGTGGTTGGAGTGGGTTTTTCTGTGATTGTGGTTGTAGTGGTCTGTTCGGTGGTTGGAGTGGGTTTTTCTGTGGTTGTGGTTGTAGTGGGTTTTTCTGTGGTGGTTGTTATTGTTGTGCTGGTTGGTATTTTAGTGGTTGTTGTGGGAGTACACATGTCAACGCAACACCTCACTCGTATTTCATAGTCAAAACACTTTACATTATCTCTGTTATGACAAATGAGCCCGTCTGTTGGGCTGCATGTTACTTTTTGACCAAGTTGTGTCAAAGGTTTGTCTTTGTATTGGTTTGCCCTACATTCAATTTCCACAGGTTGAGTGCAAACACTTATATCCAGACCAGCAATCTTGTCTATGGTTTCATAATCTCCACCATTTGGGCCATAGGTTGGGTAATTTGTATTACTCCAGTCAGACCACTTACAAACATAGCAGTCTGTAGTGGGTCCTTCTGTAGTAGTCGTGGTGGTGGTTGTAGTGGGTTTTTCTGTGGTTATGGTTGGAGTGGGTTTTTCTGTGGTTGTAGTGGTCTGTTCTGTGGTTGGAGTGGCTTTTTCTGTGGTTGTGGTTATGGTGGTGGTTGGAGTGGGTTTTTCTGTGATTGTGGTTGTAGAGGTCTGTTCGGTGGTTGGAGTGGGTTTTTCTGTGATTGTGGTTGTAGTGGGTTTTTCTGTGGTTGTTGTTGGAGTGGGTTTTTCTGTGGTGGTGGTTGGAGTGGGTTTTTCTGTGGTTGTGGTTGTAGTGGGTTTTTCTGTGGTGGTTGTTATTGTTGTGCTGGTTGGTATTTTAGTGGTTGTTGTGGGAGTACACATGTCAACGCAACACCTCACTCGTATTTCATAGTCAAAACACTTTACATTATCTCTGTTATGACAAATGAGCCCGTCTGTTGGGCTGCATGTTACTTTTTGACCAAGTTGTGTCAAAGGTTTGTCTTTGTATTGGTTTGCCCTACATTCAATTTCCACAGGTTGAGTGCAAACACTTATATCCAGACCAGCAATCTTGTCTATGGTTTCATAATCTCCACCATTTGGGCCATAGGTTGGGTAATTTGTATTACTCCAGTCAGACCACTTACAAACATAGCAGTCTGTAGTGGGTCTTTCTGTGGTGGTAGTCGTGGTGGTGGTTGTAGTGGGTTTTTCTGTGGTTATGGTTGGAGTGGGTTTTTCTGTGGTTGTAGTGGTCTGTTCTGTGGTTGGAGTGGCTTTTTCTGTGGTTGTGGTTATGGTGGTGGTTGGAGTGGGTTTTTCTGTGATTGTGGTTGTAGTGGTCTGTTCGGTGGTTGGAGTGGGTTTTTCTGTGATTGTGGTTGTAGTGGTCTGTTCGGTGGTTGGAGTGGGTTTTTCTGTGATTGTGGTTGTAGTGGTCTGTTCTGTGGTTGGAGTGGGTTTTTCTGTGGTTATTGTTGGAGTGGGTTTTTCTGTGGTTGTTGTTGGAGTGGGTTTTTCTGTGGTGGTGGTTGGAGTGGGTTTTTCTGTGGTTGTGGTTGTAGTGGGTTTTTCTGTGGTGGTTGTTATTGTTGTGCTGGTTGGTATTTTAGTGGTTGTTGTGGGAGTACACATGTCAACGCAACACCTCACTCGTATTTCATAGTCAAAACACTTTACATTATCTCTGTTATGACAAATGAGCCCGTCTGTTGGGCTGCATGTTACTTTTTGACCAAGTTGTGTCAAAGGTTTGTCTTTGTATTGGTTTGCCCTACATTCAATTTCCACAGGTTGAGTGCAAACATTTATATCCAGACCAGCAATCTTGTCTATGGTTTCATAATCTCCACCATTTGGGCCATAGGTTGGGTAATTTGTATTACTCCAGTCAGACCACTTACAAACATAGCAGTCTGTAGTGGGTCTTTCTGTGGTGGTAGTCGTGGTGGTGGTTGTAGTGGGTTTTTCTGTGGTTATGGTTGGAGTGGGTTTTTCTGTGGTTGTAGTGGTCTGTTCTGTGGTTGGAGTGGCTTTTTCTGTGGTTGTGGTTGTGGTGGTGGTTGGAGTGGGTTTTTCTGTGATTGTGGTTGTAGTGGTCTGTTCGGTGGTTGGAGTGGGTTTTTCTGTGATCGTGGCTGTAGTGGTCTGTTCTGTGGTTGGAGTGGGTTTTTCTGTGATTGTGGTTGTAGTGGTCTGTTCTGTGGTTGGAGTGGGTTTTTCTGTGGTTATTGTTGGAGTGGGTTTTTCTGAGGTTGTTGTTGGAGTGGGTTTTTCTGTGGTGGTGGTGGTTGGAGTGGGTTTTTCTGTGGTTGTGGTTGTAGTGGGTTTTTCTGTGGTGGTTGTTATTGTTGTGCTGGTTGGTATTTTAGTGGTTGTTGTGGGAGTACACATGTCAACGCAACACCTCACTCGTATTTCATAGTCAAAACACTTTACATTATCTCTGTTATGACAAATGAGCCCGTCTGTTGGGCTGCATGTTACTTTTTGACCAAGTTGTGTCAAAGGTTTGTCTTTGTATTGGTTTGCCCTACATTCAATTTCCACAGGTTGAGTGCAAACATTTATATCCAGACCAGCAATCTTGTCTATGGTTTCATAATCTCCACCATTTGGGCCATAGGTTGGGTAATTTGTATTACTCCAGTCAGACCACTTACAAACATAGCAGTCTGTAGTGGGTCTTTCTGTGGTGGTAGTCGTGGTGGTGGTTGTAGTGGGTTTTTCTGTGGTTATGGTTGGAGTGGGTTTTTCTGTGGTTGTAGTGGTCTGTTCTGTGGTTGGAGTGGCTTTTTCTGTGGTTGTGGTTATGGTGGTGGTTGGAGTGGGTTTTTCTGTGATTGTGGTTGTAGTGGTCTGTTCGGTGGTTGGAGTGGGTTTTTCTGTGATTGTGGTTGTAGTGGTCTGTTCGGTGGTTGGAGTGGGTTTTTCTGTGATTGTGGTTGTGGTGGTCTGTTCTGTGGTTGTAGTGGGTTTTTCTGTGGTTATTGTTGGAGTGGGTTTTTCTGTGGTTGTTGTTGGAGTGGGTTTTTCTGTGGTGGTGGTTGGAGTGGGTTTTTCTGTGGTTGTGGTTGGAGTGGGTTTTTCTGTGGTGGTTGTTAATGTTGTGCTGGTTGGTATTTTAGTGGTTGTTGTGGGAGTGCACATGTCAACGCAACACCTCACTCGTATTTCATAGTCAAAACACTTTACATTATCTCTGTTATGACAAATGAGCCCGTCTGTTGGGCTGCATGTTACTTTTTGACCAAGTTGTGTCAAAGGTTTGTCTTTGTATTGGTTTGCCCTACATTCAATTTCCACAGGTTGAGTGCAAACACTTATATCCAGACCAGCAATCTTGTCTATGGTTTCATAATCTCCACCATTTGGGCCATAGGTTGGGTAATTTGTATTACTCCAGTCAGACCACTTACAAACATAGCAGTCTGTAGTGGGTCCTTCTGTGGTAGTCGTGGTGGTGGTTGTAGTGGGCTTTTCTGTGGTTATGGTTGGAGTGGGTTTTTCTGTGGTTGTAGTGGTCTGTTCTGTGGTTGGAGTGGGTTTTTCTGTGGTTGTGGTTATGGTGGTGGTTGGAGTGGGTTTTTCTGTGATTGTGGTTGTAGTGAGTCTTTCTGTGGTTGTAGTGGGTCTTTCTGTGATTGTGGTTGTAGTTGGTATTTCTGTGGTTGTTGTCGTGGTGCTAGGCTTTCCTGTGGGTTTTGTAGTTGTAATTTTATTTTGAGGTTTTGTACTTTGTGTTTTTGGAATCTCTGGATTTGTGACAACCTTAGGGCTTGTGGTGGTGCCATGAGTCGTAACAGTCGTGGACGTTTCAGTAAGAGTCGTCAATGTTTCTGTTATTGCTGTGGTTGTAGTGCTGGGTTTTTCTGTAGTTGTTCCTAAGGTACTGGACTCTTCTGTGGTTGTAGTAGGTTTTTCTGTGGTTGTGGTTATGGAGGTGGTTGTAGTGGGTTTTTCTGTGATTGTGGCTGTAGTGGTCTGTTCTGTGGTTGGAGTGGGTTTTTCTGTGATTGTGGTTGTAATGGTCTGTTCTGTGGTTGGAGTGGGTTTTTCTGTGGTTATTGTTGGAGTGAGTTTTTCTGAGGTTGTTGTTGGAGTGGGTTTTTCTGTGGTGGTGGTTGGAGTGGGTTTTTCTGTGGTGGTTGTGGTTGTAGTGGGTTTTTCTGTGGTGGTTGTTATTGTTGTGCTGGTTGGTATTTTAGTGGTTGTTGTGGGAGTACACATGTCAACGCAACACCTCACTCGTATTTCATAGTCAAAACACTTTACATTATCTCTGTTATGACAAATGAGCCCGTCTGTTGGGCTGCATGTTACTTTTTGACCAAGTTGTGTCAAAGGTTTGTCTTTGTATTGGTTTGCCCTGCATTCAATTTCCACAGGTTGAGTGCAAACATTTATATCCAGACCAGTAATCTTGTCTATGGTTTCATAATCTCCACCATTTGGGCCATAGGTTGGGTAATTTGTATTACTCCAGTCAGACCACTCACAAACATAGCAGTCTGTAGTGGGTCTTTCTGTGGTTGTGGTTATGGTGGTGGTTGGAGTGGGTCTTTCTGTGGTAGTGGGTTTTTCTGTGGTGGTTGTGGTGGTGGTTGTAGTGGGTTTTTCTGTGGTTATGGTTGCAGTGGGTTTTTCTGTGGTTATGGTAGGAGTGGGTTTTTCTGTGGTAGGAGTGGGTTTTTCTGTGATTGTGGTTGTAGTGGTCTGTTCTGTGGTTGTAGTGGGTTTTTCTGTGGTTATTGTTGGAGTGGGTTTTTCTGTGGTTGTTGTTGGAGTGGGTTTTTCTGTGGTGGTGGTTGGAGTGGGTTTTTCTGTGGTTGTGGTTGTAGTGGGTTTTTCTGTGGTGGTTGTTATTGTTGTGCTGGTTGGTATTTTAGTGGTTGTTGTGGGAGTACACATGTCAACGCAACACCTCACTCGTATTTCATAGTCAAAACACTTTACATTATCTCTGTTATGACAAATGAGCCCGTCTGTTGGGCTGCATGTTACTTTTTGACCAAGTTGTGTCAAAGGTTTGTCTTTGTATTGGTTTGCCCTACATTCAATTTCCACAGGTTGAGTGCAAACACTTATATCCAGACCAGCAATCTTGTCTATGGTTTCATAATCTCCACCATTTGGGCCATAGGTTGGGTAATTTGTATTACTCCAGTCAGACCACTTACAAACATAGCAGTCTGTAGTGGGTCCTTCTGTGGTAGTTGTGGTGGTGGTTGTAGTGGGTTTTTCTGTGGTTATGGTTGGAGTGGGTTTTTCTGTGGTTGTAGTGGTCTGTTCTGTGGTTGGAGTGGGTTTTTCTGTGGTTGTGGTTATGGTGGTGGTTGGAGTGGGTTTTTCTGTGATTGTGGTTGTAGTGGTCTGTTCGGTGGTTGGAGTGGGTTTTTCTGTGATTGTGGTTGTAGTGGTCTGTTCTGTGGTTGGAGTGGGTTTTTCTGTGGTTATTGTTGGAGTGGGGTTTTCTGTGGTTGTTGTTGGAGTGGGTTTTTCTGTGGTGGTGGTTGGAGTGGGTTTTTCTGTGGTTGTGGTTGTAGTGGGTTTTTCTGTGGTGGTTGTTATTGTTGTGCTGGTTGGTATTTTAGTGGTTGTTGTGGGAGTACACATGTCAACGCAACACCTCACTCGTATTTCATAGTCAAAACACTTTACATTATCTCTGTTATGACAAATGAGCCCGTCTGTTGGGCTGCATGTTACTTTTTGACCAAGTTGTGTCAAAGGTTTGTCTTTGTATTGGTTTGCCCTACATTCAATTTCCACAGGTTGAGTGCAAACACTTATATCCAGACCAGCAATCTTGTCTATGGTTTCATAATCTCCACCATTTGGGCCATAGGTTGGGTAATTTGTATTACTCCAGTCAGACCACTTACAAACATAGCAGTCTGTAGTGGGTCCTTCTGTGGTAGTCGTGGTGGTGGTTGTAGTGGGTTTTTCTGTGGTTATGGTTGGAGTGGGTTTTTCTGTGGTTGTAGTGGTCTGTTCTGTGGTTGGAGTGGGTTTTTCTGTGGTTGTGGTTATGGTGGTGGTTGGAGTGGGTTTTTCTGTGATTGTGGTTGTAGTGGTCTGTTCGGTGGTTGGAGTGGGTTTTTCTGTGATTGTGGTTGTAGTGGTCTGTTCGGTGGTTGGAGTGGGTTTTTCTGTGATTGTGGTTGTAGTGGTCTGTTCTGTGGTTGGAGTGGGTTTTTCTGTGGTTATTGTTGGAGTGGGTTTTTCTGTGGTTGTTGTTGGAGTGGGTTTTTCTGTGGTGGTGGTTGGAGTGGGTTTTTCTGTGGTTGTGGTTGTAGTGGGTTTTTCTGTGGTGGTTGTTATTGTTGTGCTGGTTGGTATTTTAGTGGTTGTTGTGGGAGTACACATGTCAACGCAACACCTCACTCGTATTTCATAGTCAAAACACTTTACATTATCTCTGTTATGACAAATGAGCCCGTCTGTTGGGCTGCATGTTACTTTTTGACCAAGTTGTGTCAAAGGTTTGTCTTTGTATTGGTTTGCCCTACATTCAATTTCCACAGGTTGAGTGCAAACACTTATATCCAGACCAGATATCTTGTCTATGGTTTCATAATCTCCACCATTTGGGCCATAGGTTGGGTAATTTGTATTACTCCAGTCAGACCACTTACAAACATAGCAGTCTGTAGTGGGTCCTTCTGTAGTAGTTGTGGTGGTGGTTGTAGTGGGTTTTTCTGTGGTTATGGTTGGAGTGGGTTTTTCTGTGGTTGTAGTGGTCTGTTCTGTGGTTGGAGTGGCTTTTACTGTGGTTGTGGTTATGGTGGTGGTTGGAGTGGGTTTTTCTGTGATTGTGGTTGTAGTGGTCTGTTCGGTGGTTGGAGTGGGTTTTTCTGTGATTGTGGTTGTAGTGGTCTGTTCTGTGGTTGGAGTGGGTTTTTCTGTGATTGTGGTTGTAGTGGTCTGTTCTGTGGTTGGAGTGGGTTTTTCTGTGGTTATTGTTGGAGTGGGTTTTTCTGTGGTTGTTGTTGGAGTGGGTTTTTCTGTGGTGGTGGTGGTGGTTGGAGTGGGTTTTTCTGTGGTTGTGGTTGTAGTGGGTTTTTCTGTGGTGGTTGTTATTGTTGTGCTGGTTGGTATTTTAGTGGTTGTTGTGGGAGTACACATGTCAACGCAACACCTCACTCGTATTTCATAGTCAAAACACTTTACATTATCTCTGTTATGACAAATGAGCCCGTCTGTTGGGCTGCATGTTACTTTTTGACCAAGTTGTGTCAATGGTTTGTCTTTGTATTGGTTTGCCCTACATTCAATTTCCACAGGTTGAGTGCAAACATTTATATCCAGACCAGTAATCTTGTCTATAGTTTCATAATCTCCACCATTTGGGCCATAGGTTGGGTAATTTGTATTACTCCAGTCAGACCACTTACAAACATAGCAGTCTGTAGTGGGTCTTTCTGTGGTAATGGTTGGAGTGGGTTTTTCTGTGGTTATAGTGGGTTTTTCTGTGATTGTGGTTGTAGTGGTCTGTTCTGAGGTTGGAGTGGGTTTTTCTGTGGTTGTGGTTATGGTGGTGGTTGTAGTGGGTTGTTCTGTAATTGTGGTTGTAGTGAGTTTTTCTGTGGTTGTGATTGTGGTTGTCGAGAGCTTTTCTGTGGTGGTGGTGGTGGTAGTGGTTGTCGTGGTGCTGGGTTTTCCTGTAGTTGTTCCTAATGTACTAGACTTTTCTGTGATTGTGGTTGTAGTAGGTTTTTCTGTGACTGTGGTTGTAGTGGGTGTTTCTGTGATGCAAATAGGATAAAAGGATAAATCATTAAGTCATCCAATTTCAACATTCATATAGGTTACTTGAAATTTCACTTGTATGATGTCTCTCATTCCTACCAGATGTGAAAGTAAAGGGTGTTGGAGTTGCTGTTGGAGTTGTTGGGCATGGTGCTATAATTCTGGTAATATTTCCATTTTCTCCACACTCCGCAGTGATACAGGTTCCATCCCCATCATGCGTGTCATACACCTTATCTCCATATTTGTATGTACGTCCTTTATAAAAACAAGTGCAAGCTGCAAAAAAGAGTTGCATGCATCACAGTGTTACATTGTGAATTCATAAATTGGTTTATAGAAGATTCAAAATAGGTCTTTTCTCTGGAGCGGAAAAGGATGCAAATGAGATCATGAATCAGTATGGGAATAAACAACATGATTCGATGATTAGCCCACTGAAGGCAAAATCTGCCCTATCACATTTGACTATGATAAGTCAGACACTCCTAATTGAGATATAGAACATTATGTATCACAATGAAAACCCTAATAATACTGTAATGTTATTTATAGGCCATTTTATAGCCATAATAGTGTTTTTGCTTCTTACCTTTGACATCAGGGCTGCACACCTTGACTGATGACAAACAAGAACTGTGAGATAAATGAAAGAAGAAATTTTAATCCTGAAAACATGCCTTAATTGTATGTCTTCCATGCATACATTATATTACATAATAAATATTTTCTACCTTAGCATACAGTAATTGTGTGATTTAAGTGTAGTTATTTTATCATTGACTTTTCCCACAATAGCAGCATTACTAAGGAAGTTTCTTACCAGTTTTGACAGTTTTCTGTTGAAGTCATGGCTTCCCCTTCTACATAATGCTTCCCTTCCTCATAGCAGCCACATTTCTTCTTTGGCACACACTTCATGGTTGATTCTTCCAAATAAGGTCTCTCAGATGGGCACCTTGGATAGCAACCTTTAGAATTTAAAATGTTATGGTGAACAGCAAAACCAGAAAGAAGAATGGGTGCTCACAAGATGTGTAACCTAGAACTTGTGTGCAACCTCTAGTGGTGAAATTGAAAGAAGAATCCATAACACATCGATGAGTACAAGAAAAGCACATTTCTGCTAAATTGTTCAAGAAGAAAAGAGCATGTGTGGTCAGTTATTTCTCTATTAATAATACTAGCCTAAATGATACATTTTACCTTCTAATGGTGGGATTTGATTGTAGCATGTTCCTAACTTATTTCTGCAAGTCCTCATGCAGGGTTTTCCACAAGGTTCGTAGTGCCATTCACACTCTCCATCAGGGTTGTAAAAATCACAGAACAGAGCTAATGGAACAAAGGAAATGGATTTTAATAAAGATTGTTTTTTCATAGTTAATGTAATTAATTCTACAGAGTCAGCCTTAATGGAGTGTCTGTTTTGGTCTGAGATGCTGGTTGTGTAGTGCGACACCTTGGGGCAGCGACACCTTTAATTGCCATTGTTAATGCTGACAGATCACATAATACATGAAATATTCATTGGTCTCCTAATAGAAACACAAACAAAAGACGCACGGCAAATTGTTGGAGTCCTCCATTTCACGCAGACTCCGGCCTTGTTACAGACTGCTGCGTAGGCCTCCACAGCTGAGCAGAAACACTCACAATCTCCCCCAGAATTGCAGGCACATGTGTCTCTCACACAGGCATCATAATAACTTTGGTGATCCACCTTTTTGAAGAGAACCATTTTAAATGCAAGTCGAAGCTTTTGCTCTCTAAAGCAGTTCAACATATGCTGTATGACTTTGCTTGGCAGTTTTCTTACCTTTGAATGACAGGCAGAAAAGACTTCACTCTTGATAATGCTGCAGTGTTTCAAAGCCCATGCTTGCCTGTGTGAGTACAGACTGCAGGCATTTTTTAGTTTGTTTGTATTGGGACAGCTTGGTGACACTTTCCAGCTGTTTCCGAACTCAAGGGCTTCTACCACAACTTCTTTGTTTCGGGAGGTGAAATCATTCTTGATGTTCCCATCGTAATTCCCACATAGGCCGCAAACTCTGCCCTGGAGTAAAATGATATCCAGCTGTCAAATAGTAACCTTATAAACATGTATCTAACTTGGTTACTTGTGTATCGTCTCACTTGCCTTGAAAGTAGAGCTGAGTTTGATCATCAGTGTTGTCTTCTTATTCCAGATGACAACAATACCATTCTTTGCCTCAACAACAAGATATAAACCCATGGTGGTGATGTGATAAGGTATGTCTACCCCTTTTTTTTGTTCAATTACTTTGATATTTTCTTCTGAAAGAACAATTTCTTTGTTCTGAAAGAAATAAAAAAAACATGCTCATTAGAAGTCCCATGAAATTATATTCAGTTCAATTATATTAATTATTCCATAATTACTTCAATTACATATACATAATGCCATGTACCCCTAAATAGAGTTTGACAACAGAGCAGATGCTGTCAGTTGTTCCACATGGGACGTTCTCAGTCAGGACCCTGAAGGTGCCGTTCATGTTGTCACCACAGTAATCCTGCAAGACATTGATACTAGTATGACAGACTGGTTTTCTGATCAATCACTGATATCATAGAGAAATATGTGCTATACCTGAGTGAATACGTAACCACAGTCTCCATTAAAGGAGAATTTCTTTTCATCAAACGTCATATAATGCCCTTCTCCGTATATGGTACAGATTCCATCACATTTGCGATCAGTGCATTTCCATTTTCTGCTTTTGCAGGTGCTATAATATAAAGGGTGCATTAATATCAGAGCATATTCTTTTCTCTCTCTTTCTCTTTTTTTAAGTGACTACAAAGAAGAACTGACACAGCACTACATCACAACGAGATACTGTGGGAAGGCTTACCAGGTGTTACAGTCCACAGTGACATTCTCACCAGAACTATAGGTTTGTCCATTATACAGGCAGGGACAGTCCTTCTCCTCAACACAGCCTCCTTTACCATCTGACAGCAGACCAGCAGGACATACACAGCCTGACATACATTCTGTATTGTCCTATACAATGTAAGAATAAAGTAGTTAATATGTGCTTCTATTGCTGTAGTCTACATGTATAAAATATTCAAGATATCATGTGCTAGTGCCATGTCCTTACACATTCTGTGTTCAGAGTCTGGCAGCTTTTCTGGCACTCTGATCTTTTGTCGCCTGGCTTTGCATTGGAGCAGCTGAAGAAAACCATTGGACTGGTGCATGCTAACAACAATTATACTGTGTTACAAAGGACATCACCATAAACTGTAGCTAGCTTGTTTTGCTACAAAAGGAATACTATGATGAGGTGAGTGCTGTGCACCTACTTTCTTTTTTGTGGCTTCCTGTACACCTTAATTTTCCACTATAGCAGGTGCTGAAATGCATGGAAAGACAAACAAGGTGGACAAATAGGAGAATTAAGTCGCTTCTTGATCATTTCTGCTGAGGTTCAAACAGTGAATTTTCCTTAGGCTATGCTCCCACTGATTTGATTGCAAAATCTGAATGCAGACAGTCTGGCAGTGCATAGGGGCTCAGACAGACCAGTGCAGGGTCACTCCAGAAGAAAGCTATGATAACACAAAGTGAACTTTCAGGATCTTCATCCTGTACACTGAACCGCTGTACTACTTTTTCAATTTGCCACAAATTGAAATAAAATGCATTGCTGTGAAAATGCATTTAACCCCCAATGAAATGAAAAGCACTGCAACAACAAATTCAAGCCTGTATCTCTTCTTACACTATAAGACCCAAAACTTAAGGCAAAGCCAATAAGGACTTCATACTTCATACATACAATGTACTGACTGAGTTCTGGGGTCTGGCCAACTTTTGCTAGGCTACTTGTTTTGATATTTTAATGCTACAACTGCCTCTTCAGTGGGGAATGAAACTTCAAAATAACATAAAACACTGTGATATAGTCTTCACTTTTAAAAGTGGGTGAAGTTGGCCCACAATTTACTCAGAGGACTGTGACCCCGTTGCGGGTGCCTAGGATGAAGGTTCATGTACCAGTGATGAACTGCAAACCTCCTGCCACGGAGCTTAGTTGCAACATATTTGCACTCTCCCTCTCATTTCCTGTTACCTGACTATCACCACTTGGCTTATAAAATGCCAAAAATATTACAAAAAAATATTATTTTGCTTAAATTTTACACGAGAATTTTCAAAAGAAATCCTTACCAAGTTTGTCCTTGGACCCTGACCTCTTGCTTGGGCCGCACCAGTTTGTCTCCAATGTAACAAGAGCATTGTGACGCTGACACACACTCCCCCTTCTCATTTAAGTAAGTTCCCTCAGCACAGCCACAGCCATCAAGTTGAGTAAATTCGACCTCACATGTTACGTCTGACTGACTAAGAGAGCGACAGGTTCGACCACAGCTTTTCATCTGGTAGTCATACACCATAGTAGTAGGGCAGCCAGTTGTGTCTGTTGAAAGGACAGACAGATCACATCCAGTTTGAATACTATGAACAAGTTTCGGTTTCGTATATTGCTCTTTTTTATAGATTGACTTTAACTTACTGCACATGACGCTCCTCCATCCTTTCAGAAAGACACCTTCAGCGGCACATGCATGGACATAGGATGATATGGCAGCACACATGCACTCCTCACTGTTTCCACAGGCACACGTATCATAATAACAAGACTGCAGAGGGAAGCAACAACAAGTTAAATGATTAGTTGAAATGTACAGTATATTTACACAAAGTTACACAAATGCATTAATATACATATACACTGGACTGTATACAAAAATAAATTGGTGCTTACAGCTTGATAGTTTTCTGGGTTTATTTCAGAATGGCACTGGGCAAAAATCCCAGCTGGGTCTGACAGCATGGAGCACCAGTGTGTGGCGTATTTCTCTAAAAAAAACAAAACAAACAACAACAGCAAATAATCGTGTTTACTGGTAGAGAGCTACGGAGAATGACATTAAAATACAGAGTATACTGTCTGTGACCTACCCTTGTCTACGCTCAAAGTGCAGGGGTCCCCTAGTGTGGTCGTCACATCAGGACAGCTTGCTTTGGTTTTCCATGTGTTGGCAAACGTCACAGCCGTTCCCTCGATCAGTCCATTTGTGGTTCTGAAGTCATCAGCTCCAACATCATTGAAATCTCCACAAAGGCCTGAAAAATAAAATAAAAACATTCTTTGACTTTACCCCCATTGAAGTCCCCCTTAATACTATCATCAAAAGTGGCCAAGATGTGAAACACACCTATGAGCTTTCCCTTATTAGACACACTGGCTTTGATGTAGACCTGCATGAGGGGTACGAGCTGGATTTCAAGGTGAAGCCCATAGGTGGTGCTGATAACAATGAAGAATGTTGATGGGCTGAAGACTGTTACATCATCTGTAAAGGAAAAATATCTGTGAGTAAAGAGACTGTTTTGCTTTACTCAACATACTGTCAACATATAAAAACACATCTACAATACAACAGGCCTCTCACCCATGGAAAAAGGCAGACGGGTGATCAATTTGTTATAAAAGACCTGTCCGTTGGCTTCTACTACTATCACCTGCAAGGGAAAAAAAATTACAAACATAACGATACATATTTGGAGGCATGAAATTGAATTAAGAATCATAGTATACTGTATAGTGCAATTTTACTGTTTGTTTTGGCAGTATCAGAGTGACTGCAGTCAGGCAAGTTGCTTTGTCAGATTTTTCACATTTGGCCAGTTCACCAACGACACCAAATGCCCCATTAGTTTCCTAAAGTCAAGAAGATTAAAATACATTTGATTACAAATGATTTGATGATTTAGATGGGCTTGTATGTAAATTTGTGTATGTGATTATTTTAATTATAATTATAATTTTTTACCTTGGTGAGAACATATGAGCAGTCTCCATGGAAAGTATATGTTTTGTCATCATAGGTAGAGATGTGGGAGCCGCCCAGTATGGAGCAGATACCAGGACAGTTCATATCCTTACAGCTCCACTCACCTTTAGTACAGGTGCTGTCAGCAGGGTTTAATTAGTTCGGGTTAGACAGGCCATCATAATAACACATGTAAATATAAATATGATAATGAGGATATGAAAGTTATTACCATTCATGACAGGCCCTGGAGTATGAGTGCCCTGGCTTGTATGACTTGTCATTGTGTAAGCAGAAGCACTGCTCAATAGCAATGCAACCACTTTGTGTAATGTCATCAAAGACAGTCCCTTATGAGAAATATAATGACACTTAAAGAAAGAGTAAAATGCTACTACAAAATATTTTGCATGTAATTTACCATCAGTAAAAAAAAAGACTACATAGCTTAGTGGCTTCATTTGCTCTCTCAATTAATAATTTGTACACAAACTAAAACATGACAAATTGTATTTGTAGGAAACTTCATACTTATAAAGTTGTTGCTAAAACTGCAATTTAGGCATGTAAATTCAACAATATGAACTCTAATTCTGCATATCAATCAACAGTAAAGAGCACAACTCACGTATTTCAAGGCCATTAGTAACTTAATATGAATTTAAATAATCTAGCAACAGGGAACCTACCGGGTGGACAGAAACATCCATCTATGCAGTGCTCCTCACATATTTGGCTTCTCTGAGGGTTGCTGCAGGTGTCAGTACAGGGACTACCACATTCTTGGTACTCCATGTTGAATGGGCATGTGCTTGCTGTTTAGCAAAAACAAAAAACAAACTGCACTTCAGAAACACTGATTTTGATACATAACTGCACTGGAACAATTCAAGCTTGACCATACATGTGTTCTCATTGCTGCTCTTACCACATAGTTGTTTGGTTTTCCATTGCTGCGGTTTGCCGCCTGTGTGAGCACACTGATGGGAGTACTCTGAGACAGTGGAACACAAGCATGAAGTGCTGTTGCTGTTACAATAACACAGGTCCTTTGCGCAGGCTTCGATGAAGGAGTCAGTGTCGATCAGGTTTTGACAGCTGAGGAAGGCAGGTCCCGTGAGCAGGTTCTTACATAGGTCTTTCTGTGGGTAAAAAAGATCTGATTATATTGCCTTTGTTGTCATTGTACAAAGTACAATAAAAAGAAAGTACTTCTGTAATGTACTCTGCCCTGTCTCGGGACCTGAAGGCTGAGTTGCGAGCTTCAAAAGAGACATCACCTCTCCAGTCATCCAAGGATTGAGGTTGGGCTATACCCGGATGTGTTTGTTGTTAAATTGTTCACATACCTGATTTGCACAGGACTTTGTAGATGTAGTGACTTCTTCACAATCTTCATTCGGACCATTGACTTTCCAAATCTCTCCATAATATTCAGGAGTAAGAGAATCCCCTGTAGAGAAAGAAAACACGTTTATTCCAAATGTAAAAATATTTTCTACAATTCAGTTGAGGCTCTGGAGTTTATTGTTTAGTATTCACCATTTTTGATGAATTCATTATGCTGGACCCCATTGAAGTCACCACACAGGCCACATGTCTGTCTCATGAATTTTGGATCCAGCTCAACCTTTAACCCATTGAAAAATACATTTGAATAAAGCACATAAATGAATGGTTAATATTACAAAATGTTAACTTGGTACCATCTTTACAAAGTTTGTTGCTATCTTTATTTTTGGTGTTCTATCATATCACACGAGAATATCTATCATCTAAAAGGACATGTCGTTCAGTTACACTTTTACATCAACACACAATGCGTCATGTTCAGTGCAGTCATAGACAGAGAGAATAGACTCAGTAAAAAGACACTGAATTTTCACAGTTATTGAATTATTACAGTCTGTTCTCTTGTCTCTTTAACAGCAGTAAAGTTATTTATTTCATTAGCTATAGGCTATAATATTAATCATCGTTTTCAGAGCTCAGTTTAAATATCAGATTAGCAGATGTTAAGACGAATCAACATACCCAGAGTGAGTCTTCTTCATTCCACATGATGACCAAACCCAGCTTTGCCTGGATTTTGACATGTGAGCCACTCCTTTCAAATGTAATGCCAGCTTGGCTGAATGGTACGGTGACACTAGAGGGGACCAGATAAATCATCATAATCAGAACATGTGACATTAAACATCACAGTTAACCAGTTATTGGCCAGTAATGAGAAGCCACATTATGAAAACACACTCACAGGACATCACCAACTTTGATGGAAGTGTTGGCTAATTCCACAGAAATCCCATCCAGCATCATAGTGACCCTCTTGATGGTGACGACCCCATCTATCTCCTGTCGCTGGAGTTGAACATTGAAACTCTCATAGCTACCTTCACACTGGGACACCAGGACGTAGTTGCAGGTGTAAGGAAGGTGGAAGAAATCTCCATCGAAAGTTTTGAAATGGTAGTTTCCCCATGTACTGCAGAGGGGATCCCTCACTCCTAGTTAGTGAAAAAAACATTTGCTGTTTAAATTACAAATGGAGTTTGAATTGTTACATTTCAAGATTCAACATTTACCTGTCATTACTGGCATGGTAGCTGATGATTGATCCATGACTTAAGGGAAAAGAGAGAGATTTTTTACAGTCAGTACATTTTCATACTGACAACTGACAAAAACAGACAGTATGCCCATGTAAAAAAAAAATCCAACAGTTGTATCAAATTGTCCAACATTGGAGACATTAATAAGGTTTTATTTAACTCCATCTCAGCAGAGGCTTTGATGTAATCATTTCTCTGCATGTCCCAGTCAGCGAACATACCAGAGGCAGCAGCACCTAGTCCAAGGCAGAGAGTGAGCCAGGGTATCACCCATTCAAGTGGCATCCTGGCTGTTTTCATGATCATTGCGTGGTCCCTGTCCTGAGATGAATAGTTGACCCAAATGATGCAACATGGTCACAGTGCCATATTTTATACCTTGCTGGGTGTTTGCAGTTTAGGAGGGGCAATAGGGACGATTTGGGCGTCAACTCTGGATGCTTGTGCTTCCACAAACACCACATAAATTTGCTTATGAAAACAAACCGTGTGTGTATGTTATAAAGCATCCAATCAATCATGTTCAGGTTTATAGCTCGATTATTTATTTTATTGTTATACAGTTTCAGTTACACCATTACTGTTTACTTTATTCATGTCCTGTTTCTAGAGAACCATATAAACAATAATCATGTATTTCACTCACTGATCCTTAGCATATGGTATGCCTCTCTATCGTAAAATAAATTCAGAAGTCACTTCTTCATTCACTGATCAAACATTTAACAAAGACTTAACAGACCAATCCAAATAAGCTACTGGAAGTCTAGCAGTCTGGCATGTCACTTTTTTTTTATCACCAGGTTGCATTCATTGCTCCTGACAAAACACAATGCAAAAACTGAACTCTGTTACCGATTTTATTCATTAATTTCAGACCACATACACATCAATATGACCATCCATGTTGCCTTTGAAATAAATATGACAGTTTGTCACATGTTTGGTAGGCTAAATGAATGTATCATGGGGCTGTGTGTAAAGTGGGCTACTGTATACTGATCACACCGTGGTTCACAGTTAGTCGCTACTCACTATTAGTTAATGGCAAGTTCTTCAGTAACTCCTAATCAAATTACTGAGGAACTAACTATTACTTAATCATTAGTTACCCTTTTTGTGTACCTTAGGATGAGGATGTGACTGTACAGTAGTACATTTTAATGGTATCTCTAATACAAATTCGGTAAGATTGCTCCTCAAATTTACTATAAGATAACTTTGTCCAAAGTGAATTTAGCCCTCTAAAACCGACCGTAGTTTGGTTAACCGAACGTTACATCGATGCTACGCTTGCACATGTTTTACAAAACATTAAATAACTTATGAACCATATATGATAGAGACGAGTTGTGAACATCATCTGAATCGTGGGATTTTTCGAATGGTGCCTCTATGACAACAAGGGACGATATAGGTTTATGCGTCATGTAACCACATGGTAAGGGAACAGAGCTAAACCGAGCTCAGACTGGCACGCTTTATCAGTGATCATATTTATCCCCAGTTTAATTTATGCTGGAAAAATGTTTTGTTTGGCTACACTGAATATGATAAAAAACTAAATTCTCAATTTTATATGATTAACTTGTTAAAGCAGATATCAGTGGAATGTTTTTGTTAATATAAGTCCTAAATAATCCTATTTTCCGTCAGCAATCACTTACATGAAGTATTTCAGCCTAAACACGAGTCTCTCCGTCACTCTGCTCTGCTGTAACCCGAGGAGAAAATTTTCCTTGTGGGATACAAGTGTTATCCAATGAGGGGAGAGAACGGCATGAAGGGCTGTGTGTGCAGCCAAGGGATGCGCGTGAATGTGGTGACGTAGCACGAGGACCAATTGATGCCTGACAAGGGCGGGGGCTGCTAACTCATGGTGCGTTCAAGGAAACTCGTACTTTGTGTTTTTCCTTCCTGTGAAGTCATACCAGTTCGATCTGGTACGAGTTCACGGGTCGGAAGTTACGAGTGGCCGTTATAGGGAACTTTCACAGACAACAGGACGGTAAAAACACGAGCTACGGGTTACCTGGAACGCTACCAAGTCGTAGTTGTGACTTGAAGCTGTAACTTACGGTTTCAAAAGCCTGCCTTGAACACAGCATTAGCCGAAACGGCCGTGCCACTGATATCTGCTTTAAGTATTTTATCCAAATTTTATATACATAAGTCAAAATTTTCTGGTAAGAAGCCAAACTTCTTGGAATTGTCTGCATATGTTGGTCAATATATCTCCTCCCTCTGTGATTGTGAGAATAAAAAAGCTGTTAAAACGTATGATCTTTGTAAGCTTTACAAAATATTTATTTAAGTTTATGTTTTTTCTGTTTTGCTGTCATCCCCTGGTGTATTTATGATGGTTTGGTTGTGTATTAATGTTGTATACACTTATTTCATCTAACTGTATTCAGTCCTGTGTATACTCTTGTTGTCAATAAAGTTGTATTATAAAAAAAAAAGAGCTAAACCGAGCTAGCATCAATCATGGATGTATTATATTAAAGGTGTACAGAAAAGAAAACTGAATTTAAGCCCACTCTGGATCATAAAATTAATGTGATAACTCATCTTTCAGACGATGTAGGCCAAACTTTGTGCAAAATTCTATTTTTGAGTAAATCCGGGATGAAAGTGTGTATTTTTTTTTCGCATTGGATAATGCAGGCGCACGGATTATACGTCAGCCTGTACACGATTCACCAGCCACTGATATTGGATCCGTAATCCGTCATTCAAACGTCTGAGACACGCACACACACACGGAGCTCGGTCTCGCCCCAAACTTTGAATATCCCGCCCACTCGATAACGACCAATCAAATTCGTTTTCCTTACTCGGGTAAACTCGTGTTGCAGCTCGTGACAACTCGGCGCGACAAACAGGACAAATTCTGTACACCATCAATGCAACACTTGAGCATGCTTTCATAGAGGCACCATTCAAGGACCCTCGGAAAGCAAAGAATCCCGCGATTCAGATGCAGTTAACAGGTCTTTATTATAAATGGTTCATAAGTTATTTAAAGCAGATAACAGCGGCACGGCCGTTTCGGCTAATGCTGTGTTCAAGGCAGGCTTTTGAAACCGTAAGTTACAGCTTCAAGTCACAACTACGACTTGGTAGCGTTCCAGGTAACCCGTAGCTCGTGTTTTTACCGTCCTGTTGTCTGTGAAAGTTCCCTATAACGGCCACTCGTAACTTCCGACCCGTGAACTCGTACCAGATCGAACTGGTATGACTTCACAGGAAGGAAAAACACAAAGTACGAGTTTCCTTGAACGCACCATGAGTTAGCAGCCCCCGCCCTTGTCAGGCATCAATTGGTCCTCGTGCTACGTCACCACATTCACGCGCATCCCTTGGCTGCACACACAGCCCTTCATGCCGTTCTCTCCCCTCATTGGATAACACTTGTATCCCACAAGGAAAATTTTCTCCTCGGGTTACAGCAGAGCAGAGTGACGGAGAGACTCGTGTTTAGGCTGAAATACTTCATGTAAGTGATTGCTGACGGAAAATAGGACTATTTAGGACTTATATTAACAAAAACATTCCACTGATATCTGCTTTAATGTTTTGTACAACGTGTGCAAGTGTAGCATCGATGCTACATTCTTTTAACCGACCATAGCATCGATGCTACGCTAGGTTTTAGAAGAAAGTTCGCATAGTTTCGCATAAATTTGAGGAGTCATCTTACACATCTTCAAAAAAAAAAAAAAAAAAGACAGATACCATTAAAATATACTTATCATTGTACGGTCACACCCTCGTCCTCGAGATATCGTCGAAATGGGATTTTCTTGCTTTCCTTTGCTTTTCCCTGCATGGTCCATTGCTTCTTTTGTGCCAAGTGAATTCACTCCTCACAGTAAAGGTGCAGAGGAAATAATGATCTCGTTTCCAAAATAAAAGACAAATGACACTTTGTAAATGACCTTTAATATGATAAGAACATTACTTCATTTGTTGTTTTTATGTTTATTTATTTAGTTTCTGAACATTAGTCAAGGTCAGGGCTTTATTTCTTACATATTAAGCAGACGTTATATTCAGTGCTTTTTATTTTGAAAGCGTCTCGCCGAGACCTCATAAACTTCCGGTGCTTCGGATTTTGGACGCATGACGTCCGTCCGACTACCCATTTCTCCGACCATACATTTCTTTATTTTTGCGTCCATTAGTCCGACCTCCCACTTCTCCGACTTAAAGCAGAAGTAAGTGATATATTTGTGTTAATATAAGTCTTAAATAGTTGTATCTTCCGACAGCAATCACTTACATAGAGTGTTTGGACTGAAACACGGGTCTGTCAGTCCCTCTGCTCTGCTCTGAGCCGAAGAGAAAACATTTATCGTATCCTACAGTTTTTATCCAATGAGGAGAGAGAACGGCATGCAGGGCTGTGTGTGCAGCCAAGGGACGCCGTGAATGTGGTGACGTAGGGACGAGGACTGTTATGGTGCGTTCAAGGAAACTCGTATTTTTCCGACCGTGAAGTCGTACCAGTTCGATCTGGTACGAGTTCACCGGTCGGAAGTTACGAGTGGCCGTTATAGTGACTTTCACCAGTAAAACAGGTCGGAAAAACACGAGTGGGTTGCCTGAAACGCTACAAAGTCGTAAGTTGTGACTTGAAGCTGTAATTTATGATTTCAAAAGCCTGCCTGGAACGCAGCATCAGCGAAAACGACCGGACCACTTACTTCTGCTTTAAGTAGCCCTAACCCTTAACCTTACCCTAAACCTAACCTTAACACTGTAGAATAGGTAGTCGGAGAAATGAGCCGTCCGACTTATGGGCAGTCGGACTGACGTATGCTCCCCTCGGATTTTACCGGCAGTAGGAAAAGTGTGTCTTCAATGCTAAAAGTGTGCCTAACTTACATGAAATGCCCTAGCACCTGGCTAATAAGGGGAACAAGGTTTGTGTTTGTTACCTTTTCATGCTATATTTATGTCCGGCTCGAGTTTGGTCGTCGTTGATAGTCTCATGTATGGCAGGGTTGCCAACTTTTGGTCCTGGGCTGGAGTGAGATTCTGTTGGCGGGGGGGGGGGGCTGTCTATAATAATAATAATAGTTATGTTTATTGTAGTTTTTCTCTCTGTCTCTCTCTCTCTTACACACACACACACACACACACATTATACCTGCAAACTGAGTAGGCTAGAGGTGTAATAGGTGACAATCCCTCTAGGGGGGTCTGGGGGCACCCCCCCCAGGAAAAAATTGTGATTTTAACATGTATTTGAAGCATTCTGGTGTACTCTGAGAAGAAAATAAAGGGAAAACACAACATTTGCTTCAGATAAGAGGGAAAAAAGCAGATCTGTGGTTCCTATCATTGTATGGCTGGAGTGTATGAAACTGGTCTAGTGGGGAGCGGTGGCTTTTGGCCTGGACCAGCCTATTGACCCTATTAATATATGAAAGGACAGAACAGACATGTCCTGTGATTAGCCTGATGATACAAGTCAGGTCCTGAAATGTGTGTTTCTCTTCTGTAATAAACATTCTACATACCCATTCGGAGTTTGCAGGTATGGCCCACGTGCATGCATGCGCAGTTGCGCACACACGTACACACACACACACACACACGCACACGCACACACACACGCACACGCACACGCACACGCACACACACACACACACACACACACACCTGTTGCTGCGCTGTCTCTCTCTCCTCTGCTCTCTGGACTGAGCTGCCTGGCTGTACTTTTGTGCTACCCAGTCTGCATCTTGATGTTATAGTTTTAACGGACTGGCCCAACCAGCCCGACCGCAGGCGTCAGTTCGAGCCGCGTTCAGTCTGAAAACATAACTCGGTCAGGTCAGGTTGTGTCTCGGGCTTCGCTCTCTCCCTCTTTTTTTTGGCCATCGGATTCGGACCAAGTCGGGTCCAGGCTTCAGCACCGTGCCGCTGTTGGGGGACAACTCCCCGTCCTACTGTGCTGTGATCACAGGCTTGAGCAGCCGTCCAATCGACACGCGGATAAGCATCACGCACACCAATCAGAGAGCCTATTGATGAGTGCCAAAGCTTGCTTTAATTTTTTTTTTTTGCCGAATCGCTTGATTTTGGCGTGAGAATTGTTTGAGTGGCGTGAGAGCGTGAGACAGGACCTAAAAGCGTGTGACACACGCCAGATGCGTGAGAGTTGGCAACCCTGATGTATGGAACGTGTTGTTGTTAGCGGTAGCTATTAGCATTGGCCGAGCAGCTTTGTGTTAGCTTAGTTTAGCTCCATCTCACTTCAATACGTTGAAGTGAGATGGAGCTAAGCTAACTCGTTGGTTGTTTTATTAAAGCAGATAACAGCGGCACGGCCGTTTCGGCTAATGCTGTGTTCAAGGCAGGCTTTTGAAACCGTAAGTTACAGCTTCAAGTCACAACTACGACTTGGTAGCGTTCCAGGTAACCCGTAGCTCGTGTTTTTACCGTCCTGTTGTCTGTGAAAGTTCCCTATAACGGCCACTCGTAACTTCCGACCCGTGAACTCGTACCAGATCGAACTGGTATGACTTCACAGGAAGGAAAAACACAAAGTACGAGTTTCCTTGAACGCACCATGAGTTAGCAGCCCCCGCCCTTGTCAGGCATCAATTGGTCCTCGTGCTACGTCACCACATTCACGCGCATCCCTTGGCTGCACACACAGCCCTTCATGCCGTTCTCTCCCCTCATTGGATAACACTTGTATCCCACAAGGAAAATTTTCTCCTCGGGTTACAGCAGAGCAGAGTGACGGAGAGACTCGTGTTTAGGCTGAAATACTTCATGTAAGTGATTGCTGACGGAAAATAGGACTATTTAGGACTTATATTAACAAAAACATTCCACTGATATCTGCTTTAATGCAACAGGACGTATTTTGTCTGTTTGATGCGAGGTCTGGTAAGGTTAAAAACAGTTTATTGGATTAAAAACAAACGGTTAAAAATATTTATTTCATGGTAATACAGCACTCCATTTGGATATTGTCTTTTGATTAAAATAGATAAAAAGGGAGTCAACTTACATGATTGTTTATGTGATAAAAGCAGTTTAAAATAATTTCATTTAAGTAAAAGGAAAGGTAACTGTATTTTATTTTCTTCTTCTCATAGCTCTTAAGGTGTGTCTGCAACTGAATACGGTCCATGAAATAAAGGAATGTGAACCATCAGTTTCATCATTTGTGACCATCATTTAGCTGGGGAAGCTACACACTTGTTATTTTTTATTAGGCTATTATTAAAACAAGAAAGCTACAAAGGTTTTTTTTTTTTTTTTTTACATTCTATGTCATTTTCTTGTGTGTGGACATAAAAAAAATGTTATTTTGGTGTACCTGTGCAGGTAAAATCTTATTTTGGTGCCTGTGAAGACAAAAGTTATTTTGGTGCACATAGAGGCAAATGATTATATTGGTTCTTCATTAGTTCATCAGTAACTACTGTAATGTTTGTGTACCTTACACAAAAATAGTAAATGATTCAGTAATGATTCAGTAGTCATTACCTACTCATTTTGATGTCTCACTTTACCTTAAGGCAGGGGCGGGGTTAGGGGATGGCTACTTGGGCTCAAGCCCCAGATGTTTTTGCCAAAGCCCCGAATGTTTTACAGTAGGGGCAAAAAAAAAAACCTCAACGCGGTTTATGTCAGTCTCCCTCCGCTGACCGCACCAGTCTGAAGTGCAGCCTCACGTCGGAACTGTTTATTGAAAGGGGGGGATTTTTATTGGGAGGGTCGGGGGAGAGACGCACACTTATCAGTGAATATGTGATTTGAAGTTACTTTATAATAGCATACCGCATTTCATCAAATAATGGCCTGTATTCAATCATTACACGAACAAAAAAAGGCCGGCCCTAAATACAAGCCGGGTCAAAAAAAATTCATGTGTGGACTGTCTGTGAAGACTGATGGGAGTAAAGCTGGCCTCGTCTTCTGTTTCAGAGAGGGACAGCTTTCCACTGTCGGACCTGGGTCTCTGCTCCGTGTCCGGAGCCCGCTCGGGACCTAGCATGGATGTAGGCCTATTATAGATTCATGGACCGAAGACGGACCACAGCGCACGCTGTAAAAATGCAACTTGAATGGGATTGAAGCGATACAGTGTAACGGAGACAGAGACCCAGGTCCGACAGCGCAGCGAGGAAAAAAGCACGTGAAGAAGATGAGCTAATGAACGATGAGCTTGGTCGCGTGTAAAAATAAAAGGAGGGATTTAGAAATAAAGGCTTCCCTCAGATAAAAGCCTGCCTCCCATAAAGGCCGTCGGCCGTAGCCTACGTCACACTGAGCTGTCAGATGCAGCCTGACTCCACTATGCCAGATGCCAGGCTGCTGTATGGAGCCAGGCAGGCTGCATATCACATCAAAAGCAGAGATCTATGCGTTATATGAGATGAACTACTCACAAAAAGTTAGGGATGTTTGGCTTTTGGATTAAATTTCAGAATGCACCTAAAATGCACTATAACCTTTAGTGAACTTGATTCAACCTTCTCTAAACTTTTGAATGCACATGTCCAGTTGTTCAATGTTTCAGTCCTTATTGAATAACTGTTCTCTAACAAGGTGATTAACCACAAACATCACAAGCACCGTCTGATTTAGTGGTTCAGTTGTCATTGAAACACTAAATGCTCTGGTTCAGTGACAGTCCTCTTCTCTCTTCCTCTCCTCTCAGTGGCGTAGCTGGGCTGTATTCCACATGGGTTTTGAGGTCAAAGGGCACATTGCACACACGAATAGAGGACAGAAAAAAAGCCAAAAAAGTGCATCAAGAATGAACCATGACAGTGATTAGAATTGCAATAACCGCCTTGTTTTATTGCCAACCATTCCCACCCTTTCCCCAGACCCTATACAAACAGGCAAATTGTCAAAAACCAAGTCTATTTTCTTGGCCTTTTCTCGAAAATTGCATATCCATAATAAAATAAGTATATCTCTACAGCAGAAGTTCTATTTGAATACTTTTGGTGTCATAGTAAAGGGAAAAAAATTGCTGAGATGTGTAAATTTCAGTGTTACTGGTGAAGAGTAAATGAAGATGGCACACAAAAAAATTAAATTAAATGAATACCCCCCCCACCAAAAAAAAAAAATCATATTTTAGATGAGTGTCCTTCAGAATGATGCTGCTAAAGCTCAAAAGCTCAAAAGCTCTATCAAATGATTGTACAATGTATATCTCTGCATTGGTTGAATCTGATAAAGTGTGCTGTTACTGTTGTTAACGAATGTGAGCTGGAAAGAAATGTTGTTGTTGCTACAACTTTAAATAAAGTTTTTTTTTTTTAAGTTAAAAAAAACAAAAACAAAAACAAAAGGTTCCGCCGCTCCTAAAGCCTGTCCGGACCGATTTAGATGTAACACCGGTCAAAGTTCAAACCCTAACCCTAAATATTGTGGATTTACCCATAAAACAAACTTTTCACGGCAAAACAGCAAAGGTAAGAGGTGCTTCTGTGTAGCTTCTGTGTTAGCCGCGGTTGCTATGTAACGTCCCAATCTTTGTCAGTACAGTAGTAGGCTATACGAGCCAGAAATGTGGCGACTGGGTCCACACAGAGGTGCTTCGTGAAGTTTGATGTTTAGTTGTTTGTTTGAGTAGTGTTTGGGCTGTGTTTGGGTCATATAAACATGGTTTTTACACGTTGTAGACCAGCTTCTGTTGTTTAATTTGATGTAGGCTAATAGACGCATGGATCAGCTCAAATTGGGAGGGGCCGCGCCCGCTCGTATCCCCCCTTACTGTGCGTTCACACCGAAAGTGATTAAATCGCCTGTAGTCGTTCTGGCCGCTCCTATCGCGTCGCTTGCCAGCTCTAGCAGGCCCTTGCACCAAGTGACCAAAGGGGCGGGACTTTCAAGCTGCAGATGTGTCCATTCAGGCTCTCTCAATTTCTCCGGCTGTGAGAATCCCAGTCCGCTATTGGCTGTCGCCGCGGTCGCGCTGCTGCTCATTTGCATAAAGTTCAATCTCTCCCAACTTTCATCGCTCGCGTCGCGTCGCTCCCATCGCTCCAGTGTCATTACAAGTCGTTCCGACAAAAAAAGATCCAGCCAAGAGCCGCCTATGCGAGAACACTGGGCACGCAATGCAGCCTCTACACATAACACATTATCCGCCGCGAAACTTGTTCATTTCACCAATATTTTGTTATGATAGGCTAGTGCTAGTCCCCTCTGAGTCCGGGCGGACATGTTATCAACATCCGGCGTCTGTAGGCTGACCTACTAACCTCTGACCTGGATGATGTCATCTCCGACGACCGCGGTGCGGCGCGGCTTGTTGCTACCGCTAATGCTATGGTTCCTTTCTGAGTGTTTCTGACTTGTCAGAACAAAATGAGCAGCTGGACGAAGTTCAGCTTCCACAGGCTTCGTCTCCACAACCTGGACTTAAAGCTCCGGCTAGTTGCGCTAAAAATGCACCCAAATGCCGGGCAGCGGTCAGAGATGACATCATCCAGGTCAGAGGTTAATAGGTCAACCTACAGACCAGGGGTGTTGATAACATGCCACGGGTTTTCTTGTTGTTGTTTTGTTTTTTCAATTTTTGCTTATATTTATTTTCTGACTCTATAATTATCCTTATGCATCCTATGGACTCATTATTTTTATTTGATTTATTTATTTATTATTTCATTTATTTATTTTTGTCAAGCTCTGCTATATGTATACCTTTAGCTATGTCTATGGGGAAAACCCTGCAGTCCAGCCTGCTCCCCAAACTATGGTAATTGGATGTTTACTCTGGACATGACGTGTCCTTGTCCCAGTGCAGGGACTCACAGGCGCAAACAATCACCTTGCACGCATTTCCGTGTCCCAGCGCATTGACTCACATGCGCATCCAAACAGAGACCGAGAAATATAATACATGTAAACTATTAGAACTTAGCCACGGGCTGGATTGGAAGGGTCGACGGGCGGGATTCGGCCCGCGGGCCGCCAGTTGATGATCACTGGTCTACATTGTCCTGTGCCATTGGTATATGGTATAATAATCAGGCCTCGCACACACTACTGTGTGACACTTGTGTGAATGGGAAGTGTGACAAGATAAATAGTCTTATGTCAATTTGGACTACATCCTGAACAGTCCTGTCTCTAATCAAAACTCTCTCAGTAATTTGGGGAATCGTCTGCCCTCCCTGAATCAACACAATGTGGAGAAATAAACTTCCTTGTCATCATACTGCTGTCCAACTGTGGGACTGATCCATGTTTGCTCTTCATGGTACTTTCATCTGAGTTGCTAATTGGGAATATGAGAAGAAATAGCCTATCATATAACGCCATTACTCTTTAAAGAACTCCACAGCAAACAAGTAAACGATCCTTAGTAAACAGCATTTAAAATTGTGTTGCAGAACACATTAAATATTGGCATGGAAAAGTGGTAATAATATTACACCGAACTGGGAGGCACAACCAGTAATCCGGCAGCTCACGTGTTGTTGGGAACTTTTTTAATGTTAATCTGTCTTTTGCATGAGTTACCCAGTTTGTTTTTTCTGGATGCATTTTAAATAAAATTTAGATGAAAGATAAAGAAAAAAGAAGAGAGAGCAAGAGAGGAGGGGCTCTAGTGGTTGCAGAGCACAATAAAACTACATGGTGAGAGAGTTTTTGCAGTTTCTGCTCCACATTTGTGGAACCGTTCCTTAAAAAATTGTGAATTTTAAAAATATCATCTGCTCAAACAGATCCCTCACATTGGTGCTCATGCAATGTGTGAGCTTGCTCTTCCAGTGAACAATAACTCCATAAAATATAGGCTACTTGATTTTGGCTGTATTCTGTTCTTTTGTTTTCTAACCATGTTTTATTTGATACAAAACAATTGTATGCTGAATTGTATGTTGAACTTTGGATCTCTGTAAAGTCAATGAAGAGTGAACTTTTAAATTATTTCTTAAAATTGATAAATAAGATTACAGAAACAAATGTGGAAGTAATAACACTAAGCAAAACACAAGTAAGAGATGATTAAACAGGGCCCCTCAGTGGCATTTTGGCTGGGTTTGAATCTGTCCCAAGACCATTTTCTGCTCTCTGTCCCAAACTTTCCTCTCTCTCTCTCCAAAAACATTAACACATGCACATGTACAACAATACAAGAGGACAGACATGAAGAGAGTTGCATCTTTTTATTTGATCAGTTGATAAATACTTTAACTACTGTTGCTAATACAATCATATGAATCATATCGGAAGAATTTTTACAGCCCACATCCATTAATGTGATGACTGATTTTTCATTGCTCTATGGGAAACTTCGCCTCCTGCGAGAAGGTTGCGGAGCAGGTTTGCAGTCTGTGTGGTCACAGCCACACTCCTCCACATGAACGTAGGAGAAGGAAACCACATCTCCATTCAGACAGTGCAAGTCAACAGAGCGCTTGCTGGAGCGTTTCTCCTTACAGCAGGAGCAAGACTGCTGCATACTAGCTGCTGCTTCAGACCACCTGGAAAAAGGATCAATCAGAAAATAAGAATGTTTCCAAACTACAACTAAATGTTTTCTATCTAATCTATTGTATAAGCAATATCATACTTACTTAGTGAAAGTATTGCAGGATCCTTCACAATATGGCATATCTACCTCCTCGTAAGACTCACAGTTCTTGTGCTGAACACGTGTTTTCATGGGTACTAACTTGCAGGCTTTCTCTTTCTCAACACCTTTGAAGAATAGCCACACAATTAGATTGTTTTAATATGCTTTCAACCTAAAAACTTAGGAAATGATATACTTACAAGTTGTACAACAGCCATCTGCTGCAGTCTGAATTGTATCCTAAGGAGGAATGTAAACAAGTTCAGCATATTTTGTTTTCTTTATGTCCGTGAAGACATTGTCAGTCCCTGACAGTGTTACTTACAGGGTGGCAGTTGCTCTCTTGGAAAGGTGGGCATACAATGTGTGATTTGTACGTTGACAAAGTCTCGGCGGTCTTAACACAGGTGTAATGCACACACTTATTGTCAGGAGGTGACCAGGTCTTTCCTTCCTGACATACATAAGCAGGGATAGACATACAAACATTAAAACACTGGCATACTTCAGGTCAATAAAGATTTACATGCAAAGCAAATGGAGACAATCCGACTTACCTTCAATAGTTGCTGGGTGCCATTAATATTAAGGACACAGTATTTCTGTACGCACTTCCCACAGCATTTATCTGCCTCACTTTCTTCATATTCATATCCCTGAGAGAACATAGAGAGTTAAGTTCAGAGTTATAGAGTTATAGAAAGAAACACTGATGAAAAATGATGATTAATGAATATGAATATAACAGGTTGTATTTCTCTTACCGGGTCACAATTTTCTTGACATTGCTCAAAGTCACACCTTATTTTGAATAGACCAGACTTGTAATCCATCTCATTGGTACAGGTACAATATTGACATAAAGGCGCAGGAACTGAAGAACCAGGCTTGCAAAAAAAGATGAAATGTGATCATATTAAGAAATTGAAGTGTGGCACAAACTATTAAAATTCAAAACTATTACATAAACAAAATGTGAGAGTTCATCCTCACAAATCCATGTGTTATTTACCTGGTATTCAGCATCTTTGTGGACACATACTCTCTTTGGCACTACACAAGAGTAAGACAATGGAAATTTAGTGCCACTGTGATCATTAGGCTTCACATAAGTTCATTCTATGAATTGTTGAGCTCACCACAGGTACGCTCCAGACAGCATTTTCCCACAGGGACATTGATAACTGGCATATGTCCAACTGGACAGTTCAAATTGATATCTGGGCAAGTGTTGCTTTGACATTCTGTGGAGACAATAAAACTGTGAGCCACCTTGAACAATCATTATCAAGGAATATTGTAAGACAAATGTGCATTGATGCAGCACAACGTACGGCAAACATAGGCAGGACAGCAGATGTCTAATGGATTTGTTTGGCTGACAGGGACAAACCCTGGCTCAGTACAGTTGGCTACAGGTGGTGGTGGGCACATCTTAGGCTTGCAAGTCACAGTCTTGGTGGACTCCGAACAGATGCAGTTTTGACACTTGTACTCAAACTTCTCATTAAACTGAAAGCCACAGCAGAAATGTAGTTGTCTCTTGCAATTTAATAACCCATATTTAGATTTCAAGTGAGCATGAACAGTAAACTTACCTCGCGAGGAATTCCCTCAGGATCAAGACATCCTGTAGAAAATTGTTATCAAATGTCAAAATGTCAATATATTCAATTCATAAAAATGAAATCAATAAGACTTAAAGATATACACTACACTTACCACATTTATCAACACATACACCAGACTCTTTGTTGAAGAGTTTCATTCCCTCAGGACAAAAGCAACCCTCAGTAGTGAAGTTCATAGTTGACTCACTAGGACTGTAATATTGAATCATCAAGAAGGTACAGCAGATCAACATTATTTATTTCAGATCCCCCAAATTAATTTACTTAAGTGCACTGTATCTGACAACAACAACAAACTGTTAGCCATGTTCTATTAAGCCCTGACTCAGAGGAACTGCAAAATCAATTTTTCCATTCAACTTACTTGTCTTCACAGGTTGGCTGTTCTGCAGGACCACATGGCTTGTAAACTTTGTCTGAAGGGCAGTCACTTGCTGTGGAAAAAGAAAAGAACTAAATTGGTTCTTTTTAGATGACACAGTGCCTACATACATTTAACATAAAATGTGTAACAGGGTAGCCTGTTTAGAGTGTGCAATGCAATAACAGTGATTAAAGCAGAAGTAAGCGATCCGGTCGCTTTGGCTAACTTCTTGTCAGCCGATGGAGTTAGCAGTCCCCGGCCTCGTCCCTATGTCACCACATTCGATCCCTTGGCTGCACACACAGAGAGGACCGCCCCTTTATGCCGTTCTCTCTCTTCATTGGATAAAGGTTGTAGGATACAAAGAAAGTTTTCTCCTCGGCAACAGCAGAGCAGAGTGACTGACAGACCCGTGTTTCGGACCAAACACTCTATATAAGTGATTGATGTCGGAAGATAGAACTACTTAAGACTTATATTAACACAAACATTCCGCTTACTTCTGCTTTAAGTTGCCCCCTCATAATTCAACTTGTTGCACTGCTCACAGTCAAATTATGAGTGCTTGCTTACCACACTGTGTGGTGTGGTTCCTCCAGTGAAGGCAAACCCCAGCCTGAGCACAGGCAGCAGCGTAAGTCTGCAAACTTATACACTCCACTGCTGAGTTGGATATATGGCAGCTATCAAAAATACAACCTTGGTGGAAATGTTCAGGGGAGACAAATGGATGGCATGCCTCAAAGACACTGTGAAAGTAAAAAAACAAACAAACTTCAAATTAAAATGCTACAAATGAACTGAAATATAAAGTGAGTTTTATGTCAAAGTTATGGGGTTGCATGTAAACCGCTGCAGTGGGATTGAGAATACCTGCTCTTAAGCAGGTCACATATAGCATTTGCTGGGCATTCAGATGAGGTTGGCGGAGGATTAAGACTGTTTGTGGGCAGTACAGCTGGTATTTTACATTTGGGCTGGTCAATGTCTGTTCTAAGCCAATGGTCAGCCGCGACTGCACAATTTTCCATCAGCTGACCTCCTGGCAACATGCAGTCATCTGCCTGATTGTTGTTGCATGTTCCTGATAACAGAGACACAGTTAATATTGCAGTTCAACCTCAAACAAATGATTCATAAATATGGTACTGGAGAGACTTATGCTCTTACCACAATGGCCCTGTGTGTTTTTGCCAAAGTATTTATATGGAAGGTTGACACTGAAGCCAACTAGTCCAAATGTTACAACCACATTTAGGTGAGGGATCTCCAAGACCAAATTAATGCCAGAATCCATGATCTTAATACCATATTGTGAATAAGGTAATTTCAGACGTTGTCCGTTTTTCAATGCCTACAGGTGGGAAAAATTCACTTGTGATGCGAAAAAAGGTAATGTATTGTGGCAGATACATCACCTCCCATGACTGCAATATGCTGGTTAATTTGTGATTTTTAGATTATTACCTCAGAACATACAGTAAAACCTTTATATGGCCATATTGATTTACCTCCAGTTGAACTGCTCCAATTAGGTTATGATTGATGAGTGTGATAGTTTGTGTGTAGTATGATACAGTAATTGATCGAGGACAAGAAACATCTTCACTGGGATCACAAAAGACATTGTCAATATAAATCTTCAGGTTATATCTCGGTGAGATCTCTTCCATTAAAATGTAACTACAGTTCCCTTGATAACTGTAGTATAATCCATCAAATGTGATGTAATGAGGATCTCCCCAGCCTTCGCATACACCTAAAAGGAAACAACAAAGTTGAAAATCAAATCTTTTCCCAAAGAGAAACGTAAGAGTCAATCAATATGTCATGCATCCTTTAACCATGGAATGGCTTACAGTCACAAGCGTAATGTTGACAGCAGTAGAACTCATCATAAACCAGAACTGGTTTCTTTCCATTGGCACATGTGATGTTCTGAAGGGGTGGACACTCATAGGGAACTATTTCAATTGTATTATTTTCAATGCATCTGGCCATGGTGCAGTTGCACAAAAAGAAGGTCTCGTTTTGCTAGTGTAGAGAAGGAAAAATAGGTTAAATCATTGTATTTTGAAATATTTTGCCAAAAATAAGAAGCATGCAAAGTGGCTACATATTGCCACTTAAAGAGATATTCCGGCGTAAGTTTAACCCAAGGTCTAAAACACGGTGACACAGAGTAAGACCCCCCTTCAGCTGACCCCACCACGAGCAAGCAACTGGAGGAAAGTGGATGAATTTTGTTTTCGTCTTTTTTCAGGCAAAGCCAGCAGGTGTTTGATGCCTTGTACTATGGGCTGGGACCCTATTGTACTGTTGCTGAAGTTTGGTGCTGTTCTGAGCATTATTTGTGGCTATGAGTGGTTTTTTTGATGGTGGTTGCTTGGTGGAGAAATCGACAGCAGTGTATTGCTATCCTGCAGTCTTTGCTGAAGTTGCTAGAGAAGCTAGCGGTCGGTAAACTTGATGTCTGGAGGGAGGGTCTTACTCTTTGTCACAATGTTTTGTCACCATGGGTTAAACTTACATCAGATATGGGGCACTTGCTAAACCCAGTAAGCTTAAAAATGCCCCAACTGTGGGGCGGTGTTTAGCTCAGTTGGTAGAGCACCCGTCCCATGTGTTGAGGCTGTAGTCCTCGCTGCAGGCGGCCCCGGTTCGAGTCCCGCGTCGGACGGCCCTATCCTGCATGTCTTTCCCCCCATCTCTGCCTCCCATTTCCTGTCACACTCTTGACTGTCCTATCGAATAAAGGCATGAAAAGCCAAAAAAAAAAAAAAAAAAAAATGCCCCAACTGTCACTTTTTGGCTTAATGATAGTATTGCAATATGGCATGTTGCATCTGTGCTACCATGGGATAATGGCTGTGACTGGATCAATTTATGTTGGCTCTTGTGTAGACAATTCTGTTGTATGTTTACTGTGTGGTGGCAAAATTTTTTACTTCGTTCAATAAAGTATTTAAAAGAATATCTTTACATGTCAGCTGTCTTTCTTGAGTTTTAATAAAGCATTCATGAAAGAAGTCACACAAACACAACCGAACAGGAGTACAGTCAGTGAGTGAGTGGCCTGAAGATGTTCTCAGGCTCACTATCTTTATAGTTCCCAAAACACATAGCAGTAGACAAAATATATGACACTCTGGTGGTTCTGACTAGCTTCACCACCAGGACACAACAATCCCTTGTAAATTTCCACAGGACACTCTGTCATAGGAGCTTCCCTGGCCCTTGACCTTTAACCTGTCCTGAGTGGACTCTGTCTGGTGTATCTCACACTGATGTCATCAAAGGGATTAACTAAGTACAACTTCCCACAAGGTGAAAGGAAGTTCACTTACAAACATGGTTATACAGCACTTGTAAAGCATACTATGGGTTAACACCAACATTTCTCATTACAACTGTCTTCTTTCACAGAGCTAATGGCAATATTTCAAGAATGTGATTGGTGAAAATGGGTGTTTGTTTGATCTGAGATGGTGGTGGTCTAGTGCAGCAGTTATTAGCAGTAACAATTGTCTGCAGAACCTATACTGTAACGTTAATTTGGCAGGAAGTAAGAGGGTTCTTACTGTTACGTTCCATTCAGGGCAAATAGGCGGTGGAAGTGTAGTGGTAGTAGAAGGCGTAGGAGTAGTAGAAGGTGTAGGGGTAGTAGAAGGTGTAGGAGTAGTTGGAGGCGATGTCGTGGGACATATTTCTGTCTTGTTAAGAATCTCACAAATTTTAGAACATATCATGGTGAGACATAAACCTGATCCAAGGTGTACCCTGTTGAATATAACCTGCCCTAAAGACAAAAAAATGTTAAGCATAAACTTCAAAAGAAAAAACATCTACTAAAGACATGTCATTTTTGTTTGTCCTCTTACCTGGCTCGTAATGTGTGCCATTAATTACACAGCAGCATTCTGTGGTGGAACTTGTAGATGTGGTGGTTGTGGTTGGTCCTGCAGTTGTGATAGGAGTTTGAGTTGATGGTGTGGTAGAATTGGGGGTTGTCGTTGGTTCTATAGTTGGGCTAGTTGGGAAAGTTGCTAAGGTTGTAGATCCTGTGGTTGTGGTTGGACCCTCTGTTGTGGTAGGAGGTGGGGTTGATGGTGTTGTAGATGTGGTGGTTGTGGTTGGTCCTGCAGTTGTGGTAGGAGTTTGGGTTGATGGTGTGGTAGTTTTGGGGGTTGTCGTGGGTCCTGTAGTTGGGCTAGTTGGGAAAGTTGCTACGGTTGTAGATCCTGTGGTTGTGGTTGGTCCCTCTGTTGTGGTAGGAGTTGGGGTTGATGGTGGTGTAGATATTGTGGTTGTGATTGGTCCTGCAGTTGTGGTAGGAGTTTGGGTTGATTGTGTGGTAGATGTGGTGGTTGTGGTTGGTCCTGCAGTTGTGGTAGGAGTTTGGGTTGATGGTGTCGTAGTCTTGGGGGTTGTTGTGGATTCACATGTGTTTACCTCACAACATACTCTGATCTTATAATTGAAGCACTTAAATGGACGTGCTGTCTGTTCTTCTTTTCTACATATTAAACCATATCCCACGTCACAAGTCACAACTTGGCCAGAGTCACTCACAAAGTCATCGAAGCCTATGCTAGGATCAGCTGCATATCTACAATCAATTTCTGTGGGGTTTTCACATATTTCTTCACCACTGTTTGTGATGTTTTCATAACTTTCCCAGTCACTCTTGTCATATTTTGGGTTATGCACATCATACCATTCTGACCACTCACACGTTGGAATACACAGTGTAGTGGTTGGTCCCTCTGTTGTGGTAGGAGGTGGTGTTGATGGTTGTGTAGATATGGTGGTTGTGGTTGGTACTGCAGTTGTGGTAGGAATTTGGGTTGATGGTGTGGTAGTTTTGGGGGTTGTCGTGGGTCCTGTAGTTGGGCTAGTTGGGAAAGTTGCTAAGGTTGTAGATTCTGTGGTTGGGGTTGGTCCCGTTGTTGCGGTAGGAGGTGGGGTTGATGGTGGTGTAGATGTGGTGGTTGTGGTTGGTCCTGAAGTTGTGGTAGGAGTTTGGGTTGATGGTGTGGTAGTTTTGGGGGTTGTCATGGGTCCTGTAGTTGGGCTAGTTGGGAAGGTTGCTAAGGTTGTAGATCCTGTGGTTGTGGTTGGTCCCTCTGTTGTGGTAGGAGGTGGGGTTGATGGTGGTGTAGATGTGGTGGTTGTGGTCGGTCCCTCTGTTGTGGTAGGAGTTTGGGTTGATGGTGTGGTAGTTTTGGGGGTTGTCGTAGGTCCTATAGTTGGGCTAGTTGGGGAGGTTGCTAAGGTTGTATATTCTGTGGTTGTGGTTGGTCCCTCTGTTGTGGTAGGAGGTGGGGTTGATGGTGGTGTAGATGTGGTGGTTGTGGTTGGTCCCTCTGTTGTGGTAGGAGTTTGGGTTGATGGTGTGGTAGTTTTAGGGGTTGTCGTGGGTTCTATAGTTGGGCTAGTTGGGAAAGTTGCTAAGGTTGTAGATTCTGTGGTTGGGGTTGGTCCCTCTGTTGTGGTAGGAGGTGGGGTTGATGGTGGTGTAGATGTGGTGGTTGTGGTTGGTCTTGAAGTTGTGGTAGGAGGTGGCGTTGATGGTGGTGTAGATGTGGTGGTTGTGGTTGGTCCCTCTGTTGTGGTGGGAGGTGGGGTTGATGGTGTTGGAGATGTGGTGGTTGGTCCCTCTGTTGTGGTTGGAGGTGGGGTTGGTGGTGGTGTAGATGTGGTGGTTGTGGTTGGTCCTGCAGTTGTGGTAGGAGTTTGGGTTAATGGTGTAGTAGTATTGGGGGTTGTTGTGGGTCCTGTAGTTGGACTAGATGGGAAAGTTGCTAAGGTTGTAGATTCTGTGGTTGTGGTTGGTACCTCTGTTGTGGTAGGAGGTGGGGTTGATGGTGGTGTAGATATGGTGGTTGTGGTTGGTCCCTCTGTTGTGGTAGGAGGTGGGGTTGATGGTTTTGTAGATATGGTGGTTGTGGTTGGTCCTGCAGTTGTGGTAGGAGTTTGGGTTGATGGTGTGTTAGTTTTGGGGGTTGTCGTGGGTCCTGTAGTTGGGCTAGTTGGGAAGGTTGCAAAGGTTGTAGATCCTGTGGTTGTGGTTGGTCCCTCTGTTGTGGTAGGAGGTGGGGTTGATGGTGGTGTAGATGTGGTGGTTGTGGTTGGTCTTGAAGTTGTGGTAGGAGGTGGGGTTGATGGTGGTGTAGATGTGGTGGTTGTGGTTGGTCCTGCAGTTGTGGTAGGAGTTTGGGTTGATGGTGTCGTAGTCTTGGGGGTTGTTGTGGATTCACATGTGTTTACCTCACAACATACTCTGATCTTATAATTGAAGCACTTAAATGGATGTGCTGTCTGGTCTTCTTTTCTACATATTAAACCATATCCCACGTCACAAGTCACAACTTGGCCAGAGTCACTCACAAAGTCATCGAAGCCTATACTAGGATCAGCTGCATATCTACAATCAATTTCTGTGGGGTTTTCACATATTTCTTTACCACTGTTTGTGATGTTTTCATAAGTTTCCCAGTCACTCTTGTCATCTTTTGGGTTATGCACATCATACCATTCTGACCACTCACATGTTGGAATACACGGTGTAGTGGTTGGTCCCTCTGTTGTGGTAGGAGGTGGGATTGATGGTTGTGTAGATATGGTGGTTGTGGTTGGTCCTGCAGTTGTGGTAGGAGTTTGGGTTGATGGTGTGGTAGTTTTGGGGGTTGTCGTGGGTCCTGTAGTTGGGCTAGTTGGGAAGGTTGCTAAGGTTGTAGATTCTGTGGTTGAGGTTGGTCCCGTTGTTGTGGTAGGAGGTGGGGTTGATGGTGGTGTAGATGTGGTGGTTGTGGTTGGTCCTGCAGTTGTAGTAGGAGTTTGGGTTGATGGTGTGGTATTTTCGGGGGTTGTCGTGGGTCCTGCAGTTGGGCTAGTTGGGAAGGTTGCAAAGGTTGTAGATCCTGTGGTTGTGGCTGGTCCCTCTGTTGTGGTAGGAGGTGGGGTTGATGGTGGTGTAGATGAGGTGGTTGTGGTTGGTCCTGCAGTTGTGGTAGGAGTTTGGGTTGATGGTGTGGTAGTTTTGGGGGTTGTCGTGGGTCCTGTAGTTGGGCTAGTTGGGAAGGTTGCTAAGGTTGTAGATCCTGTGATTGTGGTTGGTCCCTCTGTTGTGGTAGGAGGTGGGGTTGATGGTGGTGTAGATGTGGTGGTTGTGGTCGGTCCCTCTGTTGTGGTAGGAGTTTGGGTTGATGGTGTGGTAGTTTTGGGGGTTGTCGTAGGTCCTATAGTTGGTCTAGTTGGGAAGGTTGCTAAGGTTGTAGATTCTGTGGTTGTGGTTGGTCCCCCTATTGTGGTAGGAAGTGGGGTTGATGCTGGAGGAGAAGTTGTCCCATTCACAAGGGGACCAGCTGGCACAGTCTTCGTAGGGCCAGTTACTATGCTTACAGTGGTTGTGGTTGGTCCCTCTGTTGTGGTAGGAGGTGGGGTTGATGGTGGTGTAGATGTGGTGGTTGTGGTTGGTCCCTCTGTTGTGGTAGGAGTTTGGGTTGATGGTGTGGTAGTTTTAGGGGTTGTCGTGGGTTCTATAGTTGGGCTAGTTGGGAAAGTTGCTAAGGTTGTAGATTCTGTGGTTGGGGTTGGTCCCTCTGTTGTGGTAGGAGGTGGGGTTGATGGTGGTGTAGATGTGGTGGTTGTGGTTGGTCCCTCTGTTGTGGTGGGAGGTGGGGTTGATGGTGTTGTAGATGTGGTGGTTGTGGTTGGTCCCTCTGTTGTGGTAGGAGTTTGGGTTAATGGTGTAGTAGTATTGGGGGTTGTTGTGGGTCCTGTAGTTGGACTAGTTGGGAATGTTGCTAAGGTTGTAGATTCTGTGGTTGTGGTTGGTACCTCTGTTGTGGTAGGAGGTGGGGTTGATGGTGGTGTAGATATGGTGGTTGTGGTTGGTCCCTCTGTTGTGGTAGGAGGTGGGGTTGATGGTTTTGTAGATATGGTGGTTGTGGTTGGTCCTGCAGTTGTGGTAGGAGTTTGGGTTGATGGTGTGGTAGTTTTGGGGGTTGTCGTGGGTCCTGTAGTTGGGCTAGTTGGGAAGGTTGCAAAGGTTGTAGATCCTGTGGTTGTGGTTGGTCCCTCTGTTGTGGTAGGAGGTGGGGTTGATGGTGGTGTAGATGTGGTGGTTGTGGTTGGTCTTGAAGTTGTGGTAGGAGGTAGGGTTGATGGTGGTGTAGATGTGGTGGTTGTGGTTGGTCCTGCAGTTGTGGTAGGAGTTTGGGTTGATGGTGTCGTAGTCTTGGGGGTTGTTGTGGATTCACATGTGTTTACCTCACAACATACTCTGATCTTATAATTGAAGCACTTAAATGGACGTGCTGTCTGGTCTTCTTTTCTACATATTAAACCATATCCCACGTCACAAGTCACAACTTGGCCAGAGTCACTCACAAAGTCATCGAAGCCTATACTAGGATCAGCTGCATATCTACAATCAATTTCTGTGGGGTTTTCACATATTTCTTTACCACTGTTTGTGATGTTTTCATAAGTTTCCCAGTCACTCTTGTCATCTTTTGGGTTATGCACATCATACCATTCTGACCACTCACATGTTGGAATACACGGTGTAGTGGTTGGTCCCTCTGTTGTGGTAGGAGGTGGGATTGATGGTTGTGTAGATATGGTGGTTGTGGTTGGTCCTGCAGTTGTAGTAGGAGTTTGGGTTGATGGTGTGGTATTTTCGGCGGTTGTCGTGGGTCCTGCAGTTGGGCTAGTTGGGAAGGTTGCAAAGGTTGTAGATCCTGTGGTTGTGGCTGGTCCCTCTGTTGTGGTAGGAGGTGGGGTTGATGGTGGTGTAGATGTGGTGGTTGTGGTCGGTCCCTCTGTTGTGGTAGGAGTTTGGGTTGATGGTGTGGTAGTTGTGGGGATTGTCGTAGGTCCTATAGTTGGTCTAGTTGGGAAGGCTGCTAAGGTTGTAGATTCTGTGGTTGTGGTTGGTCCCCCTATTGTGGTAGGAAGTGGGGTTGATGCTGGAGTAGAAGTTGTCCCATTCACAAGGGGACCAGCTGGCACAGTCTTCGTAGGGCCAGTTACTATGCTTACAGTGGTTGTGGTTGGTCCCTCTGTTGTGGTAGGAGGTGGGGTTGATGGTGGTGTAGATGTGGTGGTTGTGGTTGGTCCCTCTGTTGTGGTAGGAGTTTGGGTTGATGGTGTGGTAGTTTTAGGGGTTGTCGTGGGTTCTATAGTTGGGCTAGTTGGGAAAGTTGCTAAGGTTGTAGATTCTGTGGTTGGGGTTGGTCCCTCTGTTGTGGTAGGAGGTGGGGTTGATGGTGGTGTAGATGTGGTGGTTGTGGTTGGTCCCTCTGTTGTGGTGGGAGGTGGGGTTGATGGTGTTGTAGATGTGGTGGTTGTGGTTGGTCCCTCTGTTGTGGTAGGAGGTGGGGTTGATGGTGGTGTAGATATGGTGGTTGTGGTTGGTCCCTCTGTTGTGATAGGAGGTGGGGTTGATGGTTGTGTAGATATGGTGGTTGTGGTTGGTCCTGCAGTTGTAGTAGGAGTTTGGGTTGATGGTGTGGTCGTTTTGGGGGTTGTCGTGGGTCTTGTAGTTGGGCTAGTTGGGAAAGTTGCCAAGGTTGTAGATCCTGTGGTTGTGGTTGGTCCCTCTGTTGTGGTAGGAGGTGGGGTTGATGGTGGTGTAGATGTGGTGGTTGTGGTCGGTCCCTCTGTTGTGGTTGGAGGTGGGGTTGGTGGTGGTGTAGACGTGGTGGTTGTGGTTGGTCCTGCAGTTGTGGTAGGACTTTGGGTTAATGGTGTAGTAGTATTGGGGGTTGTTGTGGGTCCTGTAGTTGGACTAGTTGGGAAAGTTGCTAAGGTTGTAGATTCTGTGGTTGTGGTTGGTACCTCTGTTGTGGTAGGAGGTGGGGTTGATGGTGGTGTAGATATGGTGGTTGTGGTTGGTCCCTCTGTTGTGGTAGGAGGTGGGGTTGATGGTGGTGTAGATGTGGTGGTTGTGGTTGGTCCTGAAGTTGTGGTAGGAGTTTGGGTTGATGGTGTCGTAGTCTTGGGGGTTGTTGTGGGTTCACATGTGTTTACCTCACAACATACTCTGATCTTATAATTGAAGCACTTAAATGGACGTGCTGTCTGGTCTTCTTTTCTACATATTAAACCATATCCCACGTCACAAGTCACAACTTGGCCAGAGTCACTCACAAAGTCATCGAAGCCTATACTAGGATCAGCTGCATATCTACAATCAATTTCTGTGGGGTTTTCACATATTTCTTTACCACTGTTTGTGATGTTTTCATAAGTTTCCCAGTCACTCTTGTCATCTTTTGGGTTATACACATCATACCATTCTGACCACTCACACGTTGGAATACACGGTGTAGTGGTTGGTCCCTCTGTTGTGGTAGGAGGTGGGGTTGATGGTTGTGTAGATATGGTGGTTGTGGTTGGTCCTGCAGTTGTGGTAGGAGTTTGGGTTGATGGTGTGGTAGTGTTAGGGGTTGTCGTGGGTTCTATAGTTGGGCTAGTTGGGAAAGTTGCTAAGGTTGTAGATTCTGTGGTTGGGGTTGGTCCCTCTGTTGTGGTGGGAGGTGGGGTTGATGGTGTTGTAGATGTGATGGTTGTGGTTGGTCCCTCTGTTGTGGTAGGAGGTGGGGTTGGTGGTGGTGTAGATGTGGTGGTTGTGGTTGGTCCTGCTGTTGTGGTAGGAGTTTGGGTAGTAGTATTGGGGGTTGTTGTGGGTCCTGTAGTTGGACTAGTTGGGAAAGTTGCTAAGGTTGTAGATTCCGTGGTTGTGGTTGGTACCTTTGTTGTGGTAGGAGGTGGGGTTGATGATGGTGTAGATATGGTGGTTGTGGTTGGTCCCTCTGTTGTGGTAGGAGGTGGGGTTGATGGTTGTGTAGATATGGTGGTTGTGGTTGGTCCTGCAGTTGTGGTAGGAGTTTGGGTTGATGGTGTGGTAGTTTTGGGGGTTGTCGTGGGTCCTGTAGTTGGGCTAGTTGGGAAAGTTGCTAAGGTTGTAGATTCTGTGGTTGAGGTTGGTCCCGTTGTTGTGGTAGGAGGTGGGGTTGATGGTGGTGTAGATGTGGTGGTTGTGGTTGGTCCTGCAGTTGTAGTAGGAGTTTGGGTTGATGGTGTGGTAGTTTCGGGGGTTGTCGTGGGTCCTGTAGTTGGGCTAGTTGGGAAGGTTGCAAAGGTTGTAGATCCTGTGGTTGTGGTTGGTCCCTCTGTTGTGGTAGGAGGTGGGGTTGATGGTGGAGTAGATGTGGTCGGTCCCTCTGTTGTGGTAGGAGTTTGGGTTGATGGTGTGGTAGTTTTGGGGGTTGTCGTGGGTTCTATAGTTGGGCTAGTTGGGAAAGTTGCAAAGGTTGTAGATTCTGTGGTTGTGGTCGGTCCCTCTGTTGTGGTAGGAGGTGGGGTTGATGGTGGTGTAGATGTGGTGGTTGTGGTCGGTCCCTCTGTTGTTGTAGGAGTTTGGGTTAATGGTGTAGTAGTATTGGGGGTTGTTGTGGGTCCTGTAGTTGGACTAGTTGGGAAAGTTGCTAAGGTTGTAGATTCTGTGGTTGTGGTTGGTACCTCTGTTGTGGTAGGAGGTGGGGTTGATGGTGGTGTAGATATGGTGGTTGTGGTTGGTCCCTCTGTTGTGGTAGGAGGTGGGGTTGATGGTGGTGTAGATGTGGTGGTTGTGGTTGGTCCTGCAGTTGTGGTAGGAGTTTGGGTTGATGGTGTGGTAGTTTTGGGGGTTGTCGTGGGTTCTATAGTTGGGCTAGTTGTGAAAGTTGCAAAGGTTGTAGATTCCGTGGTTGTGGTTGGTCCCTCTGTTGTGGTAGGAGGTGGGGTTGATGGTGGTATAGATGTGGTGGTTGTGGTTGGTCCCTCTGTTGTGGTAGGAGGTGGGGTTGATGGTGGAGAAGATGTGGTCGGTCCCTCTGTTGTGGTAGGAGTTTGGGTTGATGGTGTGGTAGTTTTGGGGATTGTCGTGGGTTCTATAGTTGGGCTAGTTGGGAAAGTTGCAAAGGTTGTAGATTCTGTGGTTGTGGTCGGTCCCTCCGTTGTGGTAGGAGGTGGGGTTGATGGTGGTGTAGATGTGGTGGTTGTGGTCGGTCCCTCTGTTGTGGTAGGAGTTTGGGTTAATGGTGTAGTAGTATTGGGGGTTGTTTCGGGTCCTGTAGTTGGACTAGTTGGGAAAGTTGCTAAGGTTGTAGATTCTGTGGTTGTGGTTGGTACCTCTGTTGTGGTAGGAGGTGGGGTTGATGGTGGTGTAGATGTGGTGGTTGTGGTTGGTCCTGCAGTTGTGGTAGGAGTTTGGGTTGATGGTGTGGTAGTTTTGGGGGTTGTCGTGGGTTCTATAGTTGGGCTAGTTGTGAAAGTTGCAAAGGTTGTAGATTCCGTGGTTGTGGTTGGTCCCTCTGTTGTGGTAGGAGGTGGGGTTGATGGTGGTGTAGATGTGGTGGTTGAGGTTGGTCCCGTTGTTGTGGTAGGAGGTGGGGTTGATGGTGGTGTAGATGTGGTGGTTGTGGTTGGTCCTGCAGTTGTAGTAGGAGTTTGGGTTGATGGTGTGGTAGTTTCGGGGGTTGTCGTGGGTCCTGTAGTTGGGCTAGTTGGGAAGGTTGCAAAGGTTGTAGATCCTGTGGTTGTGGTTGGTCCCTCTGTTGTGGTAGGAGGTGGGGTTGATGGTGGAGTAGATGTGGTCGGTCCCTCTGTTGTGGTAGGAGTTTGGGTTGATGGTGTGGTAGTTTTGGGGGTTGTCGTGGGTTCTATAGTTGGGCTAGTTGGGAAAGTTGCAAAGGTTGTAGATTCTGTGGTTGTGGTCGGTCCCTCTGTTGTGGTAGGAGGTGGGGTTGATGGTGGTGTAGATGTGGTGGTTGTGGTCGGTCCCTCTGTTGTTGTAGGAGTTTGGGTTAATGGTGTAGTAGTATTGGGGGTTGTTGTGGGTCCTGTAGTTGGACTAGTTGGGAAAGTTGCTAAGGTTGTAGATTCTGTGGTTGTGGTTGGTACCTCTGTTGTGGTAGGAGGTGGGGTTGATGGTGGTGTAGATATGGTGGTTGTGGTTGGTCCCTCTGTTGTGGTAGGAGGTGGGGTTGATGGTGGTGTAGATGTGGTGGTTGTGGTTGGTCCTGCAGTTGTGGTAGGAGTTTGGGTTGATGGTGTGGTAGTTTTGGGGGTTGTCGTGGGTTCTATAGTTGGGCTAGTTGTGAAAGTTGCAAAGGTTGTAGATTCCGTGGTTGTGGTTGGTCCCTCTGTTGTGGTAGGAGGTGGGGTTGATGGTGGTATAGATGTGGTGGTTGTGGTTGGTCCCTCTGTTGTGGTAGGAGGTGGGGTTGATGGTGGAGAAGATGTGGTCGGTCCCTCTGTTGTGGTAGGAGTTTGGGTTGATGGTGTGGTAGTTTTGGGGATTGTCGTGGGTTCTATAGTTGGGCTAGTTGGGAAAGTTGCAAAGGTTGTAGATTCTGTGGTTGTGGTCGGTCCCTCTGTTGTGGTAGGAGGTGGGGTTGATGGTGGTGTAGATGTGGTGGTTGTGGTCGGTCCCTCTGTTGTGGTAGGAGTTTGGGTTAATGGTGTAGTAGTATTGGGGGTTGTTGTGGGTCCTGTAGTTGGACTAGTTGGGAAAGTTGCTAAGGTTGTAGATTCTGTGGTTGTGGTTAGTACCTCTGTTGTGGTAGGAGGTGGGGTTGATGGTGGTGTAGATGTGGTGGTTGTGGTTGGTCCTGCAGTTGTGGTAGGAGTTTGGGTTGATGGTGTGGTAGTTTTGGGGGTTGTCGTGGGTTCTATAGTTGGGCTAGTTGTGAAAGTTGCAAAGGTTGTAGATTCCGTGGTTGTGGTTGGTCCCTCTGTTGTGGTAGGAGGTGGGGTTGATGGTGGTATAGATGTGGTGGTTGTGGTTGGTCCCTCTGTTGTGGTAGGAGGTGGGGTTGATGGTGGAGAAGACGTGGTCGGTCCCTCTGTTGTGGTAGGAGTTTGGGTTGATGGTGTGGTAGTTTTGGGGGTTGTCGCGGGTTCTATAGTTGGGCTAGTTGGGAAAGTTGCAAAGGTTGTAGATTCTGCGGTTGTGGTTGGTCCCTCTGTTGTGGTAGGAGGTGGGGTTGATGGTGGTGTAGATGTGGTGGTTGTGGTCGGTCCCTCTGTTGTGGTAGGAGTTTGGGTTGATGGTGTGGTAGGTTTGGGGGTTGTCGTGGTTTCTATAGTTGGGCTAGTTGCTAAGGTTGTAGATTCTGTAGTTGTGGTTGGTCCTGCAGTTGTGGTAGGGGTTTGGGTTGATGGTGTGGTAGTTTTGGGGGTTGTCGTAGGTTCTATAGTTGTGTTTGTTGGGAAAGTTGCTAAGGTTGTAGATTCTGTGGTTGTGGTTGGTCCCTCTGTTGTGGTAGGAGGTGTGGTTGATGGTGGTGTAGATGTGGTGGTTGTGGTCGGTCCCTCTGTTGTGGTAGGAGTTTGGGTTGATGGTGTGGTAGTTTTGGGGGTTGTCGTGGGTTCTACAGTTGGGCTAGTTGGGAAAGTTGGTAAGGTTGTAGATTCTGTGGTTGTGGTTGGTCCCTCTGTTGTGGTAGGAGATGGGGTTGATTGTGGTGTAGATGTGGTGGTTGTGGTCGGTCCCTCTGTTGTGGTAGGAGTTTGGGTTGATGGTGTTGGTGTTGTGCAGGTTTCATTGTGTAATATCAGGGTCGAATTGATGCAGATTCCATAGTAGCATGTTCCCAAGTTATCAGTCACGTTAAAAACAACGTCAGTTTCATCATATCTTGTCCCATTGTAAAAGCAACCCTCACATTCTTCCACACATATCTGCTTGTGCTCATCAAATATGGGCTCATCTTCAGGGCATACTGGGTAGCAGCCTGTAAAAATCACATCACAATGTATCACAGTTTCTTTCTTTTTTTGACATTGTTTTTAGATCTGGGATACAAATGTTAGTCGAGTGATCTTTGAACTCTCTTCTTATTGACACATCAATATGATTTGAGACATGTGAGTTACTCTCCTACCTTCTAGTTCTGGTATAGGGTTGGTGCATGTTCCTTTTGGATTCAAACAGGTCTTGTAACAAGGTGTGTGACATGGTCTGTAGTGCCACATGCGATCAGATTGGCTATTGTAGTAGTCACAAAAGACAGCTTGGAAGAAAAGATACAGTCGATATTACATTTGAATAATTTAAAACATTGATTTAAATAACAAATATCAATATTTTATTCTGTGTATTAAGTGTAGCCAAGACAATCAAACCTAAATTCCATCAAATTGAGCACACATCTTTTCTCATCTCTAACCATGTCATAAGAACTTTCAGTCTCACAACAGTCTTTGGCCAGATAAGACCGAAATCCAAATTTTTATTGTCCAAAGTGTAAAGTTGTGATTACTTACGACAGATTTCTGGACTTCTCCATGCAACACAGACACCAGCCTCACTACAAGCTTGAGCATAAGCTACAACCGCTGTGCAGAAACACTCACAGTCTCCTCCAGTGTCACAAGCACATGAGTCTTTCACACAGTTTTCTTGAAATGGAAGGGGATCTACCTGTTCAGTCATTCAACATTAATGACTGGTGTTTAGAAACCTGTTCCCAAACATGTAACGGATATAACAAATTAAAATAATTGAAAAACAAATCTGTTATTACCTTATTGTGACAGTCTTTGAATGTCTCTGAAGTTATAATGCTACACATCATTTTAGCCCAGTAATGTCGACTGGGTTTCGCTACACAAGGATCAACATTTGTTTCTGCATCTGGGCAGGTGCTTGTTAATTTCCAGCTGTTTGCAAATTCGATAGGATTGCTCACAACGAGCTGGCCCTGGGTGGTGAAGTCATTCTGGCCATTGCCATCAAAATCCCCACAAAGGCCACATACCTCTCCCTGTACAAATGAAAGGAGTTAGTGACTTTTTTTTTTCTTTTTTTCTTTTTTTTCTTTTTTTACATTGGGACAATATTACATTGAACAGGCATTTTACATGATGTGTCTTTGCATACCATAATACTCACTCTATTTACATTATAAATGATCACTAGGACTTTTTCAACACTATCACTGCTGTCCCAAAGCTTCATAAGTGATGCATGAAAATCACTTGTGAAAACTATTACAGCAAGAAATTTCAGTCATCATCTCAAAAGCAATTACTGTGACTCACGCTGTGCATTGGTTCCAGGAGGATGCGAACTGTCGTTCTATGATCCCACATCACTGCCACACCAATGGCAGATTCTATCACCAGATACAAGCCAATCGTCCGTATTTTGTATGGAATCTGAGTGCCATGTCCCAGGTCCTCCTCTTCATATTTACCCTTTGATAATTTGACTTCATTTCGCTGCAATGTTAAGGAGATTACGGTAACCTGCATTGTTAAATAATTTTGGCCAGAGAAGATATCAGGTTTTGTCATGAAATCTTACCCCAAGTTGGATTTTGACAGTTTTGGAGCATGTGGTGCCTGTTGATCCACATGGCACGTTTTCTGTGATAACTCTGAAGGTGTCCTGTGCTGTTTTATTGCCACATTTGTTCTTCGAAGAGAGAGAGTCATTAAACCATTGCTTATTTGCTCCGTAGTACACAGGAAATCACTGATCAAATCACCTCTTCTTCCCTGAAGCCCCTGTATCCGGGGGCTATCCGACAACACAACAACAACTTCCGCACAAGCAACAAGCCCGCAGCACACACACAGACATGCTGTATATCAACAGAAAGCTAAGAATATCCGCTAAACGCTCATATAAACCATTCGTAGGACCAACCAACACAGTTACAACACCGAGCGATCAAACAATTTGTCACGAAAACACGAACAAACACCGAAAAACACGCTAGACAGAGAAACCGAGCCAGCAAACAGGCTTCTTTGATCTGACCAGGAGCTAATTGTAGCCACACAATAGCAGACACTCTACAGATTCCAAAAATACCATTTTTATCCCTCTACGACCAAGTTTCACTGATCCAGCAGCCCAATACGATAAACAACAACAAGCGCATTTGGTAAACAAAACCAGAAATGCAGTATTACTTACCAAATATTGCAACGAGAAGTGTAATCCACAACTATAAACGGCGTTTAGTTTGAAGAACTACGACTCCCAGCATGCAACTCTACTTCCTCCCGTGTCTGTGTGGCGTATTTCCGGCTCCGGGTGCACGGCAGCCACACAGTCTGTGGCCTCTGACGCGCAACAACAGCCTGGCTTATACTGGTTCCCATTGGCTGCCATTGCTATCAATGAAACCAACCTGGGGCTAGCTCCATTCTACTGGCTCTAACGGTTACAACGATAGGTGAATGACCCTGATTGGTCGATCCGCTGCAGCGCTACAGCTGCTGCGTCATGAGACAGGCAGACAGGCTTTCCCTGCATCGATACGCATGAATCCAGAAAACACCTATTTATATTATATTAATAAATCCCGATTGATTCTTTTTCAGTTAGTTTATGCAAATTGTGTGAAAATAAAGATTAAACAATGGTCAATAGTGGCAGGTGGTTCCAAGCTGTGCCAAAAATTGACATTTTGGAAAGCTCGCCTGAATATTTTGTAGTAAAATCTCAATAATTTTATTCTGCTTCAATGAATCATAATCAACCACTGCAGAGACAATGTTCATATGTTGTACAATGATTTTATAGAGAGTTTTAGCTATGTTAGCATTATTCTAAAGGACACTCATCAAAAATATGATTTTTTTTTAGGCGAGCATTGAATTTATTTAATTTTTGCTGTGTGCCATCTTCATTTACTCTTCACCAGTAACAGATATACTGATAATTACACATCTCAACAATCCTCAAAGGGTCCCCTATTCAATGACACCAAAATTATTCAAATAGACCTGGCCTGGAAAATAGGCTCAGGGAAGAACAGGTTGACTTTTGCCAGTCTACATAAAGAAAAACTGATTCATATTCCCTATACTCATAAGCAGTCATGTCAAACTGAATAGTTGCGAAAATAGTACAATTTAAGAAAGTTTGATTGTTGTTCAGAATCACATATTGAAGAAGCCAGACAAACACAGTAATATGTTGAGCATGGGCCCAAAATCTCTATTTTCTACAGTGTTCAAAATCTACTGCGTAAGTAACAGTATCTACTAGTATCACTACAAGTGTCTATGGCATATGCAATACCTTCTGCTAACAACACAACACCACTCTGCAGGGAGATTTTATCTATGGGATGATGTGTACATGTATGTTTTGTTTACCTGGACAGCAATGTAACCACAACTTCCTTGAAAAGCATATGTCCGCTGATCAAATGTACTGTAGTGACCACTGCCATAAATAATGCAAGTCTCTGGACATTTTTCCTCTGTGCATGCCCACTTTCCGCTCTTGCAGGTACTAGATGCATCAGAAATGGTAAAATGTAATGCTTTACATACAGCATTAAAAAACAAGATAACATTTGTTTACCATATTATATTATACTTCTAGTAAAAAAGGTCATACCAGTTGTTGCACTGGTTACGGATTTCTTTTCCTGGGGCATACAGGTGGCCATTATGCTGACATGGACAGTCATTTTCTTTCACACAGGAACCTTTGCCATCATCAAGTAGGCCAGCAGGACACAGACAGCCAGATTCACACTCTGTGGAGTCCTGGATAGATCAAAAGATCACAAGGATTAGAAAAGAGCAAACACAATGACATTCTTAAAAACATAATGAAAAGAAACTGTCTGAAAACTATGATAGTCACTTGCCAATATATACTACTGCAACTTCAGTGTAACATACTGTCCACAATTACATTCAGAAAATGAATATTAGATCTTTTATATGAGACAGGGATGCAAACTTAAACACAGCTAAATCAGCTCACACATTCATCTTGGTCCAGATTTAAACAAGTCTGTGCACACTGCACTCCAAGGTCTCCTGGGCCCGCAGTGGAGCAATTGAAAAACACCTTTGGAGACGGGCATGCTTTAAACCAAAAGAGACAGTGATTTAATATACACATCAACTAAACACTTCAGTTGCGTAAAAGAAATAATTAGATAAATAGAACAAAACATACTTGATGAACGGGTTCTCCATGAACGACAATGAAGCACTCCATTAGTACAAACACTAGAAGAAGATATAAGATGCAACACAAAAGATACTTAAGCACCAGACATTTAGTTTCTTAAACTCTTTGTTGCAAACTTTACAGTTACACTAAATCTGCTCAAATCTGGAGTGACTGATTTCACCTAATTGAAAACATCTAACTCACCAGTGCTCGTCTTTGACGCTGATGGACTTTCCTGGCTTGATGTACTTTTCGTTATGGTAGCATGGACACTTTGCCATGGGGACACACATGCCTTTGTCATTGAGGTAGAGACCCTCAGAGCAGGAGCAGCCGTCCACAGGCAGGAAATCAGTAGTACAGCTCTGCTGCTTAGAGCTCAGTGATCTGCAGGTCAACTGGCATCTCTGATGCTTGTAAGAGAAGGTCTGAGATGCTGGGCACCTTGTTGAGTATTTATCTGTTTTGTGGATAATGTGAGGATGGTCACTTAATAGTTTATGGCCCACTAATTAAAGCAATAACATTGGTTAAATAGTCACGTCATTTTACCAGAGGAGAATGAAATAAAAATCTTACCGCACACTTTCTCTCTCCAGTTTGTCAAGAACACTCCTTTTGATGCACAAGCCCGTGCATAGGAGGACAGGACAGCACACAGACAGGCCTCACTCTTCTCACAGTTACAGCTGGCATACGTACATCGCTGCAGAACCACAGAACTGTTTTACAACTACAGTCTCATCAAAATTTAATTTAATCACAGACAAATAGAGTGATTTTGCTGTACCTTGAAGTACATCTCAGGATCCACTTGTGAGTGACATTGTGCAAAGGTAGAATTTGGCTTTCGTAGCAAGGTGCACCAGTGTTTGGCGTACTGCTCTGTAAAGGAAGAAACAGTCAACCTTTTATTTTCCATGTCCTTGGTTGTGTTAGATTGTGTGCAATTGTTTCAGTTTAACACATTTGAAGACTATAAAAATGTGTTTAAAGCAGAGAACCAGTCTACAAAAACTTGTTTGACTAGTGGAACAAAAGCAGTCACAGCTATTTTACCATTGTCCACACTGAGGGAACAGGGGTCTTCAAGTCTTTCTCCTCTGTCTTCACACATGACTTTAGATTTCCATGAATTCGCAAAAGTTGCTGCTGTTCCCTCCACGATCCCCTGAGGTGTTTTCATGTCATCATGCAGGACCATGTTGTAATTCCCGCATAAACCTGAAGAAACCAAATATTTTAGACATTTATACAAATGCATATAACTCTGATGATTCATGGATTCATCAATTCATTTTCATTTTTAAGGTAAATTGAGATTATTTCATATACTTTCTGTATATTGTTTCATAGAGAAATTGTGTTAAAAAAAACAAGCTCTGAGTGTTTCATATGTTAAGTATTTTTATTTTATTTTATTGTGGCTTTTTCTGTTTGTTTGCACTCATTTGTTGTATTGTATATAGCAAAATTAAATGATAATTACTGTTTTTGACAATCTGGACCTTACTTCTAGCATAAAATACATTTAGATACATCCAGATAACTTTGGTGTCATTACAAGTCGTTCCGACGAAATTAGATCCAGCCGAGAGCCGCGTATATCCATATAATGCGAGAACACGGGGCACGCAATGCAGCCTCTAAATAACACATTATCCGCCGCGAAACTCGTTCATTTCACCAATATTTTGTTATGATAGGCTAGTGCTAGTCCCCTCTGAGTCCGGGCGGACATGTTATCAACATCCGGCGTCTGTAGGTTGACCTACTAACCTCTGACCTGGATGATGTCATCTCCGCTTGTTGCTACCGCTAATGCTATGGTTCGTTTCTGCGTGTTTCTGATTTGTCAGAACAAAATGAGCAACTGGACAAAGTTCAGCTTCCACAGGCTTCCTCTCCACAACCTGGACTCACTAAAGCTCTGGCTAGTTGAGCTAAAAATGGACCTGAATGCCGAAGCAGAATGATTATTATCAGAATGAGCCGGGCAGCGGTCAGAGATGACATCATCCAGGTCAGAGGTTAATAGGTCAACCTACAGACCACGGATGTTGATAACATGACACCACGGGCTCGGAGGGGAATAGCACTAGTTTATCATAACAAAATATTGGTGAAATGATTTTTCGTTTCGCGGCGGTCCGGCGGATAATGTGTTATAGAGCAGCGTTTCTCAAACTTTTTTCAGTCACAGCACCTTTCAAAAGTGCATACAATCTCACGGCACCCCTGTGTAAAATATAATTCAAAGTGACACTGCATAGCCTAAATGTAAATGTCCTGTTTATTTAGATGGGACAGTATTATTTAACAGACCATAATACAAACTGTAAATGCAGGGTGCACAGGTGCCTCTGTAGCCTACATATGCACACACACACACGCACACAATAATCCGCAATGTGAGAGGAAGAGAGAAGGTCTACATGCGCGCAGCGCGCAGGCACGCGCTCAAATGAATATCCACCGCGTCTCCGCTCCGTTCTGACTCAGTTGCGAACAATCAGAGAGTTTCCACCGTGTGCAGCGGAGTGTTTTTATACATCAAACGCACCGGAGTCGGAACAGAGCGGGCACAGATCCACTGGATAGAGGAGGGGGTGTGTCTCACCATCATTTAAGATGGTTTATCGACAAACTCCACAAATTCCACTGCATTGTTTCAGATGAAATAAGCAAAAGTTGCCGCAGGGACGTGTGCCTGGTACGACGCATTTTTTTCCACAGCGTCCACAAGTGCTCTGAGCACCTGTGACCAACGGCCGTGTCCACCGGACGCGCTTTTGGAGCAGTCGCTCTCCCTCTCTCTAGCTCTCCCTCTCTCAGAACGCTGCCGTTACCAGGTTACAAAACGAGCCGTCACTTCCGAGCCGCGTGACAAGCGCGGCCCTGTTCCAAAAGTTGAACATATTTCAACTCTGAGCGCTCCGAGCGCCGTGACAAAAAAAAGGAAGCACCGAAAGCTTTTTTTCTGCCGAGGGCGCTGAGCGGTGTGAGCGTTGAACTCCATAGGATTTGAATGGAAAGTAGACGCCCAGAGCGCTAAAAGACTGCGGTAAAGTGAGCCGCTGTTTGAGAGATAGTGGTAAAGTGAGCCGCTCTTTGATTTTCGTTGGGCGCGCGCTACAGTACGGTAGGCACGGTTCTCGAGCAAAGTGAAGGTCCTGAAAGATACATAAAGCCTACGTGCTTTTACTGTAGAAATGCGGAGGAAAATCACTTCTAAGATGAATCAACTTTGTAGTTATATTTCACTGCCGTAAAGGGGAGAAAAATCACCTTTCATCGACATTTTACTGTAGAAATGTGGAGAAAAATTTATTTAAAACGACCCCTATAATAAAAGCCATTCACAGTATGCTGACCTTTGACCTTACGTCAGATCAATTCCTTCATAGGTGTGTTCCTCATTTCTTTTGCATACTGTTCCTGGGGTCTTATTCTACTTCTGGTATCATTTTGGTGGCATTCTACTGTAGAAATTTGGAGAAAAATAACCTTAAAGTCACCCCTATAATAAAACGCAGTTACAGTATGCTGACCTTTGACCTTACGTCAGATCAATTCCTTCATAGGTGTGTTCCTCATTTTTTTTGCATATTGTTCTTGACATCTCACTCTACTTCTGGTATCATTTTTGGTGGCATTTTACTGTAGAAATTTGGAGAAAAATTATTTTAAAAATCCCACCCATAATGGCTCAACCCCATTTACTGTATGCTGACCTTTGACCTTACGTCAGATCAATTCCTTCATATGTGTGTTCCTCATTTCTTTTGCATACTGTTCCTGGGGTCTTGTTCTACTTCTGGTATCATTTTGGTGGCATTTTACTGTAGCAATGTAGAGAAAATTCAGATTAAAACCACCCTCATGATTAACTCCATTTACAGTATGCTGACCATTATTAAATCAGATTAAATCAATTTTTCTCCGCACTGCTACAGTAAAATGCCACCGAAATGATACCAGAAGTAGAGCAAGACCCCAGGAACAGTATGCAAAAGAAATGAGGAACACACCTATGAAGGAATTGAGGTCAAAGGTCAAAGGTCAGCATACTGTAAATGGGGTTGAGCCATTATGGGTGGGATTTTTTAAATGATTTTTCTCCAAATTTCTACAGTTAAATGCCACCAAAATGATACCAGAAGTAGAATAAGACCCCAGGAACAGTATGCAAAAGAAATGAGGAACACACCTATGAAGGAATTGATCTGACGTAAGGTCAAAGGTCAGCATACTGTAAATGGGGTTGAGTCATTATGGGTGGGATTTTTAAAATTATGTTTCTCCAAATTTCTACAGTAGAATGCCACCAAAATGATACCAGAAGTAGAATAAGACCCCAGGAACAGTATGCAAAAGAAAAGAGCCATACACATATGAAGGAATTAATGTGAGGTAAGGTCAAAAGTCAGCATACTGTGATTGGCTTTTATTATAGGGGTCGTTTTAAATTAATTTTTCTCCACATTTCTACAGTAAAATGTCGATGAAAGGTGATTTTTCTCCCCTTTACGGCAGTGAAATATAACTAAAAAGTTGATTCATCTTAGAAGTGATTTTCCTCCGCATTTCTCCAGTAAAAGCACGTAGGCTTTATGTATCTTTCAGGACCTTCACTTTGCTTGAGAACCGTGCCTACCGTGCTGTAGCACGCGCCCAACGAAAATCAAAGAGCGGCTCACTTTACCACTATCTCGCAAACAGCGGTTCACTTTACCACGGTGCTAAAATGGCGTCCGGTGGACACGGCCCCTTTGCATAGGCTATATGTAAAAATAATGTATATGAAATGTCAGAAGAGGTATTTTTTTCACGGCATCCCTGACGCAGTCAGACGGTACCCCAGTGTACCGCAGCACCCACTTTGAGAATAAGGTCCAGATTGTAAAAAACGGTACTTATCCTTTAACTTCCAAATACAAATTAATTACTTACACTACACATTTAGTACAATAATCTAAGGGTATTATATATACTGACATATTTTTGATTATGACAACACTACATGTTACCACACATTTAAAACTCACCACGTGTCTTTGCCTTGTAGCTCTGGTCCAACCTGACATAAACTTGCATAAGAGGCACCTGCTGGATCTGAATTTGCAACCCGAAAGTGGTCTGGAGCAGTATGTGAAAGGATGAAGCGTGGAATATGTTGATGTCACCTTTAAATCAAGAAACGATTTTGTATGAAACATTGCAACAAGAAACAGTAAGATCATTTGCCAGTATCATCACAAAAAAGACAGAAGACAATAAAATGTGTCTTATTGTCTGACTCACCTGAGTGGTAGGGCAAAGTGATGGTCTGCATATTCTGCTTTACTGTGCCATCTGAACCGAATGTTAATACCTAAATAGAAACAGAACAGATCATTTGAGGGTTACAGATGTCATTGTGAAATAATAAATGACCACAGTTGTTTTAACTTGCAGTCTTGAACTCACATTGTTTTTGTCATTGTTTATCAGGATTTTGAGGGTTTTCAGACAAGTGTCAAACTCTTGGTTTGCACATGGCACCAGCTGGGCCAAGACTGTAAACTTTGGACTTGCAGCATCCTGCAAAAAACAGTAGAAGTGCGAAAGAACAACTTGTATCAATCAGCAGCAAAACATTTTTAGCTCTAGTTTCGTGGCGCGGCGCAAGGTGGCGCAGCCAGCGCCGTGCAAGTTTAGACTAGCGCAGCCTGGCGCATGGTCAGTTTGGCAGATTGGTAGACTGAGGTGCGCCGAGATGGGTGTGGCGGTGCAGCAGGGGGAGGTGTCACAGATTCAGCTTGGCGCAGTGGAAGTTTCATGCCAAAAAGCCGCGCAGAGGGTGCGCCAAAAGCCCTGCGGTGGTAGATTGGTTCACCGGCGCACAGTGCTCACATGTCACCAAGACCTCACAGGCAGGTTTCCACAGTTCCAGGCATATTTAAATGCAATAAATAATCACAACAAACACTATTTACTGCAACTAATGGAATCAACACGTGCATATAGATTGTCTCGTCACATCTGACGTCAGATCAAAGGCTGTTGGCACGCGTAAGAGAAACTCGACCTGAATTAACACAGCAGGGACGAACTGGGACTAAAAAGCAACAGCGGATGTCCCAAGAGCAGGATTGTGAGGGTGGATGACTGCATGTCGCTGCCGCGTTGAGACTACACAGTGTGCCGTTGTGATGATCCGCTTTATTTATTTATTTACTTATTAATTTATTAGCGGCGAGCGACCGCGTCGTTACGCAGCGTGACAAAAAACAAACAAACTATCATCATCCCTCCCTCTGCAACCACAACAGCCTCGGTATCAGATAGTGAGCATACTCAGCATCTCTCATCACAGAAAAAAAATAAATAAAAAAGAGACGGACAGACAGAGAGAGAGAGAGAGACGCTCGGGAATGCGTTCTTTATGCTGAGATGCTCCTGATTTCATCCCTGTTACGCATGATGTTTGTTTATGTTGTGATTAGTGTAGACCTCTCATCTTTCTTACACAGGGTTTAAATATGGGTTACTAAATGTGAGTTTCTTTATTAGTTTATTAGTTGTTGTTGTTTTTATACACTGGGCAGCGGTTCTCAGTGTATCAGATCAAACCTGATTAACGATATTAGTAAACTCCTTATTCGATCACTCTGAGCTCGGACCTCCCGGACCAAAACACCTGTTTCCTCCTGGGAGAGGTTTGGCCTCTGACGTCACTGTCTCCTCTGTCCATGTCGAAGTATAAAATGACAAAATTGCAGTGCGCATCAACCGCGGCGCAGTTAAAGGTGAGGAGAGGAGCTCATTTGATTGGTGAAGATCTGAATTGGCTGTGTCAATCCCACTTCAAGCCTTCTCTCCTCCTCATTTCCCACTCACGCCTTCTCTTCTCCCTCTTTCTCACTTGCACGGGTAGGAGGGATGGGAGGAGTGCCTGCACCGGTCTACGCCGGACTGTGCCGTGCACGAAACTTGCAAAGTCCAGGCGGACACACCCCGTTGGCGCGGCATAACTGCTGCGCCTAGACTGCGCCTGGCCTACAAAACTAGAGTCCACTGATTATATTTTTCCTGTGATTGAATTGTGCAAAACAATAACCCACTCACCTTGCTTTCCACCTTGGCGAGAGTGTAGTAACAGTCTCCATGGAAGGTGTAGGTTTTCCCATCAAAAGTAGTTACATGTGAGCCCTCTTCGACTGCACATGTAGCAGGTGTTTTCAAGTTCTTACAATCCCATTTCCCCTTCAAACATGTGCTGAAACAGGCCAAATCATTTCAGATAAAAAATGAAAGGAAAGCACCTAAAAATAATACATTTGTTTTATAGCATGAAACATTTGACTTACCATTCCATTTGGTCCTGTCGGTAAACCTCGCCAGAGTTATAGATTTTGTCTTTGAAGCACTGACATTCAGACTGAGGGACGCACCCTCTCTTGGAAATGTCGTCCAACACGGTACCTGTAGGAGACAGTTACATGAAGGGTTAACAGAAAACTCTTAACAATGCATTATGTAGAAAGAAACATGGTTTCAAATGTGAAGATCACTCACCAGGTGGACAGAAGCAGCCATCCATTTTGTGGAGCTCACACAGTGAACTTGTGTCCTGATATGTGCAAGTATCAATGCAAGGGGAACCACTCTCTTCAAAAACCATGTTGTATGGGCACTGTTTAGCTGAGAAGATAAGGTACAGGTGAAAATGACTTGGCAGGATGTGACTCATTTGATTTTCTTTCCATTTTGTTTACTTATTTAACTTCCTTGTATCCAGATTTATTTAAAAAAAAAAGATTAATGTCATAGGACTTACTGATACAAACATATCTGGCCTTTCCCTATGCTGTTAGCCATTAAAGGTGTCAAAGGAAAGATAAAGTCTATTAATAACACAATAACTGTTATTCAGTAAAATGAGTTGTGTTTTACTGGCCTGGTTCCAGTATTTCTAATACTCCCATCATCTACACCTGTATAAAATTTAAAGGTGATGATTAAATTAAAAAAGATCATGAAACGTTACCACAGAACTGTGGTGTCCTCCAGTTGGGGGGCTGTCCTCCTGCATGTGAACACTGGCGAGAGAACTCAGACAGTGTGCTGCAGACACAGGAGTCATTTGAAGTGCTGTTGCAGCCACACATGTCCTGCACACATGTCTGGATGTAGAGTTCAGGCTTGATCAGTTTGGCGCAGGAGCTCCAGGACTGGGAGAGCAACATCTCCTCACACTTTGTTTGCTATATGGGGAAAAGAGTTGGGTTTAAAGTTTAAAATGCAAGACATTGCTAGGTATCACTTATTTCTTTTAGTTGGATTATAATAAACCTACAAACTCCTTGCATGAGTCCTGCACACTCCTAGACTCACGAGAGTCCTCTCCTTCTTCATTGGGGTCCTCACAGTCATCATTAGGACGGTGAACTTTGTGTTTAGAGCCGAACTCAGTTGGGCTTATTTGGCGACCTGAGTGTAATAATATTCATAGTATCACATACAAAAGATACAGTGCATTACTGATGAAATGAGTGTATACATGAAGTGAATAATCAAATGTACCATGGTGAATGAACTCATTGAGGACTGGAACACCATTAAAGTCTCCACAAAGCCCACAAGTTCGATTGGCATAGTCTTGATCCAGTTCGACCTACAACAACACAGCAAAGAGCTCTAACAGTCTTTCAAACTTAAAGCAGAAGTAAGCGATATTTTTGTGTTAATATAAGTCTTAAATAGTTATATCTTCCGACAGCAATCACTTACATAGAGTAACACGGGTCTCTCAGTAACTCTGCTCTGCTCTGAGCCGAGGAAAAAACTTTTCTCGTATCCTACAAGTTTTATCCAATGAGGAGAGAGAACGGCATGCAGGGCTGTGTGTGCAGGGACGAGGACCAATAGATCCATGACGAGGGCGGGGGCTGCTAACTCCATTGGCTGACAAGACGTTATGGTGCGTTCAAGGCAACTCGTAACTCGTGTTTTTCCGACCTGTGAAGTCGTACCAGTTCGATCTGGTACGAGTTCACGGGTCGGAAGTTACGAGTGGCCGTTATAGTGACTTTCACAGGTAAAACAGGTCGGAAAAACACGAGTGGGTTGCCTGGAAACGCTACAAAGTTGTAAGTTGTGACTTGAAGCTGTAATTTACGGTTTTAAAAGCCTGCCTGGAACGCAGCATTAGCCAAAACGACCGGATCGCTTACTTCTGCTTTAACTTCATGACACTAAAAATATTGAAACACAGGCAAGGCACTGTTGAATTGTAATTATATTATCACCCCATAAATGAACATGAAGAGAATAGTGTGATTTAATTTATACTCTCAGAGTTTGTTAGCAAATCATAGCAAATGCACTGTTTGTCAAGAATAAATGGTTAAAGAAAAGTAACTGATGGATTGTGTTTGGAATTAATATATTCCCTGAAGACTTTGGAAATATACATATCTGTGTCCCTGGGGATCAGTCTGTTCAACAGAAACAAAAGACCGACTTGGTCCAATCATCATAAATGTGTGTGAATCATACAAGATGCCTAAAGGAGAGCTGTGTGGACAGATTTCTGCCAGGTGTCCAACACCATTAAAGCTCTAATAGTCAATAATCAGTTTTTAGTAGACCTAGAGTTTAAAGATAAAATCCTTCATCTAAGTTTTTACCATGACTGAATCAGCGAGGTTCCACATGACAGTGAGGCCAACTTTGGACTGGAGCTTGATGTAAATAGCACTTTTTTCAACTTGTACGCCTGCGTTGTGGTATGGCAGTTTGACCCTGCAAAACAAGGAAGGAGTGTTTGTTTCTTTATCACTGCCAAGCACACATCAGAAGAGAGAAATAAAACTAACAGGCCATTTACTTACGGCTCTTCATTCACACGGACCAAATCCTTGTTGAGGTGGAATGAGTAGTCGTTGATGGTGACCAGCACATAACTGACTGTAGGGTTTCCATCTTTCTCTTTCCTCTTCAAGTGCACAGAAAACTCCCGGTAGGTTTCATGGCAGTCAGAGGCCAGGTTGTATTCACACGTACCAGGGAACTGGTACACATCGCCATCGAAGGTCTTGAAGTGCCCTCTGCCCCATGTGCTGCAGATGCTGCTAACATGGTTGCGAACTGAAAAAGATATAAAAGTATATTTATTAAAAATATATATGTATAAGTTGAGCACAAACAATCCATTCATAGTCCTGAAGGCATCTTACCCATTCTGGCTTGAACATCAGTAGCAATGTCAACAGACAATGCAAGGAAACACAGCCACACACATCTCCACCCCATCGTTGCCAATGTGGGCTTGCTGTCACCAAAGGAGGTAATGGTCACACGGGCCAGAGTGGCCCATTTATATTCAGATTGCACAACTTTTGCTACCACCCATTTTACTCATACCTCTATTCCTAAGACAAATATGTGCTGAAAGAAGATGCCAGATTATATTTACATCCCCCTTATCTTCCAATTAAACAAATATGCTTGTACTCCTCCTTGTACAACCCTGAACCTCTACTCCATGAGCAGCAATAAAAAGGTTTCCTGAAAGTGTACCCCTCTGTTCAAGAGGTGTTCTCTGTCAATATATCTGGATAACATTTTCAGTAATAGTGTGACACATTTCATTCTAATGTAACTTTTGGAGTAAGTAATAAAAAAAGTTAGTAATTATTAATGATGAATAATTATTAAAAATTGTTATCCATGATGTACTCATACGAAAATTGTATTTTGCTGTTATACTATTTATTTAGTATAATTGACATATGACACCATTGCTTTTTTCCTATTTGCATTGCAGCGTTTCTTTTTACTTGCAGCGTTTTTTGTTTTTTTTCTTGCAGCTGCATTTCTTTTCATTTGCAGTGATGACGGGTCTTGGCCACCATATCACACTACTGTGTTACACTTGTGAGATGAGTGTGACAAGATAAATAGTCTTATGTCAATTTGAACTACATACTGAACAGTCCTGTCCCTCAGTAATTTGGGGAATCGTCTGCCCTCCCTGAATCAACACATTGTGGAGATTTTTTTTTTTTTTTTTTTTCAAAGGAGGTTAAATCGAAAGCAACTGGACATAGTTATTTGTCTAGGAAGATGTTTCACCTCTCATCCAAGAGGCTTCATCAGTTCATGTACGCATCTGACCAGGCTGGGACTGGTCCAACTATCTGGTGTGGAGACTCACTATTTAACCTCTTGTGTGGGCGTTCACAAGGGTGATGATGTCACTGGTTCCCTTTTGTGCTCCAAGTGCCAACGACAGTCGTTTAAATGACTGCCTTTGATGGAAAGTTGGTATCGACTTTGTTAGTGCCCTATTGTGTTGTAACGACAGTCGTTGGAGTCACTTGCCACTTGTGAACAGTGGTTGTTCTTTGAGGCTAGATTGTTGAATCTCCTGGGAAGGGATGAAAGGGCAGCATTGTAAATTGGAGATAGGTGGTGTCTCAGACCTCCTCCCCTGTTGAGGGATGGTTTCTCTACTTTTACAAAAATGGCTTCTTTGACTCCTCTTTCAAACCATCTGTCCTCTCTGTCTAGGATTTGGACATTGCTGTCCTCAAAGGAGTGGGCTTTCTCCTGGTATTAGTGAGGAAAAATATCTTGTAAATACTGTTACAGTAAGTAATTATTAATTACATTTAATTACCTGTTATTACTTATTAGTATTAGTAAACAGCATTTAAAATTGCGTTGCAGAACACATTAAATATTGGCGTGGAAAAGGGGTAGCACCATCATTCACACCAAACTGGGAGACACAACCAGTAATCCGACAGCTCCCGTGTTGGGAACCTTTTTAATGTTAATCTGTTATCTGTCTTGTCTAGGCTAGAGAAAGCAAGAGGGGAGGGGCTCTAGGGGTTGCAGAGCATGCAATAAAACTACATGGTAGTTTTTGCAGTGTCTGCTCCACAGTTGTGGAACCATTTCTCAAAAAATTGTGAATTCTAAAAATATTACCTACATCTGATCAAACAGATCCTTCACGTTGGTGCACATGCAATGTGTGAGCTTGCTCTTCCAGTTAACAATAACTTCATAAAAGATAGGCTACTTGATTTTGGCTGTATTTTTTGCTTTTGTTTTCTAACCATGTTTTGATACAAAATGATTGTACGCTTCTGCAAAAGGTTGAACTTTGGATCTCTGTAAAGTCAATGAGGAATGAACTTCCTCTCCCCTTCCCCCCTTTCCCAAACTTTCCTCTCTCTCTCTCTCTTTCTCACTGCAAGCACAAGGGTGTACAAAAGCCAAAAACATTAACCTAAACACATGCACATGTACAACAATACAAGAGGACAGACATGAAGAGAGTTGCATATTTTTATTTGATTAGTTGATAAATACTTTAACTACTGTTGCTAATACAATCATATGAATCATATCGGAAGAATTTTTACAGCCCACATGCATTAATGTGATGACTGATTTTTCATTGCTCTATGGGAAACTTCGTCTCCTGCGAGAAGGTTGCGGAGCAGGTTTGCAGTCTGTGTGGTCACAGCCACACTCCTCCACATGAACGTAGGAGAAGGAAACCACATCTCCATTCAGACAGTGCAAGTCAACAGAGCGCTTGCTGGAGCGTTTCTCCTTACAGCAGGAGCAAGACTGCTGCATACTAGCTGCTGCTTCAGACCACCTGGAAAAAGGATCAGAAAATAAGAAAGTTTGCAAACTACAACTAAATGTTTTCTATCTAATCTATTGTATAAGCAATACCATACTTACTTAGTGAAAGTATTGCAGGATCCTTCACAATATGGCATATCTACCTCCTCGTAAGACTCACAGTTCTTGTGCTCAACACGTGTTTTCATGGGTACTAACTTGCAGGCTTTCTCTTTCTCAACACCTTTGAAGAATAGCCACACAATTAGATTGTTTTAATATGCTTTCAACCTAAAAACTTAGGAAATGATATACTTACAAGTTGTACAACAGCCATCTGCTGCAGTCTGAATTGTATCCTAAGGAGGAATGTAAACAAGTTCAGCATATTTTGTTTTCTTTATGTCCGTGAAGACATTGTCAGTCCCTGACAGTGTTACTTACAGGGTGGCAGTTGCTCTCTTGGAAAGGTGGGCATACAATGTGTGATTTGTACGTTGACAAAGTCTCTGCGGTCTTAACACAGGTGTAATGCACACACTTATTGTCAGGAGGTGACCAGGTCTTTCCTTCCTGACATACATAAGCAGGGATAGACATACAAACATTAAAACACTGGCATACTTCAGGCCAATAAAGATTTACATGCAAAGCAAATGGAGACAATCCGACTTACCCTCAATAGTTGCTGGGTGCCATTAATATTAAGGGCACAGTATTTCTGTACGCACTTCCCACAGCATTTATCTGCCTCACTTTCTTCATATTCATATCCCTGAGAGAACATAGAGAGTTAAGTTCAGAGTTATAGAGTTATAGAAAGAAACACTGATGAAAAATGATGATTAATGAATATGAATATAACAGGTTGTATTTCTCTTACCGGGTCACAATTTTCTTGACATTGCTGAAAGTCACACCTTATTTTGAATAGACCAGACTTGGGATCCACCTCATTGGTACAGGTACAATCTTGACATAAAGGCGCAGGGACTGAAGAACCAGGCTTGCAAAAAAAGATGAAATGTGATCATATTAAGAAATTGAAGTGTGGCACAAACTATTAAAAGTCAAAACTAATACATAAACAAAATGTGAGAGTTCACCCTCACAAATCCATGTGTTATTTACCTGGTATTCAGCATCTTTGTGGACACATACTCTCTTTGGCTCTACACAAGAGTAAGACAATGGAAATTTAGTGCCACTGTGATCATTAGGCTTCACATATAAGTTCATTCTATGAATTGTTGAGCTCACCACAGGTACGCTCCAGACAGCATTTTCCCACAGGGACATTGATAACTGGCATATGTCCAACTGGACAGTTCAAATTGATATCTGGGCAAGTGTTGCTTTGACATTCTGTGGAGACAATAAAACTGTGAGCCACCTTGAAGAATCATTATCAAGGAATTATCATTATCATTGATGATGCACAACGTACGGCAAACATAGGCAGGACAGCAGATGTCTAATGGATTTGTTTGGCTGACAGGGACAAACCCTGGCTCAGTACAGTTGGCTACAGGTGGTGGTGGGCACATCTTAGGCTTGCAAGTCACAGTCTTGGTGGACTCCGAACAGATGCAGTTTTCACACTTGTACTCAAACTTCTCATTAAACTGAAAGAATAAGCCACAGCAACAATTTAGTTGTCTCTTGCAATTTAATAATAACCCATATTTAGATTTCAAGTGAGCATGAACAGTAAACTTACCTCGCGAGGAATTCCCTCAGGATCAAGACATCCTGTAGAAAATTGTTATCAAATGTCAAAATGTCAATATATTCAATTCATAAAAATGAAATCAATAAGACTTAAAGATATACACTACACTTACCACATTTATCAACACATACACCAGACTCTTTGTTGAAGAGTTTCATTCCCTCAGGGCAAAAGCAACCCTCAGTAGTGAAGTTCATAGTTGACTCACTAGGACTGTAATATTGAATCATCAAGAAGGAACAGCAGATCAACATTATTTATTTCAGATTAATTTACTTAAATGCACCGTATCTGACAACAACAACAAACTGTTAGCCATGTTCTATTAAGCCCTGACTCAGAGGAACTGCAAAATCAATTTTTCCATTCAACTTACTTGTCTTCACAGGTTGGCTGTTCTGCAGGACCACATGGCTTGTAAACTTTGTCTGAAGGGCAGTCACTTGCTGTGGAAAAAGAAAAGAACTAAATTGGTTCTTTTTAGATCACACAGTGCCTACATACATTTAACATAAACTGTGTAACAGGGTAGCCTGTTTAGAGTGTGCAATGCAATAACAGTGATTAAAGCAGAAGTAAGCGATCCGGTCGTTTTGGCTAACTTCTTGTCAGCCGATGGAGTTAGCAGTCCCCGGCCTCGTCCCTATGTCACCACATTCGATCCCTTGGCTGCACACACAGAGAGGACCGCCCCTTTATGCCGTTCTCTCTCTTCATTGGATAAAGGTTGTAGGATACAAAGAAAGTTTTCTCCTCGGCAACAGCAGAGCAGAGTGACTGACAGACCCGTGTTTCGGACCAAACACTCTATATAAGTGATTGATGTCGGAAGATAGAACTACTTAAGACTTATATTAACACAAACATTCCGCTTACTTCTGCTTTAAGTTGCCCCCTCATAATTCAACTTGTTGCACTGCTCACAGTCAAATTATGAGTGCTTGCTTACCACACTGTGTGGTGTGGTTCCTCCAGTGAAGGCAAACCCCAGCCTGAGCACAGGCAGCAGCGTAAGTCTGCAAACTTATACACTCCACTGCTGAGTTGGATATATGGCAGCTATCAAAAATACAACCTTGGTGGAAATGTTCAGGGGAGACAAATGGATGGCATGCCTCAAAGACACTGTGAAAGTAAAAAAACAAACAAACTTCAAATTAAAATGCTACAAATGAACTGAAATATAAAGTGAGTTTTATGTCAAAGTTATGGGGATGCATGTAAACCGCTGCAGTGGGATTGAGAATACCTACCTGCTCTTAAGCAGGTCACATATAGCATTTGCTGGGCATTCAGATGAGGTTGGCAGAGGATTAGGACTGTTTGTGGGCAGTACAGCTGGTATTTTACATTTGGGTTGGTCAATGTCTGTTCTAAGCCAATGGTCAGCCGCGACTGCACAATTTTCCATCAGCTGACCTCCTGGCAACATGCAGTCATCTGCCTGATTGTTGTTGCATGTTCCTGATAACAGAGACACAGTTAATATTGCAGTTCAACCTCAAACAAATGATTCATAAATATGGTACTGGAGAGACTTATGCTCTTACCACAATGGCCCTGTGTGTTTTTGCCAAAGTATTTATATGGAAGGTTGACACTGAAGCCAACTAGTCCAAATGTTACAACCACATTTAGGTGAGGGATCTCCAAGACCAAATTAATGCCAGAATCCATGATCTTAATACCATATTGTGAATAAGGTAATTTCAGACGTTGTCCGTTTTTCAATGCCTACAGGGGGGAAAAATTCACTTGTGATGCAAAAAAAGGTAATGTATTGTGGCAGATACATCACCTCCCATGACTGCAATATGCTGGTTAATTTGTGATTTTTAGATTATTACCTCAGAACATACAGTAAAACCTTTATATGGCCATATTGATTTACCTCCAGTTGAACTGCTCCAATTAGGTTATGATTGATGAGTGTGATAGTTTGTGTGTAGTATGATACAGTAATTGATCGAGGACAAGAAACATCTTCACTGGGATCACAAAAGACATTGTCAATATAAATCTTCAGGTTATATCTCGGTGAAATCTCTTCCATTAAAATGTAACTACAGTTCCCTTGATAACTGTAGTATAATCCATCAAATGTGATGTAATGAGGATCTCCCCAGCCTTCGCATACACCTAAAAGGAAACAACAAAGGGGCAGTTGAAAATCAAATCTTTTCCCAAAGAGAAACGTAAGAGTCAATCAATATGTCATGCATCCTTTAACCATGGAATGGCTTACAGTCACAAGCGTAATGTTGACAGCAGTAGAACTCATCATAAACCAGAACTGGTTTCTTTCCATTGGCACATGTGATATTCTGTAGGGGTGGACACTCATAGGGAACTATTTCAATTGTATTATTTTCAATGCATCTGGCCATGGTGCAGTTGCACAAAAAGAAGGTCTCGTTTTGCTAGTGTAGAGAAGGAAAAATAGGTTAAATCATTGTATTTTGAAATGTTTGGCAAAAATAAGAAGCATGCAAAGTGGCTACATATTGCCACTTAAAGAGATATTCCGGCGTAAGTTTAACCCAAGGTCTAAAACACGGTGACACAGAGTAAGACCCCCCTTCAGCTGACCCCACCACGAGCAAGCAACTGGAGGAAAGTGGATGAGTTTTGTTTTCGTCTTTTTTCAGGCAAAGCCAGCAGGTGTTTGATGCCTCGTACTATGGGCTGTGACCCTATTGTACTGTTGCTGAAGTTTGGTGCTGTTCTGAGCATTATTTGTGGCTATGAGTGGTTTTTTTGATGGTGGTTGCTTGGTGGAGAAATCGACAGCAGTGTATTGCTATCCTGCGGTCTTTGCTGAAGTTGTTAGAGAAGCTAGCGGTCGGTAAACTTGATGTCTGGAGGGAGGGTCTTACTCTTTGTCACAGTGTGTTAGACCATGGGTTAAACTTACATCAGACATGGGGCACTTGCTAAACCCAGTAAGCTTAAAAATGCCCCAAATGTCACTTTTTGGATTAATGATAGCATTGCAATATGGCATGTTGCATCTGTGCTACCATGGGATAATGGTTGTGACTGGATCAATTTATGTTGGCTCTTGTATAGACAATTCTGTTGTATGTTTACTGTGTGGTGGCAAAAAATTTTACTTCGTTCAATAAAGTATTTAAAAGAATATCTTTACATGTCAGCTGTCTTTCTTGAGTTTTAATAAAGCATTCATGAAAGGAGTCACACAAACACAACCGAACAGGAGTACAGTCAGTGAGTGAGTGGCCTGAAGAGGTTCTCAGGCTCACTATCTTTATAGTTCCCAAAACACATAGCAGCAGACAAAATATATGACACTCTGGTGGTTCTGACTAGCTTCACCACCAGGACACAACAATCCCTTGTAAATTTCCACAGGACACTCTGTCATAGGAGCTTCCCTGGCTCCTGACCTTTAACCTGTCCTGAGTGGACTCTGTCTGGTGTATCTCACACTGATGTCATCAAAGGGATTAACTAAGTACAACTTCCCACAAGGTGAAAGGAAGTTCACTTACAAACATGGTTATAGAGCACTTGTAAAGCATACCATGGGTTAACACCAAAATGTCTCATTACAACTGTCTGCTTTCACAGAGCGAATGGCAATATTTCAAGAATGTGATAGGTGAAAATGGGTGTTTGTTTGGTCTGAGATGGTGGTGGTCTAGTGCAGCAGTTATTAGCAGTAACAATTGTCTGCAGAACCTATACTGTAACGTTAATTTGGCAGGAAGTAAGAGGGTTCTTACTGTTACGTTCCATTCAGGGCAAATAGGCGGTGGAAGTGTAGTGGTAGTAGAAGGCGTAGGAGTAGTAGAAGGTGTAGGGGTAGTAGAAGGTGTAGGAGTAGTTGGAGGCGATGTCGTGGGACATATTTCTGTCTTGTTAAGAATCTCACAAATTTTAGAACATATCATGGTGAGACATAAACCTGATCCAAGGTGTACCCTGTTGAATATAACCTGCCCTAAAGACAAGAAAAAAGATAACATAAACAATGGTAAGCATAAACTTCAAAAGAAAAAACATCTACTCAAGACATGTCATTTTTGTTTGTCCTCTTACCTGGCTCGTAATATGTGCCATTAAGTACACATAAGCATTCTGTGGTGGAACTTGTAGATGTGGTGGTTGTGGTTGGTCCTGCAGTTGTGATAGGAGTTTGAGTTGATGGTGTGGTAGTTTTGGGGGTTGTCGTGGGTTCTATAGTTGGGCTAGTTGGGAAAGTTGGTAAGGTTGTAGATTCTGTGGTTGTGGTTGGTCCCTCTGTTGTGGTAGGAGGTGGGGTTGATGGTGGGGTAGATGTGGTGGTTGTGGTTGGTCCTGAAGTTGTGATAGGAGTTTGGGTTGATGGTGTGGTAGGTTTGGGGGTTGTCGTGGGTCCTGTAGTTGGGCTAGTTGGGAAAGTTGGTAAGGTTGTAGATTCTGTGGTTGTGGTTGGTCCCACTGTTGTGGTAGGAACTGGGGTTGATGGTGGTGTAGAAGTTGTCCCATTCACAAGGGGGACAGTTGGCACAGGCTTCGTAGTGCCAGTGATTACGCTTACAGTGGTTGTGGTTGGTCCCTCTGTTGTGGTAGGAGGTGGGGTTGATGGTGGTGTAGATATGGTGGTTGTGGTTGGTCCTGCAGTTGTGGTAGGAGTTTCGGTTGATGGTGTGGTAGTTTTGGGGGTTGTCGTGGGTCCTGTAGTTGGGCTAGTTGGGAAAGTTGCTAAGGTTGTAGATTCTGTGGTTGAGGTTGGTCCCGTTGTTGTGGTAGGAGGTGGGGTTGATGGTGGTGTAGATGTGGTTGTGGTTGGTCCTGCAGTTGTGGTAGGAGTTTGGGTTGATGGTGTGGTAGTTTTGGAAGTTGTCGTGGGTCCTGTAGTTGGGCTAGTTGGGAAGGTTGCTAAGGTTGTAGATCCTGTGGTTGAGGTTGGTCCCGTTGTTGTGGTAGGAGGTGGGATTGATGGTGGTGTAGATGTGGTGGTTGTGGTTGGTCCTGCAGTTGTGGTAGGAGTTTGGGTTGATGGTGTGGTAGTTTTGGGGGTTGTCGTGGGTCCTGTAGTTGGGCTAGTTGGGAAGGTTGCTAAGGTTGTAGATCCTGTGGTTGAGGTTGGTCCCGTTGTTGTGGTAGGAGGTGGGGTTGATGGTGGTGTAGATGTGGTGGTTGTGGTTGGTCCTGCAGTTGTAGTAGGAGTTTGGGTTGATGGTGTGGTAGTTTTGGGGGTTGTCGTGGGTCCTGTAGTTGGGCTAGTTGGGAAGGTTGCTAAGGTTGTAGATTCTGTGGTTGAGGTTGGTCCCGTTGTTGTGGTAGGAGGTGGGGTTGATGGTGGTGTAGATGTGGTGGTTGTGGAAGGAGTTTGGGTTGATGGTGTGGTAGTTTTGGGGGTTGTCGTGGGTCCTGTAGTTGGGCTAGTTGGGAAGGTTGCTAAGGTTGTAGATCCTGTGGTTGAGGTTGGTCCCGTTGTTGTGGTAGGAGGTGGGATTGATGGTGGTGTAGATGTGGTGGTTGTGGTTGGTCCTGCAGTTGAGGTTGGAGTTTGGGTTGATGGTGTGGTAGTTTTGGGGGTTGTCGTGGGTCCTGTAGTTGGGCTAGTTGGGAAGGTTGCTAAGGTTGTAGATCCTGTGGTTGTGGTTGGTCCCTCTGTTGTGGTAGGAGGTGGGGTTGATGGTGGTGTAGATATGGTGGTTGTGGTTGGTCCCTCTGTTGTGGTAGGAGGTGGGGTTGATGGTGGTGTAGATATGGTGGTTGTGGTTGGCGTTTGGGTTGATGGTGTGGTAGTTTTGGGGGTTGTCGTGGGTCCTGTAGTTGGGCTAGTTGGGAAGGTTGCTAAGGTTGTAGATCCTGTGGTTGAGGTTGGTCCTGTTGTTGTGGTAGGAGGTGGGGTTGATGGTGGTGTAGATGTGGTGGTTGTGGTTGGTCCTTCTGTTGTGGTAGGAGGTGGGGTTGATGGTGGTGTAGATGTGGTGGTTGTGGTTGGTCCTGCAGTTGTAGTAGGAGTTTGGGTTGATGGTGTGGTAGTTTTGGGGGTTGTCGTGGGTCCTGTAGTTGGGCTAGTTGGGAAAGTTGCTAAGGTTGTAGATTCTGTGGTTGAGGTTGGTCCCGTTGTTGTGGTAGGAGGTGGGGTTGATGGTGGTGTAGATGTGGTGGTTGTGGAAGGAGTTTGGGTTGATGGTGTGGTAGTTTTGGGGGTTGTCGTGGGTCCTGTAGTTGGGCTAGTTGGGAAGGTTGCTATGGTTGTAGATCCTGTGGTTGAGGTTGGTCCCGTTGTTGTGGTAGGAGGTGGGATTGATGGTGGTGTAGATGTGGTGGTTGTGGTTGGTCCTGCAGTTGTGGTAGGAGTTTGGGTTGATGGTGTGGTAGTTTTGGGGGTTGTCGTGGGTCCTGTAGTTGGGCTAGTTGGGAAGGTTGCTAAGGTTGTAGATCCTGTGGTTGAGGTTGGTCCCGTTGTTGTGGTAGGAGGTGGGGTTGATGGTGGTGTAGATGTGGTGGTTGTGGTTGGTCCTTCTGTTGTGGTAGGAGGTGGGGTTGATGGTGGTGTAGATGTGGTGGTTGTGGTTGGTCCTGCAGTTGTAGTAGGAGTTTGGGTTGATGGTGTGGTAGTTTTGGGGGTTGTCGTGGGTCCTGTAGTTGGGCTAGTTGGGAAAGTTGCTAAGGTTGTAGATCCTGTGGTTGAGGTTGGTCCCGTTGTTGTGGTAGGAGGTGGGGTTGATGGTGGTGTAGATGTGGTGGTTGTGGAAGGAGTTTGGGTTGATGGTGTGGTAGTTTTGGGGGTTGTCGTGGGTCCTGTAGTTGGGCTAGATGGGAAGGTTGCTAAGGTTGTAGATCCTGTGGTTGAGGTTGGTCCCGTTGTTGTGGTAGGAGGTGGGATTGATGGTGGTGTAGATGTGGTGGTTGTGGTTGGTCCTGCAGTTGAGGTTGGAGTTTGGGTTAATGGTGTGGTAGTTTTGGGGGTTGTCGTGGGTCCTGTAGTTGGGCTAGTTGGGAAGGTTGCTAAGGTTGTAGATCCTGTGGTTGTGGTTGGTCCCTCTGTTGTGGTAGGAGGTGGGGTTGATGGTGGTGTAGATATGGTGGTTGTGGTTGGTCCCTCTGTTGTGGTAGGAGGTGGGGTTGATGGTGGTGTAGATATGGTGGTTGTGGTTGGAGTTTGGGTTGATGGTGTGGTAGTTTTGGGGGTTGTCGTGGGTCCTGTAGTTGGGCTAGTTGGGAAGGTTGCTAAGGTTGTAGATCCTGTGGTTGAGGTTGGTCCTGTTGTTGTGGTAGGAGGTGGGGTTGATGGTGTTGTAGATGTGGTGGTTGTGGTTGGTCCTGAAGTTGTGGTTGGAGTTTGGGTTAATGGTGTAGTAGTTTTGGGGGTTGTCGTGGGTCCTGTAGTTGGGCTAGTTGGGAAGGTTGCTAAGGTTGTAGATCCTGTGGTTGTGGTTGGTCCCGTTGTTGTGGTAGGAGGTGGGGTTGATGGTGGTGTAGATATGGTGGTTGTGGTTGGTCCCTCTGTTGTGGTAGGAGGTGGGGTTGATGGTGGTGTAGATGTGGTGGTTGTGGTTGTGGTTGGAGTTTGGGTTGATGGTGTGGTAGTTTTGGGGGTTGTCGTGGGTCCTGTAGTTGGGCTAGTTGGGAAGGTTGCTAAGGTTGTAGATCCTGTGGTTGAGGTTGGTCCCGTTGTTGTGGTAGGAGGTGGGGTTGATGGTGGTGTAGATGTGGTGGTTGTGGTTGGTCCTTCTGTTGTGGTAGGAGGTGGGGTTGATGGTGGTGTAGATGTGGTGGTTGTGGTTGGTCCTGCAGTTGTAGTAGGAGTTTGGGTTGATGGTGTGGTAGTTTTGGGGGTTGTCGTGGGTCCTGTAGTTGGGCTAGTTGGGAAAGTTGCTAAGGTTGTAGATTCTGTGGTTGAGGTTGGTCCCGTTGTTGTGGTAGGAGGTAGGGTTGATGGTGGTGTAGATGTGGTGGTTGTGGAAGGAGTTTGGGTTGATGGTGTGGTAGTTTTGGGGGTTGTCGTGGGTCCTGTAGTTGGGCTAGATGGGAAGGTTGCTAAGGTTGTAGATCCTGTGGTTGAGGTTGGTCCCGTTGTTGTGATAGGAGGTGGGATTGATGGTGGTGTAGATGTGGTGGTTGTGGTTGGTCCTGCAGTTGAGGTTGGAGTTTGGGTTAATGGTGTGGTAGTTTTGGGGGTTGTCGTGGGTCCTGTAGTTGGGCTAGTTGGGAAGGTTGCTAAGGTTGTAGATCCTGTGGTTGTGGTTGGTCCCTCTGTTGTGGTAGGAGGTGGGGTTGATGGTGGTGTAGATATGGTGGTTGTGGTTGGTCCCTCTGTTGTGGTAGGAGGTGGGGTTGATGGTGGTGTAGATATGGTGGTTGTGGTTGGAGTTTGGGTTGATGGTGTGGTAGTTTTGGGGGTTGTCGTGGGTCCTGTAGTTGGGCTAGTTGGGAAGGTTGCTAAGGTTGTAGATCCTGTGGTTGAGGTTGGTCCTGTTGTTGTGGTAGGAGGTGGGGTTGATGGTGTTGTAGATGTGGTGGTTGTGGTTGGTCCTGAAGTTGTGGTTGGAGTTTGGGTTAATGGTGTAGTAGTTTTGGGGGTTGTCGTGGGTCCTGTAGTTGGGCTAGTTGGGAAGGTTGCTAAGGTTGTAGATCCTGTGGTTGTGGTTGGTCCCTCTGTTGTGGTAGGAGGTGGGGTTGATGGTGGTGTAGATATGGTGGTTGTGGTTGGTCCCTCTGTTGTGGTAGGAGGTGGGGTTGATGGTGGTGTAGATATGGTGGTTGTGGTTGGAGTTTGGGTTGATGGTGTGGTAGTTTTGGGGGTTGTCGTGGGTCCTGTAGTTGGGCTAGTTGGGAAGGTTGCTAAGGTTGTAGATCCTGTGGTTGAGGTTGGTCCTGTTGTTGTGGTAGGAGGTGGGGTTGATGGTGTTGTAGATGTGGTGGTTGTGGTTGGTCCTGCAGTTGTGGTTGGAGTTTGGGTTAATGGTGTAGTAGTTTTGGGGGTTGTCGTGGGTCCTGTAGTTGGGCTAGTTGGGAAGGTTGCTAAGGTTGTAGATCCTGTGGTTGTGGTTGGTCCCTCTGTTGTGGTAGGAGGTGGGGTTGATGCTGGTGTAGATATGGTGGTTGTGGTTGGTCCCTCTGTTGTAGTAGGAGGTTGGGTTGATGGTGGTGTAGATGTGGTGGTTGTGGTTGGTCCTGCAGTTGTGGTAGGAGTTTGGGTTGATGGTGTCGTAGTCTTGGGGGTTGTTGTGGGTTCACATGTGTTTACCTCACAACATACTCTGATCTTATAATTGAAGCACTTAAATGGACGTGCTGTCTGGTCTTCTTTTCTACATATTAAACCATATCCCACGTCACAAGTCACAACTTGGCCAGAGTCACTCACAAAGTCATCGAAGCCTATGCTAGGATCAGCTGCATATCTACAATCAATTTCTGTGGGGTTTTCACATATTTCTTTACCACTGTTTGTGATGTTTTCATAAGTTTCCCAGTCACTCTTGTCATATTTTGGGCTATGCACATCATACCATTCTGACCACTCACACGTTGGAATACACGGTGTAGTGGTTGGTCCCGTTGTTGTGGTAGGAGATGGTGTTGATGGTTGTGTAGATATGGTGGTTGTGGTTGGTCCTGCAGTTGTAGTAGGAGTTTGGGTTGATGGTGTGGTAGTTTTGGGGGTTGTCGTGGGTCCTGTAGTTGGGCTAGTTGGGAAAGTTGCTAAGGTTGTAGATTCTGTGATTGAGGTTGGTCCCGTTGTTGTGGTAGGAGGTGGGGTTGATGGTGGTGTAGATGTGGTGGTTGTGGTTGGAGTTTGGGTTGATGGTGTGGTAGTTTTGGGGGTTGTCGTGGGTCCTGTAGTTGGGCTAGTTGGGAAGGTTGCTAAGGTTGTAGATCCTGTGGTTGTGGTTGGTCCCTCTGTTGTGGTAGGAGGTGGGGTTGATGGTGGTGTAGATGTGGTGGTTGTGGTTGGTCCTGGAGTTGTGGTTGGAGTTTGGGTTAATGGTGTGGTAGTTTTGGGGGTTGTCGTGGGTCCTGTAGTTGGGCTAGTTGGGAAGGTTGCTAAGGTTGTAGATCCTGTGGTTGTGGTTGGTCCCTCTGTTGTGGTAGGAGGTGGGGTTGATGGTGGTGTAGATATGGTGGTTGTGGTTGGTCCCTCTGTTGTGGTAGGAGGTGGGGTTGATGGTGGTGTAGATATGGTGGTTGTGGTTGGAGTTTGGGTTGATGGTGTGGTAGTTTTGGGGGTTGTCGTGGGTTCTGTAGTTGGGCTAGTTGGGAAGGTTGCTAAGGTTGTAGATCCTGTGGTTGAGGTTGGTCCCGTTGTTGTGGTAGGAGGTGGGGTTGATGGTGGTGTAGATATGGTGGTTGTGGTTGGTCGCTCTGTTGTGGTAGGAGGTGGGGTTGATGGTGGTGTAGATGTGGTGGTTGTGGTTGGTCCTGCAGTTGTGGTAGGAGTTTGGGTTGATGGTGTCGTAGTCTTGGGGGTTGTTGTGGGTTCACATGTGTTTACCTCACAACATACTCTGATCTTATAATTGAAGCACTTAAATGGACGTGCTGTCTGGTCTTCTTTTCTACATATTAAACCATATCCCACGTCACAAGTCACAACTTGGCCAGAGTCACTCACGAAGTCATCGAAGCCTATGCTAGGATCAGCTGCATATCTACAATCAATTTCTGTGGGGTTTTCACATATTTCTTTACCACTGTTTGTGATGTTTTCATAAGTTTCCCAGTCACTCTTGTCATATTTTGGGCTATGCACATCATACCATTCTGACCACTCACACGTTGGAATACACGGTGTAGTGGTTGGTCCTGTTGTTGTGGTAGGAGGTGGGGTTGATGGTGGTGTAGATGTGGTGGTTGTGGTTGGTCCTGCAGTTGTGGTTGGAGGTGGGGTTGATGGTGGTGTAGATATGGTGGTTGTGGTTGGTCCCTCTGTTGTGGTAGGAGGTGGGGTTGATGGTGGTGTAGATGTGGTGGTTGTGGTTGGTCCTGCAGTTGTGGTTGGAGTTTGGGTTGATGGTGTGGTAGTTTTGGGGGTTGTCGTGGGTCCTGTAGTTGGGCTAGTTGGGAAGGTTGCTAAGGTTGTAGATCCTGTGGTTGTGGTTGGTCCCTCTGTTGTGGTAGGAGGTGGGGTTGATGGTGGTGTAGATATGGTGGTTGTGGTTGGTCCCTCTGTTGTGGTAGGAGGTGGGGTTGATGGTGGTGTAGATGTGGTGGTTGTGGTTGGTCCTGCAGTTGTGGTAGGAGTTTGGGTTGATGGTGTCGTAGTCTTGGGGGTTGTTGTGGGTTCACATGTGTTTACCTCACAACATACTCTGATCTTATAATTGAAGCACTTAAATGGATGTGCTGTCTGGTCTTCTTTTCTACATATTAAACCATATCCCACGTCACAAGTCACAACTTGGCCAGAGTCACTCACAAAGTCATCGAAGCCTATGCTAGGATCAGCTGCATATCTACAATCAATTTCTGTGGGGTTTTCACATATTTCTTTACCACTGTTTGTGATGTTTTCATAAGTTTCCCAGTCACTCTTGTCATATTTTGGGCTATGCACATCATACCATTCTGACCACTCACACGTTGGAATACACGGTGTAGTGGTTGGTCCCGTTGTTGTGGTAGGAGATGGTGTTGATGGTTGTGTAGATATGGTGGTTGCGGTTGGTCCTGCAGTTGTAGTAGGAGTTTGGGTTGATGGTGTGGTAGTTTTGGGGGTTGTCGTGGGTCCTGTAGTTGGGCTAGTTGGGAAGGTTGCTAAGGTTGTAGATCCTGTGGTTGTGGTTGGTCCCTCTGTTGTGGTAGGAGGTGGGGTTGATGGTGGTGTAGATATGGTGGTTGTGGTTGGTCCCTCTGTTGTGGTAGGAGGTGGGGTTGATGGTGGTGTAGATGTGGTGGTTGTGGTTGGTCCTGCAGTTGTGGTAGGAGTTTGGGTTGATGGTGTCGTAGTCTTGGGGGTTGTTGTGGGTCCTGTAGTTGGGCTAGTTGGGAAAGTTGCTAAGGTTGTAGATTCTGTGGTTGAGGTTGGTCCCGTTGTTGTGGTAGGAGGTGGGGTTGATAGTGGTGTAGATGTGGTGGTTGTGGTTGGTCCTGCAGTTGTGGTTGGAGTTCGGGTTGATGGTGTGGTAGGTTTGGGGGTTGTCGTGGGTCCTGTAGTTGGGCTAGTTGGGAAGGTTGCTAAGGTTGTAGATCCTGTGGTTGAGGTTGTTCCCGTTGTTGTGGTAGGAGGTGGGGTTGATGGTGGTGTAGATGTGGTGGTTGTGGTTGGTCCCTCTGTTGTGGTAGGAGGTGGGGTTGATGGTGGTGTAGATGTGGTGGTTGTGGTTGGTCCTGCAGTTGTGGTAGGAGTTTGGGTTGATGGTGTCGTAGTCTTCGGGGTTGTTGTGGGTCCTGTAGTTGGGCTAGTTGGGAAAGTTGCTAAGGTTGTAGATTCTGTGGTTGAGGTTGGTCCCGTTGTTGTGGTAGGAGGTGGGGTTGATAGTGGTGTAGATGTGGTGGTTGTGGTTGGTCCTGCAGTTGTGGTTGGAGTTCGGGTTGATGGTGTGGTAGGTTTGGGGGTTGTCGTGGGTCCTGTAGTTGGGCTAGTTGGGAAGGTTGCTAAGGTTGTAGATCCTGTGGTTGAGGTTGGTCCCGTTGTTGTGGTAGGAGGTGGGGTTGATGGTGGTGTAGATGTGGTGGTTGTGGTTGGTCCTGCAGTTGTGGTTGGAGGTGGGGTTGATGGTGGTGTAGATATGGTGGTTGTGGTTGGTCCCTCTGTTGTGGTAGGAGGTGGGGTTGATGGTGGTGTAGATGTGGTGGTTGTGGTTGGTCCTGCAGTTGTGGTTGGAGTTTGGGTTGATGGTGTGGTAGTTTTGGGGGTTGTCGTGGGTCCTGTAGTTGGGCTAGTTGGGAAGGTTGCTAAGGTTGTAGACCCTGTGGTTGTGGTTGGTCCCTCTGTTGTGGTAGGAGGTGGGGTTGATGGTGGTGTAGATATGGTGGTTGTGGTTGGTCCCTCTGTTGTGGTAGGAGGTGGGGTTGATGGTGGTGTAGATGTGGTGGTTGTGGTTGGTCCTGCAGTTGTGGTAGGAGTTTGGGTTGATGGTGTCGTAGTCTTGGGGGTTGTTGTGGGTTCACATGTGTTTACCTCACAACATACTCTGATCTTATAATTGAAGCACTTAAATGGATGTGCTGTCTGGTCTTCTTTTCTACATATTAAACCATATCCCACGTCACAAGTCACAACTTGGCCAGAGTCACTCACAAAGTCATCGAAGCCTATGCTAGGATCAGCTGCATATCTACAATCAATTTCTGTGGGGTTTTCACATATTTCTTTACCATTATTTGTGATGTTTTCATAAGTTTCCCAGTCACTCTTGTCATATTTTGGGCTATGCACATCATACCATTCTGACCACTCACACGTTGGAATACATGGTGTAGTGGTTGGTCCCTCTGTTGTGGTAGGAGGTGGGTTTGATGGTGGTGTAGATGTGGTGGTTGTGGTTGGTCCTGAAGTTGTGATAGGAGTTTGGGTTGATGGTGTGGTAGGTTTGGGGGTTGTCGTGGGTCCTATAGTTGGGCTAGTTGGGAAAGTTGGTAAGGTTGTAGATTCTGTGGTTGTGGTTGGTCCCATTGTTGTGGTCGGAGGTGGGGTTGATGGTGGTGTAGAAGTTGTCCCATTCACAATGGGGACAGTTGGCACAGGCTTCATAGTGCCAGTTATGACGCTTACAGTGGTTGTGGTTGGTCCCTCTGTTGTGGTAGGAGGTGGGGTTGATGGTGGTGTAGATGTGGTGGTTGTGGTTGGTCCTGCAGTTGTGGTAGAAGTTTGGGTTGGTGGTGTGGTAGTTTTGGGGGTGGTTGTGGGTTCTATAGTTGTGCTAGTTGCTAAGGTTGTAGATTCTGTGGTTGTGGTTGGTCCCTCTGTTGTGGTGGGAGGTGGGGTTGATGGTGGTGTAGATGTGGTGGTTGTGGTTGGTCCTGCTGTTGTGGTAGGGGTTTGGGTTGATGGTGTGGTAGTTTTGGGCGTTGTCATAGGTTCTATAGTTGTTTTAGTTGGGAAAGTTGCTAAGGTTGTAGATTCTGTGGTTGTGGTCGGTCCCTCTGTTGTGGTAGGAGTTTGGGTTGATGGTGTGGTAGTTTTGGGGGTTGTCATGGGTTCTATAGTTGGGCTAGTTGGGAAAGTTGCTAAGGTTGAAGATTCTGTGGTTGTCGTTGGTCCTGTAGTTGTGGTAGGAGTTTGGGTTGATGCTGTGGTAGTTTTGGGGGTTGTTGTGGGTCCTGTAGTTGGGCTAGTTGGGAAAGTTGCTAAGGTTGTAGATTCTGTGGTTGTGGTTGGTCCCTCTGTTGTGGTAGGAGGTGGAGTTGATGGTGGTGTAGATGTGGTCGGTCCCTCTGTTGTGGTAGGAGTTTGGGTTGATGGTGTGGTAGTTTTGGGGGTTGTCGTGGGTTCTATAGTTGGGCTAGTTGGGAAAGTTGCTAAGGTTGTAGTTTCTGTGGTTGTGGTTGGTCCCTCTGTTGTGGTAGGAGGTGGGGTTGATGGTGGTGTAGATGTGGTGGTTGTGGTTGTTCCTGCAGTTGTGGTAGGAGTTTGGGTTGATGGTGGTGTAGATATGGTGGTTGTGGTTGGTCCCTCTGTTGTGGTGGGAGGTGGGGTTGATGTTGGTGTAGATGTGGTGGTTGTGGTTGGTCCTGCAGTTGTGGTAGGAGTTTGGGTTGATTGTGTGGTAGTTTTGGGGGTTGTCGTGGGTTCTATAGTTGGGCTAGTTGGGAACGTTGCTAAGGTTGTAGATGCTGTGGTTGTGGTTGGTCCCTCTGTTGTGGTAGGAGGTGGGGTTGATGGTGGAGTCGATGCGGTGGTTGTGGTCGGTCCCTCTGTTGTGGTAGGAGTTTGGGTTGATTGTGTGGTAGATGTGGTGGTTGTGGTTGGTCCCTCTGTTGTGGTGGGAGGTGGGGTTGATGTTGGTGTAGATGTGGTGGTTGTGGTTGGTCCTGCAGTTGTGGTAGGAGTTTGGGTTGATGGTGTGGTAGTTTTGGGGGTTGTCGTGGGTTCTATAGTTGGGCTAGTTGGGAAAGTTGCTAAGGTTGTAGATTCTGTGGTTGTGGTTGGTCCCTCTGTTGTGGTAGGGGGTGGGGTTGATGGTGGAGTAGATGTGTTGGTCGTGGTCGGTCCCTCTGTTGTGGTAGGAGTTTGGGTTGATGGTGTGGTAGTTTTGGGGGTTGTCGTAGGTTCTATAGTTGGGCTAGTTGGGAACGTTGCTAAGGTTGTAGATTCTGTGGTTGTGGTTGGACCCTCTGTTGTGGTAGGAGGTGGGGTTGATGGTGGTGTAGATGTGGTGGTTGTGGTCGGTCCCTCTGTTGTGGTAGGAGGTGGGGTTGATGGTGGTGTAGATGTGGTGGTTGTGGTTGGTCCCTCTGTTGTGGTAGGAGTTTGGGTTGATGGTGTTGTGCAGGTTTTATTGTGTAATATCAGCGTCGAATTGATGCAGATTCCATAATAGCATGTTCCCAAGTTATCAGTCACGTTAAAAATAACGTCAGTTTCATCATATCTTGTCCCATTGTAAAAGCAACCCTCACATTCTTCCACACACATCTGCTTGTGCTCATCAAATATGGGCTTATCTTCAGGGCATACTGGGTAGCAGCCTGTAAAAATCACATCACAATGTATCACAGTTATTTTCTTTTTTTGACATTGTTTTTAGATCTGGGATACGAATGTTAGTCGAGTGATCTTTGAACTCTTTTCTTATTGACACATCAATATGATTTGAGACATGTGAGTTGCTCTCTTACCTTCTAGTTCTGGTATAGGGTTGGTGCATGTTCCTTTTGGATTCAAACAGGTCTTGTAACAAGGTGTGTGACATGGTCTGTAGTGCCACATGCAATCAGATTGGCTATTGTAATAGTCACAAAAGACAGCTTGGAAGAAAAGATACAGTCGATATTACATTTGAATAATTTAAAACATTGATTTAAATAACAAATATCAATATTTTATTCTGTGTATTAAGTGTAGCCACAACAATCAAACCTAAATTCCATCAAATTGAGCACACATCTTTTCTCATCTCTAAATATATACCATGTCATAAGAACTTTCAGTCTCACAACAGTCTTTGGCCAGATAAGACCGAAATCAACATTTTTATTGTCCAGTGTGTAAAGTTGTGATTACTTACGACAGATTTCTGGACTTCTCCATGCAACACAGACACCAGCCTCACTACAAGCTTGAGCATAAGCTGCAACCGCTGTGCAGAAACACTCACAGTCTCCTCCAGTGTCACAAGCACATGAGTCTTTCACACAGTTTTCTTGAAATGGAAGGGGATCTACCTGTTCAGTCATTCAACATTAATGACTGGTGTTTAGAAACCTGTTCCCAAACATGTAACGGATACAACAAATTAAAATAATTGAAAAACAAATCTGTTATTACCTTATTGTGACAGTCTTTGAATGTCTCTGAAGTTATTATGCTACACATCATTTTTGCCCAGTAATTTCGACTGGGTTTCGCTACACATGGATCAACATTTGTCTCCACATCTGGGCAGGTGCTTGTTAATTTCCAGCTGTTTGCAAATTCGATAGGATTGCTCACAACGAGCTGGCCCTGGGTGGTGAAGTCATTCTGGCCATTGCCATCAAAATCCCCACAAAGGCCACATACCTCTCCCTGTACAAATGAAAGGAGTTAGTGACTTTTTTTTCTTTTTCTTTTTCTTTTTTTTTTTTTTACATTGGGATAATATTACATTGAACAGGCATTTTACCTGATGTGTCTTTGCATACCATAATACTCACTCTATTTACATTATAAATTATCACTGGGACTTTTTCAACACTATCACTACTGTGCCAAAGCTTCATAAGTGATGCATGAAAATCACTTGTGAAAACTATTACAGCAAGAGATTTCAGTCATCATCTCAAAAGCAATTACTGTGACTCACGCTGTGCATTGGTTCCAGGAGGATGCGAACTGTCGTTCTACGATCCCACATCACTGCCACACCAATGGCAGATTCTATCACCAGATACAAGCCAATCGGCCGTATTTTGTATGGAATCTGAGTGCCATGTCCCAGGTCCTCCTCTTCATATTTACCCTTTGATAATCTAACTTCATTTCGCTGCAATGTTAAGGAGATTACGGTAACCTGCATTGTTAAATAATTTTGGCCAGAGAAGATATCAGGTTTTGTCATGAAATCTTACCCCAAGTTGGATTCTGACAGTTTTGGAGCATGTGGTGCCTGTTGATCCACATGGCACGTTTTCTGTGATAACTCTGAAGGTGTCCTGTGCTGTTTTATTGCCACATTTGTTCTTCGAAGAGAGAGAGTCATTAAACCATTGCTTATTTGCTTCGTAGTACACAGGAAATCACTGATCAAATCAAAATGACACTTAAGCTTGACTTTTGCCAGTCTACATAAAGAAAAACTGATTCATATTCCCTATTCACCACTTTATTTTCCCATGATCCATTGCGTCACACCACCCCGGAAGTCGGTTGTTTACGTAGCAACAGCTAGCGGCTAACGTAGCAACCGGACATCCACAACTCTTGCGATTGGCTTTATGGTCGTTACAGGCTCCATTCATAAAATCTTTAACTTTCCTTGAGTTGTTTGTGCATCCAACAACAGCACATGTCGTACCAGAGGACATTCTATGAACTTGTAATAATAATAAAAACACTTCTAAGACAGACTGCTAGGCTAGCTCCATTCTGCTTGAAGTGAGACAGAAGTGCGAAACCGACTTGTCAGTGAATTGAGTGTCATTCGCCCAGCGGCGTTCTACGGAAAGTGGTGAATACTCATAAGCAGTCATGTCAAACTGAATAGTTGCGAAAATAGTACAATTTAAGAAAGTTTGATTGTTGTTCAGAATCACATATTGAAGAAGCCAGACAAACACATCATGTTGAGCATGGGCCTAAAATCTCTATTTTCTACAGTGTTCAAAATCTACTGCGTAAGTAACAGTATCTACTAGTATCACTACAAGTGTCTATGGCATATGTAATACCTTCTGCTAACAACACAACACCACTCTGCAGGGAGATTTTATCTATGGGATGATGTGTACATGTATGTTTTGTTTACCTGGACAGCAATGTAACCACAACTTCCTTGAAAAGCATATGTCCGCTGATCAAATGTACTGTAGTGACCACTGCCATAAATAATGCAAGTCTCTGGACATTTTTCCTCTGTGCATGCCCACTTTCCGCTCTTGCAGGTACTAGATGCATCAGAAATGGTAAAATGTAATGCTTTACATACAGCATTAAAAAACAAGATAACATTTGTTTACCTTATTATATTATACTTCTAGTAAAAAAGGTCATACCAGTTGTTGCACTGGTTACGGATTTCTTTTCCTGGGGCATACAGGTGGCCATTATGCTGACATGGACAGTCATTTTCTTTCACACAGGAACCTTTGCCATCATCAAGTAGGCCAGCAGGACACAGACAGCCAGATTCACACTCTGTGGAGTCCTGGATAGATCAAAAGATCACAAGGATTAGAAAAGAGCAAACACAATGACATTCTTAAAAACATAATGAAAAGAAACTGTCTGAAAACTATGATAGACACTTGTCAATACATACTACTGCAACTCCAGTGTAACATACAATTACATTCAGAAAATGAATATTAGATCTTTAATATGAGACAGGGATGCAAACTTAAACACAGCTAAATCAGCTCACACATTCATCTTGGTCCAGATTTAAACAAGTCTGTGCACACTGCACTCCAAGGTCTCCTGGGCCCGCGGTGGAGCAATTGAAGAACACCTTTGGAGATGGGCATGCTTTAAACCAAAAGAGACAGTGATTTAATATACACATCAACTAAATGCTTCAGTTGCGTAAAAGAAATAATTAGATAAATAGAACAAAACATACTTGATGAACGGGTTCTCCATGAACGACAATGAAGCACTCCACTAGTACAAACACTAGAAGAAGATATAAGATGCAACACAAAAGATACTTAAGCACCAGACATTTAGTTTCTTAAACTCTTTGTTGCAAACTTTACAGTTGCACTAAATCTGCTCAAATCTGGGGTGACTGATTTCACCTAATTGAATTGAAAATTGAAAACTCACCAGTGCTCGTCTTTGACACTGATGGACTTTCCTGGCTTGATGTACTTTTCGTTATGGTAGCATGGACACTTTGCCATGGGGACACACATGCCTTTGTCATTGAGGTAGAGACCCTCAGAGCAGGAGCAGCCGTCCACAGGCAGGAAATCAGTAGTACAGCTCTGCTGCTTAGAGCTCAGTGATCTGCAGGTCAACTGGCATCTCTGATGCTTGTAAGAGAAGGTCTGAGATGCTGGGCACCTTGTTGAGTATTTATCTGTTTTGTGGATAATGTGAGGATGGTCACTTAATAGTTTATGGCCCACTAATTAAAGCAATAACATTGGTTAAATAGTCACGTCATTTTACCAGAGGAGAATGAAATAAAAATCTTACCGCACACTTTCTCTCTCCAGTTTGTCAAGAACACTCCTTTTGATGCACAAGCCCGTGCATAGGAGGACAGGACAGCACACAGACAGGCCTCACTCTTCTCACAGTTACAGCTGGCATACGTACATCGCTGCAGAACCACAGAACTGTTTTACAACTACAGTCTCATCAAAATTTAATTTAGTCACAGACAAATGGAGTGATTTTGCTGTACCTTGAAGTACATCTCAGGATTCACTTGTGAGTGACATTGTGCAAAGGTAGAATTTGGCTTTCGTAGCAAGGTGCACCAGTGTTTGGCGTACTGCTCTGTAAAAGAAGAAACAGTCAACCTTTTATTTTCCATGTCCTTGGTTGTGTTAGATTGTGTGCAATTGTTTTCAGTTTAACATATTTGAAGACTATAAAAATGTGTTTAGCAGAGAACCAGTCTACAAAAACTTGTTTGACTAGTGGAACAAAAGCAGTCACTGCTATTTCACCATTGTCCACACTGAGGGAACAGGGGTCTTCAAGTCTTTCTCCTCTGTCTTCACACATGATTTTAGATTTCCATGAATTGGCAAAAGTTGCTGCTGTTCCCTCCACGATCCCCTGAGGTGTTTTCATGTCATCATGCAGGACCATGTTGTAATTCCCGCAGAAACCTGAAGAAACCAAATATTTTAGACATTTATACCATAAATAGGAAAATGTCAAGTGCAATAAATTTGCCAAATGCATATAACTCTGATGATTCTTAAGGGATTCATCAATTCATTTTCTTTCCTTTTTTTCATTTTTAAGGTAAATTGAGATTATTTCATATATTTTCCGTATATTGTTTCATAGAGAAATTGTGTTAAAAAAACAAGCTCTGAGTGTTTCATGTGTTAACTGTGTAAGTATTTTTATTTTATTTTATTGTGGCTTTTTTCTCTGTTTTCACTCATTTTTTGTATTGTAGCAAAATTTACTTCCAAATACAAATCAATTAATAATTAAAAATTGCTGTTTTCTGCCTCACTACTCATTTAGTACAATAATCTAAGGGTATTATATATACTGACATATTTTTGATTATGACAATACTACATGTTACCACACATGTAAAACTCACCACGTGTCTTTGCCTTGTAGCTCTGGTCCAGCCTGACATAAACTTGCATAAGAGGCACCTGCTGGATCTGAATTTGCAACCCGAAAGTGGTCTGGAGCAGTATGTGAAAGGAAGAAGCGTGGAATATGTTGATGTCACCTTTAAATCAAGAAACAATTTTGTATGAAACATTGCAACAAGAAACAGTAAGATCATTTGCCAGTGTCATCACAAAAGAGACAGAAGACAATAAAATGTGTCTTATTGTCTGACTCACCTGAGTGATAGGGCAAAGTGATGGTCTGCATATTCTGCTTTACTGTGCCATCTGAACCGAATGTTAATACCTAAATAGAAACAGAACAGATCATTTGAGGGTTACAGATGTCATTGTGAAATAATAAATGGCCACAGTTGTTTTAACTTGCAGTCTTGAACTCACATTGTTTTTGTCATTGTTTATCAGGATTTTGAGGGTTTTCAGAAAAGTGTCAAACTCTTGGTTTGCACATGGCACCAGCTGGGCCAAGACTGTAAACTTTGGACTTGCAGCATCCTGTGAAAAACAGAAGTATAAGTGCAATCAAAAGAACAACTTGTATCTATTTTTTTTTATATTAACTGATTTTTATTTTTCCTGTGATTTAATTGTGCAAAACAATAACCCACTCACCTTGCTTTCCACCTTGGCGAGAGTGTAGTAACAGTCTCCATGGAAGGTGTAGGTTTTCCCATCAAACGTAGTTACATGTGAGCCCTCTTCGACTGCACATGTAGCAGGTGTTTTCAAGTTCTTGCAATCCCATTTCCCCTTCAAACATGTGCTGAAACAGACAAATCATTTCAGATAACAAATTAAAGGAAAGCACCTAAAAATAATACATTTGTTTTATAGCACGAAACAATTGACTTACCATTCCATTTGGTCCTGTCGGTAAACGTCGCCAGAGTTATAGATTTTGTCTTTGAAGCACTGACATTCAGACTGAGGGACGCACCCTCTCTTGGAAATGTCGTCCAACACGGTACCTGTAGGAGACAGTTACATGAAGGGTTAACAGAAAACTCTTAACAATGCATTATGTAGAAAGAAACATGGTTTCAAATGTGAAGATCACTCACCAGGTGGACAGAAGCAGCCATCCATTTTGTGGAGCTCACACAGTGAACTTGTGTCCTGATATGTGCAAGTATCAATGCAAGGGGAACCGCTCTCTTCAAAAACCATGTTGTATGGGCACTGTTTAGCTGAGAAGATAAGGTACAGGTGAAAATGACTTGGCAGGATGTGACTCATTTGATTTTCTTTCCATTTTGTTTACTTATTTAACTTCCTTGTATCCAGATTTATTTTTAAAAAAAGATTAATGTCATAGGACTTATTCATACAGACATATCTGGCCTTTCCCTATGCTGTTAGCCATTAAAGGTGTCAAAGGAAAGATAAAGTCTATTAATAACACAATAACTGTTATTCAGTAAAATGAGTTGTGTTTTACTGGCCTGGTTCCAGTATTTCTAATACTCCCATCATCTACACCTGTATAAAATTTAAAGGTGATGATTAAATTAAAAAAGATCATGAAACGTTACCACAGAACTGTGGTGTCCTCCAGTTGGGGGGCTGTCCTCCTGCATGTGAACACTGGCGAGAGAACTCAGACAGTGTGCTGCAGACACAGGAGTCATTTGAAGTGCTGTTGCAGCCACACATGTCCTGCACACATGTCTGGATGTAGAGTTCAGGCTTGATCAGTTTGGCGCAGGAGCTCCAGGACTGGGAGAGCAACATCTCCTCACACTTTGTTTGCTATATGGGGAAAAGAGTTGGGTTTAAAGTTTAAAATGCAATACATTTCTATGTATCACTTATTTCTTTTGGTTGGATTATAATAAACCTACAAACTCCTTGCATGAGTCCTGCACACTCCTAGACTCACGAGAGTCCTCTTCTTCTTCATTGGGGTCCTCACAGTCATCATTAGGACGGTGAACTTTGTGTTTAGAGCCAAACTCAGTTGGGCTTATTTGGCGACCTGAGTGTAATAATATTCATAGTATCACATACAAAAGATACAGTGCATTACTGATGAAATGAGTGTATACATGAAGTGAATAATCAAATGTACCATGGTGAATGAACTCATTGAGGACTGGAACACCATTAAAGTCTCCACAAAGCCCACAAGTTCGATTGGCATAGTCTTGATCCAGTTCGACCTACAACAACACAGCAAAGAGCTCTAACAGTCTTTCAAACTTAAAGCAGAAGTAAGCGATATTTTTGTGTTAATATAAGTCTTAAATAGTTATATCTTCCGACAGCAATCACTTACATAGAGTAACACGGGTCTCTCAGTCACTCTGCTCTGCTCTGAGCCGAGGAGAAAACTTTTCTCGTATCCTACAAGTTTTATCCAATGAGGAGAGAGAACGGCATGAAGGGCTGTGTGTGCAGGGACGAGGACCAATAGATCCATGACGAGGGCGGGGGCTGCTAACTCCATCGGCTGACAAGACGTTATGGTGCGTTCAAGGCAACTCATAACTCGTGTTTTTCCGTACCAGTTCGATCTGGTACGAGTTCACGGGTCGGAAGTTAGAGTGGGTTGCCTGGAACGCTACAAAGTCGTAAGTTGTGACTTGAAGCTGTAATTTACAGTTTTAAAAGCCTGCCTGGAACGCAGCATTAGCCAAAACGACCGGATCGCTTACTTCTGCTTTAACTTCATGACACTAAAAATATTGAAACACAGGCAAGGCACTGTTGAATTGTAATTATATTATCACCCCATAAATGAACATGAAGAGAATAGTGTGATTTAATTTATACTCTCAGAGTTTGTTAGCAAATCATAGCAAATGCACTGTTTGTCAAGAATAAATGGTTAAAGAAAAGTAACTGATGGATTGTGTTTGGAATTAATATATTCCCTGAAGACTTTGGAAATATACGTATCTGTGTCCCTGGGGATCAGTCTGTTCAACAGAAACAAAAGACCGACTTGGTCCAATCATCATAAATGTGTGTTACATTTAGATTTGTTGTATTTATTCTCCTTAAAGTGTGTGAATCATACAAGATGCCTAAAGGAGAGCTGTGTGGACAGATTTCTGCCAGGTGTCCAACACCATTAAAGCTCTAATAGTCAATAATCAGTTTTTAGTAGACCTAGAGTTTAAAGATAAAATCCTTCATCTAAGTTTTTACCATGACTGAATCAGCGAGGTTCCACATGACAGTGAGGCCAACTTTGGACTGGAGCTTGATGTAAATAGCACTTTTTTCAACTTGTACGCCTGCGTTGTGGTATGGCAGTTTGACCCTGCAAAACAAGGAAGGAGTGTTTGTTTCTTTATCACTGCCAAGCACACATAAGAAGAGAGAAATAAAACTAACAGGCCATTTACTTACGGCTCTTCATTCACATGGACCAAATCCTTGCTGAGGTGGAATGAGTAGTCGTTGATGGTGACCAGCACATAACTGACTGTAGGGTTTCCATCTTTCTCTTTCCTCTTCAAGTGCACAGAAAACTCCCGGTAGGTTTCATGGCAGTCAGAGGCCAGGTTGTATTCACACGTACCAGGGAACTGGTACACATCGCCATCGAAGGTCTTGAAGTGCCCTCTGCCCCATGTGCTGCAGATGCTGCTAACATGGTTGCGAACTGAAAAAGACATAAAAGTATAGAAAAATGTTTGAGTATATAAAACAATATATATGTATAAGTTGAGCACAAACAATCAATTCATAGTCCTGAAGGCATCTTACCCATTCTGGCTTGAACATCAGTAGCAATGTCAACAGACAATGCAAGGAAACACAGCCACACACATCTCCACCCCATCTTTGCCAGTGTGGGCTTGCTGTCACCAAAGGAGGTAATGGTCACACGGGCCAGAGTGGCCCATTTATATTCAGATTGCACAACTATTGCTACCACCCATTTTACTCATACCTCTATTCCTAAGACAAATATGTGCTGAAAGAAGATGTCAGATTATATTTACATCACCCTTATCTTCCAATTAAACAAATATGCTTGTACTCCAACCCTGAACCTCTACTCCATGAGCAGCAATAAAAAGGTTTCCTGAAAGTGTACCCCTCTGTTCAAGAGGTGTTCTCTGTCAATATATCTGGATAACATTTTCAACATTTTCAGTAATAGTGTGACACATTTCATTCTAATGTAACTTTTGGAGTAAGTAATAAAAAAAGTTAGTAATTATTAATGATGAATAATTATTAAGTTAAAAATTGTTATCCATGATGTACTTTTGCTGTTATACTATTTATTTAGTATAATTTAGATATGACACCATTGCTTTTTTCCTATTTGCATCGCAGCGTTTCTTTTTACTTGCAGCGTTTTTTGTTTTTTTTCTTGCAGCTGCATTTCTTTTTATTTGCAGTGATGACGGGTCTCGGCCACCATATCACACTACTGTGTTACACTTGTGAGATGAGTGTGACAAGATAAATAGTCTTATGTCAATTTGAACTACATACTGAACAGTCCTGTCCCTCAGTAATTTGGGGAATCGTCTGCCCTCCCTGAATCAACACTTTGTGGAGAGATAAACTTCCTCATCATACTGCTGTCCAACTGTGGGACTGATCCATGTACTTTCATCTGAGTTGCTAATTGGAAATATGAGAAGAAATATCGGTAACCCTTCCTTTTACAGTCAGGGAATTACCTGGTAATAAGATGTATTTAAGTAATAACAAGGTAATTACATGCAATACTAGTACTTACCAGGTAATTACCCAGTATTTACAAAATATTTTCCCCGACTACTACCAGGTATTTACCCAATAATTACCATGTAGATACGCATTAATTGTATATTGTAGATTTTAAACCCAGTAGTTAAAAATATTTACCTGATATTTATCTGGTAAATACCAACAAGTTACTTGGTATTTACCCAATAATTGCCTGGTAGATATCCTGCAATTGCATATTGTAGATGACAATAAACCCACTGAATGTGTCTATATGTGACTTTGTTAGGGTGATAATAACTTAGATATTTACCTGGTAACTACCAACTAGTTACCTAGTATTTACTAGAAATATACTGAAAACTACCAGGTATTTATCCAGGAATTATAGATTGTGTATTACCAATCAACCTGTGTAGTGACAGTGAGGGTAGTAATGACTCTGATATTTACCCAGTAATTACCTGATAACTTGCCACTATTTACTAAGTAATTACTTTCTAATTACCCAGTAGTTACAATTTACCCAATAGCCCCCATGTATTTATGCAGATATTAACTGGTATTTTACCCAGTAATTAGAAATGTGTACCACGTACATTCCAAAACATTATCCTACATTATTGGACAAACTGATTAATCCAGGTGTGTCTGACCATTGTGACTCCTCGGACACACCTGGATTAATCAGTGTGTCCAATAATGTAAGACAGGAAATGAAGGACCTGCCTGAAATTCAGGAAGTGGTGGAGCTGTGCATAGAGCCCATTGCAGGATATCTACCAGGTAATTATTGGGTAAATACCAGGCCTGTTGTTCGAAAGTAGAATAAAGATATCCAGGATAAGTGGAAAAGCCAGGTTGGACAAAGTCTCCTCTAAGTCCATCCTGGCTTAATTGGTTGTTCGAACTCTGAGCCAGGCTGAGAAGGCGCAGCTTTGTCAAGCCAGGTGTAACTAATTCTCTCGTCAGTAGACCACAGAGATTGATCACAGATTCACTGATGAGAGGACAGGTGTGGCCACTTTCCTCCAATCAAACAGCGGATCTTGACGTAAGGTGACACACCTCTTAGAAAAAAAGAAAAAAAAAAAAGCACCACTGCTGTCGTAAAGCTCAGAGAGAGCGGACAACTGCGGACTGATTGAATGTGGAAGTAGCCTAATCCAAAATTATAATCACAATTTAAGTTCCTTTCACAAATTAACAGCTGTGCACTTTGCCTTAATGATGAGCAGTGGAAGTTGATACATTGCACAAATCTCTTATCATCTAAAGTAAAGATCATACAGCACAAATACAAGTGGCCAAAAGTGCAACAGGTGAAAATTAATTAAATATAAGAACATTATGCTGTCTGATGCTTCAATAAATTGCCGATAACAATGAGGTGTATAAATTATTTGGAAGGTGCCTGCTCAAACAATTGTATTCTTGTTTTCTTCCCTCAACCAATATTCGGCCAATATACTGTATTTTATAACATGTTTTATAAAAATAAAAATAAATCTATTGCTATTTTTGCTCCATTGCTTTTTATGAGAAGCCATGTAGTACTAGTGGTCATAGAAAATATAATAGATGGGTCACAGATATTGAAAATAGTGAGTATTGACTGAAGAACAGTGTGCACAATTCTGTGCTAATGTGTTTTACAGATTTAACAAACCATCAGACATCTGTATGGCCTGCATCTGAAGAAGCAGGCAGCGCTGGCAGATGCAAAGATTCAGTGTGAGAAGCACATGAATAGGCCTAATTATGAAAAAAAGAAAAGAAAAATAACCTAATAAATATTGTAAATGTTTCATGTTTTTTGATTATTGTAAATGTATTTAGTTTGTTTAGAAATCAGGCCAATATGTACATAAGAACATGGAATAACTGTATGAAACACAGTGATTTCTGATCAGAGTGACTGCTGACTTCACAGATAAAGACAACAGAATCAACTAAGCCTGGCTGTTAGCCTGGTCTGGAGCAGGCTAGCTGCAGAGAATAAATCACCATAGTAACTTGACCGGGATAAAGGTATCCAGCTTTCGAACAACCGACTTGAGGCTTAATTCAGCCAGGATAACCAACATATCCCGGCTTAATCCCTTATCTAGGTCGGTAACTTGTTGGTATTTACCAGATAAATATCAGGTAAATATTTTTAACTTCTGGGTTTAAAATCTACAATATACAATTACCACGTATCTACCAGGTAATTATTGGGTAAATGCCTGGTAGTAGTCAGGAAAAATATCTTGTAAATATTGGGTAATTACCTGGTACAGTAAGTACTTATTAATTACATTTAATTACCTGTTTTTACTTATTAGTATTAGTAAACAGCATTTAAAATTGTGTTGCAGAACACATTAAATATTGGCGTGGAAAAGTGGTAGCACCATCATTCACACCAAACTGGGAGACACAACCAGTAATCCGACAGCTCCCGTGTTGGGAACCTTTTTAATGTTAATCTGTTATCTGTCTTGTCTAGGCTAGAGAAAGCAAGAGGGGAGGGGCTCTAGGGGTTGCAGAGCATGCAATAAAACTACATGGTAGTTTTTGCAGTGTCTGCTCCACAGTTGTGGAAGCATTTCTCAAAAAATCGTGAATTCTAAAAATATTACCTACATCTGATCAAACAGATCCTTCACGTTGGTGCACATGCAATGTGTGAGCTTGCTCTTCCAGTTAACAATAACTTCATAAAAGATAGGCTACTTGATTTTGGCTGTATTTCTTGCTTTTGTTTTCTAACCATGTTTTGATACAAAATGATTGTACGCTTCTGCAAAAGGTTGAACTTTGGATCTCTGTAAAGTCAATGAGGAATGAACTTTTAAATAATTATTTCTTAAAATTGATAAATTACAGAAACAAAAGTGCAAGTAATAACACTAAGCAAAACACAAGTAAGAGATGATTAAACAGGGCCCCTCAGTGGCATTCTGGCTGGGTTTGAATCTGCCCCCCCCCCCCCTTTCCCAAACTTTCCTCTCTCTCTCTCTCTTTCTCACTGCAAGCACAAGGGTGTACAAAGGCCAAAAACATTAACCTAAACACATGCACATGTACAACAATACAAGAGGACAGACATGAAGAGAGTTGCATCTTTTTATTTGATCAGTTGATAAATACTTTAACTACTGTTGCTAATACAATCATATGAATCATATCGGAAGAATTTTTACAGCCCACATCCATTAATGTGATGACTGATTTTTCATTGCTCTATGGGAAACTTCGCCTCCTGCGAGAAGGTTGCGGAGCAGGTTTGCAGTCTGTGTGGTCACAGCCACACTCCTCCACATGAACGTAGGAGAAGGAAACCACATCTCCATTCAGACAGTGCAAGTCAACAGAGCGCTTGCTGGAGCGTTTCTCCTTACAGCAGGAGCAAGACTGCTGCATACTAGCTGCTGCTTCAGACCACCTGGAAAAAGGATCAATCAGAAAATAAGAATGTTTGCAAACTACAACTATATCTATATCTATTGTACTGTAAACTGACTGCTGCTATTTTATAACATGCTTTTGTTTTTATTTATTGTATTTTTTGTACCAGGGAACATCTATGTATGGGACAGCGGATGGAAATTAGCCTGTGGCTACAATCCGGCTTGTTTACGATTTTGTTTCGTTCATGAACTTGCATTGTCCCACTTTAAATAAATTGAATTGAATTGACAACTAAATGTTTTCTATCTAATCTATTGTATAAGCAATATCATACTTACTTAGTGAAAGTATTGCAGGATCCTTCACAATATGGCATATCTACCTCCTCGTGAGACTCACAGTTCTTGTGCTGAACACGTGTTTTCATGGGTACTAACTTGCAGGCCTTCTCTTTCTCAACACCTTTGAAGAATAGCCACACAATTAGATTGTTTTCATATGCTTTCAACCTAAAAACTTAGGAAATTATATACTTACAAGTTGTACAACAGCCATCTGCTGCAGTCTGAATTGTATCCTAAGGAGGAATGTAAACAAGTTAAGCATATTTTGTTTTCTTTATGTCTGTGAAGACATTATCAGTCCCTGACAGTGTTACTTACAGGGTGGCAGTTGCTCTCTTGGAAAGGTGGGCATACAATGTGTGATTTGTACGTTGACAAAGTCTCGGCGGTCTTAACACAGGTGTAATGCACACACTTATTGTCAGGAGGTGACCAGGTCTTTCCTTCCTGACATACATAAGCAGGGATAGACATACAAACATTAAAACACTGGCATACTTCAGGTCAATAAAGATTTACATGCAAAGCAAATGGAGACAATCCGACTTACCTTCAATAGTTGCTGGGTGCCATTAATATTAAGGACACAGTATTTCTGTACGCACTTCCCACAGCATTTATCTGCCTCACTTTCTTCATATTCATATCCCTGACAGAACATAGAGAGTTAAGTTCAGAGTTATGGAGTTATAGAGACAAACACTGATAAAAATGATGATTAATGAATATGAATATAACAGGTTGTATTTCTCTTACCGGGTCACAATTTTCTTGACATTGCTGAAAGTCACACCTTATTTTGAATAGACCAGACTTGGGATCCACCTCATTGGTACAGGTACAATCTTGACATAAAGGCGCAGGAACTGAAGAACCAGGCTTGCAAAAAAAGATGAAATGTGATCATATTAAGAAATTGAAGTGTGGCACAAACTATTAAAAGTCAAAACTAATACATAAACAAAATGTGAGAGTTCATCCTCACAAATCCATGTGTTATTTACCTGGTATTCAGAATCTTTGTGGACACATACTCTCTTTGGCTCTACACAAGAGTAAGACAATGGAAATTTAGTGCCACTGTGATCATTAGGCTTCACATATAAGTTCATTCTATGAATTGTTGAGCTCACCACAGGTACGCTCCAGACAGCATTTTCCCACAGGGACATTGATAACTGGCATATGTCCAACTGGACAGTTCAAATTGATATCTGGACAAGTGTTGCTTTGACATTCTGTGGAGACAATAAAACTGTGAGCCACCTTGAAGAATCATTATCAAGGAATATTGTAAGACAAATGTGCATTGATGCAGCACAACGTACGGCAAACATAGGCAGGACAGCAGATGTCTAATGGATTTGTTTGGCTGACAAGGACAAACCCTGGCTCAGTACAGTTGGCTACAGGTGGTGGTGGGCACATCTTAGGCTTGCAAGTCACAGTCTTGGTGGACTCCGAACAGATGCAGTTTTGACACTTGTAGTCAAATGTCTCATTAAACTGAAAGAATAAGCCACAGCAGCAATTTAGTCTCTTGCAATTTAATATTGCTAGATTTCAAGTGAGCATGAACAGTAAACTTACCTCGCGAGGAATTCCCTCAGGATCAAGACATCCTGTAGAAAATTGTTATCAAATGTCAAAATGTCAATATATTCAATTCATAAATATGAAATCAATAAGACTTAAAGATATACACTACACTTACCACATTTATCAACACATACACCAGACTCTTTGTTGAAGAGTTTCATTCCCTCAGGACAAAAGCAACCCTCAGTAGTGAAGTTCATAGTTGACTCACTAGGACTGTAATATTGAATCATCAAGAAGGAACAGCAGATCAACATTATTTATTTCAGATCCCCCAAATTAATTTACTTAAATGCACTGTATCTGACAACAACAACAAACTGTTAGCCATGTTCTATTAAGCCCTGACTCAGAGGAACTGCAAAATCAATTTTTCCATTCAACTTACTTGTCTTCACAGGTTGGCTGTTCTGCAGGACCACATGGCTTGTAAACTTTGTCTGAAGGGCAGTCACTTGCTGTGGAAAAAGAAAAGAACTAAATTGGTTCTTTTTAGATGACACAGTGCCTACATACATTTAACATCAAATGTGTAACAGGGTAGCCTGTTTAGAGTGTGCAATGCAGTAACAGTAATTAAGTTGCCCCCTTATTATTCAACTTGTTGCAATGTTTACAGTCAAATTATGAGTGCTTGCTTACCACACTGTGTGGTGTGGTTCCTCCAGTGAAGGCAAACCCCAGCCTGAGCACAGGCAGCAGCGTAAGTCTGCAAACTTATACACACCACTGCTGGGTTGGATATATGGCAGCTATCAAAAATACAACCTTGGTGGAAATGTTCAGGGGAGACAAATGGATGGCATGCCTCAAAGACACTGTGAAAGTAAAAAAAAACAAAAAAAAACTTCAAATTAAAATGCTATAAATGAACTGAAATATAAAGTGAGTTTTATGTCAAAGTTATGGGGATGCATGTAAACCGCTGCAGTGGGATTGAGAATACCTACCTGCTCTTAAGCAGGTCACATATAGCATTTGCTGGGCATTCAGATGAGGTTGGCGGAGGATTAGGACTGTTTGTGGGCAGTACAGCTGGTATTTTACATTTGGGTTGGTCAATGTCTGTTCTAAGCCAATGGTCAGCCGCGACTGCACAATCTTTCAACAGCTGACCTCCTGGCAACATGCAGTCATCTGCCTGATTGTTGTTGCATGTTCCTGATAACAGAGACACAGTTAATATTGCAGTTCAACCTCAAACAAATGATTCATAAATATGGTACTGTAGAGAATTATGCTCTTACCACAATGGCCCTGTGTGTTTTTGCCAAAGTATTTATATGGAAGGTTGACACTGAAGCCAACTAGTCCAAATGTTACAACCACATTTAGGTGAGGGATCTCCAAGACCAAATTAATGCCAGAATCCATGATCTTAATACCATATTGTGAATAAGGTAATTTCAGACGTTGTCCGTTTTTCAATGCCTACGGGGGGAAAAATTCACTTGTGATGCGAAAAAAGGTAATGTATTGTGGCAGATACATCACCTCCCATGACTGCAATATGCTGGTTAATTTGTGATTTTTAGATTATTACCTCAGAACATACAGTAAAACCTTTATATGGCCATATTGATTTACCTCCAGTTGAACTGCTCCAATTAGGTTATGATTGATGAGTGTGATAGTTTGTGTGTAGTATGATACAGTAATTGATCGAGGACAAGAAACATCTTCACTGGGATCACAAAAGACATTGTCAATATAAATCTTCAGGTTATATCTCGGTGAGATCTCTTCCATTAAAATGTAACTACAGTTCCCTTGATAACTGTAGTATAATCCATCAAATGTGATGTAATGAGGATCTCCCCAGCCTTCGCATACACCTAAAAGGAAACAACAAAGGGGAGTTGAAAATCAATTTTTTCCCCAAAGAGAAACATAAAGTCAATCAATATGTCATGCATCCTTACAGTCACAAGCGTAATGTTGACAGCAGTAGAACTCATCATAAACCAGAACTGGTTTCTTTCCATTGGCACATGTGATATTCTGTAGGGGTGGACACTCATAGGGAACTATTTCAATTGTATTATTTTCAATGCATCTGGCCATGGTGCAGTTGCACAAAAAGAAGGTCTCGTTTTGCTAGTGTAGAGAAGGAAAAATAGGTTAAATCATTGGTATTTTGAAATATTTTGCCAAAAATAAGAAGCATATTCTTTTAAAGTGAAATATTCTTTGCTGGTCAAGGTTCTGTAAACAGGATTTTAAACACGAATAAAGCAGCACCCAACATTTTTTCTGGTAAAGACATAATGGAGTCATGATGAGCTGAGCAGAGAATAGGAGAGCGCTATGAGCAGTTAAAGGTTTCTTTTCTTCTGTGCAAAGTGGCTACATATTGCCACTTATAGAGATATTCCGGCGTAAATTAACCCAAGGTCTAACACACCGTGACACAGAGTAAGGTCGCTTTCACACCGCTAGTTTGATTATTTGGTCCGCACCAGACAGTAAAATAGTTACATTGTAGCTACAGACTGCGGAGTGGTCCGCGTTCACACATGCAAACGAACCAAAATTGGTCTGAATGACGTTTCATCATCTTCCAGTAGAAATAAGCGCCAATTTGGACACTGTACAATTAACGCAATGTAGATGTACCGTTTATTAGCGGCCAAGCGCAACCTATCCATGTGCCCTTCTCTCTGTGTGTGTGTGTGTGTGTGTGTGTGTGCGCGTGCGCGTGCACAGTACGATCGCACGCGAGAGAGACGACAGGTGGAGAGGCCGACTGGCAGAGATGATAGATGGTGAAACGCGGTTTCTTTTTTTTCCGTGCGAGACTGTGGCGGGCCCAAACATACCCCACTTTTCAATGAAAATACACTGGTAGACCTGAGTTGGTCCAGGTTCGCGTTCTCACCAGAGGGACCGCACCAGAGGTTGGCATTTGGTGCGGAATCAAGCGGACCGAAACCACCCCTTTTCGGAGGTCTCGGCCCACTTGATTTAGTGTGCACCCAAGTGCGATTGATGCTTTCACACCGACGAAAACAAACTGAACGAAGAGCTTTTGGTTCGAATGGACCATTTAGTGTGCACCAACTGCTGTTGGTGTGAAAGCGCCCTAAGACCCCCCTTCAAGAGATCAACTTTGCTGACCCCACAACGAGCAAGCAACTGGAGGAAAGTGGATGAGCAGGTGTTTGATGCCTCGTACTATGGGGTGGGACCCTATTTGTACTGTTGCTGAAGTTTGGTGCTTTTCTGAGCATTATTTGTGGTTGTGAGTGTTTTTTTTGATGGTGGTTGCTTGGTGGAGAAATCGACAGCACTGTATTGCTATCCTGCCGTCTTTGCTGAAGTTGCTACAACTAGAGAAGCTAGCGGTCGGCAAACTTGATCTCTGGGGTCTTACTCTGTGTCACGGTGTGCTAGACCATGGGTTAAACTTAGGCCGGACATGGGACGCCCCAACTGTTAGTGATGTTTGACAAATGTTGCTGTCATTTTTGGCTTAATAACAGTATTGCAATATACCATGTTGCGTCTGTACTACCATGGGATAATGGTTGTGATTAATTTATGTTGGCTTTTGTGTAGACAAAGTGAATTATTCTTTTGTATGTTTACTGTCTGCTTTCACGGAGCTTTATGGCAATATTTCAAGAATGTGATAGGTGAAAATGGGTGGCTGAAAAAGGATTTTGTTTGGTCTGAGATGCTGGTGGTCTAGTGCAGCATTTGTTAGCAGTAACAACTGTCTGCAGAACCTTTGAATATACTGTAACATTTATTTGGCAGGAAGTAAGAGGGTTCTTACTGTTACGTTCCATTCAGGGCAAATAGGCGGTGGAAGTGTAGGTGTAGTAGAAGGCGTTGGAGTAGTAGAAGGTGTAGGGGTAGTATGGGTCGATGGTGTGGTAATTTTGGGGGTTGTCGTGGGTCCTGTAGTTGGGCTAGTTGGGAAAGTTGTGGTGGTTGTGGTTGGTCCCTCTGTTGTGGTAGGAGGTGGGGTTGATGGAGATGTAGATGTGGTGGTTGAAGTTGGTCCTGCAGTTGTGGTTGGACCCTCTGTTGTGGTAGGAGGTGGGGTTGATGGTGGTGTAGATGTGGTGGTTGTGGTTGGTCCCTTTGTTGTGGTAGGACCCTCTGTTGTGGTAGGAGTTGGGGTTGATGGTGGTGTAGATGTGGTGGTTGTGGTTGGTCCCTCTGTTGTGGTAGGAGGTGGGGTTGATGGTGGTGTAGATGTGGTGGTTGTGGTTGGTCCCTCTGTTGTGGTAGGAGGTGGGGTTGATGGTGGTGTAGATGTGGTGGTTGTGGTTGGTCCCTCTGTTGTGGTAGGGGGTGGGGTTGATGGAGATGTAGATGTGGTGGTTGTGGTTGGTCCTGCAGTTGTGGTAGGAGTTTGGGTTGATGGTGGTGTAGATGTGGTGGTTGTGGTTGGTCCCTCTGTTGTGGTAGGAGGTGGGGTTGATGATGGTGTAGATGTGGTAGTTGTGGTTGGTCCCTCTGTTGTGGTAGGGGGTGGGGTTGATGGTGGTGTAGATGAGGTGGTTGTGGTTGGTCCCTCTGTTGTGGTAGGAAGTGGGGTTGATGGTGGTGTAGTCGTTGTCACAATCACAACAGAGTCAGTTGATACTGGCTTTGTAGTGTGAGTAACTTCTGTTTGTTCTGTTGTGGTAGATGGGGTTGATGGTGGTGTAGATGTGGTGGTTGTGGTTGGTCCTGCAGTTGTGGTAGGAGGTTGGGTTGATGGTGTGGTAGTTTTGGGGGTTGTCGTGGGTCCTGTAGTTGGGCTAGTTGGGAAAGTTGCTGAGGTTGTAGATTCTGTGGTTGGGATTGGTCCCCCTGTTGTGGTAGGAGGTGGAGTTGATGGTGGTGTAGATGTGGTGGTTGTGGTTGGTCCTGAAGTTGTGGTAGGAGGTTGGATTGATGGTGTGGTAGTTTTGGGGGTTGTCGTGGGTCCTGTAGTTGGGCTAGTTGGGAAAGTTGCTGAGGTTGTAGATTCTGTGGTTGGGATTGGTCCCCCTGTTGTGGTAGGAGGTGGAGTTGATGGTGGTGTAGATGTGGTGGTTGTGGTTGGTCCCTCTGTTGTGGTAGGAGGTGGGGTTGATGGTGTGGTAGTTTTGGGGGTTGTCGTGGGTCCTGTAGTTGGGCTAGTTGGGAAAGTTGCTGAGGTTGTAGATTCTGTGGTTGGGGTTGGTCCCTTTGTTGTGGTAGGAGGTGGGGTTGATGGTGGTGTAGATGTGGTGGTTGTGGTTGGTCCTGCAGTTGTGGTAGGAGTTTGGGTTGATGGTGTGGTAGTTTGGGGGGTTGTCGTGGGTCCTGTAGTTGGGCTAGTTGGGAAAGTTGCTGAGGTTGTAGATTCGGTGGTTGTGGTTGGTCCCTCTGTTGTGGTAGGAGGTGGGGTTGATGGTGGTGTAGATGTGGTGGTTGTGGTTGGTCCCTCTGTTGTGGTAGGAGGTGGGGTTGATGGTGGTGTAGATGTGGTGGTTGTGGTTGGTCCCTCTGTTGTGGTAGGAGGTGGGGTTGATGGTGTGGTAGTTTTGGGGGTTGTCGTGGGTCCTGTAGTTGGGCTAGTTGGGAAAGTTGCTGAGGTTGTAGATTCTGTGGTTGGGGTTGGTCCCGTTGTTGTGGTAGGAGGTGGGGTTGATGGTGGTGTAGATGTGGTGGTTGTGGTTGGTCCTGCAGTTGTGATAGGAGTTTCGGTTGATGGTGTGGTAGTTTGGGGGGTTGTCGTGGGTCCTGTAGTTGGGCTAGTTGGGAAAGTTGCTGAGGTTGTAGATTCTGTGGTTGTGGTTGGTCCCTCTGTTGTGGTAGGAGGTGGGGTTGATGGTGGTGTAGATGTGGTGGTTGTGGTTGGTCCTGCAGTTGTGGTAGGAGGTGGGGTTGATGGTGTGGTAGTTTTGGGGGTTGTCGTGGGTCCTGTAGTTGGGCTAGTTGGGAAAGTTGCTGAGGTTGTAGATTCTGTGGTTGGGATTGGTCCCTCTGTTGTGGTGGGGGGTGGGGTTGATGGTGGTGTAGATGTGGTGGTTGTGGTTGGTCCTGCAGTTGTGGTAGGAGTTTGGGTTGATGGTGTCGTAGTCTTGGGGGTTGTTGTGGGTTCACATGTGTTTACCTCACAACATACTCTGATCTTATAATTGAAGCACTTAAATGGACGTACTGTTTGGTCTTCTTTTCTACATATTAAACCATATCCCACATCACAAGTCACAACTTGGCCAGAGTTACTCACAAAGTCATCGAAGCTCATGCTAGGATCAGCTGCATATCTACAGTCAATTTCCCAGGGTTTTTCACATATTTCTTTACCACTGTTTGTGATGTTTTCATAAGTTTCCCAGTCACTCTTGTCATCTTTTGGGTTATGCACATCATACCATTCTGACCACTCACACGTTGGAATAGGAATACACGGTGTAGTGGTTGGTCCTGAAGTTGTGGTAGGAGGTGGTGTTGATGGTGGTGTAGATGTGGTGGTTGTGGTTGGTCCTGCAGTTGTGGTAGGAGGTTGGGTTGATGGTGTGGTAGTTTTGGGGGTTGTCGTGGGTCCTGTAGTTGGGCTAGTTGGGAAAGTTATTAAGGTTGTAGCTTCTGTGGTTGTGGTTGTTCCCTCTGTTGTGGTAGGAGGTGGGGTTGATGGTGGCTTTGTAGTGTCACTATATATTGGTACAGTGGTTGGTCCTGCTGTTGTGGTAGGATGTGGGGTTGGTGTAGTTTTGGGGGTTGTCGTGGGTCCTGTAGTTGGGCTAGTTGGGAAAGTTGTTAAGGTTGTAGATTCTGTGGTTGTGGTTGGTCCCTCTGTTGTGGTAGGAGGTGGAGTTGATGGTGGTGTAGATGTAGTGGTTGTGGTTGGTCCCTCTGTTGTGGTAGGAGGTGGGGTTGATGGTGGCTTTGTAGTGTCACTATATATTGGTACAGTGGTTGGTCCTGCTGTTGTGGTAGGATGTGGGGTTGGTGTAGTTTGGGGGGTTGTTGTGGGTCCTGGAGTTGGGCTAGTTGGGAAAGTTGTTAAGGTTGTAGATTCTGTGGTTGTGGTTGTTCCCTCTGTTGTGGTAGGAGGTGGAGTTGATGGTGGTGTAGATGTAGTGGTTGTGGTTGGTCCCTCTGTTGTGGTAGGAGGTGGGGTTGATGGTGGCTTTGTAGTGTCACTATATATTGGTACAGTGGTTGGTCCTGCTGTTGTGGTAGGATGTGGGGTTGGTGTAGTTTGGGGGGTTGTTGTGGGTCCTGTAGTTGGGCTAGTTGGGAAAGTTGCTGAGGTTGTAGATTCTGTGGTTGTGGTTGGTCCCTCTGTTGTGGTAGGGGGTGGGGTTGATGGTGGTGTAGATGTGGTGGTTGTGGTTGGTCCTGCAGTTGTGGTAGGAGTTTGGGTTGATGGTGTCGTAGTCTTGGGGGTTGTTGTGGGTTCACATGTGTTTACCTCACAACATACTCTGATCTTATAATTGAAGCACTTAAATGGACGTGCTGTCTGGTCTTCTTTTCTACATATTAAACCATATCCCACATCACAAGTCACAACTTGGCCAGTGTTACTCACAAAGTCATCAAAGCTTATGCTAGGATCAGCTGCAGATCTACAATCAATTTCCCAGGGTTTTTCACATATTTCTTTACCACTGTTTGTGATGTTTTCATAAGTTTCCCAGTCACTCTTGTCATCTTTTGGGTTATGCACATCATACCATTCTGACCACTCACACGTTGGAATAGGAATACACGGTGTAGTGGTTGGTCCTGAAGTTGTGGTAGGAGGTGGTGTTGATGGTGGTGTAGATGTGGTGGTTGTGGTTGGTCCTGCAGTTGTGGTAGGAGGTTGGGTTGATGGTGTGGTAGTTTTGGGGGTTGTCGTGGGTCCTGTAGTTGGGCTAGTTGGGAAAGTTATTAAGGTTGTAGCTTCTGTGGTTGTGGTTGTTCCCTCTGTTGTGGTAGGAGGTGGAGTTGATGGTGGCTTTGTAGTGTCACTATGTATTGGTACAGTGGTTGGTCCTGCTGTTGTGGTAGGATGTGGGGTTGGTGTAGTTTGGGGGGTTGTTGTGGGTCCTGGAGTTGGGCTAGTTGGGAAAGTTGTTAAGGTTGTAGATTCTGTGGTTGTTCCCTCTGTTGTGGTAGGAGGTGGAGTTGATGGTGGTGTAGATGTAGTGGTTGTGGTTGGTCCCTCTGTTGTGGTAGGAGGTGGGGTTGATGGTGGCTTTGTAGTGTCACTATATATTGGTACAGTGGTTGGTCCTGCTGTTGTGGTAGGATGTGGGGTTGGTGTAGTTTGGGGGGTTGTTGTGGGTCCTGGAGTTGGGCTAGTTGGGAAAGTTGTTAAGGTTGTAGATTCTGTGGTTGTGGTTGTTCCCTCTGTTGTGGTAGGAGGTGGAGTTGATGGTGGTGTAGATGTAGTGGTTGTGGTTGGTCCCTCTGTTGTGGTAGGAGGTGGGGTTGATGGTGGCTTTGTAGTGTCACTATATATTGGTACAGTGGTTGGTCCTGCTGTTGTGGTAGGATGTGGGGTTGGTGTAGTTTGGGGGGTTGTTGTGGGTCCTGTAGTTGGGCTAGTTGGGAAAGTTGCTGAGGTTGTAGATTCTGTGGTTGTGGTTGGTCCCGTTGTTGTGGTAGGAGGTGGGGTTGATGGTGGTGTAGATGTGGTGGTTGTGGTTGGTCCTGCAGTTGTGGTAGGAGTTTGGGTTGATGGTGTCGTAGTCTTGGGGGTTGTTGTGGGTTCACATGTGTTTACCTCACAACATACTCTGATCTTATAATTGAAGCACTTAAATGGACGTGCTGTCTGGTCTTCTTTTCTACATATTAAACCATATCCCACATCACAAGTCACAACTTGGCCAGAGTTACTCACAAAGTCATCGAAGCTTATGCTAGGATCAGCTGCATATCTACAATCAATTTCCCAGGGTTTTTCACATATTTCTTTACCACTGTTTGTGATGTTTTCATAAGTTTCCCAGTCACTCTTGTCATCTTTTGGGTTATGCACATCATACCATTCTGACCACTCACACGTTGGAATAGGAATACACGGTGTAGTGGTTGGTCCTGAAGTTGTGGTAGGAGGTGGTGTTGATGGTGGTGTAGATGTGGTGGTTGTGGTTGGTCCTGCAGTTGTGGTAGTAGGTGGGGTTGATGGTGGTGTAGATGTGGTGGTTGTGGTTGGTCCTGCAGTTGTGGTAGGATGGGGTGATGGTGTCATAGTTTTGGGGGTTGTCGTGGGTTCTGTAGTTGGGCTAGTTGTGAAAGTTGTTAAGGTTGTATATTCTGTGGTTGTGGTTGGTCCCTCTGTTGTGGTAGGAGGTGGTGTTGGACTGTCACATATTTCTACACATATCTGCTTGTGCTCATCAAATATGGGCTTATCTTCAGGGCATACTGGGTAGCAGCCTGTAAAAGTCACATCACAATGTATCACAGTTACATTCTTTTTTTGACATTGCTTTTAGATCTGGGATACGAATGTTAGTCGAGTTATCTTTGAACTATTTTCTTATTGACACATCAATATGATTTGAGACATGCGAGTTACTCTCTTACCTTCTAGTTCTGGTATAGGGTTGGTGCATGTTCCATTTGGATTCAAACAGGTCTTGTAACAAGGTTCATGACATGGTCTGTAGTGCCACGTGCAATCAGATTGGTTATTGTAATAGTCACAGAAGACAGCTAGGAAGAAAAGATACAATCTACATTACATTTGAATAATTTAAATCATTGATTTAAATAATAAATATCAATATTGTAATCTGTGAATTAAGTGTAGCCACAACAATCAAACCTAAATTCCATCAAATTGAGCACACATCTTTTCTCATCTCTAAATATATACCATGTCGTAAGAACTTTCAGTCAAACAGCAGTCTTTGGCCAGATAAGACCGAAATCAACATTTTTATTGTCCAAAGTGTAAAGTTGTGATTACTTACGACAGATTTCTGGACTTCTCCATGCAACACAGACACCAGCCTCACTACAAGCTTGAGCATAAGCTGCTACCGCTGTGCAGAAACACTCACAGTCTCCTCCAGTGTCACAAGCACATGAGTCTTTCACACAGTTTTCTTGAAATGGAAGGGGATCTACCTGTTCAGTCATTCAACATTAATGACTGGTGTTTAGAAACCTGTTCCCAAACATGTAACGGATACAACAAATTAAAATAATTGAAAAACAAATCTGTTATTACCTGATTGTGACAGTCTTTGAATGTCTCTGAAGTTATAATGCTACACATCATTTTTGCCCAGTAATGTCGACTGGGTTTCGCTACACAAGGATCAACATTTGTTTCTGCATCTGGGCAGGTGCTTGTTACTTTCCAGCTGTTTGCAAATTCGATAGGATTGCTCACAACGAGCTGGCCCTGGGTGGTGAAGTCATTCTGGCCATTGCCATCAAAATCCCCACAAAGGCCGCATACCTCTCCCTGTACAAATGAAAGGAGTTAGTGACTTTTTTTTTTTTTTTTTTTACATTGGGACAATATTACATTGAACAGGCATTTTACATGATGTGTCTTTGCATACCATAATACTCACTCTATTTACATTATAAATTATCACTAGGCCTTTTTCAACACTATATCACTGCTGTCCCAAAGCTTCATAAGTGATGCATGAAAATCACTTGTGAAAACTATTACAGCAAGAGATTTCAGTCATCATCTCAAAAGCAATTACTGTGACTCACGCTGTGCATTGGTTCCAGGAGGATGCGAACTGTCGTTCTACGATCCCACATCACTGCCACACCAATGGCAGATTCTATCACCAGATACAAGCCAATCGTCCGTATTTTGTATGGAATCTGAGTGCCATGTCCCAGGTCCTCCTCTTCATATTTACCCTTTGATAATCTAACTTCATTTCGCTGCAATGTTAAGGAGATTACGGTAACCTGCATTGTTAAATAATTTTGGCCAGAAAAGATATCAGGTTTTGTCATGAAATCTTACCCCAAGTTGGATTCTGACAGTTTTGGAGCATGTGGTGCCTGTTGATCCACATGGCACGTTTTCTGTGATAACTCTGAAGGTGTCCTGTGCTGTTTTATTGCCACATTTGTTCTTTGAAGAGAGAGAGTCATTAAACCATTGCTTATTTGCTTCATAGTACACAGGAAATCACTGATCAAATCAAAATGATAATGAAGCTTGACTTTTGCCAGTCTACATGAAGAAAAACTGTTTCATATTCCCTATACTCATAAGCAGTCATATCAAACTGAATAGTTGCAAAAATAACATAATTTAGGAAAGTTTGATTAGTGTTCAGAATCACATATTGAAGAAGCCAGACAAACACATCATGTTGAGCATGGGCCCAGAATCTCTATTTTTACAGTGTGCAAAATCTACTGTGTAAGTAACAGTATCCACTAGTATCACTACAAGTGTCTATGGCATATTCAATACTTTCTGCTAACAACACAACACCACTCTGCAGGGAGATTTTATCTATGGGATCATGTGTACATGTATGTTTTGTTTACCTGGACAGCAATGTAACCACAACTTCCTTGAAAAGCATATGTCCGCTGATCAAATGTACTGTAGTGACCACTGCCATAAATAATGCAAGTCCCTGGACATTTTTCCTCTGTGCATGCCCACTTTCCGCTCTTGCAGGTACTAGATACATCAGAAATGGTAAAATGTAATGCTTTACATACAGCATTAAAAAAACAAGATAACATTTGTTTACCATATTATATTATACTTCTAGTAAAAAAGGTCATACCAGTTGTTGCACTGGTTACGGATTTCTTTTCCCGGGGCATACAGGTGGCCATTATGCTGACATGGACAGTCATTTTCTTTCACACAGGAACCTTTGCCATCATCAAGTAGGCCAGCAGGACACAGACAGCCAGATTCACACTCTGTGGAGTCCTGGATAGATCAAAAGATCACAAGGATTAGAAAAGAGCAAACACAATGACATTCTTAAAAACATAATGAAAAGAAACTGTCTGAAAACTATGATAGACACTTGCCAATATATACTACTGCAACTCCAGTGTAACATACAATTACATTCAGAAAATTAATATTAGATCGTTTATATGAGACAGGGATGCAAACTTAAACACAGCTAAATCAGCTCACACATTCATCTTGGTCCAGATTTAAACAAGTCCGTGCACACTGCACTCCAAGGTCTCCTAGGCCCGCAGTGGTGCAATTGAAGAACACCTTTGGAGATGGGCATGCTTTAAACCAAAAGAGACAGTGATTTAATATACACATCAACTAAATGCTTCAGTTGCGTAAAATAAATAATTGGATAAATAGAACAAAACATACTTGATGAACGGGTTCTCCATGAACGACAATGAAGCACTCCATTAGTACAAACACTAGAAGAAGATATAAGATGCAACACAAAAGATACTTAAGCACCAGACATTTAGTTTCTTAAACTCTTTGTTGAAAACTTTACAGTTGCACTAAATCTGCTCAAATCTGGAGTGACTGATTTCACCTAATTGAAAACATCTAACTCACCAGTGCTCGTCTTTGACGCTGATGGACTTTCCTGGCTTGATGTACTTTTCGTTATGGTAGCATGGACACTTTGCCATGGGGACACACATGCCTTTGTCATTGAGGTAGAGACCCTCAGAGCAGGAGCAGCCGTCCACAGGCAGGAAATCAGTAGTACAGCTCTGCTGCTTAGAGCTCAGTGATCTGCAGGTCAACTGGCATCTCTGATGCTTGTAAGAGAAGGTCTGAGATGCTGGGCACCTTGTTGAGTATTTATCTGTTTTGTGGATAATGTGAGGATGGTCACTTAATAGTTTATGGCCCACTAATTAAAGCAATAACATTGGTTAAAGCAGAAGTAAGTGATATATTTGTGTTAATATAAGTCTTAAATAGTTATATCTTCCGACAGCAATCACTTACATAGAGTGTTTGGACTGAAACACGGGTCTCTCAGTCCCTCTGCTCTGCTCTGAGCCGAAGAGAAAACATTTATCGTATCCTACAGTTTTTATCCAATGAGGAGAGAGAACGGCATGCAGGGCTGTGTGTGCAGCCAAGGAACGCCGTGAATGTGGTGACGTAGCGACGAGGACTGTTATGGTGCGTTCAAGGAAACTCGTATTTTTCCGACCGTGGAGTGGGACCAGTTCGATCTGGTACGAGTTCACCGGTCGGAAGTTACGAGTGGCCGTTATAGTGACTTTCACCGGTAAAACAGGTCGGAAAAACACGAGTGGGTTGCCTGAAACGCTACAAAGTCGTAAGTTGTGACTTGAAGCTGTAATTTACGATTTCAAAAGCCTGCCTGGAACGCAGCATTAGCGAAAACGACCGGACCACTTACTTCTGCTTTAAATAGTCACGTCATTTTACCAGAGGAGAATGAAATAAAAATCTTACCGCACACTTTCTCTCTCCAGTTTGTCAAGAACACTCCTTTTGATGCACAAGCCCGTGCATAGGAGGACAGGACAGCACACAGACAGGCCTCACTCTTCTCACAGTTACAGCTGGCATACGTACATCGCTGCAGAACCACAGAATTGTTTTAAACAACTACAGTCTCATCAAAATTTAATTTAATCACAGACAAATGGAGTGATTTTGCTGTACCTTGAAGTACATCTCAGGATTCACTTGTGAGTGACATTGTGCAAAGGTAGAATTTGGCTTTAGTAGCAAGGTGCACCAGTGTTTGGCGTACTGCTCTGTAAAGGAAGAAACAGTCAACCATTTATTTTCCATGTCCTTGGTTGTGTTAGATTGTGTGCAATTGTTTTCAGTTTAACATATTTGAAGACTATAAAAATGTGTTAAAAGCAGAGAACCAGTCACAAAAACTTGTTTGACTGGTGGAACAAAAGCAGTCACTGCTATTTCACCATTGTCCACACTGAGGGAACAGGGGTCTTCAAGTCTTTCTCCTCTGTCTTCACACATGACTTTAGATTTCCATGAATTCGCAAAAGTTGCTGCTGTTCCCTCCACGATCCCCTGAGGTGTTTTCATGTCATCATGCAGGACCATGTTGTAATTCCCGCATAAACCTGAAGAAAACAAATATTTTAGACATTTATACCATAAATAGGAAAATGTCAAGTGCAATAAATTTGCCAAATGCATATAACTCTGATGATTCAATTCATTTTCTTTCCTTTTTTTAATTTTTAAGGTACATTGAAATTATTTCATATATTTTCTGTATATTGTTTCATAGCGAAATTATGTTCAAAAAAACAAGCTCTGAGTGTTTCATGTGTTAACTGTGTAGTATGTATGTAGTATGTAGTAAGTATTTTTATTTTATTTTATTGTGGCTTTTTTCTCAGTTTTCACTCATTTTTTGTATTGTAGCAAAATTAACTTCCAAATACAAATTAATTAATAATTAAAAATTGCTGTTTTCTGCCTCACTACTCATTTAGTACAATAATCTAAGGGTATTATATATACTGACATATTTTTGATTATGATACTACATGTTACCACACATGTAAAACTCACCACGTGTCTTTGCCTTGTAGCTCTGGTCCAGCCTGACATAAACTTGCATAAGAGGCACCTGCTGGATCTGAATTTGCAACCCGAAAGTGGTCTGGAGCAGTATGTGAAAGGATGAAGCGTGGAATATGTTGATGTCACCTTTAAATCAAGAAACAATTTTGTATGAAACATTGCAACAAGAAACAGTAAGATCATTTGCCAGTGTCATCACAAAAGAGACAGAAGACAATAAAATGTGTCTTATTGTCTGACTCACCTGAGTGGTAGGGCAAAGTGATGGTCTGCATATTCTGCTTTACTGTGCCATCTGAACCGAATGTTAATACCTAAATAGAAACAGAACAGATCATTTGAGGGTTACAGATGTCATTGTGAAATAATAAATGGCCACAGTTGTTTTAACTTGCAGTCTTGAACTCACATTGTTTTTGTCATTGTTTATCAGGATTTTGAGGGTTTTCAGACAAGTGTCAAACTCTTGGTTTGCACATGGCACCAGCTGGGCCAAGACTGTAAACTTTGGACTTGCAGCATCCTGTGAAAAACAGAAGTATAAGTGCAATCAAAAGAACAACTTGTATCTATTTTTTTTTATATTAACTGATTTTTATTTTTCCTGTGATTTAATTGTGCAAAACAATAACCCACTCACCTTGCTTTCCACCTTGGCGAGAGTGTAGTAACAGTCTCCATGGAAGGTGTAGGTTTTCCCATCAAACGTAGTTACATGTGAGCCCTCTTCGACTGCACATGTAGCAGGTGTTTTCAAGTTCTTGCAATCCCATTTCCCCTTCAAACATGTGCTGAAACAGACCAAATCATTTCAGATAACAAATTAAAGGAAAGCACCTAAAAATAATACATTTGTTTTATAGCACGAAACATTTGACTTACCATTCCATTTGGTCCTGTCGGTAAACCTCGCCAGAGTTATAGATTTTGTCTTTGAAGCACTGACATTCAGACTGAGGGATGCACCCTCTCTTGGAAATGTCGTCCAACACGGTACCTGTAGGAGACAGTTACATGAAGGTTTAACAGAAAACTATTAACAATGCATTATGTAGAAAGAAACATGGTTTCAAATGTGAAGATCACTCACCAGGTGGACAGAAGCAGCCATCCATTTTGTGGAGCTCACACAGTGAACTTGTGTCCTGATGTGTGCAAGTATCAATGCAAGGGGAACCGCTCTCTTCAAAAACCATGTTGTATGGGCACTGTTTAGCTGAGAAGATAAGGTACAGGTGAAAATGACTTGGCAGGATGTGACTCATTTGATTTTCTTTCCATAGGTGTAACAACAGGAGATTATTTTGTTTACTTATTTAACTTCCTTGTATCCAGATTTATTTAAAAAAAGATTAATGTCATAGGACTTACTGATACAAACATATCTGGCCTTTCCCTATGCTGTTAGTCATTAAAGGTGTCAAAGGAAAGATAAAGTCTATTAATAACACAATAACTGTTATTCAGTAAAATGAGTTGTGTTTCAGTGGGCCTGATTACGGTATTTCTATACTCCCATCATCTACACCTGTATAAAATTTAAAGGTGATGATTAAATAAAAAAAGATCATGAAACGTTACCACAGAACTGTGGTGTCCTCCAGTTGGGGGGCTGTCCTCCTGCATGTGAACACTGGCGAGAGAACTCAGACAGTGTGCTGCAGACACAGAAGTCATTTGAAGTGCTGTTGCAGCCACACATGTCCTGCACACATGTCTGGATGTAGAGTTCAGGCTTGATCAGTTTGGCGCAGGAGCTCCAGGACTGTGAGAGCAACATCTCCTCACACTTTGTTTGCTATATGGGGAAAAGAGTTGGGTTTAAAGTTTAAAATGCAAGACATTTCTATGTATCACTTATTTCTTTTAGTTGGATTATAATAAACCTACAAACTCCTTGCATGAGTCCTGCACACTCCTAGACTCACGAGAGTCCTCTTCTTCTTCATAGGGGTCCTCACAGTCATCATTAGGACGGTGAACTTTGTGTTTAGAGCCAAACTCAGTTGGGCTTATTTGGCGACCTGCGTGTAATAATATTCATAGTATCACATACAAAAGATACAGTGCATTACTGATGAAATTAGTGTATACATGAAGTGAATAATCAAATGTACCATTGTGAATGAACTCATTGAGGACTGGAACACCATTAAAGTCTCCACAAAGCCCACAAGTTCGATTGGCATAGTCTTGATCCAGTTCGACCTACAACAACACAGCAAAGAGCTCTAACAGTCTTTCAAACTTAACTTCATAACACTAAAACATATTGAAACACAGGCAAGGCACTGTTGAATTGTAATTATATTATCACCCCATAAATGAACATGAAGAGAATAGTGTGATTTAATTTATACTCTCATAGTTTGTTAGAAAATCATAGCAAATGCACCGTTTGAATAAATGGTTAAGGAAAAGTAACTGATGGATTGTGTTTGAAATTAATATATTCCCTGAAGACTTTGGAAATATATCTGTGTCCCTGGGGATCAGTCTGTTCAACAGAAACAGAAGACCGACTTGGTCCAATCATCATAAATGTGTGTTACATTTAGATTTGTTGTATTTATTCTCCTTAAAGTGTGTGAATCATACAAGATGCCTAAAGGAGAGCTGTGTGGACAGATTTCTGCCAGGTGTCCAACACCATTAAAGCTCTAATAGTCAATAATCAGTTTTTAGTAGACCTAGAGTTTAAAGATAAAATCCTTCATCTAAGTTTTTACCATGACTGAATCAGCGAGGTTCCACATGACAGTGAGGCCAACTTTGGACTGGAGCTTGATGTAAATAGCACTTTTTTCAACTTGTACGCCTACGTTGTGGTATGGCAGTTTGACCCTGCAAAACAAGGAAGGAGTGTTTGTTTCTTTATCACTGCCAAGCACACATCAGAAGAGAGAATCAAAGCTAATCAAACAGGCCATTTACTTACGGCTCTTCATTCACACGGACCAAATCCTTGCTGAGGTGGAATGAGTAGTCGTTGATGGTGACCAGCACATAACTGACTGTAGGGTTTCCATCTTTCTCTTTCCTCTTCAAGTGCACAGAAAACTCCCGGTAGGTTTCATGGCAGTCAGAGGCCAGGTTGTATTCACACGTACCAGGGAACTGGTACACATCGCCATCGAAGGTCTTGAAGTGCCCTCTGCCCCATGTGCTGCAGATGCTGCTAACATGGTTGCGAACTGAAAAAGATATAAAAGTACGGTATATTTATTAAAAATATATATGTATAAGTTGAGCACAAACAATCCATTCATAGTCCTGAAGGCATCTTACCCATTCTGGCTTGAACATCAGTAGCAATGTCAACAGACAATGCAAGGAAACACAGCCACACACATCTCCACCCCATCGTTGCCAATGTGGGCTTGCTGTCACCAAAGGAGGTAATGGTCACACGGGCCAGAGTGGCCCATTTATATTCAGATTGCACAACTTTTGCTACCACCCATTTTACTCATACCTCTATTCCTAAGACAAATATGTGCTGAAAGTATGCCCAACGCCTTCAACAGATGCCAGATTATATTTACATCCCCCTTATCTTCCAATTAAACAAATATGCTTGTACTCCAACCCTGAACCTCTACTCCATGAGCAGCAATAAAAAGGGTTTCCTGAAAGTGTACCCCTCTGTTCAAGAGGTGTTCTCTGTCAATATATCTGGATAACATTTTCAACATTTTCAGTATTTTCAGTTATAGTGTGACACATTTCATTCTAATGTAACTTTTGGAGTAAGTAAAACAAAAGTTATTAATGATGAATAATTATTAAGTTAAACATTATTATCCATGATGTCCTCATACAAAAATTGTGGTTAGCTGTTATACTATTTATTTTGTATCATTTAGATATGACGGAATCCTGCACAAGAAAATGGCATAAAAGCACATATTTCAATGTTAATGGTAAAACATTATTGATAATTTAAAACAAACAAAATAAGATGAATATGTAATAACCAATATTTTAATGACCATATATGGCACAAGGATCACACTGACAAAACAAAGTTTGGTGAGTGACTATGACCTCAATGAACTTAGGGCAGAGTCATTAAGAGTCATCTAATGACGCCTTACAGCCTACGCAACCTGCGTCACCCTATCTACCATCTGCTTTACATTTGATAGGCAGGTGGATCATTATCAACCTCAAACAATCTACAATGGTAGATGCATTTTTTTTTTAAATACCATGAAGGAACCAGTGATTCGACTATATGTCTTTCTTTCTTTCTTTTGGTTGGATATCTGGATAGCATATATTTATATTTACCAATTGGGTGCAATTTTACAAATCATTAAGCAGCCCTGTAATTCTGAACCTCAAATACAACCTCGTGAATTTAACATGAGGGTAGTGTTGTGTTATTTTTGGATTGTCACATAGATTTTTTTGAGAGCAATCTATACTTTTCACAGTATCTGATTATCTAATAAACACTGGAGCTGGTGTTACCTAAATCTATGACCTTTCAGATGGTGTCATGCGACAAGGCCAATGGGGAAAAAAAGACTGACATAAATCAAGGCCGTAACCATGGAGTCAACATTGGGGGGGACCAAATCTCTCTCTTTCTATACTGTATGTAAATTCACTAACACATGGGATACTTTTTTGTTTTTATTTTTTAATCAGCTAGATATACTGTATATTTGGGGGGGGGGTTGCATTTTGAGCATATCTGAATATACCTGTATATGGTAGTTATGGCCTTGACATAAATACTTCCAGGTCAAGTAATATGGCTCGACACTATAAAACACCAATTTGCGTACACATCCTCAGATTCTGTCCGTTATGTTGTTCGTATTTGTTGCTAACCTGTGAGTAATAGGCCTACGTGACATTGAGATTTGAGGTGACACAACACATGTTTCTGTCACACACTATGTAAAAATGGTGGCAATGAATCAGCAAAAGGCAAGACAGTTGACGACTCAAGTTTACCTACACCTTGGCCAAATACATTTGCACAGCTGCTTATGATTCTTGTAAACATTACACTACATGGTTCAAGTGGCCCAATTCAGATTTTTTCGTCTGAAGTGGCACAGATCGTATCGGTTTTGCCTGAAGAAGGTCTGTTGACCGAAACATTGTAAATATATAACCTATTGTTTGAGCAAGTTACACAGTGAGCGGGACTCCTCTTCTTTTCACGCACAGATCAGATTTGTAACATGAACTAGTAGGATAAACGGGACAAATAGCCTACATATGGAATCAGATATTCTCAGATCAGAGTCAGGCCCCTGTCATAGCCTATGTGGAAATAAATCAGATACAAATAGGATATCTGCCAATACGTCTGCAGTCTAAACAGACAGATCGATTTTTCCTGGCAATGCGTGTCGTACGTCATCGATGATAGGTAGGCCTAATATTAGGCTTACCGTGCCTACATGTTTCGCTGAACCTCTGTAGCCCGTGATCGACACGTGGGGCTAACCTAGGCTACCATGGCCAGATGTGGCCAGCTGCCACAGGAATTACAGTGTTTAATTTCTGTGGTGTCTGTGCGTTTGTTTGTTTTTTTCTTCGCTAGTTCTTGTTTTCATATAAAATGTATTATTTGTGGACCAAGGACAAGAGAGGGAGTGTGAAAAAGAGAGCGTGTGAGAGAAACACCGGATTTCATGTTTGCCTAGGGCTTATATTTGTCTCATTAATAGCCTACCTGTAATTGCACAGAGGGTGATCTACAAATATTCCTTGCCTTGCACACGTGTTTTGCTATCCACAAATACAAATTTCTAGGTAACACTTTACAATAAGGTACACAAAATTAGAGTAGTTAATGAGGAACTAAGCTACACAAAATTACAGTAGTTACTGAGGAACTACTGATTAATTAACTAGTAGTTAATGTTCAGTTCTTCAGGAATCCCTGATCAAATTTCAGAGGAGTATAGGGAAATGAGATACACAAAATTAGAGTAGTTACTGAGGAACTAATGATTAACTATTAGTTAATGGTCAGTTCTTCAGGAACCCCTGATCAAATTTCAGAGGAGTAGTTAATGAGGAACTATTAATGATCAGTTCTTCATTAACTCATGATCAAATTTCATAGAAAGTTAATCACAACTTGATGATTAGTGAACTAGTTACTTCATCAGTACAGAATCATTACTCAATAACATGTCCAGTAGTTAACCTTTATGACCTTAAGTGACACATAATGAGTGGTTTTTCATTTCTTCATCTTCATCTTGTAGTACTGATCACACCGTGGTTCACAGTAAAGTTGTTTGAGGTGCACAAAATTTAGAGTAGTTATTTACTATGAAACAAATTTGGAATGAATGAGGAACTCACTATTAGTTAATGGTGAGTTCTTCAGTAACTCCTAATCAAATTACTGAGGAACTAACTATTACTTAAAGCAGAAGTAAGTGATATATTTGTGTTAATATAAGTCTTAAATAGTTATATCTTCCGACAGCAATCACTTACATAGAGTGTTTGGTCTGAAACACGGGTCTGTCAGTCACTCTGCTCTGCTCTGAGCCGAGGAGAAAACATTTATCGTATCCTACAGTTTTTATCCAATGAGGATGTGTGTGCAGCCAAGGAAGGCCGTGAATGTGGCGACGTAGGGACGAGGACTGTTATGGTGCGTTCAAGGAAACTCGTATTTTTCCGACCGTGAAGTTGTACCAGTTCGATCTGGTACGAGTTCACCGGTCGGAAGTTACGAGTGGCCGTTATAGTGACTTTCACCGGTAAAACAGGTCGGAAAAACATGAGTGGGTTGCCTGGAATGCTACAAAGTCGTAAGTTGTGACTTGAAGCTGTAATTTACGATTTCAAAAGCCTGCCTGGAACGCAGCATTAGCGAAAACGACCGGACCACTTACTTCTGCTTTAATCATTAGTTACCCTTTTTGTGTACCTTAAGGTAAAGTGAGACATCAAAATGAGTAGGTAATGAGTACTGAATCATTACTGAATCATTAGTTACCCTTTTTGTGTACCTTATTAACTTAAAGTGAGACATCAAAATGACTAGGTAATGAGTACTGAATCATTACTGAATCATTAGTTACTCTTTTTGTGCACTTTATAGTAAAGTGAGACATCAATATGAGTAGGTAATAAGTACTGAATCATTACCTAGTCATTAGTTACTATTTTTGTGTAAGGTACACAAACATTACAGTAGTTACTGATGAACTAATGAAGAACCAAAATAATCATTTGCCTCTATGTGCACCAAAATAACTTTTGTCTTCATGGGCACCAAAATAAGATTTTACCTGCACAGGTACACCAAAATAAAAAAATTTGTATGTCCACACACAAGAAAATATGATAGAATGTTAAAAAAAAAAAAAAAAAAAAGAGGTCATATCTGGCCCTCTGCGTTGTGTTTCTCACGGCCTGCCCTGGTGGGGTTCGATCCCACGACCTCCCGCACCGGAGGCGACGATGCTAACCTCTTCGCCAAGAGGTTGACAACCACTTGGCAGGTTGGTTAGCACGTCTTTTATGGGTGGAGTGAGTGCACATCCGTTACACTCACCCCCGCTGAACTCACTCCACCCAGGGCATCCGGGTCACGGCACCACTGTAGCCCACCACTGTAGCCCATGTCATATCTGAGGTTGTCAACCTCTTGGCGAAGAGGTTAGCATCGTCGCCTCCGGTGCGGGAGGTCGTGGGATCGAACCCCACCCAGGGCAGGCCGTGAGAAACACAACGCAGAGGGCCAGATATGACATGGGCTACAGTGGTGCCGTGACCCGGATGCCCTGGGTGGAGTGAGTTCAGCGGGGGTGAGTGTAACGGATGTGCACTCACTCCACCCATAAAAGACGTGCTAACCAACCCGCCAAGTGGTTGTCAACCTCTTGGCGAAGAGGTTAGCATCGTCGCCTCCGGTGCGGGAGGTCGTGGGATCGAACCCCACCTAGAGCAGGCCGTGAGAAACACAACGCAGAGGGCCAGATATGATATGGGCTACAGTGGTGCCGTGACCCGGATGCCCTGGGTGGAGTGAGTTCAGCGGGGGTGAGTGTAACGGATGTGCACTCACTCCACCCATAAAAGATGTGCTAACCAACAAGAGGTTAGCATCGTCGCTTCCGGTGACCACTGTAGCCGATGTCATATCTGGCCCTCTGCGTTGTGTTTCTCACGGCCTGCCCTAGGTGGGGTTCGATCCCACGACCTCCCGCACCGGAGGCGACGATGCTAACCTCTTCGCCAAGAGGTTGACAACCACTTGGCGGGTTGGTTAGCACGTCTTTTATGGGTGGAGTGAGTGCACATCCGTTACACTAGGGCGTTTCATGTAAGTTACGCATTGAAGACACTCTGGCCTTGCAGACACACTGCCGGTAAAATCCGTAGCACCGGAAGTTTATGAGGTCTCGGCGAGACGCTTTCAAAATAAAAGCACTGAATATAACGTCTGCTTAATATATAAAAAATAAAGCCCTGACCTTGACTAATGTTCAGAAACTAAATAAATAAACATAAAAACAACAAATGAAGTACTGTTCTTATCATTTACAAAGTGTCATTTGTCTTTTATTTTGGAAACGAGATCATCATTTCCTGTGCACCTTTACTGTGAGGAGCAGTGAATTCACTTGGCACAAGAGAAGCAATGGACCATGCAGGGAAAAGCAAAAGAAGGAAAATCCCATTTCGACGATATCTCGAGGACGAGGGTGTGACCGTACAGTGATATTTTAATGGTATCTGTCTTTTTTTTTTTTTGGAAGATGTGTAAGATGACTCCTCAAATTTTACTATGCTAACTTTCTCCAAAGTGAATGTAGCCTTCTAAAACCTAGCGTAGCATCGATGCTATGGTCGGTTAACAGAATGTAGCATCGATGCTACACTTGCACACGTTGTAAAAAACATTAAATAATCTGTTAACTGCATCTGAATCGCGGGATTCTTTGCTTTCCGAGGGTCCTTGAATGGTGCCTCTATGAAAGTATGCTCAAGTGTTGCATTGATGCTAGCTCGGTTTAGCTCTGTTCCCTTACCATGTGGTTACATGACGCATATCGTCCCTTGTTGTCATAGAGGCACCATTCGAAAAATCCAGTGATTCAGATGCTGTTCACAACTCGTCTCTATCATATACGGTTCATAAGTTATTTAATATTTTGTCAAAAATGTGCAACCTCAGCATCAATGCTATGCTCGGTTTAGCTTCTCTTCCAGTGTCACGTGTTGTCGTAGAGGCACCATTCAAGGACCCTCGGAAAGCAGACCCCCCCCCCCGATTCAGATGCTGTTCACAGCTCGTCTCTATCATAAACGGTGAATAAGTTATTTAATGTTTTGTAAAACATGTGCAAGCGTAGCATCGATGTAACGTTCGGTTAACCAAACTACGGTCGGTTTTAGAGGGCTAAATTCACTTTGGACAAAGTTATCTTACAGTAAATTTGAGGAGCAATCTTACCGAATTTGTATATATTAAAAAAAAAGAGATAGCATTAAAATGTACTTATAGACCTACTGTACGGTCACATCCTCATCCTCGAGATATAGAATGTCTCTGATATAGTCGAGATGGGAGCTTCTGCTCTTCCTTGCTCTGTCCATTACTTCTCTCATCGTCGTCAAATGAATTCACTGCTCCTCACAGTAAAGCTGCACAGGTGAGCCACTGGAATTGAAGATCTTGTTTCCAAAATAAAAGACAAATGACTTTTTTTTTTTAAGCAAGTAAGCTACAAAGGTGTTTGTTGTTGTTGTTGTTGTTGTTGTTTTACATTCTATGTCATTTTGGTGCACATGGAGGCAAATGATTATTTTGGTTCCTCATTAGTTCATCAGTAACTACTGTAATGTTTGTGTACCTTACACAAAAAGGGTAACTAATGATTAAGTAATGATTCAGTACTCATTTTGATGTCTCACTTTACCTTAAGGTACACAAAAAGGGTAACTAATGATTAAGTAATAGTTAGTTCCTCAGTAATTTGATTAGGAGTTACTGAAGAACTCTAGCCTGGCTCTCGCCAGACCCTTGTAGTTCCGCAAAGCTACGCCAGAGGCGCTACGCTCAGCTTCGCACAAGGGTCTGGACTCGAGGCCAATGCAAACTTCTTCCCCGGAGCAAAAAATAATGAACCAATCAGGATCGCCGGGCGGGACTTTCTGAGGTGTGACGTAGCGCTGAAGCGACTGTTTGAGTCAAATAACAATGGCGGCTCGCAGTGAGTGGCTGAAGTAGCACGTCAACAAGATAACGGACAAGTGGTTTATCCAATCACATACAAGATTTTTTTACAAGGCCCCGCCTTCTGAAATGAATCGCCTATGGAGCAGTCCCAGACCCTTGTGCGGAGCTCAGCGTAGCTTTGCGGAACTACAAGGGTCTGGCGAGAGCCAGGCTAGAAGAACTCACCATTAACTAATAATGAGTTCCTCATTCATTCCAAATTTGTTTCATAGTAAATAACTACTCTAAATTTTGTGCACCTCAAACAACTTTACTGTGAACCACGGTGTGATCAGTATACAGTACTTTACACACAGCCCCATGATACATTCATTTAGCCCACCAAACATGTGACAAACTATCATATTTATTTCGAAGGCAACATGGATGGTCATATTGATGTGTATGTGGTCTGAAATTAATGAATAAAATCTTCTCAAGAATCCTGCTGTCTGTGATTTTTTTAAGGAACTACTAATGTAAAGATGAAGATGAAGAAATGAAAAACCACTCATTATGTGTCACTTTAGGTCATAAAGGTTAACTACTGGACATGTTATTGAGTAATGATTCTGTACTGATGAAGTAACTAGTTCACTAATCATCAAGTTGTGATTAACTTTCTATGAAATTTGATCATGAGTTAATGAAGAACTGATCATTAATAGTTCCTCATTAACTACTCCTCTGAAATTTGATCAGGGGTTCCTGAAGAACTGACCATTAACTAATAGTTAATCATTAGGTCCTCAGTAACTACTCTAATTTTGTGTATCTTATTTCCCTAACTAACTACTCATTAGTTCCTCAGTAACTACTCCTCTGAAATTTGATCAGGGGTTCCTGAAGAACTGACCATTAACTAATAGTTAATTAATCAGTAGTTCCTCAGTAACTACTCTAATTTTGTGTAGCTTAGTTCCTCAGTAACTACTGTAATTTTGTGTAGCTCAATTCCTCACTAACTACTCATTAGTTCCTAATTAGTTCTTCATTAGTTACTCATTAACTACTCTAATTTTGTGTACCTTATTGTAAAGTGTTACCAATTTCTAATTTGTAACTTATATTTTGGTTTTTACAAATACATGTGTATTTGCAAATGAGCTCAACATTAATTGAGTTATGGTCAAGAAGCTATAAAGCCGCAAGCAGTAAAAACAGGGGCCAAATAACTAACACATTCGTGTCCATTCAGTAAGTTAACCTATGCACACAATTTGATGTCACTTGCCACACTTACCTGGGTCACTGGTTGCCACAAAAAGACTTATATTGACCTTAAGAATTGATTGCACAGTCTTGTCTCCAGTTGCTTCCTAAATCCTAAATCCGAACAAGCCTTACATAATGACTTTCCCCCAATTTGCAGAGAACATCAGAAGAAAGTCAGAATACATTGAAGTCGTTTCAACGACTGTGTGTGATGTTGTGTTAAATATGCTGTTATGTTCAACAACATACAGTATGAGCGGGACTAAGAATTTAGTAATTTGGCCCCTGTTTTTGCTGCTTGCAGCTTTATGGCTTCTTGACCATAATTCAATTAGTGTTGAGCTCATTTGCATATTCAAATTCATTTTCCAAGAAACTTGAAATACAAAAAATGTTATATTTTTTCATGTATACTTTCATTGTGTGAAGTTTCATTGTGGTAGGCATTACTGTATTGCTCATTTGCATATTCAAATTCATTTTAAAAGAAACTTTTAATACAAAAAATTTCATGTAGCCTATGCTGTCATTGTGTAAAGTTTCATTGTGGTAGGAGTAAAGGGAAAAAAATAAGCCTATTCGGGTTGGGCATATTCCATTAGTGTATGGCTCATTTGCATAGCCTAATTCAAATTAATTTTCAAAGAAACTTGTAATACAAAAAATGTTACATTTCATGAATACTTTCATTGTGTAAAGTTTCATTGTGATAGCAGTAAAGGAAAAATAAAAATAGCCCCATTGGGGTGTATTGTTTTCTGGCCTTTCTGGCACCATAGACTTTATAGTAAATCAATCTTGGATTGATGAGAATTAAATATATTTCCCCAACTAAGATTTCTTAGGACTTTTAGTATGTTGCTCTGAACGCACAAGGACAGGTACACATCCTGTTAACTCACATCATGTCAATTATTCTATCACAAGATTACATGCCTAGTAGGTAGTGAAACGAAAGGTCGTTTCGTGCAGACTAAAGGTGGATTTAAAGAAGGATTAAAAAAAAAGGCTACAACAATAATATAAAAAACAACCACAAAAAAGACTTTTTAAAAAATGTATTAAATGTGGTTTGTGTATGAAACAAGGGTAGAGTGAGAGATGAAGACACAAGACCTTAACCCATGCAGCTTGTGTTAATATTTGTTTTAAAGTGGTAAGACAATAGTGTATTATCTGAAACCAGGGTCATGAATAACACAGGATGTGCTTGCTGACTGTATCAGGCCCACATCCTTGATTGCAATCATCCTCAACCTGGAGTGTCACGTAAAACATACATGAAACTTGGCATCATATTAAACTGCAAACCATCCAACTTAGAAAGTCGTGGGAGCTGGTATTGATGTGCCTGTACTAACCAAGTGTTTAAAACCCTCTTAACACACTAAAACTATTTGAGACAAGATCCCCCTGTGTCTCAAATAGTTTTAGTGTAAAGCAGTTACAACTTAAGAGCTTTTACATCCCATCTTGCACATTCAGCTTTGCACGAGCGTCAACTTTGTTTTGGTTATAACGTTGGTTATAACTTAGAAACACATAACTTATTCAGTGTTCTCAATTTTAGTGGAAGCTCCTCCAAGTGCAAACATTACCACTCCCAGAGGAGGACAGCTGCATAATGGGTAAAGTGCCGTCACCACAGTATGACAGCATGTCCCTGTGTTGATTCAAGGAGGACCGCGTTGTCGCCAAATTACCTCAAGACAGGTCTGATTAGAGGCAGGAACATTCATTATTTTGTAAAACATGTTGACATAGTGCTGTTTAACATTCATTCACCCATGCTTGGCTTATTCTACTGTTTAACATGCAATAATTTTAATTATCACAAGTGGAGTAGCCTTTAAATAAATACAAGAATAAATTAATTGATGTAGTATTTTTTTTCTATCTTCAATTACGTTTTTGAATGTATTTTATTTAAAGAGTATGCAGGCCTTATAATGTTAACATTTACTACAATATAAGGTTGTCTGTCAAAGGAAAACTTTAACAGAAAGTTAGGATCATATTTCTTTTTTGTGATTATTTGACCATGTGTGATGGAGAGTGAAGAGATTCACTCAGGATATTCTCCATTTAATCCAATGTTAAATTTAGGTTTTAAGCCGGGTTTTGCACTTAATTGGATTTTCCTGTATCTCCCTCAAACTAGCTTTTAATATAGGCTCTCCCAAACAAAGATGCAACATTGTTTTGTTTTCATAAAGTTTAAATGTAAAAAAAAAAAAAAAACGAAACATGTTTCATTCCTTCCAAACCCCAGCTACATTTTATCGTGCCTTGGCTAATCTAGAACAAGCTTTTGTGTTTGCTTTGTGTCTGAGCCAAGCTTTCTGTTTGCATGAAAGTACGTAAAGAAAACACTGACTGTGCTGTCAGCGAAACGACTTCCCACAAAGCACGTCCTCCTTGACTCACTGTGTGGGAGGATTTGGATGAAAAATTGCTTATGCAGCTGACACCAATGATAAATTAAGTATGGTTGCAACTGGCAACCTTCAAATTAATTTTATGTATCATCAATTCCATGTGTTGCTTGTTTTTCTAAGACACTCATGAGGACATTAGAAGATATCACATCACTGTGAAAAAAAGGCTGTAAATTCCCAGAGCCCATGATGAAGGCTTCAACTATTATAGATGTCTTGTTTTGCCCGATCAACAGTCTGAAGTGATTCTGTTTACTGAAGAGCAAGAAAGCAAATGTTGAAGGTGTAGACTTATATGCTCTAATTAATTGTTTTTTAACAGTTAAATTTCACTGCCTTCTGCTATCTGGATCAAAAATGTATTTATACAGATTTGATGCACTGTAGAGTAGTTTATGATTCATTAATATAATGCATCACTAACAAACTGAGAAAATTAACTAGGCTACTAACATTTTAAACCGCAAACTTGATTACGTCTTTGAAAGAGCAAATGTCTTAAACAGATCCTTTTTTATGAGACACACGGTCAAGTGTAGTTTTGTTTAAAAAATATTTGAACACATGGCTAGCTATTGACTTTGTCATTGTGAAATTTTAAGTGTTGCATACACACCAAAAGTCAGTCAGACTCTATGAATAAGATAATAAATGCTTACACCATAATTAGTTTGCAGCTCATAAATAGATTGTGGTCGATGTCCTGCAGCTCTTTTTCCGGTGGATAGACCTTTCTCTATAAAAGAGCATGAATGCTGGAAGATGATTTCCACAACCTGGCAACCCAGATGTTCCAATTAATGCCTTGGTAAAAGATTTATCAAATATTAATAAAGACATTCATTACAGCTCACAAAACCCATTATGCCCTTTGGTGTCTCATCGGGAAGGGGGACTAAATTATTAACGAAATACTATGTAAAATAATATAAAATGGAAATTCAATACCCAACTACACGTAGCCTACTCCTATGTTTACCTTCAGTGACATATAACTGGCCACGGCTGGTTACAGTGCACTAAACTCATGCAGGCAGCGCTCCATCCTCCCTGCAGTTCCCGCTGCGCCCTGCAGGTGGCGCCACGTTCATTCACACTGCGGCGGTCGACGGGCCGGCAAGAGGAAGTGCACTGCACACACACAGTTTACACATGCGCAGCGGATGTGTCATGTCAAATGGAGGCTGTTTGAAACCTCTTGTGCTCTGATAAAAGAAACACGATTAACTTTGCAAACATATTCACCGGCTCGTTACGTTTTCACAGGGCGGTCACTATGGGTGAGTCGACGGGGCGTTTGTGAACATGACCGCCTGATAACGCATCGATAACGGCGACGTTTTCAGCCGCTAGCTAAACTGTTAATGGAAATAATAATTGAAAACCAAAGTGAAAAAGTAAACGCTAAAATGACCACGTTTATTTTCTCCAGTACCGTATTTCAGTATAATTTGAAGGTGGTAACGTAGTTAACTTGAACTTCATCTATATGCTACTTGTGACGTTGTGGACCATGAAAACATAATACTTGTTACACTGCCTCACTAGTTGACAGCTTTAGTTAGCCTAGTTACATCAGGGTATTGATACAAAATATCAACATAACTTTTGATACTGGTACCTAGTACTTTGCTTTTAGTTGTTTAAACGTTGATACTTTTACTCAAAGTAAAATTTAAAATGCAGAAGAGTATTACAGTATTTTACTAGTAGGCTAAATACCGCAGTATTTACTAGTAACATAATATTACCTCAGTATTTAATGTATAGCCTACTATTGAGCAACAGTGCACGGGCAATTTGCACAAAAATGAAGTTGCAAGTTATCAACACTGCAAAAAAAAATTAGCTGCGTTTAAACTTTAGACTTACAGATTTAACGAAGGTAAGACTTACTGCAAGGCTATACTGTTATGGGTATTAATTTTACAGGTGTAAATTATGTGCAAATAATAAATTGCCAATAAAGTCAGAGCTCCAGACTAACTTTTACTAGGACCACAGTGGCCCTTATCAAAATTTTAGGAGCACAAGCAGAGAATTTAGGGGAGCACACCGTAAATTGACTTGCAAAGCACATTTCCTTTTTATTTATGATCCTCCTATACATTGACCTGCCTCCTGTAATGACAGGTTCCAGATACTTTGAGCTGCCCCTTCCATGTTTCAGCAGTGTTAAAAAAGAAGAAAAGATGCATGTGCAAGTAGATGAAAAATTGACTTCAGTCTCAAATTTTAGGGGCAAGATGCCTCCATTTAGGGGCAGTCTGCAGCCCTGAAAGTCTAAATTCGGACAGTCTGAGAATAATTTAAACCCAGGTAAAAGGACCAGAAAGGGGGACTTTTTTTTTGCTGGTTTCAGTCAATTTAATATCCAGCTGATCCAGTGTTTGCTACAGGGTCCTTTCCAACGATGGTAAATAATACTCTTCGGATATTATTAGTTACTTTAGTAGAAACAAAATCTATCTTTGCTGATGAATGTCCATCACTTTATGGTATAATCATATTGCCCAACTCTAATTGATATCACTGATTCTTTCCACCTCAGACTGTAGAGGTGATGGTGCAGAGGAGGTGGAGAACGAGAGCTCAACATCTCCCACTGGAAGCCAGTCCCCTGTAATGGACCGTAACCCATCACCGCCCCCAGAGGCGGCCGACGGAGAGGAGGACGAAGATTTGGATGCCATTGGAGACACTGTGTACAGCAAGCACTGGCTTTTCAGCACCCTGACTCGGCTCATCCATGTAGGCAGGCCGTCATTGCTGTTGTCACATATACTGTCAGTGACTCAGGGGCTGAGTGTGAAATGGCAATTAATCCTAATTTGTCTGGAAAAGATGCTGGAGTGTGCTCATTTCAAACGGGGACAACGTTTTTGTTAGCAGTGTTACTATCAGATCTGTGATTACACAATTTGAGTTTCTACAGCTATTCAACAAATAGCCTTTTTTGATCAGCCATTATAGAAACTACAATTCCAACTGGGTGCCATGAAAAATATTTACATTACAGCAGTAGTGATGTTACTCTCTTGTGCACATTGATCATGTGTCTTGATAATCTGTTAAATGGCCATGTCTTGTAGATGGTCACAGAGCATTCAGAGAGAGACTCTGAAGGTCAGATGGAGCTCCCTGACGATGACGAGGAAGATCTGTGTAGAGTCTGGGATATGGCCATGGATAAGGTAAAGTTGTTTATCTCTGACCCATAGACTTCACATACTTTGGTTATATAAAATGTTCTTATCTGCAAGTGATAAAATAGGTTGCTTCATAAAATATTATAGATGAAATGAAATTATACACTTAGCTTGTAGTTTTTTGGGTGCACAAAGCTAAACATGATACAGATTAAAGCAGAAGTAAGCGATATATTTGTGTTAATATAAGTCTTAAATAGTTGTATCTTCCGACAGCAATCACTTACATAGAGTGTTTGGACTGAAACACGGGTCTCTCAGTCCCTCTGCTCTGCTCTGAGCCCAGGAGAAAACTTTTCTCGTATCCTACACTTTTTATCCAATGAGGAGAGAGAACGGCATGCAGGGCTGTGTGTGCAGCCAAGGGATGCGCGTGAATGTGGTGACGTAGGGACGAGGACTGTTATGGTGCGTTCAAGGCAACTCGTGTTTTTCCAACCTGTGAGTCATACCAGTTCGATCTAGTACGAGTTCACGGGTCGGAAGTTACGAGTGGCCGTTATAGTGACTTTCACAGGTAAAACAGGTCGGAAAAACACAAGTGGGTTGCCTGGAACGCTACAAAATCGTAAGTTGTGACATGAAGCTGTAATTTACGGTTTCAAAAGCGTGCCTGGAACGCAGCATTAGCCAAAACGACCGGATCGCTTACTTCTGCTTTACTAAACAGCCCTGCAATAAATCCTGCATTTATGATATATAATTGTTATAATTCAATAATTGAAACTTTTTGAGGAGTTGACTTAACTTCATGCATATTTTGTCTCATACTGTTGATTTATATCGCATTATACCGACCGGTTAGTTTATCATAGTTTCATTAAAGTAAATGCAGTGAGTCACATAAAGGTTAATATATTTAGTAATGACCTTTAATTACCAACTATGTGCAGGATGTGGCTGGTTTTCTTCAGGAATTCAAAGCCACAGAGATCCTTCTGGGGGTGATAGCCAAATCTCGCTGTCCACGTCTCACAGTGAGTGTAATTCTTTATGTTTTCTGTGTCCAAACATAACCCTGTATGTTTTGTTTAGTTTCTGATGCTGCATTTCTGTGTGCGTTCCTCCGACATGTCATAGATTTTCTCATGCTTCTCTAGGAAATATGTGTGGGAATCCTCGGGAACATTGCTTGTTTTCCTGACACTTGTGTGACTCTCAGTCAAAACGAGGACTTAGGGTGAGAAGAAGCCATCATCTATAATCGTCCTTCATTAGATTTTTCACATTACTGCAGTTCATATTGTAACCCCCTGTTTGCCCACAGTGCTGTGCTGTTGCTTCTTCTCGGAGACACAGATCCTCCGACACTTCTTGAAACAAGCAGGTGACATTTGTATTCTCTGTAGACATGTGAGACAGAGAGACTGAGAGACAAGTGTTCACCTTTTCTGATCATGTTTACAGATTGCTGCTGACCTGCGTCTCTCAGAAAGATGTTTGCTCCCTGTGGCTTCAGCGAATACGAGAGCAGAAGTCTGTGCAGTCCAGTCTCTGTTTCATCATGTGCAGTTCTACCAACAGTACTTTGCTTTTACTTTTCCTGAAATTTGATGTTTTTAAAAAATGTATGTCTTTTGTCATACCAAGATGAATTACATGAACTCAAAGCCCCTGTAAGCTGTTTATCTGAACTATTTTTAACCTGTTTTCTACTTATGGTTATAAGTAGACACTGTGTGTGTGTGTGTTTTTACAGCGGAGCTGCTTGAGAAGGTTGGAGAGCTGGTTGACAAACTGTTTGACCTTGATGAAGAGCTGATGAAGAGTTGGATCACAGCTCAGCCAGGTGAAGAGGAGGATGATGGTGAAAGCCGTCTGGACATGCCCTTGTGTCTTCTTGAGGCAGCGAAGCAGCTCAGGTGGGAATCTGAAATTTTGATTTAGGAGAAAGTTAGTTGGAGTTTTATTTTTATGTTTATTTTGTGTGGAAATAAAAACGTTTAACAGGTGAAAAGAAAGAAAAATTTGAATCACATTACTTGATAGACAACACAATATCAAATCTTATGTTGAAGTTTTGAAATTCAAGACATCAACAGTCTAAGTACATTTGTATTTGTATGGAGGATGACTAGTTTCATTTTGAACACACCCTCATCAGGTTTTCATTTTGACTTCACTCCACCTACTGGACACTTAAAGAGACTGAGATCAATGCAGCTGAAGGTCTGAATTGCTGTGTGAGTTGCCGATATCATTGATTTTTGGCAATGGAGTACATTTCATTAGTCTAACTTACTTCACCTCAGATCTTCAGGTCTCACACAACAGATCTCACAGCTTACGTGTTTTGTTTGATGGCCTGTAGTGTGCCAGCTCAGCAAACAAGGTGGGAGGCGAGACCACACTACAACACTCACAAAGCTTCTCTCAGCCGCAGACAGTCAAGTATTAGCCACCACTGATCAGTTTTAAGGCGATTAGGAACATTAATGCCAATCTACCAATCATGTATATGGGCCAATCAGTCAGGGCATCCCTATTTAAAACAAAACAATTATCTTTTTAATTTGTGTATTTATTTTAATGCAATGGATTTGATTTTTTAAAATTGATATATTATTCCTTTTTTTCTGATTCAGAAGAATTTGTGGGTAATATATTATTTTGACGATGTAGTGGACCCTCAGCATTCAACAGTATTTAATTGTTTTACAGACGAGAGAGTCCGAATGGCTTAGAGGTTTACCTTCATGCCCTCCAGCTCCTCACCACCATAGATGAGGGCATTCAGGTTTTTGGTAAGATTGATCATCACCACACTCAGTTCAGCTGCTGGCTTATCATTTCAGAGGATAAACATGTTCACTGGAGTTTTTGACTCAATGAAATAAGACATCGTTTTTGCTGTTTCTTTTAGCTGCCCCCGATAGACCTGGTAAAGCAGTGTGGGACTTTGTTTGCGAGGTGGTGTGTGAGGACCTTGTCCAACCAAATGATCTTCCAGTTGTCCTACAAGAGCAGAAGAGCGTTTTGGTTCAGGCATTTTCTGTGCTCCAGGCTCTTTACAGTTGCCAGGAGCAATGGCCCAGCAAAAGTGGCACAAGTAAGTTTTCTAACAGCTCCACTTTTCTTTCTAAATGCATAACGTAATAAAAAACCTACCAGTTTCCTTGTTTAAAGTGGTTACCTGGCCAACAAAAACATCCAAATTCCCAGAAGCTGAATGGGTTTTTTGTTTGATTGTTTTCGTTCTTCAGTTCACACAGAGCAGCTTTTCACTGGAAGCTGCATTCAAACTTCCGTATTTTGCTGATTGTGGGAGGAGAGACAGTCACTAATGAGTGTTTGCATATCCTCTATTGTTTTCATGTTTTCATTTTTAAAAAAAAGAAAACAATGGAAATATAATTAGAATATTTTCCCAGACTGGTATCGATAAAGACTTACAGGATTTTACAGGTTTTTTGCCGTAAAAAGCTGCAGTGTTTCCACCGTCACCTTTTTGATTTTTAATGTGTCTACCTTCAATTAATAATGAGGAATGAGTTTTGTGCAGTTATCTTCTGTGTCTTGTTTCCAGGTGTGCCCCTTATAGCGACTTTTTTGCGGGTGCTTCAGTACCACAGTGAGTGCAGAGATGATGACACAAACACAGAAAGTACTAATGATGGACAGCTCCAGACCCTGGCAGAGATCACAGCTGAGTTTCTAGCTGACATCTGCAGCCAGATATCGAAGGTAATGCTACCAAAGGAACACTGGTCATTTTTTATTGGATCACATTATTTACTGTCCAGTGCAGCTGAAGCAGAACCTCTCCACAGAAGCTGTTATTTGTTCTTCATAGGACACTGTGGCAGATTTGGTGGAAAAAGGTTTTCTGACAGAGAAGACGTGTCTCACAGCTGCAAGCAGTTTACTTCCCAACTTTAGGACTTCAGTAAGTTTTTTTTTTTTATGATTTCAGTAGATTAAAACATGCATTACATTGATTTATACCCTACTTCCTTTCCTTCGACATACAGTACTGCAAACACTTTGACTTATTGAATCACACACAAATACTACACAGTTTGAAGGGTTATTAATAATAAACTCACTTTCAAACAACCTGAGTTGTTGAGGAACACTGAAGTGATTATTAATTATCGTTATTTTTTAAGGTTTAAGGTTTTCGCCACTTAGAGATTGCCCTCTGTTGAATAACAGTAAGCGCTGGTGTGCTTGTGTATAGTGATACTGTAGTTGAACAGTTGAGAAAATCCAGTACCAGATGATCAAGCAGTGAGAATATCCTTAACTGATACTGACCTTCAGGGATAATTTTTTTAAGAGTGAAAAATATATATATATATTTTTTTTTTTTTAAGTATATTTTTTGGGCTTTTTATGCCTTTATAGATAGTACAGTTGAGACAGACAGGAAATGGGGAGGCAGAGAGAGGGGGGATGACATGCAGCAAATGGCGCCCGACGCGGGACTCGAACCGGGGCCGACCGCAGCGAGGACTGTGCCTCTATACATGGGGCGCCCGCTCTAACCACTACGCCACGCGACGCCCCAGAGTGAAAAATATTTGACTGTAATTTTATTTATCAGATATTAATATACCTTTCTCTAACAAATAAATTGTGATGGACAACATCACTGTCTGGAGTAGCTTAATGGTCACGTGTGAAAACCACTGCCTGTAATGCCACTGTTATTATTTTTAGAGCTTGTGTCAGGTTATGGACTGCTACTATACACCACCAGCTCCTGTGGAAAATAAACATGATGTTTCCACCCCACCCTTCCTCCTCCTGTACAGTTTCAGCACCTGCAGCTCATGTTGGCAGAGACTGATCCCCAGTTGGCAGATGTGGTGAGGAAACGGTTTCCTGACTACGGCACAGATCAGTGTTGAGCACTCATCCTGACTCTCACCACTGCTTTTTATAGTGGACTTTATTTCCTCTCCAAAGATCCTGCTCAGACTCAGACTATTTGCATTTCCACTGGAAAGACTCAGATGTCACACCATCACTATTGTGAACCAGTCTGGACTAAATACTGTAAAAGTGAAGTTGGGTTTGTGTTAGTTTTTACTTGATTTTAGAAGGCTATTTTTGTATTAATTAAATCGTGTCTTTTTTATTGAAAAAACAAAGTGCTTGTAATTTTTGACTCACATATTATCATAGCTGGATGCACAGGCCTCATCCAAACGGAACTGCCTGGAAAGGTGCTTCACATTTTCAACCTAGGGAAACAACACAGAATGATAAAAATCAAAAGCTGTCATCGGACTACCTATGCACTGGAATATGATTGCAAAATTACAGAGCATATATATGAAACAGCAGTCTATTGGCATCCAAATCCATCAATGCAATGTAAAATTTATTTTTAAATATTGTATTTATTCTATAAATAAGACACTACAAGTTTACAGATAAATTACATATATACTCCTTTTGGTATAATTATTTTGAGCTTCCACTTTGTTTGGTTTTTATAGAAGAATCACATAAGGCTTCACTGTAACATTTTTAACTAAAAGCTTTGCAGATTTATTTATTTAGGGTCTTTATTTCTCCTCATTGCAACGTTTTTTTTTTAAATTAATCCATTGCTTTTTATATATATACAAACATGTATTTTTAAAATACACATTGCTGTAAATGAAATTGCATTCAGTGTGTATTGAGTCACCTTTTCAAGCATATGAGTAATGGTGCTAATGCTGATGACAACATCAAGTGTTTTCCAGAGGGTGACAGTCACTCGCTAAGGACAATAAAATTAGATGAAAGGCTTGAGCCTGGCAACAATGAACTCATTTGGTTTCCAAATGCTCCATTTCACCCACTCATGGAGAAGAGCAGGACAGCCTGCGCATTTCCAGCAAGCTTACGAAGGCTCTGTGAATATAGCAGCTTTTTAATTAAAGCTTGGATTGATATGTAGAACACTCTTTCTAATGGAAATCCCGAGATGGTCAGAGTGTACACGAGACAGAGATCACCCTATGGGAAAAAAAACTGTCTTTTCAGTCCTCCTATCTTGAGACACGCTCTGAACCTTGACTAGACTCGTGATGCACATAGGTGGCCAGTGCCTTGATCTGCGAGTCATGTTCTGTTTGTGTTGTAAATTGCTAGAATGATGTAGATGTAATCATGCTTGGCCTTTCAAGATTGCTTGTGGCCAGTGACTTGCACTTTACTGGCTGCTCCTGTCTTCAGGCCTCGCTCACAGGCGCATCATGTCATAGAGATCAGGGTGAAGCCCAGATGTTTCCTGCTGCCCTGCCAAACTTCATTGTCAGTCTGCCAGGCTTCACAGCAGCTTGATATGATCTGACTCCATGAACCTAACGCAGGAGGCGGTTCCCCGTGTGGCCGGTGCTTTATACACATCAGTGACGCCGAGGCATGTCAGGCCTGTCTGATGCTGATGCTGGATGTCATTTATTTCCTTTTCTGTTTACCTCTGCCCACAAAACTAACTTGCTCTTCTTTTAAATGACCTGACATTTTGCCTTAGAGTGAAATGTGCTCTATTTTTGTCCCATTTGTGTTAAAAATAATATTTTCAAAGTCCTTATGTAACCCAGAATGAATTTAACACATAATGAATGGACTTGTAACAATCTAAGGTCAATTTTTGATCTAAACAGCTTTTCTTCAAGTATTTTCTGTGGTTTTGTCAGTGAAGGGAATGACTCATGATGTAAGGCATTTGTCATGTTTTCCTTGGAATTTATCAGAATAATTTTTGTCAGACCTTGATACTTAAACTAATCCCTCTTGGGTGACAAAAATAACAAATCATCAGGGCTGCACTATCTGAATTTAGCCCTCCTGAGTGTGTAAAACAGCCCTGACACTAGAGTAGTACCTGTTGCTGCGGCAAGCCAGAGGGATAATGAAGGGATGAAGAATGCGTGCGTGTGCAGCATCACGTTCCCCCTCCTTTGATTCCAAGGCCTGGCCTATTCACAACCACCTGGTCAAGGCGTGTTAATAAAGACACATGATGTTGTTGGGTGCAATCAAAGCCCCCTTCAGCTCATTTCCTGAGTTCGCCGGGCTTTCTATCTCTTGTCAACAGAATCACAATGAAACTTTCCCCTCCTGGATCCCCGAATATCAAAGACTGTGACGTTTCCTCTGCCTCGCAAAAAGTGATTTGATGACGTTTGCATTTGCCTTAACTGTCGATTCTACTTCTTCAATTACCTTATCTGTTTGAATACTTCCTGTGACCAACCAGACAACAAGGACTCCACACAGCCTGTCACCTAGAATTATAAAGAGAAAAATAAATAAATAAATTTAATTAATTAATTTCTTAAATTAGGTAAGATTGAATAAAGTTAATCTTTAAAGAGATGCAGTGAAATAAAAGAGATGAAATGTAAAATAAATAAAAGAACGGAAATGCAGTTACACTATATGTTTTAAATTATCTCACGTTCAACAAAAGAGTTAAAAGTAACAAAGAGAAACCAATGGATCAAAATCACTGGAGAACAGGAAAGTGTTAATTTAGTTTTGAGAGTGTCTAGAGTTGGAGTTTGTTTAAAATCATCATGACACTATTTTTATCTGCTGTGCATAGCATTATAGCTGTAAGCGGATTTGTCCTGATTCAGGATGTAGCCTACTGTGTTTATATTCTTTAAAAAGATCCTAAAGATATTTAAAAACACTGAAATAGTCCACCCTACTGAAATACTATCGTGGTGATGATTTGTGTTTTTGTCTTTAAGTCCGAAATCAAGTCGAGCAAATACAATAATCCATCTTGTGTGTATTTAATTGATGGAAATGAAACATTTGCAGCCGTCTACTTTGTCTAAACACCAGTAGACTGAGTCTAAGGGGCCAAAGTCATGGTGAATTGATTAAATCTGAGTGTGTAGCTGTGATAACCATTATTATCGTCATATATGATTGGATATAGCGCAAGCTGTGAATAGCAACAGTCCATGAATCGAACCCTGGGGGACCCCATATGCCTCTGCTCTGCTCAGATATCTGTAATGGTAACAACAGCACTGTACATCACGTTTTATTCAATAGATTTTGTTAGGGTAATTTTTATTAGACATCGTCATTACATAATGAACTATTCTTTCTCCCTGTATTTGTTCCTCGTCAACCCAACTAGTGGAGCAACTGTGACCACTGTTATGAAGAGAAAACCTTCTCTATCTGTAAAGTGCCTTGAGATCAATTCTGAACCGGTGGTATATAAATAAATTGATCTGACTTGTGTCAGATGAAGGAATGTGTGGTAAAAAGTTCTGTCTGAATGCATCCATGTTTTATTTTAGCCGCACATCAACCGCCTATATCATCTTAGATGTGATGGCATTAAATTGCCTCGTTTAATTAATAAGAGACAATAAGCAAAACATGTGGTGGAGACACAAGTTAGTGAGTAAAGGAATAAATTAGTTTTTCAAGAACTATTGTGGTTTTCATTGTCGCAGCACATCATGTGAAATTGGAAGACAGAATTATTTCAGTAAAATAAAGGCATAATACATATGTCAAAACATATTTTAAAAAAATTCTTGATTAATTTACCATCAAATTCAAATGAACATGGTGTCTAATCAATACTCCAGTAACATTTCTATCATTAACCCCTTTTTTCTTTTCTTTTTTGCATAATGTAAGATGTTTCTATTTTGAATGGGGCAGGTGTTTATGGGCTCAGCTCTATCCTGTCCTATCCTTGTGCACACTGACGCCTGTCACCAAGTGGCATATGTTGCTGTTTGTTCTGCATTGAAAGAATTGGAGCTAATTAAAGAGACGGAGTCCTGCCACAGGAAACGTACGTAAGCAGACCATTCACTGCTCTGATTAGTTAGTTGTTCAAACAAGGCTCAGGATCAGGTGAAAAAGTGCTCTGTGAAGACCTTGAATTTTCTGGAAATTCAAATAACACTGGGCAGAAGTGAAAAAGCTGCAAGAACATCCGACAGAAGCAGAACCACTGAGTCAGTTTTTATATATTTATATAGTTTCATGTTATAGTTAGTCTCACGGTACCAAACATTGGCCACATGTATTGACACTAGGGCTGTTCGATTAATCGATTTAAAATCGTAATCGCGATTATTTGGAATCGTAAAAATCGTTTTTTTGAAATCGTAAAAATCGACCAGTGAGGATTTCGTTGCCAAAAAAACCAACGGCCCTTTTCCACAGTTACAGCTCTCACGTTTTTAGATAGATAGATAGATAGATAGATAGATAGATAGATAGATAGATAGATAGATAGGTTTTCTGACAAACTGAGTTTTTGTACATGTGCGCATGCCAATGCACCTTTGAGCATCATCTATGTTTATGTGTATGTTTGTCTACTTTTATCTTACTAAACAATGTATTCCCTTTATTTAAAACATGTACAGTATTATGACTAACCTATGTGGTGTGTTTTCTGTCATTTGTCCATGTGTTTAGATGTGCAACTGTAAAATTACCAAGTTGAAAATATTTTAACTCTTAACTATTCAATCACAGCAACAAGTGTGAATGCAATTACTTATTTCAGCCCTGACAGATGGCGTCTACTGAGGTGTTTTTGATGAACAAACTTAATCTCTATCAAAGGCACTGACATCTCACCACCTTGTGAGAGCGCAGTTAGAGTGCACATTATTTACTGTAGTATTTTGGTGTAGTGTATCTTCCATGTGCCATGTAACATGTCGCGCAGTTTAAACACATTGTAATACTCATGTTGGGCTGTTTCTTAGTGCCATGGGTGAGATTAGCTGGAGAGATCTCTCACAGCTTGATGCTCAGACACTGTGAGTAAATCCCTCTGATTGAAGTGAACAGAACTAGGCCAGAGTGGCCACGGCGCACGTCTCGCACGCTTGGACACATCTGTAACACAGCAGCATCCCCTCTTCACAAACCTCCAAAGAGCGATCGAGAAGTAAGAGGTTATGCGATGTTGTTTATTCCTGACAGGTTTCCTGTGAGCATTAAAGACAGTTTGACTGACAGATAATCAACAGCCTTTTGATGGCTGGCTTTCGTAAAAGTAGGTCATGTTTCATCTGAAGCTGCAGGAGATTGATAATAGTGTAACTATTTATTTGAGTTCAGATTATTTCACTGCGCACACACATTTACAGAAATATTCACACAGCATTTTCATCTTGTGCCTTTTCCAACATGTTTTCATTGAGTACCTGCCACACACTTTGTGTAATTTCGGTGAATATTGTAGATCAAGTATTAAGGCTGGAAATTACCTACGTTTTCTACCCCGAAAATGTTTATTAATGACTGACTGTTACCTCATCCTTGAAGCTCATTATCCATAGATCACTATATCTACAGCTAGGTCACCAAGAGAGCGGACCACAATGAGCTGTCTTATTCATGGTGCACTCTCTGACCCTTGTCAGAGTACTCCTTACTGTCAAAGCACGTGTCAATTACCCTCTGAGTGGCAGAGACAGAATGAGCAACATCACGTTCTTCGGCAGAGTCAGAGTAGACTATTTAAACTAGATCGTTAAAATTATAAAATTAAAAGGATGAGGTAATGAAAAAATACAACATTACAGTAAAGTCATGATCACTGCCAAAAAAACATCAGATGGATAAAAACAATGCATGATTTGTAAACTGGATGCAGCATGAAATCTAATGAGCCTCAGAATATGACGTTAAATGAAGGAGATCTGATCCAGGAGCTGTCAAGAAACGAAAAGATTAAAGACATGGCCGGAGCAACAGCATAAAAGTGATGCTGTGAAAATGTATTATAAGTAGATTTGGATGTGCTTGATCCTACTCTGTAGGAGCCCACATCAGTGTCTGGGCTTCATGAAAGGAACAGTTCATTACTGAATACTGAACAAAGACATGGTCGTACCATTCTCTAGGCTTTGTCCTTTTCCTGCTTTTTCTTTTCTCTGAATAAAGAAGAAAGCCTCAATACCTATTCCAGGATAAAGAAATCAAGCTTTTTCTGTGTATTAGTCATAGAGTTAACATGTCTATAAGGTCCACAATGTGCTTTGTTTTGCTTGAGGCAGCAGCAGCCTGGTTAACTACTTGTGACGTTCACTGACGTGTGCTGGGTAAAAGGACGGCTACGGAAAAACACCAGATTTGTTTTTCCCTGTCCAAGCTTTTTATAGCCATAAATAACAACAAAAAAACCCCTAAATTTTAAAAAAGTATTTTAAAATAGCCTGGAACAGACAATATGGAATAGCTACTTTATGTTTTATTACATGTCAGAATAAAAGCATGCTGTTGTTATTGTTTTTTTTTGTTTTTTGTTTCATTTTAAATAAATCAAACAAATAATGTGTAGCAGAGAGGCTTATAGGCTGCAGCTATGATGCTCTCAAGCTGGTAGGTACCTCGAGCTGCCCATCCATCAAAACCATTATATAACTGTGAGCTTTACTGTCATAGACGCTGTTCTCAGTGCTGCCAAAGAAAGAGATGATTAGCTAAAGTTAAACTAGAAAGAGCAAAAACTTTCTTCAGAGATAAAGCAGCTAAAGCCAGATGTTTCATTTACTTTTATAAAAAAGATTTCATCATTAGTTAGCAATTTTGAACTATTTTGATTTTCTTTTTAAAAAACGTGAGTATTATTGTTACTCTGTTCTCGCCTGTCATCAATTTCTTAAATGGTTTTATGCTTCTTTTATTTGTTAAGGATTTTCTGCTCTATTACAGTAGCAACCAAACAATTAAAATGTTATCATTATCATTTAAAATAGAATATAGATAATATAATATATAACATACAAAAATGTGTAGTTTCCCAAAGTGGAGGTAACTTCAGCTTGCTTGATTTATCTTGTAAATGATCAAATGTAACAATTTCAATTTACAATTGTAAAGAAAATAGAAGTGAAATATCACATTCTAACTTCACTAACAAAATATGTTTGTCATTTTAGTTTGAGGTAAAAAACAACAACAAACAAAAAAAAAAAAACCCAACAACAACAACGATTAATCAAAGTTGTTGATTCAATTGTTTTCTTGTTTTTTATTGCTGCCAAATCATTTTTATTTTGACCCAATGAAGCTGTTTCTGCTGTAATTTCTATTTAAATGGCATTCACTGCTGACTTTTTCTGCAGCCCAGCCTGGGTAGGAAATATAATTCATTTGCTGTTGATTTACTAAATGTGCCACTGCTACCAGCTCTGAGGATAAAAGGAAACAATGGGGGTGAACTGTGTTTTGTTGCTCAGGCAATATACAGTATACAGTATTTGTTTGTGCATCAGAGCAGAAATGGTTGCTTTATATAGGTGGAGATAATAAGGAGCTTAAGCTAACAGCCAGGTAAACATGGTCACTGATCTGATCTTGACGGGGGTGCGTGGAGGGGGGGTCCAGTCGCTGTAAACTTTATGAGCAATACACAGTGATACATGTGGTCACTAGGCAGGAGAACACAGATTCCTCAGTCAATATCAATGCTGCCAGATGCGCTTTAATGGACCACACAGAGCACCAGAACAGGCAGGCGCCTTTACAATTAGTGTTGCATTGGCCCTTTAAGTCAATCTCTTTTTCTTTACCACACTAAAACATGGCCGGATAATTAAAGCTTGACCTTCCTACTGCTCTGCCTAACGCAATATGTGAGAACAGATCTGGGTTCAGTTCCTGAGAGGAGGAAGTTCCCTTCACTGCTTCCTCGGTTGTGTAAAGCATCTGTCCATGTCACGAGTGACACAGGCCAAGACCACCTGATACAAACAGCATGTGCATCAGCCACATGTATTGTAGACTATCACTGCATTCGAGCTGTGCGGAGCTAAAGGTAATGGCTAACACACAAAGACATCTCACCTTTCCCTTATTGTGAGGTGACTACAGATTAGAGAACAGTGGTGTTATCGGTCTAAAGTAATGAGGTCTCTAAGGTTCAACGCTCTCTCACCTTGATTCTGCTTTGCAGAGGCCTCTGATGCCTTTTCCATTGATTGTCCTGATCTTATTAAAAGGCTCATGGTGTTAAAGAAAGGAAAACACGCAGATTATTTCTGTTGTGCACGAGAGCCCAGAGGTGCTTACAGTGCAGAGGGATGGATTTTAGAAAGGGGGGCATGTTTGGATCACTGTACAATGAAGGCGAGTGGGCTATGTCTGAATCCTCTTAAACCTTGACCTAAGGTGTCAACAAACAAGAAGAATTAAGTGCTTGTACCAACATGAGGAGGTCTGAGTCCAAGGTGAACTCTCGGGTCTACATGCAACATCCAAACTCAGCTCAATTTATACCAATATCAATACACAGTTCACATAAGTTTCACAAGTTTTATCGATAAAATGTTTGCAGATAGAAAAATAATTCTCCCTCATATCTTTTACTGAGAAATGCTGTACTTAGGATTTTCTCACACATATTAAAGTGTTTTATGATATTGATATTTTAATCATTTTGTTTAATTCTCAGTAAAATCAGACTTTGTGATTGATCTCATTGACGTTGTTTCGGGCCCTCGAGGTGAAAAAAAAAAAGATACAATTTTCCCTAATGACGTGAGCGCTGCTGCTCTTTTTCCATTTGCTGCTGTGGGGGAGATTATTGCCCCCCTCCTTTGTCTCACTGTGGTTAAATAGCAAAGCGCGCAGCTCCCCGGGGGTAGACAGCCAACTTTGCATAGCGGAAATTATTCAAATAAACCACCTGCAAGAGCTGCATAAAAAAGGCAAAAAACCAGAGCAGCACTTTAACATGTACTCGAACAAAATCGAGGGACCACGAAGAGGGAGATCGTTTGACTCCATGAACATTGGCTTCGAAGAAAAACTGCTCAACAATGAGGTAAGAATTTTACTAATAATTGGAAATAAAAGGAAAAATAAGTTGTGATTATTTTTTAGGAAACATCCTCAACAGCCCTATGTCTTCTCTTGTTCTTAATGCTTTGTCCTGCAAGTGATCAGAGAGTTGCATTTAAACCCCGGAGGTGCACATGGTTTAATTGTGAGTGATATTTCAAGACCACTTTTTTTTTTGACAGTGGTTGAGCGTCTCGGTCCGGTCTTCTAATGAATAAGCCTTCACTTTGTCGTCAGCGCAGATTAATTTAAGCCGTTTTGTTGTTAGTGTAATTTAGATACGTCAACGAGTTAAGAGGGTTAAAGTTGGATATCTCCAAATTTCATGTCAGGAAACAATCATTGTTGCTCAATCTGAACACCCTCCAGTGATTTCCATAGGAGAGGACAGAAGAGATAAAAGATAAACCGATCAACCTGTGGAGTCCGTGAAGCCTCCAAGCCTCCATTGAGACAAGCTCCTCTGAGGACAAAGTAGACATTTAGAGCGACAGACTCTATAGATCCATCACAAGGCTACATAAATACATGTTTAGGGCTTTTGTGGTGAGGACATGCAAACAAATGCTGACTACACACTTGAAAAATAAAAGTGCAACAAATAGGCAACTACGAAATCTGATTGATTGATTAAATGCTGTGAAATAGCTACACAACTTTTAATCCAAAACACATGGGAAGCTGCAAGAAAGTGGGAAACAAAATCTACTCGATCACATTTTGCAGCCTAAAAGCTGCGCACTGCAGTGATTAACTCCGTCTAATGTCTGCTAAGATCTCGACATACAGGCAGCTAATAATAGGCTTCCCTGCTGTCTAAATGAGATTGCAGTAAGGCGATTCCTTGAGACAGAGACAAGTTCATCTTCGTTAAACCGAGACGCAAAGAGTTGACCCCGGCGAACGTCCTGATCCAGTCTCCATGCACTAATGCTTTCAGGGATACTACCGACAAGGACCCACCGAAAGCTGGTCTTCCGCGCGGTTTACACAATGCTGGAGGGGCGAAATGTGGTAGGAAGTAACTGAGATGCATTTGAGTGATGCTTTAGCTACTCCCACTCCGCCGGTCACTTCTACTCATTAGACTGTGTAGATTTTACGTTTTTAAAGCAAAACTGCAGCCTGGTGGAGTTGCGCATGGCAGGAATCAGATGAATGCTACAACTGCAGTGAAGTAGAAGACGTTGCAGTCGGTGAAAAGCTTAGTTTGTCTGCGCTGTTTGCGTGTTATAGTCCAACCTCTAGCTATAGTCTGATGTAATTTTCCCCTGGCGTGTGCAGCGCGCACATGACAGCGTCAACGTGAGAGCGCTGTCCAACGTGCTGAAATAAGACATGCGGGCTGGTGGTCACTAATCTCAACCCTGTGTCTGCATATCCGCTGCATTACTTTGTTTGTCTGCATGTTTATAAGGAAACAGCCCATCATGGTGACTTCATTACTCCAACAGGCTGCCACGGCTGGATCTTTTCTGTGACTCTTTCCCCTTCTGCTCACTACTTGTTGGGGGCGATGCATGTTCATAGAGGCTGTGATACATCTTCATAAGATTTTTGCATGGCTAGAAGTGTGCATTCACGTAATTACATGTCCTAAGTCATGCTTCAGTTGAGGGGGAAATGCATTGTGTGAGCTCAATCAAATTAAACAAATCGCTCATGTTTAAAGCCTAACATTGCAGTTTTAAAAAATGTTTGCATTTTCGATGTTGAAGGGTTATTGGAACTTTGCAGCAGAGATGTGTTTTCCAACTGGTGCCACATTTCTAAAATGAGTTTAATTTTTTTAATTAATTAATTTAGGGTCTGATATCAAAACCGGATTCTTGATAAACTTCCTCTGGTGAAATAAAAATAATCACATGATTCAAGGAAGTTGATGAAAGTTGGTTATCTCATTTTTGCCATCAGAGGGGAGCTACTGTTGGTTGTTGTTTGATTGATGTGCTATTACACAAATTAAAGTGCATCTATATCTTTAATTACTATTTTCAGATAAACAAATCAACCTTCACAAAAATTGAGGAAAACACTGAAAAGAAGAATACATCAGAGAAAGGAAGAGCGACAATCATCTTCTCTCTCAAGAATGAAGTGGGAGGACTTGTAAAGGCACTCAAACTCTTCCAAGTATGCACGCATGCAATGCTTACATCATCTTTCTATTATGTTGAGATGTGAAGTTCATTTACAGATGATGACAAAAAATATTCTCATTGTTTCTTGCAGGAAAACCATGTCAACCTTGTGCACATAGAGTCCAGAAAATCCAAAAGACGCAACTCTGAATTTGAGATATTCGTGGACTGCGACAGCAACCACGAACAACTGAATGAAATCATCCAGCTGCTTCGGAAGCACGTGAACGTGGTGGACATGGAGCCTCCAGATAACTCCTGTCTACAGGAGGAAGGTAGGAAATGAACAAAATGCTGAAAATATACTGAATCTGAATAAACCTGATTAACAGAAAGTAACTATTTTTTCTTCTACTTTTTCCTCTTCTCCTCCTGTCAGAAATGTACAATGTTCCTTGGTTCCCAAAGAAAATTTCAGACTTGGACAAGTGTGCCAACCGCGTCCTGATGTACGGCTCTGACTTGGATGCTGACCATCCGGTATGTACAGGTGCAAATAAAACTGTAGCTATTGAATGCAGAATCGTTTAATATGATGCACTCACATTTAATTTTATGTTCTCTCTATCAGGGTTTCAAGGACAATGTCTACCGGAAAAGGAGAAAGTACTTTGCAGATCTTGCTATGGCCTACAAGCAGTACGTTTTTTTGTACATTTGAATGATTCTTTTGGTAATGTGTGAAGTTTTTATGTGATAATGAGAGAAATGTGTTGTCTTGTTCTAGCGGGGATCCTGTCCCTCGTATTGAGTTCACAGAGGAGGAAGTGAAGACCTGGGGTGTTGTGTACAGGGAGCTCAACAAGTTGTACCCCACACACGCTTGTCGCGAGTACTTGAAGAACCTGCCTCTGCTGTCCAAATACTGTGAATGTCGGGAGGACAACATCCCTCAGCTGGAAGATGTCTCACGCTTCCTCAGGGGTAGGTTGTAATATCTTAAATGAAACACGCCTCTTGTTTTAAATGCAAAAATGGAAACTAATTTTCTTTGTAGATGTAAAAACTCACATAAATGTTTCGAACATCTTATCTTCTCAGAACGTACTGGATTTACCATAAGGCCTGTGGCGGGTTATCTGTCCCCACGTGACTTCCTTGCTGGCTTGGCCTTCCGTGTTTTCCACTGTACCCAGTATGTGCGGCACAGTTCTGACCCCTTATACACTCCAGAGCCGTGAGTAATACAGAGTACTACATGTAGCCTATACTGTATATGAAACTGGAATTAATGCTCAAGCGCTCATATCAGGCCATTGGATCTAATATTCTGTGGTCTCTTATCTTAGGGACACATGCCATGAGCTGCTGGGTCATGTCCCGCTGCTGGCAGAGCCCAGCTTCGCCCAGTTCTCTCAGGAGATTGGTCTCGCTTCACTCGGGGCTTCTGACGATTCAGTTCAGAAACTGGCCACAGTGAGTGACACTTGCTCAGGCAAACTTCATCAAATCAAATCCAGTAAATCCAGAATAAGTGGAAATGACTGCTAGTGTTTAATCTGTTTCTCTGTTACAGTGCTATTTCTTCACGGTGGAGTTTGGCCTATGCAAACAAGAAGGGCAGCTCCGAGCATACGGAGCAGGACTGCTGTCATCTATCAGCGAGCTCAAGGTAAATATGTTTGAACAGTGCGTGTGACATCCTCTCTTTCTCTGTTGTGTTAAATCTATGGGGAAGACAACTGCGTCATTGCTCTTATAGAATATTAATATTCAGATTTGTGATATTACCCAGCTGTGAACCTGTGATTACATAAAATATAAACGTTTTCTCTTACAGCATGCTCTCTCTGGTAATGCAAGGATAATGCCTTTTGACCCCAAAGTTACATCCAAACAAGAATGCATCATCACAACATTTCAGGATGTCTACTTTGTGTCCGACAGCTTTGAGGAGGCCAAAGTAAAGATGAGGTGAGCGCAACATGTCTAACATGTCTATAATGATACCGGCTTGCACAGATCTATAAAAATTACTCTGTGATTAAATATCTAATATACGTTATTTAGTAATTATACTATGCTCATTTTAGGGAGTTTGCCAAGACCATCAAGCGTCCCTTCACAGTCCGATACAACCCTTACACCCAGAGTGTGGATGTGCTAAAAGACACTCCCAGCATCAACAGCGTCGTGGAGGAGCTTCGACACGAGCTTGACATTGTCGGTGACGCCCTCAACCGGCTGAACAAGCAGCTGGGTGTCTGACCGCCCACGCTGCAGTTGAAGTCAACCACCTTACAGTCCATCAACGCTTGCTGTGTCACCCCCAGCACTGCTATAGAGATACTGCTTGTGTGTTGCCCCTCGTCAGTACAATGAATGTGTGCACTGCTTTTTGGCCAATGCTCTGTTGTCCCCACTGCATGGTGTACACGGCATATACAGTTTACAGAGATGCATTAGGTCGTTTAAACACTGATATACATTGCACAAACCCAAAGAGCTGCTTTACCTGAGACACTGTTTTGCTTCAGTTGTACTTGGCTGAATTGGTTTCTGTATTGCAAACAGTTAATGTGCTTTCATGGTGAGTTTGTATCCTTTTAAAACCATCCCCTGCTGTTACAAACACAAATATGGTTTCCTTCCTCCTATTGTCAACTCTGCTGTTGTACATGACTATGTGAATTTTTTTTTGTAATATTTCATTCTTCTTTGCATTTAATCTTCTCACTTCAGTAATGTGTATAAAATGTACCTTGTTTGTATTCTTTTGGTGTATGTATCATTCTCCTTTTATGTGCTGTTGAGGGAAATTATGAAAGTGAAACCCGGTGTTGTCAGAATATTATGACACTATGACAGATTTGGCCCATGCACCCTGACCTATTTTATTTTACAGTGATGATTTTGAATATGTCCTCCTGAGGTGAATATACCTATAATACTCCTTAAAATCAAAACATTATTTTTCTACTGTAAAGAAATATAGATATTATTAGTAGACTATGTATCAAACTATTGAAAAAAATAAACAAAAATGTTCATTGTGTCTTCACAGCATGGCAGTGGTTTATTACCTGTTGTTGTACAGTATCACTTTGTGGCGTCATCATGGTGGTAATTTGGAGGCTGGATGCTCAGACTGATCCTGTTTATGATACCAGAGATGGAAAATTATATTAGCAAAAACCTTGAAAACAATGATAATAATAATGTTAAGATTGGCCCCCTTGATTTTAGGGCCATAACAATCTATTGCATTTCTAATACAGATTGAAACAGAAATGATGAACAGTCTCTCAAAGTTGGACAACATACTCTTAAGACCTCGACCGATGGTGTAAGTGAGTAACATCTATAGCTGCTTCATTAACCCTGAGACTGATTCTGTGAATTTATATGGGATGTCTGCCATCCTAGAGAGTTTTAGAGGACAGACAGAAAATGTTACTTCCCAATCAAAGGTCCACTGTGTTCAACTTCTATAATGCTGTCACTAAGTCTTTCTGTACAGTCTAAAGAAAAAATAACCAAAACACACATTATCTGATCAATAGCCTACGACAAATTATTTTACCCACAGCTGCTAGAAAGCAGGTAGGCTAACTCCTAGCTAAAACTAATGCAGTCTAAATAAATCATACCATCAGAAAAGTCATGAACATCAACATAAAATTCTAAGTATGTTATTGTGGTCATTTTTAAGGCTGTAATTTGTGGCCATGTTGAACTGTCGTGAATTAGCCTACAACTGTAGCCTACAACATTTGCAACCGAAGGTAGCTACGGTATCTATTTTTCTTGAAAACTTAGGCCTATGTATCTCTGTTTGTAGGCGACTACTAAAACTAGCAGGCTACTTTAATGGTTGGTGATGGTTACTGGACGGTAATACAGATTTTGGACAAAGAAAAAGTTACCGAGTGCTCACAGGTGAGGGGTAGACTCCAGACAATTTGTTCAGGTGCTCATGAAGTTGAGAAGTCCAAAGGCACTCCGACTGAGCCAAGGAATTCTTTGAAAAGCCTTTATTTTATTGAGGGCATATATCTCTATTAAAATATATGAGACGCAGATTTTGGACAGTTCTCCAGCACCAAGACACTTTGCTTCCAAATAAATTCATCACTTCATCAAAGGGGAATGAGCAAATACATCCAAGGCCATGTTGCTTCACGACAGTGTCGTAAATCAGACTGAACACACAGGCAGCTTGTTGGTACTCCATGGAAACCAAGTCGCAGCTGGAGTTTAGTTTGCTCTCCTGGGTAAGTCAGTTTTCTCTAATTGAAGTGTCTTTAAAGTGTCTTCACGCAGAGGTTATGTGTGTGTCCGGTCGTGTGGTTTAACGGTTTTAAATACTTACCATTAGCAGAGTTGCACTTTTCTTGGCAGCATTACTGTATCACTTTTGCTAACGTTAGCTCACCAACCGACAAACAGAAAGAAACGGCTGATGAAACCGGATGAAACCCCCGGTTAACACGTGCAGTAAGTAAAGTGCACGGTCAGTCAGTAACTAGTGTCGTTGCTGTTGCCAGGGAGCAAACAGCTACGGACAACTGGGACAGGGACATGTGGAGGACCAGGCAGCGCCGCGCCTCTCCGACACGGCGGCTCTGCGGAGCAGCAGGGCGGTCCGGAGAGTGAGCGGCGGCGGGGGGCACTCCGTGTTTGTCACCGGTAGGTTTTTAGTTTGTTGTCTTAACGGTTAACGGATCTGCTCCTTTTATATGCTGCACCACCAGATATTATACAGTCTGAGCGGTGGCCACCTGTTACAAGACGTGCTCAGTCTCACAGTCTATGGTCAGCCTGTCTCAGCCATGGTTCAGTCCTGACTCTCCAATGGGTCAAGTGCCCCCCCTACTGGCCTGATGAGACAAATGTTGATAATATTACAGTCAATGGTGCGTGGTGCATTTACTTTACAATCTCTCTGTGATTCTGCAGTTTCATGTTAATAATACAAAGTATAATAATCAACATTAGCCCAACCCGTAGTGTACAAATTGTTGCATCAATCCAATGGAATTAATTTGATAAAATAATTGAGGTTATTCTGAAATGGGACATTTTTTACAGTACAGTACAGTACTTTACTACTGGTTCTTCAAATGTATTTCGATGCTTCTTTTTTCCTTTTACCAAAGTAAAACCACTGAAGGCGAGCCATTACTTGTAACTGTATTACAACAGTATGAAATTGCTGCTTTTACTTTAAGTGAAATTTCATAGTACTTTTAACCACATTGCCTTGTGAACTGTTACTAGTTTTATTTCTGTGTACTGCCAGCCTATCCCACAAAATATTTAATTAAATCAATTGATTGTAGTCATTTTAAACATGTCATTGTGACAATGCCAGATTAAATAAAGGCATTTTATTTACTCAAGAGATTGCCTTGGAGTTTTTCTTTGCTTTTCAAATCAATTGTTTGTTTAGATATATTTAGTTTGGAGTCGGTGTGTAAGCTGTACTCTTTGAACAACCTTTTTTTCCTCTAAATCTTTCAGCTCTCTCTTATTTAACTTTTTGCCAATGTCATTTGTGCACTCTGTCTCTGTGTATGTCATAGTACACAATTCACTTGGTTTTTATTATGGTGGATTTTGTTTCTGACAGAAAATGGACAGGTCTTTGTGTGTGGGCAGAACAACAGAGGCCAGCTGGGTCTTGGCCACAGCACAGACATCTTAACTCTTCAACTCTGCTGCAGCCTAAAGCAAGCAGTCACAAATGTGGCCTGTGGTTGGGATTTTACTCTTCTTGTCACTGGTGAGCACCACTTCAGTCTAGGAAATGATACGCTGTTTGTCATGCACACAGGTTTTGGAAGGGTTTTCCCTTTTTGTAAGTTCAAGCATTTCCCCTTAGGCAGTGATAATGTATGTGACAGGACATTGTTATTTTATCTCGCAGGCATCATCTGGATGTTACTGAAGCCAAAAAAATGAACATGGCATACATACTGTATATACATACAGTACTAACTGCACATAAAAAAATAAGTAAAGGGTAGTTGTGCAATAGCATGTGAACATAGGGGAAAGTAGCTCTAACTGACACTGTAGCTGTATAGAAGAACACAAACCACATTACATTAAAAGGCAGTCAATGAAAATAGACACAGTCCCCACAGACTTATGCCAAGTTCATGTCATATGAAAGTTACTGTAATAACCAGTCTCTGACTTATAAATACTATTTATATCAACACACTGTTTGTAATTACAGCTTTTTGTTGTAATTACCCCAAATCCATAACAGAGTTATGGAAGAGAGGGACAAATGTCTGTAACTACATTCCACCCATACAAAAGTTAAATATTTCAGTGTGTTTTATTTAAAGGTACTTCTGTTATTTTTGTATCATACGGACAGATTGTGGTCAAGTACTGGCATGTGGCTCCAATGCATTTGGACAGCTGGGTGTTGGACCGACTGTCACGCACTCTGCAGATTTGCTGTTAGTTGAGGTGAGTACATAGCAGGTGTTCTTTTACTTACTTTTATAACACACTTTGGAAATCTCGTAATGCTTGTCATACTTAAATGCAATAAATCATTAGTGTTCAGCTTCTAATCATGATCAGTTTGATCATTTTCTTTAAAGCAGATGACATTGTGTTGTTCGTTCTCAGTATCTGAAGGATCCGGTGGTGAGTGTAGCAGCAGGGCTTAGACACTCGCTCGCAGTTACAGGTAAGTTAGTGCTGAAAACTGTGCTCAGTAAGTTTTCATTTGACAGTCGACAGATTCTAATTTTCTGTATGGCCTTCAGATACAGGCTGTGTTTATCAGTGGGGAACCGGTCTTCTCAGTCTTGCTAAAAGAGCACTTAGTCCACACCCGATCCCATCACACCTCTGTTCTAAGGTGCCCTGTGTGGTACCAGGTAAGTGGAACTGCACTGAGAGAGAGATACAGTAAATAAAATTAAGTTTCAGGCTTTGAGTGACAGATATTTGTTCTCATGTTGCAGGTCTGGAACAGAAAACATCACACCTGGTTGCTGCAGGCTCAGCACATTGTGTGTGCGTCAAAGGTATGACACCAGTATATATGACAGCTGTTGACACCTGTGTTCATTTGGTTTATTTAGTATAATTATGAGCCACAGAGTTGGACGTGGAACTGTTTGTGGGCTCCAAATTTTCCCATTAGCAAAAAGACCTTTGTGTTTTATTTAGCAACAGTAATAATAATGATAACAAAAACGATAACAAACCTCGAAGAAGTCCAGTTGCTTTTTTACTACAACCCCACAAGGATAACAAACCTCATTTTTGTAGCACTTTTCACACAAGAAATGCAACTTGAAATACTGGAGATTGTGGATACAAGCATTCATGCACGTTATATACACCAGAGACTACATGATGTCCTTTACAAGTTTTCATTCATTTGTGGAAGTGTATTAAGTCACTAGATTGCAAACAGTAATGAGCAGAACAAACATACCAGTAATTTAATTTAAAAGCAGATTCCATGCTTCTCTTCCTTATGGGGCATTTATACTTTAACGTTGTAGTGAGTTGCCCTCCACTTCACGTTCAGACATCATTATGGCAGGGCTTCCTTCTGTCTTGTAATTACTTGACCAGTACCACTCAATTACTGCTCTGTGCTTCTGCTGCTGCGTCTGCTGGATGAAAAGTAATGTTTCTCCTGTCTTGTGTGCTGAAGATGGTGAATTGTTTCTGTGGGGGAGCAACAAGCACGGCCAGCTGACCACCACACAGCCCTTCCTGTCCTCTCCAACTCCTCTGAACCGCTGCTTACTGGATGGCGAGAAAGTCATACATGTGTCGAGCGGCTGGACACACATTGTTGCTCAAACAGGTGAAACATAATAACATTTGATTTACATGTTACATCTATGATACTCTCCAGTTTTAATGGGATTTGCAGCACAATCAGACCTCTCTGTTTTCTTCATATTTTGTCATGTTTCAGGCCTATGCTAAACTAATTTAAAGTAATTTTCCCCTCATCAACCTATACTCCCATAATAATAAAACATAAACAGACTTATGTTTTGCAAATGTATTCCAATGAAAAACTGAAATATCAAGTTGATCTGAATATTTCAGACCCTTTATGATGATACTCTAGATAATCTTCAAGATGTTGATTAAAGTCAAGTCATGGTCACTCATATCTTACAATGCATACTGGAGCAGAAACCAAGGCATGGGGAGGAAGTACCTGCCTGCAGAGCTCAGAGACAGAGACCAGGTTGTGTTTAAACAGGGGCCAGTGCCGTCCATAATTCTTAAATGGAGGAAGTGTGGAACAACCAGGACTCTTCGTGTCTACCAGGCTAAACTAGATTTGGTTGGAAAGGCCATGGTACAGTAACAGAGGTAATCAACCCAGTGGTCACTCCGGATAAGCTCCAGAGATGTTGTGTAGAGATTGGAGACAGTTCCAGGACAAACATCACTACAGCCCCACCAATCTGGACTTGCAGCCTCTCATCAGAAAGAGACATGTGAAAACCTTCCTGGAGTTTGTAAAAAAAAAAAACATCTAAAGGACTCTCAGACTGTGAAAAAGAAAATGTCCTAGCCTGACCTGACTTGAACTCAATCCAAAAATCTCTGTAGTGACCTGAAAAAAGTCCAACCTGACAAAACTTGACAGGATCTGCAGAAATTACAGGAAATCCCCCAAACCAGGTGGGGAAAGTTTGTCATGTCACACGCAAGAAGACTTAAGCCTGTAATTTCTGCCAAATGGGCTTCAACAAAGTCCTGAGTGAAGGGTCTGAATATGTTTGGTGATTTTAGTTTTTCCTTTGTAATATATTTGCAAACATTTCTATTGAGTGTCAATTGACAAGGGGAAAAAAATCAATGACAAAAAAAGGTCTGGAAAAAAAGTGAAAAAAGCAGTCTGAATGCAGTTGGCATGTCTTAACAAGGCCATAATTCATTTCAGAGAGCAGAAGAGTGTTCACATGGGGCAGAGGTTGTTATGGACAGCTGGGCCGAAACACATCAGTCAAACAGAACCCAGAACAGCAGTCGGCCGGTCCTCCAGCAGAAGGTGGACACCAGGAGGTTTGCCTCCCTGCAGAGGTTAAAGCCCTACATGGAGCAACTCAGGTAAGACGTCTCAGTGTTTGGAACTTCTGCAAACTGAACAAACCAGAGGGTAACCACAAATAACAATCACATGTTCATTACTGTAGATTCAGATTTATCATTGATGATTTACTCAACTTTGTTTTCTGTCTAACAAAAATGTCTGTTTGAATCCAGCGGGGGGCAGCAGACAACCACTATCAGAACAGGTTGTTGATGATGTTTAGCATGAGGTGAAACATAGTGCCACTGAATGAGGGCCTGGCCCACAGAGAGTAGGATCTCACTACACAATATATAGCCTGTAAAGCACACACACGCACACACGCACAGCCATTATCTTCCACTTGGGAAAGAACCACTTACATTTAGTGAAGGCAGAGGTCTCCTCTCCCATGAGGGCAATTATGTGTGAGCATCACGGGATAGCAGCAGTTAACCTGCAGTCTAAATGGCAGCTTTATGGTAGGAGATTGTTGCCAGTAAAGTGGATCTCGTGGACGGACAAGGGCAAGCTTTGGATCACAGCTCCACTGCGCGTAGATCATTGCAGCAGCACTGGCCGATGTCAAGGTGTAGTCACCCTATGTGTGTAAAGCTAAAGGCAAGATGGATTAGCTGAGTGGACGATGAATCTCTCAACACATGATCCCATGTTAGCCCTAACACTGTCCATACACACCCACAGAGTCAATATTTAGTGAATTCACATTATTATGAGGCCATTGAACATTACTGGAGTGACAAATCATGATCTGTCAGTCGCTCAGGAATCACTGGGTGTGTTTGTTGCCTCAGCTGTTTGCTTTATGAAAAGCTTCAAAGCACCCTTGTTTTACCAACTAGGCCAAGTAAACACACATATGTCTATGTTTATTTTATACAACTTTTGTTCTGAGTTGAGGATGAGCATTTTAATTAGTCCCTTCCCTTCAGTTCCTGTTACGGCTGTGGCGAAGGCTAGAGAATATGGGAAATTATCATTATATTGTAAAATATTTTGATTCCCTGAGGCAGGCCAGCAGTACACTTTAGCTTTTATGAATGAGCTGGAATTTATATTACATATGTCTGCTCTGCTTTCTGATATTGCATTGTGGAGTAATTTTGTATGAAGCATCTAATGTATTTACAGTGAAATCACCAGTAATGTCATGTGTTGTGTCCACTCATGTTGGATGAATAAAAGCTAGATGAATTCATCTTGACACAAGAAATTTTATTTCATTTTTAATTTTTTAGAGCAGGTTTGGTTACAAGTATCTCAATATCCATGTTGGCATAACAAGTCCTGGATATTGCAGTCGTAAAGTTGTCTGTCTGTTTTAACATGCATTTCAAGCATTTTTTTTAATTTCTTTTATTTCTTTTATTTTTACAGATCGCATGTGGATCTGAACACAACCTTGCCATTGTGGGTGAGTGTTTTTCCATTGTCTTAGCTTTTCTTCTCACTTTGCTTGGATAAAGTTTCTTCTTTGTATAATAAACAGCCATATCTGCCAATATGTTTGCCGACGAAACATGTTGGAGGAAAATAAATAAGCATAAACATCAGACAACATGGTACAGAACTGCACTGGAAAAGTACACCAAGGAAGAGAGGAAGCAGAAATAATTTAAACTTGTTTGTTTCAGTAAGTGCATGTGGCTTTGAAGGGACATCATATCTGATCTGACCTGGCTCCTGCTCTGACTACATAAAAGAAATAGGGAACACACAAAGATCAGTCTAAACTATTTCATTCTGTTCTCTAAAACAAAGAACTGGTAAGGGAGACTTTTAATATATTACAGTTCAACGTCAGTGTGAAATATTAATCCTTCTGGTAGTGCTGCAGAGGGTTTCTGAGGTCAGCCCATTGCTCTGTGGCCTTTGCATTAGGAGGTTCTTTACAGCATAAATACATGGGTATCACTGACAGAAGCAATTACCCGAACAGTAAATTGAGCTGAATTAGCCACATGCACAATTACAGACATGTTTTTCCAGTGGGCTGTTTAGAGAACAATCTCCTTTTATCCACATAAGAACAGAACACAGACACTGCAATCACACGCATCCCTGGAAGAATACTAAACAAACACAGACATATCTGAGTGTTTGATTCCTCATCAGACTAACAAAGAGATTACATTTGCTTTATTCTCTCTAGGCTTGCCAAATAAGTTTCCCGGCTTTCCTACTGTGCCGAACTAACACTGTAAAACATTTTTTGGGAGTAAAATCTTTTCCATTAAATTTTTAACACTGACCCAGTTTTTTACATCAGCATGAATAAAAATAACGCAGATGAACACTGAAATACAAGCACATGGTTCCATTAGAGAGTCAACGCCAGACATGGCTGGTTTTTCTACAAGCAAATAAGCCATTCGCTTTTCATGTTCTGACCAATTTAACCAATTAACTGGACGTGCCATTATAATTTGAGTTGATACACCATCCGTCCATCATAATGACAGTTCTCACAACGTGCTGCTCTGTGCTTTCAGAAGTTCAGTTATTTGATGAGAAGGCGGGCCCAGTACAGGGAGAACTCATGTGAACCTCCAGCACCTCGCTCCTCTGCCATGCTCTCCCCCTTTTTCTCCTCCTGTCTGGAGCGTGGTGGCAGGAGCGATGAAATAGCAAAACAGGATTTGAAGCAGAGACCTGAGTGCTGCTATTTCTGGTGCTGAAGTAGGTCAGGCAGAAAGGAACGGAGAGCATTGCATGCTGCTTATGATATCTGTTGCCTGTTCAGCCCTTGCTCATTTGCACCTGAGGAAGTTCTCCTCATGTATGAAACTCATCGGCGGTGGTCAGAGGTGGGAGAAAGGCCAAAGACGCTGTGGGCACAGCTCATCCAATCTGAGGAAAGATTTTTGTTAATGTGAACATTATGAACTTCTCGGGACTGTTGAAGGACAAACACCTTAGATCAGATCCTGTTTTAACTTGCTCTCAAAGTATCATGTAAATCATGCTTTAAAATGCACCTGCTGCAGATGTGCTGCTGTTAGTTAGGTGTGAAAATATAAATGTGACAGGATTTGTTTACAAGGAAATGGCTTTAGGTTTGAGTGTCTTGATTTTCATCATTTTGTTGTGCAGGATATTGCACAGGCACTTTGTTGCCATGGAAACACTGATGTGCTGTTCTCCAGTCAGTGAGTCCATGAATTAAGCACAGCACCAAAATAACGCTTTCTCTCCCCAATGAACAAAATGTTTGAACAGATTAAGTTCACTAAATGTGAACCAGAGTGTTGAATAACTAATCTTAGTCAAAGATGGAGACAGATACAGTCCCGTTATAAATACGTGCAGTTTCTTAAAGACAAGGCTACGTGTGTGTGTGTGTGTGTGTGTGTGTGTGTGTGTGTGTGTCTGTAATGCATAAGCCATATCTAGCAGAGTGTCACATAAGGTGCTGGCACGATATCCTGCTCTGTTAACTGGAAAAAGCGTGGGCCTCTGTCGGCAAATCCAAATCTTTGGTGCTCCTGAATTTCAAAGACGAACCAAAAGACAAAGAGACTGTTTGATGAAATAAATGAAACAAATGGCATGAAAGACGCACACACACAACTGCAGGATGGGGAAAGCTTGAAGATGTGTTACCCTTGAGAAAGCAAGCTCGCTTCTGTTGCCATGGCAATGGAGCCTATTAGGTAACTATGTTGCCATGGCACGTGTCTCCTCGGTGATGCAGACCTGACCACACCCACCAACAAGCTCACCAGTAGTGAACGACGGAGGGGAGGGGAGGGGTAGGAGGAGGGGGGGCGGGGGGGTTAACTGGCTGTGTGTCAAGGATGGGAACGGAGACTGTGTGTGTGTGTGTGTGTGTGTGTGTGTGTTTGTGCATGCGTGTTTGTGTCTGTGTGTTGTTTTTTCTCACAGCTTTTCTTGTGTTTTTCCTTCAGGCTGCTAATTTTAGCCTGCATCACACAGTGCTGCAGTCCTGTCTCTCTGCTCCCAGCTCCACTGACCCATGACCCCTCTCCTTTTCAGGGGGCTGTCTCCTTTCCTGGGGCTGGAACGAACATGGGATGTGTGGAGATGGTTCACAGACCGACGTCTTTCAGCCTCAGCCCATATCTGGTCTCAGACCTCTTCTCATTGGCTGCGGAGCTGGACACTCTATGGCAGTGTGCGCCGTGGCAACTGGCTCGTGATAGAAACTCTGCATCGACTCCAGCAGGAACGTTCGTTCAGCATATGACCAGAGATGAGACAAACACTGACTTTACGAATTTTAACATTTCTGAGTGATTTAGTGGCTTTGCAGGTTATTTGAAGTCTCTTTGAATATACAGTGACTTTCACCTGCCGACGGCTACCTGAGCTGTTTGAGCAGGTGAGAATAGCAGTCGTCATAAATGCTGCCGTGTGGTTGGACACACGTTGAGTTATGTTTGGTGTGGACAGAGGTCATAATTTCTCTGGCCAGCCCGTCACTTTGATGGACATAACTGGGGGGCGTTGGCTTTGCAGGAAATGGCCATGCCTATGGCCTTTGGTCCACCTGCCATGTTTGTCTTCCTCAATGAAGCCGTTATGGGTCGTGTGAGGGATGGGCCAGACTGTTGCTATAGCTCCATCTTCGCATGTCAGAGGTTTTATTGCTGTGATCCTGAGTGTCAGGAGGCAGTCAATCTGTGCAAAATCTCATGATTTACCTCTTGCACATACAGGACAGTGTTTTTTTTTCTCTTTGCTAACTGTCCATCACTTATTTATCTTCTTGCCAGTCTGTGTGATATTCTTTGACACTATGTCTGTCTTATTTGCACCACTTTCATGCTGTATCCTTCATTAATCCCTCTTGGGAGACGCTCACCCGCTGCATTTGACCCAACCTACATATTTATAAGCTGTGGGCGACCGCAGTGCAGCACCCGGGGACCAGCTGCAGGTCTGAGGCAGTGCTTTGGTCAAGGGCGATGGCAGGACTCGGGTTGGGGGTGATTTTCTCTTTAACTTTATTATTTTAAAAGTATTTGTTTTATCATAAATTATGGAAATTAAGACCATCTGTGTCACTGAAATTATGCATTGATAAAAGTTAAATTAAAAGTGCTTTTACCTGGATTACTTTGAAAAAATAAAGCAACACTCGCTGAAAAAATGATCAGTTCTGTGTTTTTTTATTTATCACTATTTATTGTACAAGCCTGAACTGTATTGGTCAAAAAGACACAAAAAAACCCTAAACAACAAACCAATCAAAACGATCACTGAACACCTTGAGATAACTAACCACAAAATGCACGGTGTTCAAAACACACACTCTGAAGTCTCAGTAAACGGCACACAACAGTTGCCTCTTAGTTGCGTTGTTGATTCCATTTATGATAACAGCTGTTATATTATTATATATAGATATATAGATATATATATATATTTATTTCATCTGACAATGATCATCAGCACACTGTCCCTGTGTCCCCCCATTTGTGCTCAGCTCTACCGGTAGATCCAGACTGCACACAGATCTCAGTAGGTTGTTGGCAGTGTGTTTGCAGTTGTTTGGTAAAAAGTTGGTCCCTTTCCACTAACTTTTCTACACAAACAATGAATCTATACTTTGTACCTGATGACTATTTTATAGGTCTTCTCACTCTTGCTTTTATAAGCTGATCCATACGGGGGTCCTTACTGTGTCCCTTGCTTTTTGAGTCTGAACTGGTGCTTGTATTTAATGGCTGGTGACTGATGGCTAATTAAAAATAAAGCGTACATTAGGTCGTGTTGGTTAAGCTATAGTCCTGAATGGTAAGAAGAACTTGCATAACAGAGGCACTTGTCCAGTATGAGGCATATGATGTTTTGGCATCGCTTAGTATCAGATACTAATTCACCAATTTGCATGCGTGCAGAAAAAGAATAATAATCCAATTCTACATGATTGTCAATTAAAACATAAGACAAAATAATTATCAGTATGTATATATGAAGATATACAGTATCAACATTCAGTTAATGTTGAATATTTATTATTCAAGTTTGAGTGACATTAAACGATTTACCAAATTTTAACAGCACACATGGCCATTTTAATGCCTCATTAATACAAGGTAAGAGTGGTGTTTTTTTTTTTCATTTTTTTTTTTTTTTCAAAGTATGATCTTTTATCATTTTTTTGTGGATGTTATCTCTTTGATGCCTGAAAACATATCAAAAGAATGTTAAAAGTTCACTGGTGCAAAACAGTGCAAAAAGTCTACAAAGATGTGACCATGACAGTGCAAAGTTAACGATTTTGTTTCCCATTGTTTAGTCCGGCTGACATGACAAGTGACAGGTTTTTGCTGGGGGGTGGGGGCAGAAAGAGGTGGGTGGATTTAAATCGGAGCAACATTTTTTTTTCTATCAACAGAAGAAGCACACAAATAGTTGATGATCACTCAAAAACATTGGTACACACAACTTCAGCACACATAAAAGCGTATTTACAGCACTGGCACACACCAAAAATAGGCACACAAATTACAACACAGTAACCAGTCACAGATACTGAGCTACATAAGGCTTGACAACAAAACTTCCTCAGTGCTACATCTATGCTGAGTTTGTGATGTACAGGTTGTCACTGTCACACCCATTTAAAAATACTAAGTAATACACACAACAATGCTACAGGACTATCAGGTGGGTGATGGGCCGTTATGGGTCATACACATAGTGGTTGGTACACCATGGTTCATAACACAAACTGACTCTGTTGGTTGTCTGCTCCGGTGCTGTCGCTGGGTCTCTATAAACATATAAAAAAACAATAACAAAAATAAATTATTACACAAATTATGTATAATGGTGGAAATGATGGCGGTGATGGATACCTCTGAGGTGCGGGGAGAGGTGAGGGATGACACTAGCTTGGAGAGTAAAGAAAATGTGCTCCGTTAGTTCCTCATGGTAAACGAGAGGTTTACCATGTATTTCCCATGCTTAGCCAAGGCATCAGACGACGATGTACTGTCTGTGTACAGAGGTTGGACTCTGAGTCGGTTAATAAACATGCCCGAGATCATGCTGCGTTTTACGGGTTGATGTACAGTAGTTCAGTCACTGTCATGCGTTTGTATACTTTGTGTCATGCTGCTCACAGTCACCTCGTTTTTTTATGCTCTCTTTGACCTGAACATTGGCAGGAAGAGGGTCAAACAGCAGCTGAAAGCACTAGCCTCAAGCTAGTACGAAAGGAAAGTTGTATGTATGCATAGTGCTGTTGAATAAAAACGGAGTCTAAACACTCATTGTGTATAAAATTTATTTCATGCAAGGACTTATATTTACATATTTTTTTTATTTGAATACCTTTCTGTTGCATAAATGTAAAATACATGCGTTTACCTTTCCCCAAGTAGACCCACATCCCATACCGTGTCGCATTGGAATTTTTTTTTTTCACTTGAATTGCATGAGCATATAATTCACCTGCATCTCTTCACATCAAATCTTCACAAGGTTTTTTTTTTTCTTTTTAAATATATAACGTCCATTAATTACCACAAGAGACATGAAGAAGAAGAAGAAACAAAATTAGATGAGTTGCTATACTTATATCTTCTTCTAGAAATTAAAATTTCTAATTGGTCAACATCATATTTGTTAAAGTGCCCTGAAAAAATTGTGCATAATTATTGGGACAGTATCAATACATGTAACAGTAACAGTATTGATGTTTTAAATCAATAGACAAACATAGTGCAGGAGTCATCCTGACATCTCTTGTTGATCATAACTTCATACTGTATATTGGCTCTGTAGAGTTGCCTGGTCCCCTTTAATATTTTGTGCTTTATGATACAAAAATGTTCTTGAGTTCAGGAATATTAAGTCCGTATTTTTGTGTGTGTGTGTGTTTTTTTTTTCTTCTTTTTTTGCTCGAAATTGTGAATCTCACTAAAGGCTAAATTCTAGTATGCATTGTATGGTGCAAAAGTAATAACCATTTGGGCATTGTATTATGAGTAAGGGTACGAGGGTGCAAAAGATACAAGGTGCACCTTGCAAATAAAGCTTTCATTACACTGTTATGAGCATGGTATAAAGTAGGTTGATGCTACACTGGGAGCACTTCTGTAATATCATGTCAATTAATTACTCACTTTTACTTTGCCTCACCAGGTACGAAGGCACCGTTGTTTAATAATTCATGAGTCTTGCCTTAATTTAGGCATCACAGCAGTCACTGAAAATGCTGCAGACTGTCGATACTGTTTAAAAACTCATACTACCTGTAAATATAGCTGTATAAAAACTATTTATGCTCATAACAGCATTGGTTGGCTTTATGACAGATTGTTCAAGTTCAATCACACTATTTTAGTTGGAGGCCCCAGTCAAATAAAAACAAGAAAATAAATATACTGTATGAATTTGGGGAAAGGCAAAGAATGGCAGCTACATAAAAATCTCTGCTATGACTGAGTCTCTTGTAAAGCTGTCTCAAAATGCATAAAAAATGACATAGCTTTAGAAGCTTTTGAAAGAAAACGTTTTTGTTTTTTGTTGTTTTTTTACAGTTAGCTTCTTGTTGAACATAATTTCTCATGCAGTTCATGCAAATGAACAAACAGTTTTAGTTCTTTTGACATTAGACGTATTCATCACTAGTATCATAGGAATTGTCATCATCTCCATATTGCATTGGACATCATGAACATCATGTTGAAATATTTTTTAATGGCCACTCAGATAACATTAAGCCTTTTCTGCACTTTCAGAAGGATAACGTCTCTACTTTGCAACGTACAAAGCACTTAGGAGGAGTTCCCTTAACAGCTGGCAATGGTACCTTTTAGATATGTTTAAAAGCCATGTATTGTTAATGTCCAGCATATTAGCAGGGGTTACATCTTATGAAAATTTCTTTCACAAAATTGTAAAAAGCAGATGAGATAAAAGTTACTGGCAAAAGAGTATGCGAGATCAAAAGCAACAGAGCAACAGGCAATGATTTAAACACAGGGAGAAAGTGGGGTTAGCCTGTGGTAGAAGTAAAACAGTGCTTTGTCTGCAACTTAAGTGACCCATGCAGAGTGGCATGTGCCAATGTTTTCTAGTCGAGGATATGATGACACACCCAAGGAGAACACTTGGGAAGAGTATTAGCACAGTTAAGATACAGTTTTCCAGAAAAAGAAAGAAATCAAAATGAAAAAAGCAGGAGCGAAGGCAAGTGTAAAAGCAAAATCTGACAGGAAGGATAAGAAGGAGGAGTGTGGACTGGCCTTCCAATGGCATTGTGTCTGCTACTCAACCATGCTACATAATGGATGGGATGGGAGAATGTGAGTGCTGCATTAGACAGGGTGGGCTGCAGGGCAGGGCGGACACTGAGGACACTCCAGAGGCATCCCCGCTCATGCCAGACATGCTGTTAAGGCTCCAAGGCTTTTCATAACCTTCAGTTGAAAAACAGAGAACGTTCTGAGTACACTGCAGCACTAAAATCCATGACAAAATGTTTTGGTGTTCCTCACTGGTAATACTACACCTGTTGCTTTCTTGTTTTTGTCTCCAAAGAAACAGGTCAACACAGACTTGAGACAGATTATTTTTCTCCATGCATTGAGTGCATCAGGAGTACAACAGCATGCACCGGGTGGTACTGGAATGGTTCGGAGTATAACACTATAAAAGACTTGGAAAAGGTAGGCACCTCAGGCAGGGAATGTATCTCAGCTACAGGTAGAATTTCAGACTGTTGATGTGCTGGCTGCACATACAGCTGGAGACTAACTGGGCTCTCTTAGGAATGTTTTGAACTTTGATATCAAATCTGAATTAAAGTAATCAGTAAACTGAAACCTGGTATTAAAGTATAAAAATCAGTGAGCTTGAATTTGGCTCTTAGTGATATTAATATTTAACATTAGCCTTCCTCCATTTGTGTTGTGCTCCTTCACCATACTGATAGCACCCATCAGCAAGACACTTCATGCACCATTATGGTTCAAGAGCAATGTACTCATAAGTCAGGATCCCACATGGTATTTATCATTAAAACACACATATACATACATGATACACGCATAGCACAAATACTTTCTTAGGCATGTAAGACAACACATTCTAGATCATATAAATCTCGAAAATAGCTTTCTTACTGGTAAATAAATAGGGGGTATAACAGTATGCATGGTATCAAAAAATATATTATGTAGATGTGGACAATTATTATTGACATTTGTGGTGATTGTGCTTGGCCTTAACAGATGTTATTATGACTTGGACTATATACAATTCCCAATGGGATGATTGAGGAGAAGCAGCTGCTGTGAAAGTGTGTGAAGGTTGTAATAAGAGGTTTTGTAGTTTTGTGTGTGTGTGTGTGACTGTGTAAGTGTGTGTGTCTGTGTAAAACTGAGGTGTAACACTCAGCAAAGAGGAATAAAGGAAGCGTATCCTGTCTACGGTCTACACGGTGTCAGTGTCTTACGGGGGCCTGTGATTGGCTGTTACTGTACGTACCCCTCCTCACTCTGCCCCCTGTGTGGTTGGGGCGTTCAGCGGTGGTGACCAGGAAGCAGGGCCGCTCTCTCTCACTAGGGCTGAAGATTTCCTCTGGAGATATGGCCTGGTCTATATGAGGACAATCCTCGTTGGCCAGAGCTGCGTTAGCTGCCTCACCGTTCAGCTTGGAATCTTATAAGAAGACAGTAAAGAAGAAGGAAAGAAAAACACACAGGAAAAAAAAAATCTGGTTTCATATACCAGCTCAGTAATGCGTTCTTTAATATATCTGCCAGTGTTACGCTCCACAACCTGTAGGGATTAACCTGTGTAACAACACTGTATGTATAAGTGCTCTCTAATATTTCCCTTGTTCCATGTTTTTGAATACAAACTGTACCAAAGGTCAATGAATGCCTTTACACTAATGCAACCAAAGTAATTCTGGGGGAATCGAGTAGTTAAAACATCCGTTTTCATGCCATCATGATTACAAATACTTGGACACAGCTTCTCCGCCTTTAAGAGGGGAGGACTGAATCGTTGCATTAATAGGTGTAAAATCAATAGCAAGATCACTCACAGACTTCCTCATCTCTCTATTCGTCTATTCAGAGGAAAAGCTTTTCATTACATATGCATTGATTATTTTCTGTGGGAAATCATCAGCGTATTGAGGTGTGGGAACAGACGAAGAGTAGCGATGTGTTTGTTTTGTGAAGATGTAGAGGTGAGAGAGAGAATATACGACGAGTATGTCATCTTAGTTTCTTACCTTGAAACTTTATCTCAAAAACGTCGTGGGGGGTGATGGGGGTGATGGGGCTCTGTTGCGGGGAGCTGATGATGCTCGTCTTGCAGAAGTCAGGAGAACCGGGTTGCGGAGCTCGAGGGATGTGCCTATTCTTTTTCTTTGGTAGTTTCTGTTTTGCCATGGCCAGCGAGTAATACATTCCAAAGTTGTTGACAATCACAGGGACGGGCATGGCGATGGTCAGCACACCAGCCAGGGCGCACAGGGCTCCCACCAGCATACCGGAGGTCGTCTGAGGGTACATGTCTCCGTAGCCGAGGGTCGTCATGGTCACCACAGCCCACCAGAATCCGATCGGGATGTTCTTGAAGTGCGTGTGCTCACTGGCTCGAGGGTCGTTGGGGTTAGCTCCAATCCGTTCAGCGTAGTAGATCATAGTGGCGAAGATGAGGACACCGAGAGCGAGGAAGATGATGAGGAGGAGGAACTCGTTGGTGCTGGCCCGCAACGTGTGGCCCAGCACCCTCAGCCCCACAAAGTGACGCGTCAGCTTGAAGATACGCAGGATACGCACGAAGCGGACCACTCTCAGGAAACCCAGGACGTCCTTAGCTGCCTTGGAGGAGAGCCCGCTGAGCCCCACCTCCAGGTAGAAGGGCAGGATGGCCACAAAGTCGATGATGTTCAGGGCGTTCCGTATGAAGTCAAATTTATTAGGGCAGAAAGTTATTCGCATTAGAAATTCAAAAGTGAACCACACCACGCAAACGCCCTCGATGTAGGTGAGGTAGGCCGCGGTCTCCGTCTCCTGGTAGGTGTGCGGCACCGTGACGTTGTCCACCAGCTCCAGATAAGTGCGGTTGATGATGGGGTTGAAGGCCTCGTGGGTCTCCAGACAGAAGGTGGTGATGGACACCAGAATAAAGAAGAGCGAGGCCAGAGCCACCCACTGAGCAGCAAACATGAACAGGGTGCAGGAGAAGAAATAGAGAGGAGGGGGAGAAGGGGGGAGAAGGACAGAGAGGAGAATGAGCACAGCAAGACATGCAAGGTGATTGAGCTCAACACGAGCTGCTGCCATTCTTAGCTCAACATAATGCAATTCAATCTGAGACAGTGGCAACTGGTTCGACAGTGACAGTGGCACTGATGCTCTCTCTCACTGCCCGCCCTCCACCCCTACCCCCACCCACCCTGCTCTCGGTGTATCTTGATTCACACGTGTCATTGTAAAAGGGACAATCAATGCGCAATCTCCAGTCTTCCTTCCCCTTCCCTCTGCCTCCATCTCAAGGTCACGCCACTTTCAAGGGTGTGCCTCATGCAGAACCACAAAGAGCCACCAACAGCAGCAGCAGTGGTCGAGCCATTAGTGTCAACCCCCGTGACTAAATTTAGCTGTGGGCTCTTCCCCCTCAGTGGCATCGGTACAGTAGGTCTTCCCTACACAAGGTCATCCTGTGCAGATGATCAGCTCTTGGGAATCGTAGTGAGTCGAGAGGCTCGCTGAGCTGACAACACACTTTTGTGAGAAACCTATATTTCCCCTAATAGCAAATGAGTACAAACGGGTAGGCTACTTTAGCCTTCATCATGTTTCGATTGGATGATCACATTTCATCACATTTAGGTTACGATATTTCGGATGCATACTATGGTTGTAACAGATACAGTCCTCTCTCCTTGGTATCGATTGCAGCTCTGTCCTCATGTTATCGTCCTCTGATCATACTCTACTGGTTTATGGTATGTGTCAGCACTCATGTAATTTACTGCAGCTTGAATGGATAAAAAGGCAGCTATATCTTCAATGGATCATCAACAGATCAGAGCCAGTGAACAGAGAAGCTAGACAGGAAGAGTAGATATTTACTTAATCATCCACTGAGTCACAAAAGTTGGATCAATAGATGCATGTATACTTCTCAGACTAATGCATAGCATTGTTAAGTAGCTGGGAGGAGTAATGAATGGCATCATGGATGAGCAAGGTTGGAGTGGGGCATGTCTGGGCAAGAGGAAGTCGTATATATTCCACTGAGCAAAGGAAACTCGACATCTTAGTCAGTTGTGTCCATTCACAGTGTGTCAGAAAGGCAGGCATGCAGCATGAGACGGAAAACAGGCCCTCATCATAATATCTCATCACTGGCAATTCATCGCATTGTACTGAGGAAATCGCTGCTGCTTATGAATGTCTGCTTCCCATCTATGACAGTATGATGCTACAGAGAGAAACTGTGTATTAGCAGTGACTACTACAGCACACTGACAACATACTGACAACCGCTATGTGGATCTCAGAACTCAGTTTCTTGGGTCGCTGCGGTTCACACTCTGTAAGATAGCATTTCAATGGCTGTGTGAGTTTTTGATTTCACTTTAAATTCAGTAGGCTACATAATGTTTACCCTGAGTGTGGACAAAGGGGAAACTTGACATTTTATCACGATACAAACTTACTTTTAAAATGTAGCTCAGTCAAACTAACAGTGTTCAACCTGTGCTGACACAGTCTAAGAGAGATTTTAGTACGTGGTGCTGTTTTATCAGATTGCATAATGTTGTTTTGTCCACCCCCTCTACAGTATGTACTGTGCAAAATAACAAGTGCACCTTAGACTACAATCCAATCCAACACAACTGCAAGCAATAACTATTTTACCAGATAACACAGAGATGAGTCAACCTCACCAGCTTAACTTTAGTGGACACCTGCTCCTGAACCTTCAGGGGCCCGAAAGTTCACACGGTGCACATTTATAAATAACTTAATCTTTAACTAAATCATCATTAATAAAAGGCTGACCGCTCATTGGGGTTGTCCCAGTGGCTTCATTTGGCCCCGTCTGCACCTTACAGTTGCTGTCTCAACAAAAATGTTTATATTGTCATCTTGATTGAGTCAAGAAACTGTAAATAATATGCAACAATTTTGATATTTAACGCATTGTTTTAAGCAGAAATATTTCTAAATTAGATTTCTGTGGCTTCTGAACTGAGAACTGTTGCTGGTTTTCTCTTATCAAGTCCTTTATGACTGTAAGCTGTATCTCTTTGAGATACGAGCTGTTGTTTGGACAAAACAAGCTCTTTTATATATGTCAACTTGCACATTTTGGCCTGATTTATTGTGCAGTTAATCCAGAGAATAATCACATAATGAAGATTACACTGAGTTTCAGCTCTAGCTGGCGCTCATGTTCTTTTTTTCCTGCTGTTGTGCATGAATTAGCAAGAGACATGACAAATCTCCATCACCCCCACAGCCTGCACCCGCCAGTCTTATAAACCCTCGTTCTAATAAGCCACTTTCATGTCGACCGCTGATGCACTGGCTCGTTCAGCCCCCTGAGCATCCCACCCCTCAAACTGTTAAACAAATGCTGCATCTCATCAGACTGCCTCTTAAATTATGTGTCTTTGTGACAGCCAGGAACAGTGTGGCCTGAATGTAGGGTGACAAGCAAAGATTGTTTGCTCCTTATAGGCTAATTCTCACTGTTGCTGGCAAACCACAGACCTACAGTGTTATGCAGTGGCAAGGGTTTTCCACTAATGCATCCACAGAGAATAGAGTCTGTAATTAACTCTGGGGCTCAGTTCTAATTAATCTTCTTGCCAGACTTGGTGGAGCTCTGTCAATCTTTGCTCTGCTTTTTTGTCAAATGTAGGACACATCTGAGGAGCTTTCTGTGATGTAAAAATCTTCTGCATTCAAAAGGCAAAACTGTCTGAACTGTGTGGATCTTTTGGTTAAACCACTCCCCCAAATGCTGTAAGAGTGCGAACATGTCAATACAGTTTACACTTGTTGGATGGGGCCTGATGACTAATTACACCAATCAGGCTGCCACAGCTGTTAAAGCAGTGTGCGGCGCTGCGGTCTTTGTCGGGGGGCAGTGGTCAAAAAACAGAAGGTGTAAAGTCAGTTCATTGTCATCAATGAGAGGCATCGCGCCCAGATGGAAAAGTGCCCGTGACAAAGACCAAAAATGCCACCTCGAACAGCAACCCAATTTTCTGTCTGGAGGTCTGCCACTAAAACTCTGGTGGTGCCAAAGATCTGGTTTCCTAGTGTGTAGCTGACCTATTTTAACCAAAGAGCCGGCCAGCTCAGGGATCCCTGTGTCCTGGAAATATCAATCCAAAGGACCTGTGAGAGTCAGACTGAGCCTCTTTATGGTCCTCTGTGAGGTAGAGGAGGTTGGTGGGAAATGATTTGCATGCAAATGGTTTTGACACATGAAGTCTTATGCTGATTTTTGCTCTTCCTCCCTCTCAGCACAGTCACATCCTTGCTGTGGAAACCCCAGGGAGCATAATTTCAAGGTCATCAAAAGCCTCTCTAAAGCCCTCCACATCCACCAGTCTTCCTTTCACCATCAAAGGACAGAGGTAAACAAATTCACAACTGTGCTTTTCAGCTTCAAACAAATGAAACATTTAAGAGTTTTATTTTAGCTCACAAAAACTCATTAAGGAGTTTTCCAAATCTGAAGTGGAGAGGGAAGCACAAAGCTGTACTCACCCTTGCATATTTAGAGGAGTAAGGGTCCTCAAACAGGGCCCAAACACGTCTCTGCCACCGGCTCCACAGGCTCCCACTCCTGGCGTCATGGGTGTCAGCCTGCGCCAGCCTCCTTGTCATTTCATCCACCTCATCCGCATCCCCATGCTCCTGCTCCGGCTCAGCATCCTCGCTCCCCATGTCTAACAGGCCCCCCCCGCCGAAACTATCAAGGGCCTCTTCTGCCTCCCGGTGTTGGCGATAGGTCATCCAGCAGCATGGCTCCACGTCTGTCTCATCGATGCCCCAGAAGGCCAGTTCTTCCTCATAGAGGGGCCCGCAGACATCAGCCGGGCAGTGCAGCTTACCTGTCCTGTAGTAATTAAGGATATGTGCAAACACGCCGGGGTGGCGGTCGAAGAAAAATTCCTCGATCTTGGCATCATAGTCAAAGTGGTTGGGTGCATCAGGCTCGGCCAGCCAGGACAAGCGGGTGCCAGGTAGGGTGCGCAGGGTGCTGCGGTATGTCTGATGTCTGATCCCTCCCACGTTTATCACAATGCGATCCTTGTCGTCGCTCAGGCCCATTGCGTCCCTTAGGCATTTCTCCAATAAGTTCCCTTCATCTCGGGTAAGTCAAGGCGCACCGTGCAACTAGATGCACAGCGGTGATTAAACTGAGGGAAACAATTACATAAGAAAAAGCAGCGCGCACAGCAACCTGTCGTTTCTCACCAACTATGAAAAGAAATCAGGAGTGCTTTGACACGCACCAAGCTACATTCCCTCTACAGCGCTGTTATTTCTACACGCACCTGCCATGCGACTGGAGGATCATAAACAATCAGACTCACTGGAGGGTAGGAGTATAGAATCGAAATCCAAAAATGATCGCAACCAATGGCATCACATTGAGAATGGACGTCACATATGGTCTGTAAATCCAAGATGTCGAGATAAAAGGACAAACGCCGGCAGAATAGATCCAGCTCATTGGACTCCCCAGGTCGCGGTAATTGATCAGATGAGTCCTGAGCGGCTTTGTGACTTTCACAGCAAGGTGACTGCGGTGGTGGTGGTGCTGAGCGGACAGCGCCTGTTCGGCAGCTCCTGGTGCATGGAGAGACTCGGCGCTGCTGCTGCTGCTGCTGCTGCTTCAGTCCCTCCTCTGTTGCTGCCTACAGACTCACCTCCTTCACACCGACGCTTTGCCCGCTCCCTCTCTCCCTCTCTCTCCCTCTCTCTCTCTCTCTTTCTCTCTTTCTCTCTGCGTTTCACCGACACCCAGCCACGATACACGCAGGTCTTTGTCTCAGCTCAGAGACGCCAAGCTCCCCTGCGCACAGACTTTCCTCCTTTTCATTCATGCATGGTGAGAGAAGAGAAGAGAAGATCCACTACGTGCGGGAGAGATAATGTTGTTCCCTCTGCGCTGCGTGATTCAATAAAGAAAATCAGAGATGAGAGGGCGACAAACCTCCTCACACACAATCACATCATAAAAAACGCCCAAACTGCCTGTTATTCACACGGTGCCCAGCTCCTCTCTCACATCACATGGAGCATGCCCAGTGGAGGAACCTGCATTTATTACAAGGCGCTGTCAGGTTTCTCCTCCAATTAAGGCTGTTGAAATTGTCATCGCTGCCCAATTTCCCCTTTCCCTCTCACTTAACGTCGTCGCTGGCCGGGTTACGGTCGGTGAGCGGACGGATGGATCAGTCACAGGGGACTCATCGTGTTCACGCACAGCTGGCGGGAGAAGGTGTGACCCTGGAGCCATGCACGCGCAGATCCGCCCATGCGATCAAACAGACTCTAACCAGACAGACAGCTTCCTATACGATTTCATGATTTATGTGTCAGAAAGTGAGACAGTAGCCTAATAATAACACCGATGAACGTTTGTATCTATCGCTGCTCGCACAGAGGAGATAGGCTACTTTGAATCCAACAGGAGATTTTCTTTTGTTTTCTTTTTTTGTTGTTGTTGCGCAACTTAATGCGCGGCACTTGATCTGTGTAATAATTACCCGACAGGGCCTGTAGACGCGTTGAAGGCGCCAGCAGAGGGCGCCATCGCTCACTGGAAATTCACAACTTTTTGGTTATTTTATTTTGCCAGTTGACGTTTAATTATCGTGAGATTTCAGATTGAGTAAAAACAGACTGAGTTATTTACTAATAATTTGTTTAATTCACTAATTAATGCTGCAAATGGAGCGCATCACTATAATGTTTCAACACCATGACACACTAAATTTTCTCATGGGAAAAAGAGGAATACACCCTCTTTCTTTCTTTCTTTCTTTCTTTCTTTCTCACACTCGTTGGCTCTTCGCTCTTGCAGATGGAGAGCTGGTCTCTTCCCTCAGCCTCCTCTCCTCCTTGGTGGGCAGGTCTCCGTCTCGGTTTTCACTCCTGATTACAAAGGAGGAGTGTCCAGCTCTGAAACGCTTTTACCCCGCCTGGCTTGAATAGACGGAGTCCTCTGGCAGAGACCGTGAGATCCCGGACAGTAGCCTGACTCCACACAGTGTTTGATTGGGCCAAAAGGACGAGCTGATTAAAAAAGACACCCAGGAAACATGGCTGTGGCGGGCTGCACAAGATGCATTAAATATATGTTATTCTTCTTTAATTTTATTTTCTGGGTGAGTTGAACACATTTTATTTATTTATGATTGCAGATTTCGTCTGAGTAATACAGGCCTCTACTGCTTCCTAACTTTTTCCCCTCTAAAAATAACATCTGCTGCTTACTGCTTACATTTACACATCTGTGTGGCTCTGTGCTTTCAATTTATAAATAAGTCTTGAAGGAGAAGCACAGGGTTTCCTGCCCTGCTGTGCTCATTATGCAGCTCTGCTCTCTTTTTGGAGAGGAGAGTGGCATCAGCACAGCACAAAACCTCAGCCAGTCACAGCTAAAAATGCTCTTATTTTCTGCATGGCCAGGCACCAGTGCAGGGTGGCTGAAAGGGAGGAAGAGGGTTGGGCTCGGTGCATGGGCATCTGACTGTGATGGGACTTCTTTTTTAATGTTTCACATGTCTCACATAAGCTGTGCTTCAGATTCATTATCTCTCTGAATATGCTGCTCATGCTTATATTTTAAACATGAACTGCAGATCTCTGCAGATGTTTTAGAGGGAAAACTGAAGAAAGGAGTGAGGCTCTCCCCTAATTAAAAACCAATAACAGGAGAGATTGAACAGAGTTTCTGGGGGAGGGGCGAGCCGTTTCCCTCTGAAATTACTTTGTTCCCACTACCTGGTCACCAAGTTACAGCAACTGCTGCCTTTGAGCTCAGGAAACACCACATCTGATGGGGCAGTTATTTAAATTCCATTCCCCCAAGCTGAGCTCTCCTCAAGTTCAGTTTGTTTTCTAAAATGTTATCTCAGAAGTGACTTACCATAGTGGTCCAGTGGCCTAATGTACCATATCTTTCTACTTTTACTCTTCATTACATCACACCAGACTTTCTGCCGAAGTGTCTTCCTCTTCGTGGCCTTCCACCGTCGGAGCTGAGTACTTGTTTGTGAATTTCCATGCGTTTTGCCTTCACAGAACATCCTTTTTCTTTCTTTTTAAAAAAAAAAAATGAGTACAGAGTCATCATATCCTCCACCCGCTAGTTTGATTGAGTGTTTCCTCTGTTGGTTTTGCTGCTGTAGCTACCTGTCATTGTGAAAAGTCTGAGCCCTCTCTTCCTCATTTTGCTATTTTTCATGTTGAGTTTTGGTTTCCTGTTTCTTGGAGAACAATAGACTGCACTCATGGCACTAAATGTGGAGATATCTTGATATAAACATTGACAAAAGAAAAAAGCTGTCTGCATGTTACTACTAATCTGTGCTGGGTGTGATCCTCCCGTAGTTATGCTCTATCAGCTTTTGTGTGGTAAAACTTTTATCAGGATATATCTGCTTTGGAGAGATTGAGGGAGATGAAGTTGAAAAACAAAGTTGTTGAGTCGGCTTTAAACAATGCTGTGAGGACATGGTCGGTGCCATAGGTCACTGGGGTGTCAGGATATCCTCCCATCCTCTCTTAAAGGACAGCGGACAGTTCAGTGCCTCATGGCACAGCTGGACACACAGGGCAAGAGACATTAGTAGACAGGTTTGGACACTGATTTGATCTAAGGAGTGTTGGACTTAGAGCCATCCCAGATGTCACACCACCGCGTCGGCATCATATGAAAAACCAAGTTGATGAGCCTTTTTAAATTGTCTTAAAAATTGATAACTACAAGTTTATTGTAATATTCATGCCAACGTTTCTTGACTATCAGACATCTTGAGAGGCTCTGATCCTTCTCAAGGTTTCATCAAAGTAAGAAACATGAAAGAGAATCATCAAAACCTTTTTCTCTCTGGGACAGCTGGCCGGAGGAGTGATCTTAGGAGTGGCCCTGTGGCTCCGCCATGACAGTCAAACCAGCAACCTCCTCATACTTCAGTTTGAAGGCCATCAAGCACCGAGCACTTTCTACATCAGTGAGTATACATGTTTAACATCAGAGCTTCCTCGTCACACAGTGTTTAAACACCATAGAAAAGAAGTTGTTTGTGGGTTAACATAATTTTTATTAAACAAAAAAAAAAAGAGATTTACAACATTTTTAAGTGGATATGTTTATCATTTCATTTATTTTCAAGGTTTCACAAGGTTTCTGCATGTCCACTGAGTTTATTTCAGTTTGGGGATACAAAGTGAAGACAAAATTGAATGCATTTATGGGGCTGCGTGTCATTCCCCCTATCTCTGCCTCCCCATTTCCTGTCTCTCTCAACTAACCTGTCAAGTAAAGGCAAAAAAGCCCCCAAAATATAGGCTACTGAAAAAAAAGAAATGAATGCAATTATTTTATAGCAGTGCAACAAGTGCTGTAGTACTGCTAAATCTAATTTCCTTATGTTGTGTAGATTAACTAATTTGTCCACCTCCTTAGTCACCATCTTGTCTTCTCACCAGTGATTCTTCCTGAGCTACTTCTTAGTGTTTCAGTCCTCATACCTTGTTTTCCACATTACAGGAAGCTCACAGTTAACACAGCAGTGTAAGTTCACTGATTCACGAAAATACATATCCATCACCATCAGCAGGGACCGTGTGAGTAATGCACATAAATAGTAAGAGCAGTGTGACCTCTCTGGAGAAGACAGGAAACAGGACCTACGTACATCCGCAGCATGACTTAGTAGTAGCACAGCCAGTAGTACTAGATGAGTTCTTAGTCAGATGTTTGGAAACTTCACAGAGTCCCAGGCTTGAGGTTCTTTGAAGAGAGAACAGATGCTGCAGACAGATGTTTAGACACATGTGGGCTCTGAGTAAACTATACCCGTCGGTGAGCGTGGTGCAGAAATAAAGCCATCATGGGCCTTCTGTCACTCACCCTTTAAATTATTTGGTCTACAGGAATTTTGTGTGAATGTACTGTATGTTCTCTGTATACGAAAGTCTCACAGGTTCAACCGAATCAAGAGTGTGTGTCTCACTAGAGTCATAAATCACCATCATGTCCACTTCACTGCCCTCAGCAGTACAGGGATTGGCACCAAAACCTACAATACATGATATGTTTGAAACATTTCAAAGGTCCATCGTTTCAGTTTGTTGTGGTGGTGAACTTTAGTGAGCCCATTAATTTAGCCTTGGGCTTCTGCTGCTCTCCCATACTTACTCCTCAGTAAATATACGGCGCAAAGGCAGGCCGGTGCTTTTTATAGAGGAGAGGCACACTCGTGATTTTAAAGGCAGGGCGGCAAGAGAGGCCCACCCAAGCGAGATCAAGGGAATGTTTCTTTTTTTTTTTCTCCCTCACTTGAACATACGCCCTTGCATAATTCAAATAACCTTGTACATGTGCACATTACCACTCAAATTAGAGTTTGGAGTGGATGTTTTTAGCATGCTGGCACACCAAAGTGGTATTTATGTAAGGCTGGAAATACACAGACTCCTACCTCTTAACCAGGCTCTGAAATCATTACTGGTGACAGTTGTCAGTCGTCTGGTGCTTCAGCCTCTCATGCTGTTGGAGATGCAGTGCGGGTGAAACATTTTGTTACACAAGTATGGTTGCCTATATTTCTGTTGCTTTACACAGTAAGTATTAACACATGTAGAGGCAGCACACACATCCCCCCCAAAAAAACTAACTACTGGGTGCTGGACAGAGACACAAGTACAAAAATCAACACACATACTGTACATGTGGTGATCAACTTGCACCCTGAGCAGTGCCTAGTGTGCAGACTTTATTTTTATGTCTGCATTGTTTCATAACTTAAGAGATACACTGTGTAAAGGCTGCGAAGGAAGGCACAATTAATGTTAATATGACATTTTACGTGTAAACAACGGTAAAGTGAAACCTGCTCCATTAATACTCAAACCAAAATGTCAAAATGGGAAATTTGCAAAACCTCCCATGAGAAAATGACAAAATACTGATGGATTTCAAAGTTTATTTATTTATTGTAACTCTGTTTGTTGTATTCAGTACTCTGTATGTTGTATTCTGTGATAAAGCTGTTGACCAAAGTTCAGCCCAAAGACAAACACGGGGGCTCCAGTAGCTCTGCCTCATTGTGGATAAATGAGAGTGCTGCTTTCTGCTGCCACTCTCATGCCGACATTTCAGCTGCTGTCAGTGGTTACAACAAACGCCAACTGCTTTCAGCACGAACACATCTATTTCACGCTCTTCCTTTGCAGCAGAACTTCAACCACTTTCATCCCTGCACTTCACTGGTTTAACTAACACTGATTCAGCCAGGCGATGCTAGCCTTGTTTAGTTTAACATAAAGACTGCAAAAGGGGGTCAACAGAAGCCCCCAGACCCCTCTACAGGGGTTTAGTTTGTCTAATGAGAAACTACATAAAACATTATTATTATCATTATTATTATGGAGAAAGCCAACCATTTCACATAGCCTCTATCAAGATAGAGAATGACTGTACAGTTCCTTCAATAGCCGTCATGTTAGATTTCAAGGCTACAGTGTCTGTCTACATTGTGCCTTTTTTTTCACCTTTAACAAAATGACAGTCACTCATTTATCTTCTATCAACTATCCACAGATATATGGGTTCACCTGAGTTTAAGCTCCAACAGTGTGGACATGGCTTTACAGCCCCCAACCCCCTTTTTTTTTCCTTTTTTTTTATGAATGAGAAGAAAGTGAGAAGTCCAAGTGGGGCTTTTAGCTGGTGTTCACCTCCTTTTTTTGCCCCTCTGGAGATTACAGAAGGAGACAAGAAATGAATGAACTTCCCTGGTGGTATAAAATTGCCCGTCTCCCTTAAAGTCTCAATAGCCTTCAAACCTCAAAGGGTGTTGTCATAGTAATGGAAGGCAGTGGAAGTAATGCCTGCTTTGCCGCATTGCCGGGTTACTGGCCCTGTAGCTGTTTCTCACTACAACAAAAACATCAAGTCCTGAAAGAGAGAGGCGGACAGGGAGGGTGTATTAAAGGAGGAGGTGTTGAGCTGAGCTGGGGAAAGTGTAAATGTAGGAAGAGCCGTGCGTGATCCATGAGGCAGGCTGCAGTGTACGGATGCAGAAGAGTCACAGTCTCTTACCGTCTGTCCTTTGCAGACCGCACTGTCAGCTTACATTAAAGGCTGCATGGGATTTGTTTGCGTGTGTGTAAGAATAGAAAACCAAGAAACAGACTGGTCCCAGACCGTCACACTAAAAGCAGTGGTGGGAGACGTATTCAGCAAACTGCCACTACACTGTCTTATTTTACTTCTTTATTTTATCGTGTTGTTCCCCTCTAAAGGATGACAAGATACACCCGAGGGGTCATATATTTATTTGATAATGCAAAAACCTGGTCTGAAAAATACCAACTATAGCTGTCACATACAGTAAATCTCGGGCAGTAAATAGTATTTCCCTTTGGATTTCTCTTTGAAATGTAGATGATATAATGATGTCACCTGGATGAAGTGACATCATTATCCTATTATATCCTATTATATTTATATGTTGTTAATGTGGAAGCTGAGCCACCTATATCCTGTAATTCCTTTTCCTGTAATCACTGGTGAACCGAAAATATCTCATTTACAGGAATTTGTATTTTGGCCTCCTTGTATGGGCTGTGTGTGTACATGCTCAAAAGGCATGTATATAAATAGACTAAACCTGAAGTGGCCTGTTATTTCCTGTTTTTGCTGCCATAGGGATATCTCAAAAGATCTTCCTGATCAAATGAAATTTCAAAGAAACAAGCATGTTATGTGTGCCAAAGCAAAGTTTATAGTTCATTTGCAGGTTAAGATTTGAGATCAGATAAAAAGGCTCAATGTATTACATAAGAGGTATTTTTGTAACAAGAAATAAATTACAGGTCGTTAAACATCTCATCTTAACACATCTTATGTCAGTAAACAATACAATAGCATACGAAGAGCTATCTTATGCAATGAGTACTATTACTTTTAATACCACAATTATTGTGATAATACATAGATTTATATTTTAAAGCAGGGAAGACACATTTAGGGCAGGCTGCAACACGTTGGTGTCACATAACAATACCTTTTATCATCTATGAATGACTGTCCCCCTTGTCCTCTAAATCAACTACGGTGTCCAGCACCGTTTTCTCTTAAACAAGTATAAAACACAACCTGAGCTGTAACTGGAGCTTCACTGCTATTCACCTGCTCTAGTGCCTGTTGTGTTGCACACGTCTATGTGCCATTAAACATCATTTGAAACCGTATTTTTCTCATCATTATGGATCATAATGACTAAAAATGGATTTTTATGGTAAATGCATTGTCGGACCTCTAAGATAAATTGTCTTCCCTTTATGGCAGTTTAATCACACAAATGTATTTGTGTGTGAGTGTGTTCACATCGTTCCTGGGGAAGGATAATGCTTAAGGTCAGAGGTCAGCCCAGAGGCAGGTTTGTGGGGGGTGGGGGTGTCTGGAAGGCATTTCCTGGCCTGGCCGCTGCACAGCGTCCGCTCCTCCTCCCCCCGCCGTGGAGCGGGAGCTGTTCATCCCCAGAACGTCAATAATGTCATGTCATCCTTCAGGGAAGGCGAGGGAAACAAACATCCAGGAAGTCCATTATCAAACAATGTATGGATCAATAAATGGGCAGCGGGCACACACTGCTCTGACACTGCTGCCCCCTAGTGGCTAAGAGGACGCAATGCTGACACAACGGTCTCTTAAGTTTCTTGCTGTGTGTGTTTACAGGTGTGTACATACTGATAGCTGTTGGAGCCGTGATGATGCTCGTTGGCTTCCTCGGATGTTACGGTGCCATTCAGGAATCTCAGTGTCTGCTGGGGACGGTGAGCCTCTCAATTTATTTTTTGATTTTGCAGCTCTTGTGTCTGTGAACTTTATCAAACAGGAACTCTGTCTAAAATTTGAATTAAAATAATCATTTTAACATGTGAGAAGCTTTGAGAATCAAACCATTTTCTTCTTTTCTTTCTTAAGTTCTTCTTCTTTTTGGTGATCCTGTTTGCCTGTGAAGTTGCTGCAGCAATCTGGGGTTTCATGAACAGGGACACGGTAAGTGATATGCACACACAGCTCGCTGAAGTCCAGTGAACCTGGTCTGTCTGACTGTCTTTAAAACAACCTGTGCGACTCTCCACTGTCCACAGATTTCCAAAGAGCTGATCAACTTCTACGACTCTGCGTACATCAAGGCTCTGGATGTCTCTGGGTCTCCTAGTAAAGACGCTGCCATCAAGGTCTTGGATGTGTTCCACAATACGGTACGTCATGACGAAAAATCTTCATTTGGCTTTGATGTGGCATTAACAACAATAGTTGTTTTATCATGTCTAAATTATAAAACATGTCAGTCATAATTTTTTTTTGAGTTTGAGATTGACCTCTTGTCTCTGTCCTTGGTCTCTTCAGCTCGACTGCTGTGGTAAAGGAGATGACAGCGCACTCTTTATGCAAGTCGCCACCACCTTGTGTCCAAGAAAGTCTGCAGAGGACTTTCTTCAATCTCAGGTACAAATTTGATGTAAAATGTATAATTAACAGTTGATTCCATTCATCCATTACATCCTTGCACATATCCATGTGCCACTAATTCACCTGTGTTTTAATAGTGGGTAATGGGAAGGGAAATTATTAGATTATAATATAGGACAATTGTTTATTATATATTATACAATATGTAATACAATATTAGATTTCACATTGATATAGCTTTGTACCTTCATGTCAAGTACTTACCACATATTCTCATCCAGTAACTTTATTTTACTCTGCTAGGTTAAAATTGACTCAGTTTGGGTCGGTGCAAAAGACAAAAAGTTAGACTTCTACCTTGAAGCTGTCACATGTTTGTTTTCTGTTTTCCAAAACAATGTGTATACAGTATGAGACTCTAAGCTATAACAGCATATTTAGTTTGCTCAGAAACCCTTACAGTGATGTGAACAAATAACACAAATGTGACTTGATTTAGGTTTATTTATTATGGGTTCTGCTTGGTGTTGTACCATTTTGATCCAAATGGCTGGTCCCAGCAATAAAGACACCCTCCCTTTAGTATTTGATCACAAATGAGACCATTAATTATCCAGAGATGTGTGGTCATCACAACCTGTTATTCTTGTTGTGACAGCAGATCCATGTGATGTAACTAAGTGTCTTTACGCTGCCTCTGTCTCCTCTCAGAGCTGTCACGTTAAATTGGTGGAGCTGTTCTCTGAGAAGCTCTACCTGATTGGTCTGGCCGCCTTGGTGGTTGCCGTCATCATGGTGAGTGTCAGATTGAAAATGTAGGCGCATATTTCATGCAGCGGTGATGTGAGAAGGCTCACGACAGCTTCTCTGAAACTCCTGCTTTTATCAGCTGTGACGAGGACCAGGGACATATCGCATTAAACCGCTCTGTCCTTTCTCCCACTCAGATCTTTGAGATGATCTTCACCATGGTGCTCTGCTGTGGGATTCGTAACAGCCCTGGAGTGTACTAGGAGTGCAGCCAACAAGCGTATAATGGAATTATTTTATTATGTGTTTCCATGCATCAGCTCCTCTTCCTTTTGATTATAACACAACGAGATGGATATCTCTCCTTTTTATTTTAGATTAGAAACTATAAATTGTGTTTGATATTGCTAATCTATCACCACTCACTTGTTTTAAGCAGTAATTTAGCTTCTATCTGTCAGATGGTCTTTATTTATCATACAATGCTTCAAACAAATCTTTTATATTTACAGTATATATGTGAAATATTTCTCTTAAGTCATTGAACCTAATGCTGTTTTTATGGATGTATAAATTGTATATATCTACTGTATACTTGTCACAATGTTAATACCACTTAGGAGAGTCCATGTTCATTCCTTTGCTAATTGTATTAGTGCCCAATGAACCATCTCATGCCTTAAATGATATCAAAACAGTTAGCTTTTATTACATAACTTGTTTTAACAATGCTAATAAATTATGTCACCTCTCTTGTACCATTGATTACCTACCTTGTTTTTTCTCATGACCCATTAAAATGAGATTGTGTCATAAATTTGGCGTCTGTTTTATGAGAGAAAAGCAAATAATAGAAGAGTTTGTTAAATAATAGAGGGGAAGATTCAGGAAAATAAACACTCTGTGGATCAAAATATTTCTTATCAGGACAATCAGCTTCACCCCACTGTCTTTATCTGGTGATTCCTTGTAAGAGGTTGCAGGCCCCAGTTTGGAGACCACTGTGCTACATAGATGGCCCAAGGAAATATACAAACCTTTCCGCAGTTTCATGCATCGATTCAAGTCCAGTCATAATAATCCACGTCCTCAGGTAGAATATCTCACTTCGTATCAGTGACGTTCTTCAGGACATTCGGTGTTTGTCTGTAAAACACTGTCTTTGTCCTCAGTTTGCAGTGAGCTGCCTGATCATGTCTCAGCTTCTCTCTCCAAACCTGTTCACTGAGCCGCCCTGCTGTAGTTTCCTTGTCTAACCACGGGGGGGCAGTATGATATCAACGCCTCCACTTGACTAATCAGCACAATCTTTCCCACAGTACACGAGAATCTGAACTCACCTGTCTTTCTGGCACTGTGGTTGCAGACACACCCAGAGCAGATGTGTCTGCTCTGCCAACAGGTTTAGCTGCTCATCGAACTTTATTCATCATGTCACATGGGGTGAAGCTTGACGCCCATCCGGGGGGACACTTCAACTGAATCAACGCCTCTTCAAGAGGTTACAGTAAAAACTGAACATTAAAAGATTTGTGAAGGCAAGATGTATTGCAGGATTGTGGGATTAGACAGAAATAGTTTGAGCTCAGTGTACCGAGCAGATATGAGTTAACATTTTCAGAAAAGACCACCTTATTAGGTGTAATCCTCTAGAATCTGTCTATTCAAGGGTGAATAGATTGGGTACAATATATTTATAGTTACATGACTTTATTCATATGTCATGGAGAGATAAGAGGGAACCGCTGATGAGGGGCTTTCACACAGTATTTCCTTTTATGTCTGAAGACATTTTATTTCAACTTTGAATTCATATGTTTTCAGCAAAAAGAAAAATCTGAAAATGTTTACAATATGTAAATTAACAGTATTATAACTGTAGCTCTGACATTTTTATATTTGTGTCTAGAGGTAGAGGAAAACATTGAATGTTCTAAGATAATATTTTGAGACATATCTATAAAGATTTGTAAATTTTAAAGTCATGGTTTCTTGTTTCATATACAGTAATTTGGGCTACAGTCGTGTAGGTTTAGACTTTGTTAAACTTATAAAATGAAGAATTTTGCCTTCAGATGAGTTTGAGTTCTTTTTAAAAACAGTCTAAAAGTTGCTAAAATCATAATAATCATAATAATAAATTCATACCAACTGTGCAACAATTAATTAGTTAATTAGTCATCCTGGTTTCATTCCAGCTTATTCTGTCTATCATAATGATTATTATGATTAAGTCCTAATATATAAATATGTATTTGGTCAAGAAACATCTGAATTCTTCAGTAAACAGTCTTATCTAGACTGTGGTGTGCTGCGCTCCTGTCTGGTGGAGCCCCCTCTTCCTGTCGTGTGGCCTGCACAAAGCCCCAACCTCAACCACAACCGGAAAGCAAATCCCTGCAATCAAAAGTCTTTGAGAGTGGAGGCTGAGATAGCAGCATTTTAATGCCAACAAAATGTTCAGTGATGACATATGGGTGTAATCAACAGTTATCTGTCACATGTGGGTGCCACACATGAATCAGCGCTAAAATTCAGCAAACAAATAAGCAAGGTAATTAAATCCACATACACCCAAACAGCTTAAAACAAAATACAAAGAATATGTTTTCTTGGGATACACGGGTGGCAGACAAGAGGTGTTAACACGAGGGTATCTATGATTATCTTCATCTTTTAATGTTTAGTGTTACTTTTCTGTCGATGTTATATTTTGTTAGTGTTTGGTTATATCATCTTTTTCCTTTCTATCGATGCAGTTGGATAAATAAACGTGGTATAGCCTAATTATTATTATTATTATTATTGTTATTATTTGAGTTATTTAAAGAAGTACAATTAGGGAAGCGGAATAAATACTAACATACAAAATTGTGCAGGGAGAAGGGGTGGGACTAGATAGGCTTAGACTTCTTCCCATTCCTTTTTGAACACGTGTTGAGCTTTTTTAATCTTTTTTTTCTCATGTTCAAAAGACTTTTTTTTTTTTACAATCAAAATTCAATCAATCAAGCTCCAAACACCTTCATACCCACCGGCCTCGACCACAATTTTATATGTTGGCATCAGTCACAGTTGTTTATCTTGTAACTAGTGAACAGTGTTGAGGTCTTAACCTCCGTGCTCTGTTTGGTATCCTGGAGACACAAGGCAACATTTGACAGCTCTAAAATATATTTCACATGGTTTCATCAGTTTAATTTATTTTTTTTTATAAACAGGATTTTGAAGTGATGGTGATGATTTAACAGTCTGGGATTGAATTAATGAGTTGGACTTAACTCTTTGTTAAACATAAGCAATACAGCCATACAGGATAATGTCTTTACATATTGCTTAGGTATAACATATTACAATATGTGTGAATGTGTGTGTTTGTTTGATAGTTTGTATCTATGTACTGTGTGTGTTTGTTTGATAGTTTGTATCTATGGACTGTATATATACTGTATGTCTATATGGTGATAGTGTGATGTAGTTGAGTCTTGACGCAGAAGACAACGAGTGGAACAACTCTCTCTCTCTGTCATCCCTTTCTCTGACGCACACACACAGACGCTGCTCTGACTCAATAACGTTTGGGGTGATTTCTGTCACTCACTTCTCCTGAACTGGGCTGGGAATCCAGAGAAACAGCTGCTTGGGTATTTTATTTTGTTGAGCAAGTGACTCATCAGCGACACATTGCAACATCCCAACAGAAATCAGCCTCAGCATTCACAGAATCACATAGCATTCAATAATTAAAATTATGTGTTGTGTAAACTCACTTCTCAGGAAGACTTTCAACCTCAAGCAACAAATAAACAAAAGGAAAAAAAATTATTTGTCATCTACTCTGTCACAGTAACTGGTAACAGGTAAGTCTGCCCCTCTCCTGTGCATCACACCCTCTAGTGTCATAGTCATTGACTCATCTCTTCTGTTTTGGGTCTGGCCCAAGATTAACTTCTATGCATAAGAGAGAGGTAATATTTGGGGCGGTGACTTAATACTGTATATCTTTTAGTACTTTCTAATATCTTACAGATCAGGTCACCTGGTTGCAGAAGCAGGTTCGCCACTTCAGAGAGAGCAGAACATCCCCAATCAACTCAGCCTCAATGGTTATGGTAAGTCAAAATCTATCTAAGATATTTATCACAGACTAACATAATTTATTGCTGTATGTAAAATTTATTTCACAGAGAATTTGTGTTGCCATCTGAAACACATCGTGCACCTCTTTGTTCTCACTGAAATGTGCAAAAGCTGTGATTGATTGTTCCTTCTCACAAATATGCTGAGACACTGAAGCTGTCCTCATTACAAACTGAGAAGCGGGCTCACATTTCCATAGATCTACAGTATTATTGCATCTGGATCAGTGTAACTCTATTCACTGTGATCACTCAAAAATCCTCTCTCCTTGTCTGATTCAATTACCTGAGATTCATGTCTTGATTTTCCTCTCGGATGCATTTAAACAGAGCAAGGCTGTCAAGACTTCAGGGGACAAATCAATACACGGCCATGATTGTAACTCTTTGACCCATTTAGTTAAAGACGTTTATTGTGCTCCAACTGTGATTTATTTGAACCTAGTAGTCTGTATTCAACCAGGTAGCAACCACAGACATGCACCAGCTAACATGTGGCAACTCCCACACTTTCTGTTTTGACGACAATGACTCACAGTTGCTAAGCTCAAAAACCAGATAAAACTAAGGTGTGGCCCTGATTTGAAAGAGACACACCTTCAACAGTCTCCCATTCACACTCACACTCAGTCCGATTCACTTTTAGATTTCACTTAATATCAAACCATCTGGTGAAGGAAGGGTCTTCTCTGCTGGGTACCTAAATATAAGATTTGTAGGAGTGCAACAATTTTGATAATAAAACAGAAAAGGTTTTTGTCATGACACAGATTTTAGCTGTTTAGCAGTTTATGGTTGCCTTTCACGACCCATCCATTCATTAGCTACGACCATTTCCATCCAGGGTCACAGGGGGGTGGAGCCAATCCCAGCCCCGAAGCTGACAGGCCGAGGGCAGGGTTCACGTAGACAGGTCGCTAGTCTCTCACACCCCCTCACACACTCATGTTCACACCTACTACGGCTTCTTCAGAGTCACCACTTAGCCTAATGGGCAGGTCATCAGTGGACGCCAGAGGGAGGAAATGCAAACTCTACACAGAGTTACAGTCATGGCCTTTACCACCATGCCGCCCTTCCCAAAAGTGTATTTGTTCTTTCTGCGTATTGCACTGTTGCGGTTACAGACTCTCTCCACTTCCTTAATTTGTTTGCCAAAAAAAGAGGCAGAACACAACATAAAGAAAGTTAAAGTCAAATGAATTTTACTCATAATGTTATTATTTGTCCCTCAAAATGTTAATGGTTACTATAATTGTGAAAAATCGATATGATGACAACCCTATGAGATATCTTATCATTACAGTGTATCTTATCATTACAATTACAAAAAAATATGTAGAAATTATCTAATATACAACATATTTTGTATATATTTAGATGTGCTTCTACAAGTCTACAGAACTTGAGCAGAATAGGTGTTATAGGTGTTAAGTGGGTACTCAAACAAACTACAGGTAGTGAAAATGTCATTTGAACCTTGACCTTAGCTAAATGTTGAAGTGACATCATCCACTTGTCCACCACATCCGGTGGGTTAAAACCAACGCAGCACACTGCAGAATCTTTCCAGTCAACACAGACTTCATGTTCAGTGTGTCACGGAGGCGTTGATTCGGCTTGATGGTAACTTTTGAATGACCAGTGTTGCTGCCCTCGGCTACATCATCATGTGTCAGATTATTGTGTGATTAACTCACTGTGTAGCGAGTCATAGAGGAAACATAACATACACATGCTTATTTAGTTTTAGATTTTTTAGATCTAATACTTCACTCACCTATATCACTGGACTGTTTATGTAAAATTACACAATATGTCACATATGCTAGGCATTTCTACGACACTGTGTGACAATGTGATGTCTATGAATTAGAGCTTTATGTCAAATCTCAGACAAAAAAACTTCAACCTCATCACATTCAGTCCAATTATTGATTTGAGTATGATTCTATTGACTACGGCTGTTTCACAGGGGTGAATGATTGACACCGGTTAGACTGGTTTGTTTACACTGCCACTTTCTCTTCAACCCTGACATGAGGTGGCTCGACAATGTGAACAGAAGCTGTTGTAACTGTATAGCTGGGACTGATTAAAAACACTTAGCACCTGGAAAGTGATATAACAAAAGGAATTTATTAAGGTATATAAGGTCTCAGATAACATCGGTGCATGTAATCTCCAAGCAGCGTAGCAGACTGCACAGACTATTCACTTGAGTCAAAGTAGTAGTAATAGTAGAAATACTTTATTCCTGCTCTGCTTTTTCAAGTAAAAGTTAGACAGTTTTACAAGTGAAATCAAAGCAACAAAAGTGTTGTAAAAATAGAGACAGATACTGATCAAAGCTGTCACTCAGTGGCATTAAACCAGTTATGGAAAGTAAGTACATTTACTGTACTGTATTTAAGTATAATGATAAGGTACTTGTAGTTTACTTGAGTAACTCCATGTTACAGTACTTTATATGTGACTTTGTACTTCTACTCCACAACAATTTAAAGGGATTTTTTTTATAGTTTACATCACAGCTCTAGTTGCAGGCTAATCACAAATCTTTATATATGAAGCTACTCAACAGTTAGGTTGTGTTAAAAAGGTCTCTATACACAACCACATACCATACTACTGCTACCACAACTACTACTAATACCACTACTACTAGGCTACTATTACTAAGCTACTACTACTACTACTACTACTACTACTACTACTAATAATAATAATAATAATATTAATAATAATAGGCTAATAATGACAATATCTTTTTATTCTATTCTATTGGAGCTGCTGTGACACAATAATTTCCTGTAAAAGATTAACAAAGTACTATTCTAATCTATTCTATTCTAATAATGATCACCATCATTATCATAATCCTTATAGTCTTATAAAGAAAGACAATGCAAATTATAATGATCACAAATGTGATACATTTAACATTTGTATTGAGTACTGTAGCTACATTTGAGAGTATGTTTGTAGGCTATACTTTTGTATCTATCTCTGTATCCAGTATAATGTTACATTTACATTTACATTTACATGTGCATACATTTAGTTCCTGTAGTCATGGAGTAAATGGAAAACAAAACAGACAAAAACAAAAACTCCAACAGCCAATCGCAGCTAGATACGCCAATGAGAGGAGGCTGTGAGAAACCAGAGTGAGTCAGTGATCTAGCTGAGCTCACCTGTGAGTCAGGTGGTCTCTGCTGGCTGAAGCCCCGCCCCCTGTGCCGCTGCACGGCTCCGCGCGCCTCGCTCCCGTCGCGCTCCTCTCCAAACACTTTCAGCTGCCACGACGCAAACAGCTCGTTTTCAGTCCGGACGCTTTGCTTTTCTCTCACCCAGCGTCTCGCCTTTAAACTTTTTCCACCATGAGTGCCGTGGTCTCAGAGACCGTGTTCTGTTCCGCCTTACAGCCCAACAGCTCGGTCACCACCTACGGCCTCCCGACCGAGGTCCAGCTGGGGAACGGAGGCTCCGTGTCGGACGAGGTGTCCAGAGCGCGGCGCGTCCAGCAGCAGGTCCAGATGAGGCTGGCCGAGAAGTCCACGCTGCCGCGGCAGAATGGATCCACCTCACACTACGCCATGTCAGGTAAACACCTCACCAGAGAGTCTCCGGACTGACTGACTGACTGACTGACTTTGTCCTCCGCTTTGTGACATTACTGAGCGCTCCGGGCTGACCTGAGTTCAGCCTGGACGAGTGGAGGATTTAAAGGTAGAAACTGAGCGCGCAGGTGCAGCTGCAGGTGCCATTGTGTGACAACAACAGTGCTGAGCTTGTGGCCAAATACAGGTTTTCTCCTATATATGAGGAACTGGAGCTGTTCTCAGACCAGTGTGACCTTGTTCCCTCTGGACATGCTCCAGATAAGTGATAAGATGAGATTCTTCAGTTCATTGTTGAGCTTTGAATGTCCATGATCCTTTTTATCTTTTCAAAAGTTGTTTCCTCTTTTTGAGTCACACTAAATATCATCAAATTTAGGATAAAATGAGTAACAATAATTATACATCTCTACTGTATTCTGTAAAATTTAAATTCAAGTGGTGGGAAAAGTGAGTTGGGGAAAAAAACAAAACAGATGCTGAATCCAGTTTCAAGAGAGTTGGAGGATAAATTAATTTTCTGATGAATTACCTGACGTAACCGGAGTGACTGTCTCCTGTTGTTTATGTTGCTTGAACCAAGTTTCGTCACAGTGATTCAGATTAAGTGGAGATACTTCTGCTTGCAAGTTCAAGCTTGTTTATGCGTCAATACAGCTCCTGTGTGCGTGTGTGTGTGTGTGTGTGTTGCTTGTCCTTGCTGCATTCCTTTGTATTTGTCTCTCATCAGGGAATTTGTCCATTCAGCTGCTCTGCTGGTCCGCAGCAGATGAACCTGAGCCGTAGCCTCATGCAGGGATGATCTTACAGTGCTGTGGACCTGCATGAGAGAGAAAGGGGTTAATGTGTAACAGGCCCAAACAAGTGGGGCTTTCATGGACTTCCCGATAGCAGACGAAGGTGAAAGCCTCCCTCTGAGGGGTTGGGTTTCAGATCTTTACGCAGCTTTAAGTGCGAGGGCTCAGTAGATACCTGGGAGCCGCCTGCGAGCTCTGTGAGAACCAGCTGTTGACGTGTCTGTTCAGAGACGTCACCTTGTAAAAGAGTGCCTGTCTGTGTTGCCTTGGCACAGTGACAGAGTGGAGATGAGACTGGTGAGTCTCCCGCAGGCGGAAGTTAAGGTTTCACACAGCTGATCGTTTTGATGTGGTTTAAAGGCCATACGAGTGTCAGATGTATAGGCCTCCTTACGGGCACAGGCTTCTTTTGAATTGCTTTAAAAAATGTTGACTAAAACCTGTGCACCTGCTGGCGCTGCCTGATGTATAAGGACATTCCTTTGTGTCCCATAATTCACATTGTCAAACCAAATGACAGGGAGCAGGAGCCCAGAGAGAAGGCCTCAGACGGTCAGACACTATGACCTCTACATTCTGCAATGTGTGGAGCCAGAAAAATATTTTCTCTTTCTTTTTCTTTTCTAGTTTATGTTTTTCCCTGGGGCATCAACACTACCTGCCCGGACAGACAAACGAACTGTGCGTTTTGTTTTTTATGGCTGGAATGTCGAAGGGCATGTGACAGTGGGTCACTGTCTGTTTTTACTTGTCAAACTCTGCAGTCGAACATTTGCACGCTGTATGAAAAACTAGAATCCCTCTGTTATCTCTGCCCGTCCTTTGCCCTGGGCTTAGCTGGGAGGAGAGCACACAGCCATAAAACACTGTCATGTAACATCTCTCCTCTTTGAAAACGGTTTCAATAAAGAGAGAAGATTTCAAAATGACAGGGAATGCGTCCATTTCAGTGGTCGGCTCTGTGGCTGTGGAGAAGTTTATTGTGAATGCATATGTGTCCGCAAATGAGCAAAACACCCACAGGATTTTTGCGAGTGACGCCTCTTCCTCCTCTTCTTCTTCTTCTTCCTCCTCTGTATCTCAGTGCTGCTGCAATGACACATTAGTGACAGTGACTAATTAGAATTCATAGGTGGACAAGCCTCGGCAGAAAGTGAGAGTGAAAACAAAAAAGTGTATGGCTTTATGATCAAAGTTCATCTCAGAAGAGATGGCATGGGAGGGAAAATGTCGAGAGGAGTTTTCAGGGTGTGTTTCCTGTGCGCTGTAAAGGCTGTGGCTCTCAGGTGTGTCGGGCGTTGCCGTGGTTGCTGGCGCGAGGCCAGGTGATGTGTCAGTCACTCGGCTCTGTACCGACTGGTTTGGTGTGTGTGTGTGTGTGTGTGTGTGTGTGTGTGTGTGTGTGTGTGTGTGTGTGTGTGTGTGTGTGTGTGTGTGTGTTTGTGCTCTGAACGACAAATGAAGCATGTCTGCAAACCCTCGCCTCTGTGTACAAGTTTGAAAATGTTGCTCCTCACATCATTTTGTAATTTCCCTCCCTGTTGGTTCAGGATGTTAATGATCCTGCACCTAAAGATCAAAACTACATTTTGTTTTCACTCATTTGTGACTAAATACATGAAGAAACTAATGAGGTCCCATCAGCCTTAAATGCACTTTGTATTTAGTGCTGATTAGCAAATGTTGTCGCACTAACACTAAACTCGCTTATGTGTAGGAACATGAATTGAAGCAGCCTGAGACGCCAGCCCGTTGGCCCGTGTGTGATGTTTGTCTGTGTTTCTGCTTCATTCCTGGAACGAAAGATGAATTCACTTAAAGTAAATGACAGTTTGAACACTTAATTTATTGCACTTGGGGCTATGTGGCTAAGACACCAGGTTTCAGTTGACCCAGATAGCGGAGTCGACGCGCTGCCGCTCAGAGCTATTGGTGTAGTGAATTTTTTTTTCTTGCAAACCATCAATCACACTCACCTTTCACTTCACTCTCATCTGTAACCAAAACATTGAGACGCTCGCCGTGCTGTCCCATACCAGCTGATGTGTTTGTGTGCCAGATGTGAGCAGACATCTGACTGGTCAGGTCCCTCTGTCCTGTGCAACAGGAAACCTGCTATTCACACTGAATGCCATTCATGCAGATCATTGTTGTATATTCAATGTTGCTTGCTCTTTTTTGTTAACCTGTCATTTTTCCATGCTTTGAGCAGGTCTTGTTCTCAAAACATTAGTCTCAGTTATATTCAAGTGATATTATTTATACATCAATAAGTGATATAAGGGTGCATGCAGTGACACATACAAAGATGAGGACTGACTTGCTATATTATTGTTTGTGGCAGAGCTTAAAAATCAAATAAACACAATTAAAGTGTTCATGTAGTTGGGGATAAAACAAAAAATGACATCGCTGATCGGTGAAAACCGAAAGAAAGGGAATTTGTCATATTTTCCATCCGGTTTGACGTCTTAGTTGTCGCTTCAGGAACCCAAGTCAGCAGCTGAGTTTAGACTATCAGAATAAAGGAATTTGGGAACTCCTTGCTTGCAAAAAAACAGCAAATATGTAGTAAGAGCTCTGACGCTGTCATTTCAACAGAGGTGCAAACATGACAGGAGGTGAGCGTGACTGAACACAACACGCAGATGCGTGGGAACATATTTCAAGTACAACACGACAGCTTCTGGACATCTTAAATAAATGTTTCTGTTTAATGCACTTTATCTTTTTGTGACTTTAGTTTGACTAAGAGTGTTGAACTGGAAGAGTCAGGGAACTTTGGGAAGAACTAACGATGTGGTACTCTTTGTATTAATGAAGCTGACGTCTGCAGCTTTACACGACAGAAACATTCAACTGCTGCCTACCAGTTTTGAATGTGATTTTACAGATTTTGAGTTCACTGTATGTTTGACAAGTGGTCCCAAGCTGCTGATTTTAATATTTATTTATAAAGACATTTAAATGTATGAAATAGATGGTTTGACAAAGTTTTAGTCTTAAATGTGATATCAAATGTAGTAATAATATGTTTCTTCGTTGTGTCTTCTCTGTTTCAGACTACGGTGGTTCCTCAGGAATGAAATATCAAACCTATAACCCAAGTTTCAGCTCTAAGTCGTCCTACATGTACACAGGCTCTAGAACAATGGTGAGTATGACGGGATTATCTCACTGTTACAAAAATATATTTGCACACATCAGGGAAACATCATCGTTGACCTCCTGCCGGTGTCACACTGGGTCATCCAGGACTCAGCATGTGTGGTATTTCACAGTAGGCTGTCATGAGATCAGCTCAGGGTTTTCAAGTCCACCCTCTAGATTCCAGGAGGCTGCAGTCTTTCTGTTTGACACTGTAAATGTCTGCCTGATGTGTCATGTCCTATATTAATCCCTCCACTCCTAAATGAGTTTCATTTTTCTGTCAGAAATGACAAACCTGAGGCCATGACCTTTGTTTTCCGATCAAATTTAGAAATCTTTGTTACTGACTCACTACAAATCCACTCATACATACTGTTGTGAAATCAAAGATCAACTCCTACACATTTACATGTGAGTGTAACGGTTACTTTTCTCTTCTTGCGTAGGGTCCACGTGTAACCCAGAGCTCAGGCTACAGCTGCCGGTCTGCGGCCCCAGACCTGAGCCAGTACAACAGGATCAGTGTCGGAGGCGGCGGTATGAGTGGCGGCGGTATGAGTGGCGGCGGTGTAAGTGTCGGCGGTGTAAGTGTTGGTGGTGGCGGTGGCGGTTTCTACAGAGAAGAGATGCGCACGTCCAACTTCCAAGGCGGCCGACAGCAGAGCCGAGTCGACCCAGAGACCCTCTCTGTGCACTCGATGCGGATTCAGCCGCCGGCTATGAATCCATGGATGGTTGACGGCAGCGATGCCGGCAGCATGATGTCCGACCGGGACGCCACTTACACTCGCCAGTATTCTCACAGCGCAGTCAACGGCTACACCAGCGGCCAGATGAAGCAAGGAGGAGGCTCCATGACCTTCACACACCCCATGCGTCGCTCTCTCAGCGGCACTCTGTCCCGCAGCGGAGGGATGGGAGGGGGAGAGGTAGAGATGGTCCAACAGCAGCACTCCTTCAAAGGCCCAGCGCACCGCACCATCAGCAGGATTACAAACCGCAACAACCGCATGAGCATGGGCTCCATGACTGGGGGCACCTTCGGCAGGGGAGGCGACGTGGTAGACAGGGGGTTCATAAGCTCCGGGGTTTCCTCTGGTTCCCAAGGTAACCTCATAATGCAGCGCCCGGGCACCCTGTCCCGCGCCGTGTCAATCAAAAGCATGCAGAGTGTCGGCAGGGGCATGGACATCTACACACAGAACGAGATGGGGATGAGCATGGGCAACCTCAGCGGGTAAGAAGCTCCTCACCTGCTCCTCCGTTATGTCTTCTACACTCACAATGACCAGGTTTTCATCTGGAACGTTTACATGTTCTCATACTGTTATTGACTGATCTTCAGTTTATGTTGCGTTTACTTTCATCCTGCCATCAGATCCCCAAAAAAGTCCAAAATCACAGCCTGCCATCAGATATTGAGTCTTGAATCCCCTGAGCCTCCTTAAAATACTAAAAACATTTTCATGGGTCACACTATTGCACAGGGTCCCACTTCCTGTTCACCACGTAGAGCCACTGTGTGAACACAAATACTTAGTAGTACATGTTAATCTGCTGCTGCAAACAGGTCTGAACAAAAGCTTTAGTACTTTAGTTTGGTTGCTAAGAATCACAATGCTAATGTTATAGGGATTTATTACACCCTTTTTTCCAAAGAAACTTGATATGTATGAGTATTTTTTAAAGGTAATGTCAGTATACGTATAAATGAGTGATTTTAGGGTTAGAGCCAGTGTAGGTGTATTGTTAGAATATCTAATGCAGTGTTGACCAAGGATTCATACCAGGCTTATCCTTCAATTAGATCATAACACTCAGTCATAGAGATGACAGCTCCACTCATTCTGGCGATTCAGTCTGTTGTATTGTACTTGAATGTCAGTCACAGTCAGTGGACTTGAATGCACCAGTACGGCCGTGTCACAGCTCCCATGCTTCACCCAGGAGGCTTTAGGAGAGGGGAGTGTGTGATATGAACAGAGTGTTTCCTAAGAGCTGAGGATTGGGAGGTGGCTTCATAAGTGGCAGGACTGGTTTTGGGTGTGGCAGCTTAGTTTCAGTCCTCACATTTCACACATCCCACAGTTCGTGGTTAGCCAAGTGGATCTATAGACCACTGTGTGATTTGGAATAAACTCAACAAACTGAATTTCTCGGAAGAAACAAATCATCCATGAATAATAATTACTGCTCATAACTGAAGCTACTTTGCTACTCTTCATTCAAACACCCAAAACACATATTTTTGTGCTGCCATACATAGTGTTAGACTAATGACATAATTACAGGTTTTACATTATGTGCTTGAATTTGTTAATTTGCTCCTCTTTGGTAGGATCAACTCCTTGGATATGGTCACAGCTGTGCAAAACCTGAGAGAGTCCGACCATGATCTGCAGGTCCTGGGTGCCGCCTACATTCAACATGAGTGTTACAATGACAGTGATGCCAAAAATGAGGTACTTCAATCAGATTTAATTTAAGCCTCAGTCTTTTCTGTCTGCCGTCCCCAACGAGCAACTAGGTCATGAGAATACTGTAGTTTTCTCCCGGTGTGCTGCTGTTGATTTACATGTTGCTTAATTTTTATCATCCGGACTCTGCCCTGTGTAGGTGACGAATGGCTGACAGACAAACAGACGGGATTAAAACTCTTATCTGCTGTGACTAATGCGTTTAGCTTGTTCGGCTCTTAAGGATGCAGCCAATTATGAGCTGATTTAGAGTAGTTGTGCAATGAATCGTTAGTAGGGGTGGGAGAACAAATCGATTCACATAAGTATCGCGATATTTTTTTGGACAATTTTTTTGACGATTCTTTTTATTTTATTTTTTATTTTTTATATTGTGCATTTGTTCACTTTTTTTTTTTACATACAGAGAGTCCAGGTTTTGAAGAAGGGTTTAAGTTCACTTTATAATGGAGTATGTTAATTTACAGGCTCCTACAGTATTTGTGTACAGATAAATGTTAAAATGTAGCAGTTTATCTCAGTCTATATCTCATTTTGTCAGAAAGGTTTCAGAAGCCTGACTAAAAATCGAGAAAATCGGCAATATCGTAGAATCGCAATTTAAATCGAATCGGCATCCAAAAAATCATAGAAGAATCGAATCGGGAGAAAAGCATATCGTCCCAGCCCTAATCGTTAGAGAAGTCCCAACTGTTTGGGAAATATTTATTTACTTTTCTACTGAGAGTTAGATGATGAAGTTGGTACAGTATTAGTCTAAGTATGAATGTACAGCCAGCAGCTGGTTGGCTCAGCCTACAGCAGCTTAGAGACCTCAAACAGGGGAACAGTAATTCGTTAAATGTAGGATCTCAATCATATGGAATATTTACTGTACAGACATGAGAATGATTGTGAATCTTTAACACTTACCAAGAAACTTCATAAACATTCTTCACCTCAGGCCCTTTAATGTGTCAGATATTTGGCAACTCTGCGAGTTGTATTAAAGAAAAGTTGTAACAGCAATGTACCATGGATCCAATCCAGAGGTATAGGATTAAATTGAAACTCATTTTAATAAAATCTTTAAGTTAGAATAATTTGAAAGATCTTGTTATCACACAAAAGAATTACATGTAGGCACTTTAATTTATGTTTAGTCTGTGTTTCATGTAAGAAAATACAATACAAAAAGAGCACAAATCTAAGCTGAAATATGTTTTTTTTTTCTCTATAAGGTGCGTCGCTTGAAAGGCATCGGCGAGCTGGTGAAGCTGTTCAACAGTGAGAATCAGGAAGTGCAGCGTTATGCCACCGGCGCCACACGCAATCTCATCTATGAGAACATGGACAACAAAGTGGCTCTGATCGAGGAGGGCGGCATCCCACAGCTGGTGGAGGCGCTCAGGGAGACGGACGATGAGCTTCACAAGAACATCACAGGTGGGAAAAGACCCAGATCGTGGCAATAAAACAACAAGCAACATGACACAACAAGCTGATGACGTTGAGTCGCTGGTGGTTTTGGACTCATGCCCTATGCAGAAACTAATGCAAATGAACTAGCGCTTGGATATGATATGACCTTGGCAGTGGTGTCGTCGATACTGTAACTTTTTAACTTTGTGTTCCTCACACGCAGGAGGATATAAGGCTGTAGAATCCAAATTGTCAGTATTTACTGTAGCTAAGTTATAGTTTGAGTTATGAATTATGTAATGTAACGTCTTCTGCTAAAGAAAGTATGTTCCGAGCACCATGGTCTGTTGAGCATGTGGAGCGACTGTGTACACAAGGTGCAGGAGGTGGAGCTGCTGTCTTTCTACGGGGTGTGTGAAGATGGGGGCATGAGGGAGTGTGAGGGAGATGTCTGGGCCTGTGGACCAATATTGTATCTGCCACTCCCTTTTATGAGCGAAGGCCTTGTCAGTGTTTCCTTTGAGCTCTTAACACCTTGATTTGTACTGGCTGGAACACGGAGAGACTGTCACGTGTCCAGCAAGAAACAATGGGAAAGAGGCGCTTAGTAACACACAGAGTGACCCTACAATCACTTTTACTTACTTATGCTGACCTTTATGTTTCACCTACAGGCATTGAAGTGATTTGTAGGTGATAGTGATTTACAGCTCAGTTTATCTTTATCTTTTTATGAGTGGTTTAAAGTAGTTAAGATAAGGTAATAAGAAAATTTGTTATTAATTACTTATTTATTAATACCGCTGTCATGATTATCTGAACTTAAAAAAAGAGTAACCCTAGATCGCCAAACTCTGTTTTTAAATGGAGGTTAAAGAGGTGAAGTTAAAATGTTACAAAAAAAAAAAAAAGCAGTGTTGAAAATTAGAGGAATAAATGTTGCTTTTGCTGACTTGTCCCTGGTGTGTGTGTGTGTGTGTGTGTGTGCAGGTATCCTGTGGAACCTCTCATCCAAAGACAACCTGAAGGAGAAACTGGCCAGGGAGACGCTGCCTGAGCTGACTGAGAAGATCCTCATCCCCCTGTCGGGTGGTGGAGACTCTCTGGATGTCAACCTGTCCGCCTCTGAGGCCGACATCTTCTACAACACCACAGGATGCCTCAGGTGAGCTTCCTCCGTCTGCGTCTCACACCTGTAGTTGCTTTGTGCTACTTCAACAGTTTCTATTTCCTTCCATTCTTTTCTGTGCGGCCACATTTGCATTTGGTTATTTTGTTCCGACAGGACGCTCCTTGTACAGCCAACGGCTTTTTTTCTCCTTCTTTTTCTTCTTCTTCTTTCAACCACACCCATCGTTCAAACACCAGCACAACTCCAGCCTCTGGTTGTTTGGTTCTGCGTGTGTGCACTGGAGTGTTTTTTGTTGTTGTTGTTGTTGTTGTGTATCTCAAATTGAATCACAGTTTTAAAAATATTTGCAGTAACATCATCATAACACCATATCTATTATATCTGTGTCAAGTCAAAGCTTTAATTGTAAAGCACAGTGCCAGAGGTGGAAACATCCTCAGGACAAATTTTACTGCATCTCCGTTTGTACTATGTGGTTAAACTAATAAACTGAAGTAACTCTCTGGATGTCTCACCTCCGTGCACACAGGAATCTGAGCTCTGTGAATGAAAAGACCCGTCAGCAGATGAGAGAAACTCACGGACTGGTGGATTCCTTGGTGGGCTACGTCAAAGCCTCCCTTGAAGACAACAAGTCAGAAGACAAGGTGAGACGAGAAAAGATTTTAAGCCTAATTTGAAACAGCTTCTTCTCAACCCGAGTCTTACTATTACTGTGTGCTTCAACCTGTGTGTGTTTATTCCTAGGGGGTGGAAAACGCAGTGTGTGTCCTGAGGAACCTCTCCTACCAGCTGTACAGTGAGATGCCGCCGTCTGCTATGCTGCGTCTGGAAGGACCAACCAGAGCTCAGGACTCTGGGAAGAGTGACGCCATTGGCTGCTTTACACATCAGAGCAGGAAAGCCAAAAGTGTAAGTGCATGTTAGATTTATCCATCAGCTGGGGCGGTGCGTGGCGCAGTGGTTAAAGCGGCCGCCCCATGTAGAGGCTACAGTCCTCAACGCAGGCGGCCCCGGTTCGAATCCCGCGTCGGGCAGACCTTTCCTGCATGTCATTCCCCCTCTCTCTGCCTCCCCCTTTCCTGTCTATCTATACTGTGTGCTATCAAATAAAAAGTCAAAAACACCAAAAAAAAACCCTTAAAAAAAAAGATGTATCCATTTATCCATCAGCAGGTGTTTGTGTGCACGGACAACGGCATTAATCTCAACTCTGTCTTCTTGTGCGCTCCTCTCCCCTGACAGAGCAAGAACCAGGATCTAAGCACTTTCACGGAGGTGGCTCGGGTGCCAAAGGGCACAGAGTGGCTGTGGCACCCTCAGATAGTTGGAATCTACAACCGCGTGCTGCAACAGTGTGAGATCAACTCCACCACGCGCGAGGCGGCAGCCGGAGCTCTGCAGAACATCACAGCTGGAGACAAGAGGGTGAGGAGCATATTCATCGGTTCTACTGCAAAAGCTTTTTTTAAATGCGCTGATCTCAGTCTCTCATTCATGAGTTGTTTCTTCCTCTGGTCCTGCAGTGGGCGTCGGTGCTGAGCCGAGTGGCTCTGGAGCAGGAGCGCATGCTGCCGGTGCTGCTGGACCTCCTACGTACCAACAGTGACCTGGAGCTGCGCTCCCTCACAGGCTTCCTCCGAAATCTGTCCCGCCATGCCAGGGATAAGGGTGACATGGGTAAGTCCGTCATTTATCCTTCCACATAAAAACGTAGATCCCTCTGAGTTACAGGTTAGTTACGTGAGCATCTCTATAATCTGTGGTTGTTGTACTACATTTGGATACCTAATTGTGAAATTAAACCACTGCCATTTACTTAATGTCTAATATTCCTTTTTTTTTTTTTTACTGGATTCATTATATCAGATAAGTCAAGTAAAAATATGGACACTGAAAATGTAGGGAAACTCAAATTTGAAACCCTGGGATACCAAAGATTATATAATCAATTATTTGTTTGTCTATAATATTTTAACATTTATCACTAAATCAAGATTTGAATCTTTGAAAAATATTGCTAAGGGTTATTTAAGGAGTAAAGCAAACAAGCACATCTGTCCTAGATTTAGTGTTGACCATTTTAAACCAGTGAGAAAGCACAGAAAATAAAAACAAGAGAAAATCTCTTGAAAAGTAACCAAACTGTTCAAACTTTGTCAAGAGATGTTTGTGTTAATAGTGCAAAAGCATTTCTGATATTATTTAGCCAATTGTGAAAACTTTGCTGGACCTTTCAAACATGTAACGCTAACAACACATTTTATTATTATTATTATCCAGCAACGAAGGTGGTGAACAACCTGGTGAGCAAGCTGCCTGAAGATGGAAATCAGAAGGTGCCTTCCAGCGAGGTGGTGGTCAACATCTGTGGTATTTTCAATAACCTGGTGACCGGCAGCTCATTGGCTGCCAGAGACATCGCCTTCTTCGACGGCCTGAGCAAACTGGTCGCCATCAAGAACTCAGGAGGCAGCAGGTTAGTAAAACACACTGTACTACTACACATGCCATGATGCAGACATTTGATACTGAATGCTACACAGACTGGTGCAGCCTCTCCTCTGACACGATGTCATTTGTACCAAGTGTTAACCTTGGGTGAATCTTTCTTTTTTTTTCTAGCTCTGGAAGGATGAAAGCATCCAAAGCAGCAGCAACAGTTCTCAGCAACATGTTCCAGTACAAGAAACTGCACAAACAGTACAAAGAGGTAAGAGACTGTAGACTAAGCAGGGAGGCATTAGTGATCACAACGCAGGCAGAAAATCAAAGGGGAAACATGATCAACATGTTCATGAATTTATTTAGCAACATTTTTTAATAATAATACCTTTGGTTTAGAACAAAACACTTGAAAATATCTTCCTCAGAAGCCAGGATCTATAGGCTACTGCCATTCACAGATCAGTAGAGGAACTTACTTTGCTCTCTGACATGCCACCAAGGAGCTGTTTAACGGCTCTAAGGTTTAAGTCAGGTTTAGGTTTGGGTTAGCCGCAGGTAAAGGAGGGAGTGCATTTTGTCGATGAGGGCTTAACAAAGACGCAAGTACAAGTATGCGTTTGTGAGACATGATATTTCGCCCGTTGGGTGGCACATGTTCAAAACTCATATATCTTTGGCAGCTCACACCGTTACTCTCTCAACACATTCACACAGACAGATACACACCCATGTAGGCAGGTCCACTTCTAGGTAGGTTTACTGCCTCGTGCAGATCAAAACCTGCCCCTCCCATGGGCGCGGTGCTCGGCTTATTTCCTAATGGACAAGTCACAACAGAACAAAAAAATGCTTTAATGCCCATCTGGATAGCACAGCACTTAACAATCAGGTACCTACACAGGATCGGCAGTGTACAGAAATTACCTGCTGATAGGAGGCTTTTCTGACATTTAATAATAATTACTGCATTGTTTGCTCAGATGTTATGCAAGGTCAAACTTGAACCTTGAGCGAGCTGTTGCTCTGTGGTGTCCAGCACTTTTTTTTTTTTTTTTTTTTTTACAATTCCATAATGTTTCTGTGTTTCTTGTCCATTCAATGTCATTAACACTTTCTCTTTTTCTCCTTTACTTTACAGAAAGGGTATACGAAACAGGACTTTGCCGATTTGACTCTCTAAAAACACAAGTAAAAGTTCACTTCCAAAACAGCCATCAGTCTTTCATAGTGTGGAAGAAATCTTTTCAGGCATGCAGGAATAAATAAAACATAATCATAGGCACCGTCTTTATCTGCCATACTTTGTGATAAGAACATGAACACGCAAGTGACGGAGGATCTTCATGAAAAAAGGACAACCTGCATATTTTAAAACTTGATGGACATCAGTACTGTGCACAAAAATGTGGATCCCGTGTGATGGACTATTGGTGGACTCTGATACAAACGTACGCACCTTAAACCCTTTACCTGCTTTGTTTGAACTGTCTTGAGTGTTTTGTGTGGAATCAGGGATTTTTATTCTGTCAGAGCAACATGTTTCCAGATCGAACCACAGCTGTTTGTGGTTCTACCGTTTTGTTAATGGACAATATGATGGACACTTGTGCCTTATCTTCTTGCTGTAGCTACTACCTACATGACTTTATTTGTAAATATTGCTTTCATACAAATCAATGTAATGTTTTATACTGTTATGTGTATATATATATACTGTACTTTGTTTTGTTTTGTAGTATTTGGATAGATGAATATGTGTTTTATATATGAGTTAAGATTATAACATAGCTGTAACTGAATGTAAAACCAGAGGAGATATTAGTAATACAGAAATCTGGATGTTGATGGATTTGATTTAAATATCTGGGGATAAGATTGTACCTTTTCAAATTTGACTTTTGTATTTAGCTCTTTTTAAAGTCACAAAATCTGTCTTTGCATACAAAATGTTGATGTGTCCTTTGTAATCACTTTGTCAAACAGAACTCATCAAGTCTGTCTTTTCTTTAACATGTCATTACTGTATAACTGCCGTTTGTCTAATGTAATAAATAATGTGTGTGAATGAGGGGTGAAAGAATACGGTCCTAACTTTGTTTTCAGACCAACTGCAATATTTGTTTAGTATTTGAGACCAACTGTAAAAACACCCTTTGGGGAGTGACCTGATTGAACTCCTTGACATTGGATGGTTGATTGGTTAAATCTCTTAGTGCAACTTCTTTTTGTATTCAATGTTCAATTAAAAATAAAACCTTCTAATTATATCAATTACTACTCTGTGGCATGAACAGTAACTGTGTGTTTGAATGTGGGTGTAAATAAGCACTGCCTTTTTCATTTTCATTTGCTATTGTGTTGTATGCAGGCAGATGTACCGTCTGGATAATTTTCAACCAATAAAGAGACAGATGCCGAATTTAAATGTCATTTTGTGAGTATTTCTCACGTGTGTGTGTGCTTCACCATTGTTGTTGTGTAACACTAAGGCAGTGAAATGCTAGCCACTCCCTGTTTACATATTTGCTCTTGCTCAGACAGGAACATTACAGACCTTCTGTGCTGCACCCTTATTTAGCCTCTTATTTCACTGCAGGTACAGTAATGATTACTGCCGGAGGACAGGGGTCATCGGCCCTACACAAAGTGCCAGTTTTATTAGCTTGAATGCTATGTGTGGCTATCAGACTCAGTTTACAGTTTGCTCTTTGTTCACGGTCATGCTGTTTCAGATGATCCCAGTGCAAATAAGTTTAAAGGTTTAAATAGTAACTTAAAGTTGTTCATAAGTGAAGTATGATTGAAACTGCAACATGGCCACATGTAATATACAAATCCATAAAATGATAAAAGAGTCACAATGTACCATTATAAATGAAGCACTGGTGCCATGGCAATAGACAGACATAATAACATTGTCAGACATATACGTATATGGTTGTTTGGCACTGACCCAACAAAATCATATGGACATATTTTTTTGTAGTTTATTCCATGAAAATGAAATGCAAAATGCACCATTTCAATTCAAATTGTCGCTGATGTCATGATCAGAATATCTATTGCAAACATAAGAAAACACGTCAAAAGTGTTTGTTTCTTATCATTCGAACCTTGTTCAAATCTGAATGCAGGACTCGTGACACAGACGTTCTCTCAGTCTTTGCAAACCGTCTGTGCACTGTTAACAAACTGCTTCTTTCAAATGATCTGACATTACACCGCCCTCTGCTGGTGTGTGACAAACACATCATGGGATCTGAGATCAACATTTTCACAGTACATACATTAAGTAACTACTTCCTCTAATTGACACAAAAAATATTTTACAATTTCCCTTAAAATATATTATAGAATAGTACAAAATACAATAAAAATCAATAATTGGTTTCTGCTGAATGGAAATAGTAAAAGTTAACATTTTGATTTGAACAACATATTATAAGGAAGATATAATAATTTAGCTCCTTGATACACATAAATATAAATCCATGCAGCTGGGGATCTGGGGTTTTAAGAGTTCAGTGGGTCAAATGTCCCCTTCAGTGACCAGGCAGTAGAAGTCAGAGCGGGCTCCGTAGTTGCGTGATCCCAAGTCGGACACATCAATGTCCGAGGCTTTGGGTTCAACAGCAGCAGCAGCAGCTATGGGAGCAGCAGGAAGGACAGGAGCTGTACAGGCCAGAGCTTTGTACACAGGGAGGCGAAGCCCTGAAAGAGAAAGAGGAAAGGTGGAACAAATGTTCGTAAAGGTTGTTATTGTTATTCAGTCTTACATCAGTCTAGCATCTATCCTCATGTAAAACCAGCTGTTGTTTTCATGTTTAATTAGGGATCTCTCACGGTGGTCATGGGTCAATTTTGTTATTTTTGGACTGAGACATCATTTCCAGCCTTTGTGTCAAGGTAAGATAACCATCTTTTGGATGTAGCTTCGTCGGTGTGTTATCGATCTACTCATCCAACACTTTGCAACAACGGAAATAAGTGAATTTCCTAAAATTCAGAACTGTCTAATGTGTGTGCTTGGATACAAAAAAACATCAACATTCAGTACAAACAGGTTCAGATGTATGAGTTCATTGTGATATTATTACCTGTAATTAAAGTTTAGTGTCTTTAATTGAATCTAAATCTATTTTTGTTCGTTTAGAAGTCAGGCACATTAGGGTTTAATTACACTTTGCAAGTGAGTTTTATGTGTGGTAATTTTGGCATTTTATATATGAAAATGTTTCATGTATTTATCTTATCTTAGTAAGCAGTGAACCTCACATTAGTGTGTGACATTAGTACAGACCCTAAAAGTCAGCGACCGTTGCTCTTACCCAAATCTCCAGCAGGGTCGGTGTCTGAGCGGCAGTCCAGGTAGTCAGGTTCAAGGGTCAGCATGGGGTCTTTGTCATCTTGCAGCATAGTCTGTGGGTCCCCTCCGTGCTCAGAGTGGAAGACGACCCTGCGAGGCATCGCTAAGGCCAGCTCCTTCCAGAAGACTGAGGAGGGAGTCTGAACACAAACACACAGCGCCCAACACAGTGTCAGAGTCAGACTGAAGCATTGATCATACTGTAAACAGCCTTACTTGCTTTTTATCATATTGCAGTATAATGCATATACACATGCACACATCTCTGTTTTATTATAGATATATCTAATTCATTGGACATTTCTATAATGAGTAATAATAACTGTCATTGCATAATTTGTTCTTGCCACTTTATCAGCAAGTCAGAAATTCTTTTCCCCGGCTCCTTGGATATAATTTTCACCATTATATATAAACTGATGTTGGCTGTGATCAAGTGATATTTAGTTGTAGTGTGTCCATAAAGTGTTTTGTTAGAGGAATAGATATGGTAGTGGCTCTTACCACAGAGTTGTGTCTCCAGTTGAGTATAGTGAGGCATTGCTGGTTCTCACTGAGCTGCTGCTTGATCTCAGGCCTCATGCGTTTGGACTGACCCTCCAGCGTGATGAGGATGGGCTGCCGACTTATCTCCAACAAGTGCAGAAGGCCCTGCCTGAAGACACACACACACACACAGTGTATCACAAAAGCACTGCAGGATATGACAGCAACACTGACCTCAAGTGGCACATTGTTATGATAACACTTCTGTTTTTACTCTGCTTTGTACAGCCTGTAATTTGGTCAGTGTTGTTTCAGTTTCAGTAAGTCTGTGTGAGTCTGACCTGAAGTTACTGCAGCACCAGTCCTGCTCCAGGTAAGCATGAGACAGCACCACGATGAGACGCCGAGAGCGACTCATGTTCATCAGCAGCTCTGCAGAAGGTTCTGGAGACACATTTAGTATTGTGTTAACTCACTGGTTTATAATTGGTCCCAAGTAACACACAGCTCTTATGTACAGTAGTATCTCCTTGTGAATTGCACATGCAGAACAATGTTTCAATGTGAGAAGGTTAACTTGCCTCCACCAGGTAGGATGTCATTGTCATTGAGATGCACCTTGTACCCATTTTTATTTTCCAGGTGAGGTTTAAGAATGAAGTTGACAAACTTCCTGTCATAGTCGTTGCTCACGTAGGAGATGTAGGCATCATATAATTTCCCATCTGTAAACACAGAGAGACACAAACATACCATTGGCTTTACTGCTGCATTCATACGCATGTTTATTGCCACATACGCTGCTGTGTCACCTAACGCACACTCACCATTGAGTTCATAGTCTCCATAGGAGTTCCTATACCAGAGTTTGATGTTCAGGTGGCACCTGGAGTACACGAGAGCGGCCGCGCCCAGGAAGAGGAGGAGAACGGCTGCTGCGATGACAGCGGCTGTGTGGCTGGGACTGTCTGAGCACACACAAAGAAATGATAAATAAGCATAAAATAATCATAATCTACCAATAGATGTATTCTGTAACTAGGGGTGTGCCTGTACAACTGCAAAGAAAGTGTGCAGCTCCTTACAGCCACACACCTTCTATGCATAATTAATTCACAGATGAATAATTAAGATGACTTCATACTGTGACTCACAAGGATTTTGACCCTTTTCACCGGTGCTGGGCCCGGCTCTCTGCTTTAAGATAATAATACAGACTGGATCTGTGTGTGTGGTGGTTTCAGATGATTCTCAGTGTGGATACAGGACAGATTGTGTCCTGTCTGCTTTGTTACTGTAGGTTTGTGTGTGTGTCTTTGTTAAAATTGTACAAGATGCAGGACAACACATGTTAAATCCGATGCTTTTTCTTACTTGAAATCTGCAGGCTGAAATCGGATGAAACATTCCTCACTGTGCAGCTGTAGAGCCCAAAATCCTCCTTGTCCCTGAGTGTAATCACCAACAGGCTGCTCACAATCAGCCGGCCGACAGCAGGAGACCTACAGTACAGTAGTGAGCAGGACAGAAAAAGCTCAATCTCACCTTCACTCCCAAACACTTGCATTAATGCATGAGCATGACGATGGAAATCGACTGTTTTAAAAGCTTGACGTCACCATGAGGAGGTATTCTGCATGTTAAGTGTCAGGTTGGAGAGGGGTTGGCCGCCTTTGCTCCACTGCAGCGTGGTGTCACATTGCTGCTCATCTGGGTCCCAGAGGAGGAGAGCGGTGCAGTTCAGCTTCACGGAGGATCCCACTTCGCTCCACAGTGTGTTCGGAGCCGGACCTCCGTTAGGTCGAAATTCTGGGGGCTTCGAGCACTGAGACTCTGTGTAACGACATACCACAGTTATCTGAAGGAGCTGCAGACAATAGAGGCCTTCATGCGCAGTTGCCCGGGTCAGACTATGACTGCTGCTGGAGGGTACGCTGAAACAAAATGCCTCCTTGCAGGTGAAGCCTGGCTGTTCAACTAGCCCCTTCACTCTGCATAGGAACTGTAATTCTACTGCAGGGGCAAATAATAGCCCATGACTTGAGCCACACAATTACAGTATCGGGTTTTGAGTGACTTCACTGCACTTACACTATTACAGTTTACTATAAATAGCACTTACCTTTAACTATGAGGCGCACAGTGAATGAGACTGTGCTGTTGCCTTGTTGCATACAGGTGTAGTTGCCTTGGTCTTCTGCACTGAGGGTGGTAAACTCCAGGAATGCCTTGCCCTCCTGATTGTGGATCTGCTGACAGTCTTTCTGCCAGGTCACTGGGGACTGAAGCGGCTCTAGAAGAGGGCAGTTCAGCCGATATGGAGGCCCCGGTGGCTCCACGTAGAGCACCTGCTCCTTGAACCTGCTCTCATCCACACAAGGCTGAGCTATAAACAGAGACAGCAGAGTTTTCACAATTTATCTCTTTATTCAACAATGCAACCTCTTCTGTCCAAAGCTTTTTGTTTTTTGATGCCTCAACTCATTAAACTGAGGACACATAACAGGGGCTGACGCTTCCCAAGTCTTAAATATACAATATACACCAGATTTTGTGTAGGTCTCTTGAATCATTTTAATGTAAGTGAACCAGGGACTGTTGTGGCACTGGAAACAGATGAATCTAATAGATGAACGTGAAACTGCATTTTTAAATGGTTAACACTTAGTAAGGACAGTAGGCTACTGGGGCAGATTATCTTCTTTGCCAAATACAAGTTCAGTAGTGCAAATTGTGAGTGGCTTTGCATCCATTTGAGAAAACACTTTGCATACTTGTGGATGTTTCAGTTTGCATACACTAGTGCGGCTACAGAAGAAAGTGTGTTTAACTTAAGTGCTGCCTCTGGCAAAGACTGAGTCTCTACTGGAGCATGAAGGTGATCGTGTTTGCTCTTTCACCCTCACTGACTCTGAGAAAATGCTGACTTTGACTGAAAAAAAACAAGCACTTAATCTTCCCCTCTGTTTGAGGACATGGTCAATGCAGACAGCAGAGTCCTGCCCACTGATCCCCTGTCAGGACAGAATTAAAACACATCAACCAGAGACAACTGTCCCGTTTCATCTGGACCTGTTCGTCAAGATTTCAGCGCATGCGCCGACGGTAAACCCATGAGCAACCTGCAGGACTTGCTCTGTCTGGTTCCTCCTTGACCCCACAGTTGCTTTATTTGTTTGTTTTAACAGTTTCAGACAAACTGACACACATCCGGGTCCATAGTCCGGACCTGGTCCTCCTGTTGCCAAGCAGCATCATGTGACACTGTGACGGACACTCACTGACCCATCGAGAACAAACTATCCAGCATCTACTAACTTTGACTGTGACTAGCCTACTTTTAAAAGGACAAGTGCGACAAAATATGAAAGTGAACGACATGAACATAAACAAACTACCGCAGGTTCAGTCCAGTAAAGTGTCATTAGTTACCAGCGGTGAGGAAAGTCTTGTCCCATGATGACCCGGTGCACAGCAGTATGAGAGCGGCTACAATCAGAGCCATGAGCCGCAGGTGTCCTTGTCCTCCGTCCTCAGGTGAGAAATGAGCCGATAAACAGTCCGTGTCCTGTATCTAACTACATAACTGACCCAAACTCGACCTGATAGTTTGTTACAGTTTAGTTACATTGTCTGGAGCCGCGGCTCTACGCGGACGTCAGCCTGCAGCCTGTTCAACTGCACCTGGACAGACCTGAAACTCAGCCTCCTATTGGCTCCTGTGGTCACGTGATGTTTGCAGGCGCTTTCACCTGCGTTGCAGTGAAACTTACCTTGTTATTTACAAATTAGTTAGTGCAAAATATTTTATATGGGATAGGTTTTCATTTGTGCTTTTTCATGTGCTTAATACTTTAATAAATGAACAAAACTACATGTCTAATTTCATTTTGTGTGTATTGTAAAAGAAACTGAAATGGCCATCAACATTAAATAGCCTACCAGTTATGAATCACAACTTCAATAAGACATCAATTCTCTCTGTTTCAGGGTGTGTGACTCTGTAATCAACAGTGGCGAGCAAAGCATGATGTTTCCTGTTCCCTGCAAAGTGGACTGAAGGTGTTCAGCCATGTTGAAGGATAAACAAGCACACCAAAAGTGTTGTGATGCCATCGGTAGCTACAGTATGTTGTCATCAGTATCTGTGATAACATCATTGACTATGTGGCGTCAACATGACTCTGATCCCATCAGTAACATCACAGAATCAACAGGTGATTTTCTTGTAAACCTAACACTTGATGTTGTCATTCACAACTCCTTACATAGCTACTGTAGAGCCTGTGTTTGTTCAAAAGAAAGTATAGCCTACTGTCATATCCATTCAACCTCAGAAATGCCATTTTTAAGTTTAAATGTGTTGCCTTGGATTGCTAGAAATGCCTTTCACTGCATTAGGTCTGGTCTGGTGCTTAATTGTCCCAGTTGAGTTCATCCAACCCCACAGTGGATTTTGAATCATCTCAAAGTGTAATACCTCCAGCCCAGACATAATGCCAGAAAAACCAGACATCTCAGATTGCTGCTGAACAACAATTTACAGACTTTAACTATTTTGGTAATCAATCTCAGCAAAGGGAACTGAGAGAGCCCTGAGAAATATCAAGTCACTTGCTGCTATACTCGCAGATTTCCAGTAGGAAGTCCAGTAGATTAAGATAAATCCTAAAACATTCACAGCTCAGAGAGATGCTTTCTGCCCTTGCTCAAGCAGGACATGAAGCTTTATCATCCATGGTTCATGAAATTGTTGCAGCTCATTTCAATATGACCAGAGCAGGAATTGCCACATTACCACATCTGTTTACTATATCCAAGGTCAAGAAATAATTGCAGCATTTTTAACAGGGTCCAAGTAATAATCAGAAGAAGAATATCAGCTTTTTTTTCAGGACCACACCCTTTATTGCAGCACTATTTTCCAGGATAATATAAAGTATTGCAGCACTTTTTACCAGGATAAGATCAAGTATTGAATCATCATTTGCCAGGGCAACATCAAAGCCACTACTACAGTACATGCAGTTGTGTGGTTCATACTGTAATCCTCTTTGTACTATACACTTTCATAAACGGGCTATAGCCAACCCTCCCTCAGAAGAATGGCACTTGTTTCTCTCCAAGCCCACACAAGAAATACTGCTGGCTTGTCCATCTCCACAGCAAGAACTGCTGCCAATGCTGCCTGCGCCAAAGAAGATGCAAAATAACAAAAAGGTTTGTGGGCAAAACATTATCATCTATTGCTACTGCACATGACACCTTTGCTTGTTCTCTTTGTGTAAAAGGGTTTGATCCAGTTTCTTCCCACTCTTCCTTAAAATGAAAAAACAAAAACAACATTTGAGTGATGATTCACTTGTATATTTTTTAAGATAAGTCAGTGCAAAAATTGACATTAATACCGGATCAGTCATTCAGCATTTCATTTTCATTCTGCATTTCAAGTCTATTAATCAACCCCTCCACGTCTTTCCTGTTCAGGGACATCAGAGATCAGATGAGATCAATGCCTACATGGTCTACTCTTTGTTTCCTGGGCACCTTGGCCCTGTTGCCTGGCAACATTGTCTCCACCGAGACGACCGACAAGATTGGACAATTGTGGATGCGTAATGTGGGTGCAAGGCCACACCACTCACTCAGCATCATGGTTGTTGAAAGGATAGGAGAATTTTCATCCTGACTATAGGCAGCCTATAATTTTTCCACCATCTGGGACAAGTGGTGTCGTCATTAAAGATTATGACTTGTATGTAAAGCAACAGTAAACATATAATTTACCATTAAAACCATGTGTTACAACTTACAATTCCTTGACCAAAGTTCGAGTGGCATTTGTGGAATTATGTTGTCTTTTAGCTACCCACATAATAGGCTTTTCCACAAATATAATAATATTGAAATACTGTACCCTGCTGTTTCTTCAACACAAAAGCACTTGGTTCGAGCACAGATCTGTTAAGGCTGTAACTTGGCAAATTCAAAATATCAGCTATGACTATGGCACATTTTCACTGACAAATTTTAATTTAAAAGACATTTCATGAGGAGAAACATTTCCTCTTTCATATACTTATATAAAATTATTTTATACTCTGAAACATTCTTGCATCTGAAAAGACACCATCAGATTCTGCAATAATCATAATCACAGCGATTTTTACAATATAAGGCAACATCATAACACACAATCAGTACTGTTTTTGAAGAGGCAGTATAAATTATCTTTAGGCTTTCAATAAAAACACTCACTTACAACTCACAAGTATAGAGATCCACCAGAAATGCTGTATTCTTAAAATAGAATAAGAATAATCTTATGAGTTTCTGTACATTTGTTCTGTCCAAGAAAAGTTCGTCTGTCCTCGAAGTCCAACTTCATGGAGTCCAGATTGGATGCACTTAACCATCTGACTGTAAACAACAAACAAGAGCAAGAGGCCTGAAGGTCTGAACTCTTCATTGAGATGATTAATGGCTTTAAAGTCGACTCAACACTGTGATAGCCCAGACCCTTTAAAAGGCAACACTGGGTTCATGTTCTTAGGGAAAACGTGTCCCATTGAAGTGCCTGAATGTTGTCATGGTTCAAATGAGCTGCAAGAAACAAAAGCAAGGATGGATTAGCATTTCTGTAGAGCAACCGAAGAACTTAAGAAGAAACCCAAGAAACTTAAACAGGCTTTTAACACAATCGTAAAGTAAACAAATTATCGGTGCTCCAAACTACCACAGTGTATTATTTACTTTGGCTGTAAGTGCAAGCACTCCTTTGCTTTTATTTAGAAGCTGTCAAGCATGGGGAGGGAGGAAAGCAACAGCAGAGAGCTGAGGTGACAAACAGGAAAATGTAGAGTGAAACTAGAATAAGAACAATTGTTTTCACAGCACACAGTTTGACTTGTTAAACATAGGTGTGTCTAATAATAGCACCAAATTGTGGTGTGGTGTGGCATTGCAGTTGTTCATGAAACTGAGTCATCTTTGATGTTTCACTTGAGATCTTCTTGGTATGAACCCAGAGCTCTCTTGTTTCATTAAATCTGTAAACCTAACTGTGTAAACCTAAATGGGGATGGCCAGGATAACTAAAAACTTGGCAACTTGGTTGTGATTGGATGAATTTATTGGTCACATTACGGGTGATACCAGATCAAACTAAAGGTCAGTAGCCTACTGGTTTATATGGGTGAATTTGTAGTTAGGGCATGACGACTATGTTAAAAATGTATTATGACATATAATAAACAAAATGACAAGAGGCACACTAAGTTATGTTTTAATGATATTTTTAGAACTAATAATTAAGATTGTAAGTATTTTCAGCAGCCAGCTGCCACACCGGTCCAACCACATGCTATCTGACACTCACCTGAGTTCCTCCTTGAGTCTTTTGAGTTTATCAAAGAGTCTGTCATTCTTGACTTGTATGGGAGCGCTAGGTACAAACCAGGCTGCGATGAACTTGAAAAAAACAACAACATGCTGCAAGCAGAGAGATAAATGTTAGGAATGTAGGCTCTCCTTCCATCTGTGAAAATATGTTTTCATTAGAGATAAGACTCTGATTTTTTTATAGCCCAGCTCACTGTTTTAACATTTCAAAACTTAAGTCTGACCTGTTGAGTTTTAAATAAGACAAAGAAGGGTTTTGGTGTTGTGTCAGGTGTTGTAGAAATCTCTGCTTTGTCTATGCGCCAGATGACTTACCTCAAAGAGGATGACAAATGCAAAGCGCACAGCTAATATTAGCCAAAACTGTGGGGTAAGGCTGTAGTCTTCATTGCTCCTGTAGTCTTTATAGCTGTGAGGAGGAACAGAGCAGAGAGCTGATGTTATCTCCCTTATCGGTGGCTGTTTTCAACATCTACGCACAATGGATGATTGTGAGGACTGTGAGGATCAGCTGCCGTGACGATAAACCATTTTCATTCAGGAACACTCTCGTTGTTGATTAGTTGATTATTAGACTTGGCGCTGAGGGCTCCACTCTGGAAGCTCCCTGGATTTGACGAGCTGCTTTGTCGATGCTTTGTCGCTCCAGGGAGCGCAATACACAACCCCCTGGAGTGCACTCGAAGCAACTGAGAGGACATGGGAGCCATTTTAGACTCTGAGACACTATAAGAAGGTGGAAACTGGGGGGGCGGAGGCAAGCTTTGACAGCAGCAGCAGCTTCGTGAATGCAACAGTGTTCAGGGCGGGATCAGAGTGACAGCCTAGATTTAAATAGGCCGCCTATTGTGCTAGAATGAATGTGATTGGATGGAGACTAATTGGCTGGCCGTCAGCTGACGACAGCTGGGGCTTAAGACTTCCAAAGCTTCATTTTATGAAAACCTTATAGCACTTTTATCAGTCCTCACAGAATCAGTGCTATGCTGCCAGGATAATGACAGATCAACAGCCAGTAATACTAGTTGGTGAGAAGAGTCACTGGTTTCAAATCTGTTGTTAGTTGTAAATGATGTGTTTTGAACTTGGTTCCTTGTGACATACTGTACGTATTATACCAGAGCAGTGTCAGCAAAATGACTCTTCCGCTATAAAGGACACGTATGATTAAAAAAGCACAAACCTGCAGTAAGTTGCATTAATACCACCAGGAGTCATCATCTGGTCAGCTGAAAACTCGTTGTATATGTTCTGATCATCCATTTGTGCAATGGAGAGAGTGTTGTTGATGTAGCCAACCATGCAGCTTGGAAAAGACAGAAACAAGAATTCATTTAAAGACAGTGTTGCACACAACACAGACAAACAAAAATACACCTCTAGAAGAGTGCACGTCCTCACTCCATATCTTTCATTGTGCCGTTGACGCTGGCACACGGGCCGTAGTAGTACCGGTACACCAGTCGAGGGATGAAGTCTGAGGACACGCCAATGACCAGCCCGTTTGTGATGACAGCTAAGACACCGATAGCCTCCAACACGTCTATCCACACACCTGCAGGAAAAGCAACAATATGAACAGTGAAAGAGTGAATGTAAAAACTAAGAAACAGGTTGTTGAAAACATGGCAGAATTTCAAAATCTATCAGGTCATACGATTAAACTTAATTTAAAACATATTTGGCATGAGTATAAATAATGGGAAATGTGAAACAATTTAAAGTACAAAGAGAGAGTTGTGCCCCTTGAATTAAATCACAAGTGTGACATTCAGAGTCTCTCCCTTCTACATGCTTTATAGTAACTTGAGACTTGGTACTGGTAAGAGAAACTACTTCACACGGAGCTTAGTTCACAAAGCTCTAAAAATGAGCCACAAAATGGAGCTCAGTTATAATAACACACTAACACACTCACACACACACATATATATACTAACACTAAATCAAAGGGTCAAATCATGGGATGGATTTCTTGATTATGTATTATGCTGCAATATTATATGAATTGTGGTGAGACTTGTCAATTAACAGTTGCGATACTTATATTTAGTTCATCAGTGGTCCTCACCAATATCATTGGTTTTCTTGGGAACCAATCTGCGCTCCAGAGTGACCATCTTTATGGCATCCAATCGAATCTCTATTACATTATTAATGAGGGCTAACAGAGGCGCAAGAGGAAATGCTGCCACAAATATGGTGGTAAAGCTGAACTGAATCACTGTGGAGAGAACAAAGAGAAATATTATTAGCCCAAACCAACTGACTATTGTTGTTTTTTAAGCCTCCTGCGGAGTTTGTACCCATTTCGAGGAACTCATTGAACAAGCTGAAGGAGTCAACGTCATTGAGGTGGAAGTTGTTGAGCCAGTCTCGAAGCTTGCAGTTGTCACACAGTTCAGCTCCGTGTTTGGCCTCTGATTCCTCTTTCAGATAACAGTGGGCACATTTCCTCTGTAGTTTATGGGTTTTTCTCTTTTTCACCCACCTGCTGAACCATCTGATAAAAACAAGAGACGGTGTTCACTGGTCTGGAATCCAGTGTCAGAAAGTGTTTTGTACTTTGGACACGTACGTTTTATAATCTTAAAATTAGTCTTATACTCACGGGCCGGTGAACTCAAAGACATTGTTGATGGTTTGCTTGAGCACCATTATAATTGCCATTTGAATGAACAAGTCTGTGAGACATCCACTGGGGTGACACTGTACAAAAAAGTGAGGTGTTAAGAATAAAATCTGATTAAAAAAAACAATAAAATCAGATGCAATATTTTCATGTGCCAAAATGAAAATGCAACATAAAACTTTATGAGGTATGTGTACTCACCTCTTCAAGCCTCCATTTCCCTGCAATCCGTACGTAACCACCAGGATGACCATTTATCCTGAGGGAAGTTACACAAAAAAGCCATTATTAGTGTGTTACTGTTGTGCTCAGCATGAACATGTTCTTATACACTGTATTTAACCACTAAAATAAACTTTAATGCTGAACTATCAGCCAACCAAGTTAAGTCCTTACCTGCCCAGAAAAAAGGCCACGTAGAAGAGCGAGGAGAAATAGGTGAAGAACTGGAAGGTGAACATCTTGACGGTGAAACTTTTCTCTGTGGCAGCAAAGGATCTTGTTTCCTCTAGTGATGACAAACCTCATGTCAGTGTTTGTCTGTTTACATCTAATCCACCATGTAGTGCATGAAATACTGAGATTAGCCTAGATGTGTAGAAATATATTGTTCATTTTTGTAAGTTCTTCAGTCAGTTTGAATTAATTCCACCTAATAAAGCGCTGATATGTAATAAAGGCGCATTCAATAACCATAATGAGATCATACTAATTAGACTCTGATATCAGGTATGTGGCCACGGTCCGGTGATTCTCCTGTCATAACAAGTCAAAATATCTGATTTGAAGGAAAAAATATGCCATGTACCACAACCAAATGGCATATACATGTAACAACATGGCACAGGTAAATTCTACATGACAATACCATAAGTCTAAATATCAACACATAGCATATATGTTTTCAGTCTCACCCTCAGACCCTCCTTCCACATTTCTATTGTCGTCACCCCTGCCCTGCCCCTATACATGACCTCAGTGTGTTTCCCTCCTCTGATATCACCTGAGCTGTGACACATCTTTACAGCGGCTCTTATATGGTGGCCCAGTTACAAGGTTCAGGCTAAGACCTGAACTCTGCCCATGAGCAGTTCCTTCATTCTGTGTCATAAAGACACAGTTGTTCCTGCTTTGTGCATCTAGACTAACGTTACCTAAAGAAATATATGTCATAGAGTGACCCTGTAAATATTTATTAGCCAGTTCATTCATTTTGGGAAGTTGCCGTAGTGCTCTAAACACCACTTACCTGCCTGACAAGTACTCACTATTCTAATAACGGCTTATTTTACATTCCTGAAACATGATGTGTTGTTAAAACAAAATGATAGCTTCACATCACAGGATGTCTGAGAGCTAATGTTCAAATCAAATGTTTAACAGCATCCATTTAAAATGTGGAAAACAACAGGAAACACACCTATTTCACAAAGTTTCATGGCAACAATCCTGTTAACCTGCAAAGACAGAGACGAGGTCAGAGTCAAAGAGAAGAATATCAGAGCAAAGACCAACATACACATCTGAAGTCATGTGTACCCGTGTCATGACAGTGATGATGATGTAATGGAAGACGGCCCCCAGCATCATCGCTCCACTGGTGGAGTGGCTGCGCAGGAAATTAGATGGCGAGTTCGCCAAGAGCACTGCTGAAATCACCCTGAACACCACCAAGGCGTGTGTCAGGCCAATGATCACCAACAACTGTGGAAACACAGACACACTCATTGGAACCAATATACTTCTGATGGCTCTCATTGAATTTACATGAAACCTGAACCACAGCAGCATCCACCTTCAACCAATGTTATTTTAACCCTATAAACCTAATACAAGTTCTGATATGAAGTATTTTAAATATGTGAAAAGTGGCAAAACAACAAGTTACCTACCATGGCTGTGACACAGATCAAGACCAAAGTGCTGCGCAGGTAGGAGTGCTTATGTATCTTGGGTTCACACTTGACATTGTTCACAATTTCCAAGATCAGTTCTTCCTACGATTGATTTTAAAAGAAAAAACATACAGCCATGAATTCAACTGTGAAGGCTGACCTGGTGGCTGACATTGAATATAATGTGTAATATTGTTCGTACCTCCTCCTCACACCAGTCAGACACCTTCCATTCACACACATAGGAAGCCCGATGTCTCTTCCAAAACTCCAAAAACAGTGTTGCTGTGAAAAACAGGGACTTTCACTAAGTAACAAGGTCAAATGTATTCTTTGCTAAAAAAAAAAAAAAAAAGAAACAAAAATGAATACAGCAATAACACATGTATGTATATTCGTCCTCCATTTGGTATGTTATATTCTAAATAAGTATGGTAAATACTGGAAACATATCTCTAAATTTTGGGGTGTTTGGTGGATGTTTGGCGTTAAAACGTTAAAAACAAACCAACAAACAAAAAAACTGCAACTATTTTGAAATTTTCAAAAAAGATTTTAAGATGGCAATGCCATTTTGTATCCTATAGCCCTGGGAGCCGTTTTGGTAGGATGTCCAAAAGTAGACTGTTCCTAGGAGCCAGACTACTGATAAAACCCTAAATGAGGATGTATGAGTGAGGGTAATGGATGGATCTGGAGCCCCCTCCTGGAGCCAGACCTGGTAGTGGAGCCTGCCTGTGACCAGGTTTTGAAACTCTTATCTGAAGTAAGTGGTTCTTTGTTAATGGGCCTCTGTATCAGTCATAGTAAACACCATGTTCAAACATAACATGCCTTATAAGTCAAAAGGGCTGTAGCCTCAGCAGTTCCAGAAGCAACAGCAAGGCTGTAGATGGAGTTTGGGGAGATTGTGGAAGACTTTTTTTGTTTTCAAACACAAATGCAGTGATTTCCTGCTTAGCTTGCTCCCACCACAACACAACCACAGATAATTGGAAGAAAATGGATGATGAATGGACTGCGTTGAGCACTCGAGCTGTACTCCTCCCTCCTACTCCTGCTCAGCTAATAACCTTTGCCTGAGTAGACCATTATTACAAAGTAAATTCTTTTTCTCTGCAAGACTGGTGAACATAGGTTTGAAAAGAGACTGTAAACTTTCAAAAATTCACCAAACACAGAGAGTAAAAGCTGAAGAACAAAGTGACTGATATATATGTTCTTATAGATGACTAGACCACCCCCATCGCCAGATGGCCTGTGCTGATTAAGATGTGAGTAGCCAGGACAAGTAGGTTTCCTCAGTGATGTGGCATCTCCTTGGCAGTATGTGTCTTAGTGAATAAAAAAACATCCAGGCAGTTGGACAAAATATATGCAGGCAGATAAATAAAAGGCTTGATTGTAAGTTGTCCTGTATAGCAAAAACGTTCAGGTGAATAAACAACAGTATTGGAAAGAGTTAGATTTTACAGTTATCTTTATCAAATTTGATTTTGACGTCTGTGATAAATCTACCTATCAGACCTATCTGTCTTTGGTAAGGATGTGAATATTGAAAATAAGCCAGAATTTTGACAGGAGAGTAAGTGGCGTGTAATACAGGTACACAAAACTCACCCCACACCGCCATGAACATTGCAAAGAACACTGTGCCGTTATTGTCAAACAGCAGGTTCACCTGTAGGAAGACAGAACCTTTAATTAGCATCGACACACAAGTACATCATTCTGCAGTATAGTAGCGCTGATGTACCTTGGCATATGTGCAGGTGTCAGAGAGCTGCCAAACTTTGCACCCATTGTCACAAAGTGGACACATCACTGTGCCAGACTCACAAACCTCCTTTCTAAAATACAGTGAACACTTTGGTTATTACAGCGTAAATCAATAATAACTACAAAGTAAACCTTCCCAAAATGATCAGCAATAAAACTCTATAATAACACAGACACTGTGGAGTTGTCGATAAACTCACATGAGGGGTGAAGTGTTAAAGAAAGCAAGGCCATAGAGGAAGACAATCAAACCAATGAGAGCAGGAGGGATGAGCAGGAATGTGTACCAGCCCAACCACAGGTAGTACAAGGCCACCTTCTCCCCAAAGTAATTCCTGTCATGCACACAAACACACACACTTTATAGACAATGTATATGAAGATAGTAGCATATATACTGTAGTATATAGATATTTTATGATGCATTGTCTGGCATCCCTGATGTTTAGTACACGTCATGCTGGTTTGCATCTGGTAACCAACTAAATTGCAGGAAATAGGTCTCAATCTCTCATTCCTGAGTTACAGCACTGAATAACATCCAGAAAGGTTTTTAGAGAACATTATGATGACACAATGATTTTCACCTTTGACCTTTTGGATAAAAACTATCATTGCTTTGTTTTATCACAACAGACATTTGAGTTAAATTTTTGACTTGACCTTCTTATCTCATCAGTTTGTTCTGAGAATGAGATGAGACCCTAGCCCTTACTGTGGCCAGCTGGGAGACACATTTAACAATGTATGTTTATAATAATACATAACAAATCTGCAAATTTTGAATTTTACAACATAAATAGCATTCATTTTATTTCATGACAGTGGGTTGTGTTCTGGTTTTCTATAATAATGCAGATAAAGCCTGGACGTTTTTTATGTCTTGACTGTTATATGTTGTAATAACCGTAATATGTTTCTAACAAACTGACTTAAATGGCTGCATACAGTATATTGTTTTTTTTAAATTATGGGATCGTGCCAGTTTGAACTGTGTCCTGCTGTTTGCTCTGAATTTTACTGAATCAAAGACAACAACAGCTCTGATCATTACCGGCATTAAGCACTGTACAACATTTTAAATGACGAGTTCGAACAATGGCTGCATGATGTGTGGGGGGGGGTTTGCTGAACATTGCCTTGTTGATCCTTGAACTTACTCCTGAGTAAGATGACATGGAAAACAATAAAGTTGCTACAGTATATCTGCAATTGTATACAAAGCAAAATAATGAATAGGCTGTTGTCCAAACCTGACAGCAGTTATGGGTTGCCCTTGGAGACAGGCTGTCCATCGTGCCCAGTTCTCCTTCAGCTCTCTCTGTTTCTTTTTCTGAAAGCAGGAAAAACAAGGAAAACGTCAACAAGAAGAGCTTTATGTAAACAGGTTCACACAACGTACAGTGATATTGAAAAGAGAAGCTTGATAGTGATATCTGTCTCAAATTGTCACCCGTAATGTTATAAAGTAGACAAAGACAGAGTCACATGTACAATGGGTAGATGTGTGTAAAGTATGTACAGTAGCAATGTACTGTACAGTATACGCACACACATATGCCCACTTCCTCCCAACATCGAATGATTCACTATTATCATGACCTGCATATGATCTGAGCAAACAGATATTTTTTGGCAGGAATGCATTGTTTCGTAAATTGCCGCTGCCAAGTTTCACTTTGCAATTTTAGAAGCTCTTCAAAATACTTATGTATCAAATGAAAAGCAGAGATGTATCAACAAATAACAATGCCACTATCTTTAGCATAAGACTGTGTGTGTCTCCATGGAGAACACAATGAGTGTTTATTTATACACTATCAAAGGCAAACTTCTAGAAAACCACAGCGTCTGTCCAAGCCCTGGTAATCAGATAATCAGATATGGTGACACCATTACATGAAAGTTTGAGATAATACATTGAGTGTATACAAATAAAAGTCTGTGAGGACAAAAACCTCATTTGATTGTTACCTCATGTAAGCAGAACTTTGCCTCAAAAACATTCATCTTCAAGAGATCCCGAAGCCCCTCTGGGAAGATTTACAGGTAAGAGAAACATTGTGAGAAATGTGGGAGTCTGAATGACAGTGAGCGATTTTTAAATAACTCCTCACCTCCTGAATGGATCGGGGTGTGATTCAGGATGAAGTGGACGATCCTTATCCTGAAATTAGGACATGTATCACATGTTTAAAAAGTTTGACTTGTGGAAAGTGAAAGAAAAAGCATGCAGTAGCTGTACATACTGCACGTATGCATTTGAGGTGTCATCACATGTGACACAAAGGAGACATTGCACAACTATACGTACAGTACAGTCATATGAGACAAACAACATGGCCACATGGTTTACCGGGTGCTGAGCGGCATACTGCTCTGATCCGAGCTCCAGTTGCAAGCATCAGACACTTTGAGCAGATACCTGTACTTCTCAAAAATTTCTTTGGGTGCTTGAATCCCATAGAAGATGAGATCATCGTCTACGATTTTCTAACAGGAGTGAAAAAAGACAAGATGAGGAAATAAATCTTGGGACCTTTACAACAGTACAGATACTGTTTATCTTATTATCAGAGACTTACTGTTACTCTTATGTTCTTCTTTTTCAATTCTTCAATGTATTCGTTTTGCTTCCTGAAAGCGTCTCTCTCCTGGTTCTCCTTAGTTTTGGCAACCAGGACATAGTCATATGACAGTGGAGTGTGCTGTGTAATAAAGATCAGATGCCAAAGTCATGCTTTCAGACATTTGATGGATCAGCTTTCATGGATGAAGTGGTCAGTCAGTGTGTCTTACCACAGGAGGAAGTGATGTCTGTTCATTCCCATTCTCTCTTACCACTCCCATTAATTCCAGTAATTCAATACTGGGCTATATAACAAAATAAGAAATACATCAACAAACTTAGAGTAGTATCATTACTATTGTATAAAAGGTGCACTTCATGAATAAATGTTGTAGTTTTAGATTAATACAGACGATGACGGCGATGTATAAAGAGTTTATCGTGAGAGAAATTGGAATAGGGTTACATTGGTATGCGATACTGAGTATGTGAAAGAAAAAAAAGGCTGAAAGGTCATGATCTACAAAAGAATCCAGTCCAACTATAACATGGGGGTGTGTCAATGAATGCCACTGAGCTGACAGAAACCCTGTAGTGATCCTGACTCACTCTGGAGAACAGTGGCTCATCTAACCTGACTGAACAGCATGGCATGTTGATATGAGCAGTTACAAGTCATGCCAACACTAAATAAGGCTATTACAGCCTAACAGTCTGCACATTGTTACAAGTAGGTGCAACACAGTGAAGGTGTGGCAGGTTAAAAACAAAAACAATATGAGAGCAATAAGGGAGGCCCAGTCATTTCACCCAATCCTGATTCAAATAAACATCCATGTAGTAGGCTACAGGTATAAGAGTCTTGTATTGGTCTCTATTGGAGCTATTCAGGCAAAGACTGTGAGGATTGTCATTTCATGTTGAAAACAGCAGGCCAGTGGCACCATAACAATAAACACAGCTCCATTGTCAATCGATATAACCTCTGTATGGGTACACATGAATAAGATCACCTACCTGCCTCCTGTGGACGGGCATGATGTGTTGGTGCTGAATGCAGTTGCGACAGAAAAAGAAATAAGTCAATAAATTAATAAGGAGAAAAAAAATCTTAAGTCACCATTCACTGATCCCAGAGCCGTTCGCCCAGCTCATCGATACGCCAAACTATAAAATGACATGAGGACTGTGGAGCAGGCACTCGGTAACTTCCGTACTTCCTCCAGGAACAAGCGTGTTGTCGTTGCACTGGCCGAGGAATGTAAAAGCGACTCTACCTGTTGCTGCTGCTGCTGTCACAGCTCAACAACCAACACCTTTTTTCTCTCTCTCTCTCTCTCTTTTGTCCTCTCGCTCAGTATTTATCAGCGATGCAGTCATCAAATCAAGCAAATAATACAGGTCCTCTGTGTGTTTCAGCAGCTGCATTCAAGCACACGCGTCCACGAGATGGTTTAGTCAGGTGCAAAGGAATGGCAATGCTCCTGCTACCTCCTCCTCGCTGATGCTAAACGCCTTCGATCCGCCGCTAGATGGCGGCAGACACACTCACACTGATTCAATCACTGCACTGATTCTTCCCACACATATTCACACAGCAGGCAGCACTGAGTGTGACATTTGATTAAAAAAAGAGAGAGAGAGAAATCACTTCAACACTTTGAGTCATTCAATTACAATTTGAAAGGAACTCGAGGCCCCTAATGGATGAGCTGGTTCATTACTATTCACAGCAGAATATTAAGTAAGCAAGGCGAGCATGGAAATAAAGACATTACCAAATAATTCCCATTCAGGTTCAATATTCACCCTGACATCCATCAGAAATATTAGGTTTAGAATTAAAGCTATTATAGCACCACAAACAAAACTAATATTCTATCGAAACATGTTCAAAATAAACTCACCTGTCTGTCTGGCTGTCTCAGATGTTCTGTGCTGGAGGATCGGCTTATTGATAGTGAAAACAAATGTATCTCTCCTCTGTGAACTTAAGCGACTAAGACACTGCCTCAGCAGTTTTACTGTCTATTGTGGGTTCCCCTTTTTGGTAACCAATAAGTTCACAGGAAGCATCGAACTGAAAGTCCTAAATGAATAGGGTAATGCAGGAGAAAATAAAATAGTTTTACAATATGGTTAATACTCAGTGGTGGAGATAAAGTTTAGTTTTAAGGTAGGAAACTCATATAGCTGATTTCCAACTTACTTTTTTTTGATCCAGTAATCAACAAAACACATGATCAACCTATAAAAAACACAATGATTTATTAAACTGTCCAGTAATATAAAACTATTACACAAAAATCTGCTTTACAAGTAATGTAACATACTGTAGCTACATGATATATCACTCTTTGAAAGGGTCGGTCTACATACTTGTATTTTTAATATTGTATTTTGTATCTTGAAAATGTAAGTCTTAAAGGCAGGACTTTTACTTCTGAAGTCATTCTTTTGGTGGTGTGTAAAGATCGTTCATGGTTTAAAACTATAATTCTTTCATATATCCATTTTAAACTGTGCTTGCAATGGGAGGCCTCTCTATACAGAAGCTACTGTATACCTAATCTTTCTGTGAACTTATTTAATTTTATCTTACACATGAACTCCATTATAGAGTCCAGAACCTTTTTCTGTTTCTCGTCCTTTCTCTTTTGCAGTAAAAGAAGAAAAACTAACATCTCGAGGGGGTGGCCCACCATGCCCTGTTATTAAATCTGATTTTTACCATTAGTCCTGGAAACCTTGAAAAGAAGTGCACACCCAGGAGGACCCACATGTCAAGAAAGAGAGGCAAACCGATGTTGAAGAAAAAGTGGTCGCAAAAATAAGCGGCTATATTTCTGTACTCAGCCACACCCCACAGAGGAGGATAAGATAATTACACCAGTACAGGACTGTGTAAACCACTTGAAGGGTGACAGAGGGGGCCACTGCTACTAAATTTGACCAGACTGGAAGTACAGAGTAGAGAGATGGCTGGGAGGGGCAGGGGAAAGCTGCTGATAGACCCTTTCCTGGATTGCCTGTCATAGACGAACAGATATACAAACGTGTGAATGAGTGGGAAGCGAAATCTAAACATAAAGTTTTTAAATCAAAACACTACATTAAACATCCGAGTGACTGGTGAAAGATACAGTAGAGTCCACAGTCTACAGTATACTATGGGCACAGACTAGCTTGAATATCATGGTTTTTCATTTACTGAAGACCTTTTACAATTATAACTTATGAGCAGTCACTCTCCAATTATAATGAGAGTGAATGTCTCTCTTATACCATCTAAACATTTCTCTGGGAGGAGACTGGACAGGTTTCTTGTGGGACTCTTGATGTAAGGACAGTTTTGTGTGAGTTAAAAGGCCAGTGTGGTTGGTTGTGAAGAAGCTCCCACTCGAGACATTTGCCAAGCAAATAGCCTGCCTAAGCAAATGACTGAGGGAACATTGTGACGGGGCATCAAATCCAAGAAATCTAAATCCTTGATGTCTGTCTGTGTTCCATTTCTATACCTTTAATGGCTCGTATGCTGGTTATAACTATATGGTTATAGTTTGGTTTCTCAGTAGTTTCAGTATAGTCGACATGTTTTCATTTCATATTTTTTCAACTACTGGTACAACTGTCCTATAAGGTATGATTGCCAGGTTGTGGAAAATGAACCGAATTCTTCTTCTTTTCTTTTTTTCTTGTTAAAACCTTTTTTACAGTCTTTGGTTAAAACAGACTGAGAAACCCACTACCTTAGCAACTCTCTAAACTAAGTAGGCTATCCCTGTTGAGACAAAGGTAAATCCTTTGATGAATTTATATTCCACTTGAAAGATTTTCTAAAACCTGGCATCCCCATAGCTGATATTTTAACAACAACCGACTGTTAAACTGCCGGTGTGACCATCAGTGTTGGGGAAGATATAGCCTACTTTGCAAGCGTAGCTTGTAAAACTAGGCTGTAGTTCAGTAGTTTGAGCAAATTCTACCCCTGGAGAAATGTAGTTTGTAAAACTACAGCTTAAAAAAAAGAACAAAAGAAAAAAAAACAATTTTGGTCAACATAGGGTAATATAAAGAGAAATCGAAAATCCCACCCCAATACCCACTTGTAAATCAGTCGCAAAAAAGTAATAAAAAATACAAAGAGGTATAGCCTATTCTAGATTGAACAACAATCCATCACAGGAACTTCAGAGGCACTAACATTTAGGCACTAGCACTAGATGCAGTGATTCATGCCTTTTTTCCAAAGAGAGTTCTGGAACACAATAATGGTAAAATAAAATGTATAAAAAATCATGTTATTGGCCAGAATTGTATGTAAATTGAGTATTTAAACTACAAAAAATTACCCAAAAAGTAGTTGAAATTGACGCAGCATAAAACATGAATGGACGGTAATTTAACTATCAGCAAGTTACAGCAATCACTGTAGTTCAACTACATGTAAACGTCTCCCCAACACTGGTGGTCACCTTGGCAACGCCTCTGGTAAGTCTCCTCAACACTGGTCACCATGGCAACAACATTTTTCAGGGACATTCAGGGACATTCCGAACTCCCTCGAAGATGGAGAGACCCTACATTGAAGGTATCAATATAATAGTACAACTTTCAACACCTAACACAGCTGCGTCTCCTGTTAGACTTCATTTCTGTAACTTAAGTATGACACTACAAACATATTAGTTTATTTTACTTATCTTAATTTAATGAATTCCATCGTATGAAGTTATCCTCCAACGTGTCTCTAAGCTAACGTTAGCTAACACAGTGTTAAGTGTTGGTCAACGTGACGTATTTGGTCTCTCCGTCAGTTTGTGTTGGTTCAGTTTTAAATGACCTGTAAATATTCAGGCTCAGTAGCGGTTCACGTCTACCGGAGAGTCTATTGGTCTGTGGCGTGAAACCACTCCCCTCCTGAACGTCCCTCTGCTGCTGAGGTGATGCAGCAGTCAGTCGGTCGGTGGTCGGTGGGTGAAAGTCAGGCTGCCTGCACCGAGGACCGAGGCGTCTCTGGAGAGGACGACTTGTGCGGGCAAAACAAGTCTTAGTTCAGGCGGGACAGACATCACCTTAACCCCGGATTTCGTGGTGTGGACGAGGACCAGCGGCCACGGTTTGGCCACACGGGGCTCTCAACATGCATCGGATAACGGGCAGAGCTGGTGGGGACAGTCTGATTGAGATGAGCCCCACTCAGTCTTTGAACGGTGAGTAGCTAAACTAAACGCTGCGACTCCCTGGAAATGCAGCTATGAAGTTGTGTTGGGCGTTGGTGGTGCTGGGATACCAGCCTTCTGGGTGATCAATTAAGATTTCACTGAGGCTCTGTGGCCTTGAGAAATACACTAGTGTCAACTTCACTTTTTGTGCAATATTTAGTAGTATTTACTACTTAAATAGTACTCTTAATCAACATAATATCATTATTTTAAAGGAGTATTCTGCACACATATCTTACATAACATGAAACTTTATAACAACCTTAACAACACATCATAACCATCAACTTTTCTCACTTGACAACATTTGTAAGTAGACAAGACAGACAATAAGATTGATCTGTTATGTGTAGTCATGGCTTTGCTTTGCTGGCAATAATTATTAACATCAACCCCACCTAAACCGTTGGTATTTAAGCTACTTTAAATAACACAACTCATTTCAAGATTCCACGTTGCAATTTCCCCCACCCCAACTAGGTCAGAGCCAGACTCTCTTTTCGTGGAATGAGTGGTGACTTACAGCCACCCAGCCTCTGACAGCTGGCCTGCTTACTGGAAACACTCTTGTCATTTACAGGCAGCCACTGTCCGCCAGAACAAACCTCCGTTTTTTTTCTGGCCCTGGCTAAATTCGAAGTCTACACAATTACTTGTGCTGTGGATTGTGTTTTAAGCCATGTATGGTGTTGAGGAAAGGAGCATGAATCACCTTAGATGCTCTCCAGCAGCCCTTTAGGGTATGAATCAATGTTTAAAGAGAAGTGTTTCATCTGTAACATAGAGAGAATCATATTATAGCAGTCCAGCTGTGTGAGTGTAAAAGTACTGTTACCTAGATGTTGTATGTTTACGGTGTGTTAAGAGAACAATAGAAGCTTTGTTTTCCACAAACCACATTCACAGAGCACTAAATGACATTAGGCTAATACTTAAAATCTCTGTCTAGCTTTTATGACCTATCAGAACTTAATATGCAGTATTCCTATCCCACAATATGGAAACATAGAACCATTCAGTCTGTAATAATTATGCATCATACATACATATTGTCAGATGTCCATGTTTTCAGACAACACATAGAGAGTTAAAATTAATCATCTGAAACCGTTTGTGTGTGTATGCATGCGCCTGAAAATTGAAAGTAGTAACACAATGGAGGGTTTTTTTCACAGTTAATGTCACACCAGAAACTAGTGGCTACTGAATTTACTTTCACATCCTTGCAAGGTGGCAGTGGTAACACCCAAAATAAAAGGTGGCTCAAAATGTATTAATAGCTTGGAGATCATATCGCTGTTATTTCATTAAACCAGCTGTTAAGGAATACAGCAGGATTTTCTATGTACTACAGATGAGATGTAAAATAACTTAAAAGGATATAGGCTATACAAGGGTTTGGTCTGCTGCCTTGCTGTGGTAATAAAAAAAGAGATAGAAGCAGGCTTGTGGCATTTCCACTGTGATCAGCTGCTCTCTCTAGAACAATGCCTTAACTGTGGAGGCTGCTTAGGTGGGAAAAGACTTGTGGCGTAGTTGTGTGGCTAAACAGAGAGCTCCAGTACTCTGTCCAACTGGGCAGGAATGTGCACAACTGTTTGAGAGGCATATGCATGAAAGAAATGAACTTTACAGTTTAGTACTAATTGTCAGGAATTAACAGTCTTCTTTAAATAACACACCCTGGAATAATTCAAAAGATCTTGGTAACAATAAGCGGACTGTGTCTGCAAATGGCAGCAGCATGGTCAATTTTCATATTCTAAACATAATTGAATTTCTTTGATTTTTACTGTTTGACACTATCAAGAGCTCAGTCATTCATGTTCAGTTATGCAGTTAAATTCAACAAAATAAAAAGCATGTTTGCAGTGAGGAAAGTTACATCACAGGTTGTACTGTAGTCCATTTCTGGACAAGAACTTATTTGATGAATAGTTTTCATTTCACTTTTGTTTTGGTTTTGAACCACTACGTTCTTGACTGACTTGGTGTTGTGTGTATATAATAATGTGGAGAAAGAGAAGGTTTATATATTACAAGGTTCGAATGCTTGTTTCAGGCCAATGTAGGCACATTCTCTGTGTTGAGTCCAGACTAAATATAACCTCAGAGAGACTATCAATTAAGACTGTTGTTTTTCTACTTAAAAGCACAGACACACTGGCTGAAACTTGGCTTTGTGTTATTTTTTCAGTAAAATCATCATGTCAACATACTTTACTGCATTACTGCCTTTACGTCTGCTCTTCTATTTGTTTATGTAAATGTCTTTCTTAGAATCTATTGTACTTTGGAGGGTTGTACTGTAATTGCATGTGAAGGGCAATGACTAGTATGCAAACGCAGAGCTTTATCATGGTTAAAACCTTGTTTCATCCCTGCTGCTTTCATTGTCAAACACATATAGGGGATTTACAAGACCTCTCCTGTCTTGTAGTTGCTCCTGTAGTGGTGGTGGAATTGCAGCAACATGGCTGTGTGTATTCTTTCACAGTGATCCTGTTAGGTCATGCTGTCTGGCCTTGTGGGGAGCACCACCACAAAATGCTGTACAAATATAGACCACAACATTGGCTGTCGGTCAGCGCTCCTCTCAGCACAGGCAGCTGTTCCTGCGTCTGAAACCGAACTTGACTGCTACCAACTCTACTGTTTGAGATTCACCTATGCTACATGATAATCATATTTTACCACAATTAACATTTGTAATTCTAACTTTCTCCTTTTGTTACTGTCTTGCAGATGACGTTAATGGCTACCACGTCTCAACCAGCACAGGATCCCTCCAGGGACAATCAGCGGTAAACACTGTAAACTCGTCACATGTTCATATTCACACAGCACTTTTTTCTGTACAGACATTCCTGAAAATCAACTTATTTTGCCTCAGTGGTGGATGGATAGTGGGTTGGAGGGAACACCCTGTGCCTCAGAATAGTCTGCACATTTTTAGATGACTTGAGTATATAGCAGATGTTTAAATAGGTGAAGCTGTGTTCTTCCTCCTGTGCTAATTTTTCCTAAATGCTGAACTTTTGAGGACAGATGCAGAAAAGATCTGTTTATCAGATTCATATCTTTACTTCCGACTTAGCCCCTGTAAACATTATATCAGGAAGTTCATTGTGTACAAGTAAAGATTTCCTTCCTTCTGTCTTTAAAATTCAATAGTAACACCAATTTCTTATTGTAAACCCACTCAGTGCACCCCACAGCCACTAGTCTCGGTTTTGAATTTATATAGTGCTTTAAAGGGACAACGAGGAGTTTCTAATCGGTTATAAAAAAGTCTCACGTTAATGTGGATGAATCTCCGCTACCCACACTTGTTAATGGGCCCATTTTCGATAAATATATCATTCTGTCTCTATCGTTATTTTGTTATTATTAGTGGTGGCGGAGATGCTGGTCGAGCCGACCAGCGTTTCTTTACTTTCAGTTTCGCAACGAGTCATGAGAATAACGTAGCTGAATCGCCGTTTATGGTCGGAACTACGGTGGTATCTGAACCTCTTTGAATCTCTGACTTTAATTATTGATGAATGAAAACATGAGTCCGTCTTGCGCCGGTCAAAAGAATTTTACGGTGCGCGCGGAGGCTCATAAAGGTAGTGTGAAAACGCTTTGCTTTTCCAAAACTCCTCGTTGTCCCTTTAAATTACAACCTGCAAATGTCATGAGAGAGCCAGATGCAATCCTAATGCTTCTGTTTATTCTCACCCTCCCACGCTGTACCTAAAGTTTCCTTTTACGCCCGATGTGTGTATAGAGACCTGTGAGTCTCTCAGCGGCAGCATGGCCTCCCTGGCCCCCTCTGACCACAGCGACAGTCCACGGTTAGAGGCTCAGACCTTAGAGCAAATCAATTCTTTGACTGGGGTAAGACACCAGTTGAGGAAAGCAGATGCATGCTGCTGTGTCAGTGTCCTCGTGTTTGTGCCATCTCACGACGTCCTCAAGACCTGATTGTGACTGTGTCTGACCTTACTGATTTTCTGAGTGCTGTGAAGTGTTTTTAGCATTATCTGTAAGGGTGTGTAAAAGCAATGCAAGTGTGGAGTGACGTTTTGATCACATGTGTAAGGTTGCTGCCACAGTCTTAGCTCTGTGCTGTTGAATTTGTCGTGTTGTTAGGTTTTCCCTCACTCTCCCCTCGGTTCCTCCACAGCTCTCGAGAAAGCGGGCTCTATTCCTGAAGTTTCGTTCCAGGGTATGGCATGGTAAAACGGACTTGTGATGTGATGCAACTCTATGCATATGTCTGCCTGCCAGCCTTTATTTCAATCTTTAAGAATGGCTTCTCAGTGTTGAGTTTCTCCTGCAGCATTATCTATTAAGAGACTAAAGCTTGGACACTGGAGTTGAAATCAATACAAAGTGCAGTTGTACAGAATCTTGTTAGAGAGCTGATAGTGGCTTCTGGAGAGCATGTTGTTTTCTGCAAAGGGTAATGGAAATATCCTGGCATGAGCTATAATGTTGATGCGTTATAAGAGTTCATTAAAAATGGAAAAGGCCCTTTCACTTGCTTTGTTCTCACCTGTGATAATCGTCTGCTCCACTGAAGAGAAAGCAACAGTCTGGTGGTGTTGCAGCGTCATTAGAAAGTTCACACTTGCACACACTGTATTCTGTATTTGTTGTTTGCCTGGCTGTTTTTATGTGCTCTTATGTGTAAGTTCGTGTGTGTGTGTGTGTGTGTCTGTCTGTACACAGTACACAGTCTATACTGTAATCAGGACCCTGCCCTGTGCTCATGACAGGACTGAACCCTGCCGTGGCTAACCACATACTGTACAGTACGCATCTTCGCCCCAAAATGTGGCCAGTTTAATGAAAAGTTGTATCACTACAGCTTTTAACAGCTGCTAATCTTTAAGGAATACTAAAAAACTTGCAATCAGCTTGTGATCTGGTTCCCTCACCATAAGGCTGTGATTTAGCTGAGTGGAAGAAGACATCAAGGAGTTTTTTAGGGGAGGCGGCTGCTGCACATCTATAAATTGTCTCTGTGATCAAGAATGAAAACAGTAGCGGATTATATGACCATCCTCCTAGAAGACAGTAACAAATTAAAGGGAAATCCAACGTACCATGTCTTTGCAAGATGTCATGCCACCCTGTGCAGCCAAAGCTTTATTACTCGTTGGGACTGATTCAGCAAGTCTCTGGAACTCCTCTGGTGGGATGGAAAGTGGTACTCCATCATTCTGTGTTTTGATGACAGTGGTAGAGAGCGCTGTTTAACACGTTGGTTCAAACTTTCCTGTAAGTTGGTTTGAGATTTGGTTATGCTGCAGGCCGTAGCATGTGGTTGGCATCATTTCACTCTTGTCAAACCATTCAGTGACCCCTCACTCTAAGGGGACAGTTTGACCCATAACCTGTCAGTAAAATGCTGCTCACAGCAGAACAAAGCCACCAGACCCCCCTCACTGTAGGGGTCAAGCATTTAGAGCTGTACTCTTCTCTCTCCACATACAGTATGCATCCACCCTCTTGTTGAGAGTGAAGTGATATATGACCCCTCTAACTATATCACCTTTTTTTCCAAATATCTGCAAACTAATTCCTGTTTGAATTGAGGGGGTCGTGCACTGCAACCCTACTGTGGGTAGGTGTAATTATTGACAGGCTGTTCTTGCTAACACAGTCTGATGTGATTAGTTGGTGATGTCCTGCATTGACAGTGACATTCCCAGTCACTCCTGTACAGTATGACAGTCATGGTCTTAATATATGCACTGTCGATTTTGGACCATCAGTTATTTACTGACATCTCCCCCAAAGATATAAATGATCTAAATGTGGATGTCAGTTTAGTCACTGTTCCTATTAAGCTAGTCAGGAGCACGGTCTTTGTGACTTTAGCTCGTGCTCTCGTGCTAACCCTCTTTCAGACACCTCTTGATCACAAATCCTTAAAATGAACTCATAATAATCAAGAGTGTTTTTTATCCATGGGTGGGTTTGAACTGATGACTTGTACTATGCAGTGCATCTCTGTAGAAGCATGTAACTTGAACAATATTTTTCTATGTGTATTTTTAGAGTGTTGTTAAACCAAATTCTTTTTTTTTGGAAAGATAGGAGTGTTCAGTTTTCTTTTTCAGCTCTGGAGAAAAGCACAAAATCTCCTCGGCATTTAGAGCAAATTTGAGGATTGCAATGATTTACTGCAGCACAGTATTGGAGTGATACTGTAACTACCATTTACTTAGAGAAAAAGAGACATTACATTCGGACATTTAACTAGCACTAACATCAGATTGCACTGGGGAAACATAGAGACAACTACACAGGAGGCCTATTCTCTAAAAAAACACAAAAACACACACATTATTATTATAGTATATTACCACGCAATTTAGCAGCGAAACATCAAAGTCAATAGTGCCCAGTTTAATAAGAATGACATGTTCAAACCCCCCAAAATAAATGCCTTGAAAGTAATATTTTAAGGAATCCCCACCCTGAAACTAGAAACCTACTTATGTTACACATGTTCTACATTCACCCTCCTTAATTAAGATGTATTGCTAAACACCCAGTGGTTAGGAGTTACTTGGTAAATGTATAGTACTCTGTGGCCTCTACTGGCTTAACTTAGCAGCGGCAGGTCCCAGCAGATGCACTGATTCCATACAGCAGATCTGTAATTACAGTAAATTAGAGAGTTTCTGCAGGGACATCCCAGTTATAGAAAACTCCCAACCTGCCATGGTCAGCATGGTTCAATCTAAACTGGGAGGTAATGCAGACCAGTCCTTAGAACATATGCATATCTTTGCCTAAATAAACCTTTAAAAACCTTGAACACGTAGATACAAATGCTTTTAGTAGTTTGTACAAAAGGAACTAGACTGCGAAACACAGCTGAGACAATGTACCCTGCATTTTCCATCGCTAGTGGCGCGTTTGTACATTGTACACTATTGTGGAAAGGTCTTCAGGTTGTTTAATTGATTTGTTTCAAAAAGTCAAGTGAGACGGGACAAATCATTGGTTTTCTGTGGTTCATCCACATCAGTTTTATCAGACCAGATTAGGTCATTTAGCTTTTCAGCTGAGGTTTTACTGGTTATCTAAAATATTGAACGACCTATTTCAGGCACTGTTTCTTTTACTCTTCTGATGGTTACAGCACAGTGATGTCATCTCCCCCTTCCTGACGCTGTCCTCTTATTACATTAGCCAGCTTTGCAGCTGGTAGCAGCTATGCTGCCACCATGTTGATGTCATCTCTTGGAGTCTCTTCTATTTTTCTCCTGTTGTACCTCCTCCGGTCTCTTATCTAAATGTCTGGCCGAGTGAGGGCTTGTCCTGGGAGAGGAAGGAGTGGACTGGCTGGAGCTCCTCTGTCTGGGGCATCAGTGGAGTGAGAGAAGCAGTGCCTTAAGGGCTGGACTGTGTTCCCTGGAGAGAGGCAATTTTGTTCAGGCAGCCGGCCTTTTCCGTTGATGCATCTAACCAAAGGGAGTGGGCCATGGAGGTAAAGTGCTCTTCCTTTCCTCCCTACCCCCACGTCACTGGGTGGACAGACGGGAAAACACTGTCAGAACTACTGCACAACAGCCATACAGTACATGTGGCTGAGTCGGATGTTGCCGGTTTTGTTGCACTTAATGTGTGAGTTCTTTGACTTGTCAGCAGTCCTGTGTAGGTAGCTACTGTAGTGATGTGTGGTGATGACAGTCGTACATGATACGTGTTTATTTTTAGCTCTCCCAACAGCTGAAGCAGCACTGAAAGAAGACAGCCATGCCTTCCTTTTCTCCCCTAAAGCATTCCTCCTGTGCAGTTCATTTCTCCTCGGCCCTGTGGCTGCTACAGAGACTGCCACTGCAGGGCTAGCATTAGCTGCCACACATGCTTGGGATTTCTTCTAGCTACCAATACAAGTGGTATCAGCCCCTATGGATCCCAGTATTTACAAAAAAACAAACAAAGGGAAATGAAGTGCAAACATGATTGAGCATTAAGCCTTATGTGTTTTCTCATCATTCTCTTATTATTTTGTAGAGAATGATGTTTATGAATGTACAGTCCTCTCTACATATATTTTGTTATAGCCTGAGGCTTTGTTTAAGAAGTCAGAGAATCTGATATTAAAGCATTCATTGGATTCTGGATGTCTTTCTCATTATCTATTTTATTCTGTTAAACTATACAGGGTCCTTTAAAAGCAGCATATTGTTATCTCGTCTCACAAATCCCATGACATGACTATCATGAACAATCTTAGCCACAGCAGCCAGCCACCTTTCATTTAGCATATTTTTTGTGTCTGGAGTGAAAATATGATAATCATGATTTTAGTTTTTTTGTTGTTGTGTGTGATGTGGTGTGGAGGCCTTGTGCTTGGGGTTTTGCTGTTTACTACTGACACATCGTACAGTAGTTTGACTGTGTGGTCTGCTGTGGTGACTGCATCCTGTACCAGTGTATATCTGAAATGCTTTGATCTATGTCCTGTCTCATTATAGATTGACAAACAACAACACAGTAAAGACTCTGTGTTCTTCCGTGATGGAGTGCGCAGGATTGATTTTGTTCTGTCCTATGTTGACGATAAAGATGGTGAGAGAAAACAGGTAAGAAACAACTTCCATGTGAGTACCTGTTTGCACTGCCACGATTAATCTACTGTACTAATTGACACAGCATAGGCTAACTGTAAATTTATATCCACCTTGGTTTTACACATTAAACTTCAAGAGCATGTTTATAATCTCAGTTTTTCAGTGTTGTTGTATTTCCAACTAAGATGAATAACAGAGGATATTATTCATTGCCAGAACTAAATATCTTTAAATCTTAATATATTTAATGAAAGAACAACTAATATATCCTTTCCATAACATTAACCGAAATAACTTCTTTTAGGGTATCCTCAGAGTTCCCAGTCGGTGTCAGCAGCATACCTTAAATACCACAACACTGATAAAGCCAGATAAACTGTTGTTCTCAGCATCGAACAGTAATCCTCTCAAGGAATTTCCTGAGAAGGTCACTTGTATATTGAAATAGATTCACATCCCCCTTTTCTTACGTGAATCATCTTGAAGTGTTTCCCTTTTTTCTTTGATCACTCTTGTTGTAACGAGTCTCTTTATCAGGAGTGGAGTGTTGAAAGACTTTAGTGTTTGATACCTAGCTGTTAGCCTTCACATTTAAGCGTTACCATTCCTCGGGTATGCAGCTTTTCGTCACAGCCGACTCACATTTTACCCTCAGCGGTGTCACTGAGTCAACACTCAAACCTCTGGCCTGGTCAGAAACTCACTCATTCTTTCCACTATATGGGGAAGGCCAAACGGGAGGCCACTTCCTGTGTATATTATACGTGTGTTGTAATATGTGGCAGTTCATTTCTGCGCTAACAAGCTCTAACACGGTGTCGCTTTCTCTATCAATTTTTAAAAATTAAAACAAATTGTTCAAATTCAGACATTTTATTTCAGAATTGTACTTATATTTACTGTATGTCTCATAATAAACACATGTGCTGTTTTATATTTATAATAGATTTTGTTATAGTTGTATTAAAAAAAAATCAAATTAATGAATATACATTGTTTGTTTACTTCTAAAGGAGAGGAGGAAGATGTATGAAGCCAACCTGGTGAAAGTTGGTCTGGAGCTGGAGACAGAAGACAAATCGGTTAGAGCCCCTGGATTGTGATTTTGATTATGTCTAAGCATGTAAAAGCCTGTGAAAACACGCTGTGTGCCTACATCATATCTCATGTCTATGTTCTTGATTTGATTTCTATGCTATTTACTCATTAGCTTGTGAAATACTCACTGATTACCAAATTAGTAATGTTTTTTAATCATTATCCCTCCCTGTACTTATTATACTGTGGCACTTATTTTACGGTTGTCATCATCAGGAGTCAGACGATGGAAAGACTTACTTTGTGAAGATCCACGCTCCGTGGGAAGTGCTGGCCACCTATGCAGACGTACTGAAGATCAAAGTTCCATTCAAGGCCAACGACATCCCAGACAACAGCGAGATGCCCATGAACTGGCTGTCCACCCCCTTTCGTCTGCCGGAGCACATCATGCACCCTGAGCCAGACTATTTCACAGCTCCTTTCAACAAGAGCAAGTCTGACTTCTTCCTTATCGACAACAAGGACACGTTCTTCCCTCCTTCCACCCGCAACAGGATAGTAAGGATGCTGACCCTGACTTTATTTTTGTTTTTGTGACCTTGTCTCCTATCATTCAAGACTAATGTGGCTAGAGATACTAAAGTATGCGCTGGTACTGTTTGCAAGCCTAAAGAAATATTATTAAGATCCAGAAATTTAGTAGGTCATGTCTATTTTGAAGAATAAGCACTACTGTTCTGTTTGTCTCTCTGCCCAGGTCTACTATATCCTGTCCCGCTGTTCGTACTTCCATGATGAATGTGGAGACAAAGATAAGAAGGGTATCAAGAGGTTACTCAACAATGGCACCTACGATGCTGCCTTCCCCCTGCATGATGTGAGCCTCTTTTGGTGAACTTTTAGCCTGTTTTTTATCACTGGAAAAAAGACATGTGTCTCAAATGCAATGTGCACTCATTGATTTCAAGTTGTAACATCCTGTTGGAGGCAGCGATGTTGCAAGGATAAATAAAGCAATGAATGTGTTAGTGAACTGTGTTCTTCTGTGTGTGCAGTGCAGATACTGGAAAAGGTCAAACGATGCTAACTGCGAAAGTGATCGGTATAGTCTGTACAAAAACTGGGCCAGATTCCCTTATTTCTTCAAGGAGCAGCCACTCAACCTTATAAGGCAAGACCTGAAAATAGTTGTCATATTTTCTCTGTATTTACTCAACATTAGTCTAGTAGCAGGGGGATTAACGGGAAAATTTTGGGTTTCTTTCCCCTTCAACAGGAAGTATTATGGAGAAAAGATAGGTATTTACTTTGCCTGGCTGGGTTTCTACACCGAAATGTTGCTGTTTGCTGCAGTAGTAGGGACGATGTGTTTTGTCTATGGATTCCTCACCTACGATGACAACCAGTGGAGGTGAGTTTTACCCAGAATAGCCCATTTCCTCATTGCATCATAAGCTATTATTTGTATCTCTCGTGTCATCCTTCATTTTGTTGAAATCTCCCAACAGTAAAGAAATATGCAGCGAGGAAGTTGGTGGCAAGATTGTCATGTGCCCACTGTGCGACAAGAAATGTGGCTACTGGAAACTCAATTCAACGTGCAACTCCTCATGGGTGAGACATCTCAACTCTGTGACTAAGTTGTTTTTGTTCATGATTCATGTGGCATTTTAAGGACGATTGGAACTACAGCACTGTACATGTCGACAAATGAATCTTTCCTTCTTCTCACTATTTCTTAAACATGTTCTTCTTTCAGCAATCACACTTATTTGACAATGTGGGAACAGTGTTTTTTGCCATATTCATGGGAATCTGGGGTGAGTAAAAATGTCTGCTCTTTGAATTTTGTATTTTCTAACCCAGTGCACCACCTAGTGGGAAACTGGTGATCTAACCACTGTTGCCTGCTCTGTATTTAAAGGGCCAGTTTATCCAATGACAAAAGAAAAACACATTTTCACACTTTTTTTTTTTTTTTTTTTATTTAACCTTTATTTAACCAGGCGAAAAATCATTAAGAACAGGTTCTTATTTGCAATGATGGCCTGAATTTGCAATGATGGCCTGAATTTGCAATGATAGCCTTCTCACTTTAACTTTTGGTTTTATACAGTGGCTGATGTTTTGTGATCTGACACGTCTGCTACCACACCAACATAAAAGCCTTGAACCAAAAAATTACATCATAATACACTATAAATTATAATTATCATCATTCTGAATATTTTCTCTGCTACATGTGGAGTAATGGGTTAAATTTCTCCTCAGTGACGCTGTTCCTGGAGTTCTGGAAGAGGCGGCAGGCCCGTCTCGAGTATGAGTGGGACCTGGTCGACTTTGAGGAGGAGCAACAGCAGCTGCAGCTTCGGCCTGAGTATGAGACCAAGTGCACCAACCGCAAGCTGAACCGCATCACTCAGGTGTTTGTGTGCTCATGACAAACTAATACACTGTATGATACTGTTGCAATGTACAGCTCTACATTTGTGTAGCCTCCGCAAGGCTTCATCAGACAGATATTCTGTATGTTAGCAATGTTGGGATGATTACAGACTAGAGTATCTGTTGTCTTTATTGGATGCAGGTTGTAAACACTGAGTTTCTTGCAGTCATTCATTAGGCCAGTTCCTGCGCTAAAAAGCTGGTTTCAGTAACAACTCTTTGATTAAAAACATCCGGTCATTAAATTGCCAGTGAATAGGTGGTGACAGTGGCAGACACAGACTTGAAATGAATAGAAACAGAGTGCTGTAATTCTCTATGAACACATCCACCCCGTCTTTAGGAAACGGAGTGGGTTCTTGAGAGGACTGCTACAGATCTAATGGGGAAATTGTTTCTGTGCTGGGCCACTGTGCTCCTCTGGGTAAGGGTGGCACTTTATGTGTCGAATGCCGGTGTTGGTGAGGGAGAGGTTTTGGTGTGATGTCATTTGTGTGGATAACAGAGATTTCTGGAAAGACCCGGAGGCACGAGTGTCCTTGGCTACTGCATTATTAGTTGTCTTGAAAGAGATTTTTGCAAAAGCATGGCTCCACCAGGAGACCACCAGGTGACAGAATTGAACCCAGGCTAAAACGTTTACACACAAAGACTCTGATTGGGAAAACTAGCTCTGTCTTCATCTGAGGCTGGTGATGATTAAAGGAACCTGGCCTTTTAGAGCTGTCTTTTCAGGATATAACACATGGTTACTGACTCTTGTGTCCACGCTTTGCTTGCCCATGATGTAGGAAATGGAGCCATACTTACCTATAACAAGCAAGTGTGCACGCATGTGTCTATCTGGAGCCACCGTCCTGTTCTGGGTGAGCATAGTATCTTGGTACACTTGATTAGCTAAAGTAACTTTCCTCTTCTAGCTGTTTTCCACCTTGTGTGATGTGTCTTTTTTCATCATACTGTCCATCATCATCGTAATATGGACAGTATCATGTGACGAGGGCCAGTATGTGTAAAACTTTAAAGAAATTGAGCTTCCTTAAATGATCTAATCTAATCTAATCTCTAATCAATTGTGACCCATTTAAGAGCAAAGTTTTACACATACACTACCATTGATTAGTTTTGTGTTTTCTTGTTGCCTGTGAGTAAGCTATGGGAATTTTGAGACAGGTGTGTTTTCATGGGACATGCATGCACACTTTAAGCCTGACAGTTACTCCTAACACTTATCTTGGCCTTAATTCAGCATGTCTATACTTATATATACAGTATATGTGTGTGTGTGTGTGTGTGTGTTTGGTGTGATATTCTCATACCTTTGTCTTGTGACTTGCTGTGCCTTGTAGTTGTCTTTCATTGTGTCACTGTTGTCTCTGTCCTGAAGATGTCATTGATCATTGCCTGCATCATTGGGGTGATAGCGTACCGCCTGGCGGTATATGCAGCCTTCGCCAGCATCATGAAGGACAGTCCAACCTCAAACCTGCAGGTGGTTGGCCCCTACATCACACCACAACTGGCCACCTCTGTCACCGCCTCCTGTATCAACTTTGTCATCATCATGATCCTCAATCTCATGTATGAGAGAGTGGCCATTTGGATCACTGATATGGGTGAGGGCCAGAGTGACAGAACGTATCCCCAGTTATTGTTTCTGTCTTTATGTGTCCATACATCAGTGCACATCAACATTGTCCCTAAAGCTGTGAAAACATGTTCTCTCTTTGTTCATGTATTTATAACCTATCTTTTATTATCTTTTAACATGTGACAGAAATCCCAAAGACTCACCTGGAGTATGAGAACAAACTGACGGTGAAGATGTTCCTCTTCCAGTTTGTCAACTACTACTCCTCCTGCTTCTATGTGGCTTTCTTCAAGGGCAAGTTTGTCGGCCATCCTGGAGAGTACACTTACATGTTTGGCAAGTGGACTAAACTGAGGAATGAAGAGGTACCACTAAAACTACATTAAGTTGTACATTATTAGCATTGGTAATTCAGCTTGAGCAAAATTCGAGTTACACAATGTCTGACCTCCTTTGTCCCAATTTTCCTACATTCAGTGTGACCCCGGTGGCTGTCTGATTGAGCTGACCACCCAGCTGGTCATAGTGATGACTGGTAAACAGGTGTGGGGCAACATCCAAGAGGCTCTGGTCCCGTGAGTACTCAGACTTAATGTAGTTTATAGCCATTGTTAATATTTTAGTACAGCTTTATTGTTTCTGTCAGAGAATGTGACACGTTGCCTCAAAGTGCTTCACCAACCCCCTGTGTCCCTCAGGTGGCTGATGAACTGGTGGGGCAGCAGAAAGGCACGAAACCACCCAGAGAGTCTGTACAGCCGCTGGGAGCAGGACCACGACCTACAGGGCTTTGGACAACTGGGCCTTTTCTATGAGTACCTGGAGATGGGTAAACATCCAGCACGCAGTCTAAACATTACACTCAGGGTGTGACTTAGAGAAACACTTGACAACTATACCTGCAATTCAGACAACCAGAGTGGAGTCAAATCACTGCTAAGTCTAGGCCTTGAGCTCAACCAAGACAAAAATTAATAGTAAGCTCAGCTGTTTAAATACTAATCTGAGCTGTGTAGTTTAGTATATTCTTGGGAGAAAATTCTGCTACCGTAAAAAGAGATTACCAGACAGATAGATAAACAGACAGACAGACAGACAGACAGACAGACAGACAGACAGACAGACAGACAGACAGATGCAGTGTGGCCTGTGGTCCAGCAGAGGGTGCTGTTTATGTCAGACTCTCTTTGACTAACCTCTCTCCTCTCTTTGTCCCATGCAGTGATCCAGTTTGGTTTCATCACACTTTTTGTCGCCTCTTTCCCCCTGGCTCCGCTACTGGCACTTATCAACAACGTCATCGAGGTTAGAGTGGACGCCTGGAAGCTCACCACTCAGTTCAGGCGTCCTGTGGCAGCCAAGGCCCACAGTATCGGAGCGTGGGAGGAAATCCTCAGTGGGATCGCCGTCCTCTCTGTTGTCACAAATGTACGTGTTGGATTACATTATTTGTGTGATATTTGTGCATCTGCTCATGATCTACCCACTTTTATTTGTAATCTTCCTCACAATTTTCTTTCCCTGCTCTCCAGGCATTCATTGTGGCCTTCACCTCAGATATGATCCCTCGGCTGGTGTACATGTATGCCTACCAGCCAGGGAGTGAGATGAATATGAAAGGCTACATAAACAACAGCCTGTCAGTGTTTAATATCTCTCAGATCGATCCGGACAACCGCCCTGAGGACGGGGAGAATCCCTTTTGGTTCAACAGCTCCATCACTACCTGCAGGTGAGTGTTTGTGTTGGTTGTAGAGCTCTTTTATGTGAGAAAAATAGAGACAGTGGGGGGGTGGATGACGATTATTTCTGGAGAATCTCCCCTTTCTGAGTGATAAAAATATTACATTGGTTAGTTAGTTGATAAAATGTGATCTTTAGCTAAGAGTTTCACCGTAGTGAAGATTCAATAATACAACACAGCTGTAGCAAACCACTTCACTTAGATCACTGTTCAACTTCAGATTTAATTTTGTGTCGTTGATACTAAATATTGTTTTGTTTTAGCATTTATAAATATTATTCTGTGGAAACCAGCATGGTTCTGTAACAAACGGGATTTCATACTCTGCTTTTGACATGAAACCTGAATCCTGAGTCTGCAGATCATTTACAGCTCTTGTGTTCTTTCTTTGTAGATATCGTGATTACCGCTACCCGCCTGGCCATGAGAAGGAGTACACCCACACTATGCAATTCTGGCATATTTTGGCTGCCAAGCTGGCTTTCATCATTATCATGGAGGTAAAACTAGAAGCACCAACATTTACTGACCACTTGAACTGAGTCTCAGATCCTGACATTGACCTGTACTGAATCGTGACATTATAATAATAGCAAACACTCGTCGTTTTTTACACATTTTTAATACTTCTGCAGCTATAAGGTAAATATCCAACATTCACCTGTTGTGCTCTTTCCTCCACAGCACGTCGTGTTCTGTGTCAAGTTCTTCGTAGCCTGGATGATCCCAGATGTTCCCTCTGATGTGAGGGCTCGAGTAAAGAGAGAGCGCTACCTGGTCCAGGAGTATCTCCATAACTACGAAGTGGAGAAGCTGAAGATCCAGCTCAGCCAAAACAGCAATGACTGTACCTGCACACCCATGATCTACCCGTCTTTACCCCATCATGAGGTGCTGTCAGAGTGTCTCTAGCCCAGAGAGCCGCCGGCCAATCAGCTGGACATAACACCCCGCTTACGTATTATGATACTGACCATGTCTTTGCTGTAGTGCCTGAGTTGTTTGTGCAAGAGACACACACACAGACAACTTTCATTAAAGAGCTAGAGGCTTCCTTAATTCACAACCATCCTTCCTCTTCTAATCTGCTGATAGTGGAAGTGCACAGAGGTGAAAGACCCAATTCTCCACGCATGTTAAGACTCAAGACACTTGAAGTTACTTGTCTTTCTCATATGTATGGCTTTTCACTCTATGGCGTCATTATAGTGCTGAGGATAATCAAACGTTGCTGTAAGGAAAGAAAGCGGAAATCTTACACACTGTGTCGAAACCAGACAAATTTTGTCTGTTTTTTTCTTTCAAGACTATTTATTTAAGTGCCACCATTATTAACCAAAGACTGGATGCCTTAATGTATCACAATGTTATCACTGATGTTCCTGTGTCTGCCAGTAGAGCAACAATATATTTTTTTTTGGAGATTAGATCTTTCTTGTTTTCAGTTTTGAACATTTTGTTGTTTATATGATTATGACCAGTTCTGCTGTCATCTGTTTCTGTGAGTTTATTTTTACCGCAACAAATGAGAGCTTTGTCTGTTTGACAGCATTGAGATCATGGCACCGATGTAACACACATTTACCAAATTATTTTCCTCGCTTCGCTGGCTGTCCAGAGGGCTGATCCCATTTCGTCATTTTGTTATGATCTCATAACAGTTGCTCCAGGACAAAACCTGACATGCGAATTAGGTGTACATGAAGAGAAATCGCTGCTGCTGCCACTACTGTGAGTTAAGGGCAGAGTTTGTCCTGCGATGGCCAGTTGTTGAGCAGCCCCGGCAGCAGCAGCTGGTGTGTGTTGACCATTGACTTGTTCCTGGAGATGGGAAGTGAGACTGAGGAGATCACTTTTTAATGCGCTTCTGTTTACCAACACATTGGCGCTAATGAAAGCCTGGCCCCATCTACTCAACTATGTTTGCTCCGTTACACAAAGCACATCAGCCATCAGCCTAGTTCTTGTGTTTCTGGTTTCCTCAGCTGTGTCTGTGTGGAGAAAGAAAGATACACATTCTTTTTTTGTTTTTAATTTTGCACAAAGCACTTAATGAAACCTGACTACAGAAGATATAAACATGTGAGTCTATTTGTTGTCCTGAAACTTACTCATTCATAATCAGTGTTTTCAAGCAGCAACGTGTGATAACCACAGAGGTTCCTGGTTCTGGTTTTATTTATACTGAGCTTAACAGCCAAAACAAAGAAAGATGTAGCTTTTTGTTTATATTGGGATGTTTCATGTTTTATTGAAATGCACACATTGAGATATGTGAGAAGTATTGAAGCATTTGAGTTTTATGTAAAATAGGCAATTGGTTGTGCTTCAAACTCAGGCAACTAAATCCTATGTTGGTTTGAGATGTGTGTAGATGTGACCACTTTAGCTGAGAGAAATGTTGGACTGTTCCACTTTGCCTTTTTCATGGCCGGCGCTTAACTAATCTGATGCCTGTTGATGCCTTAATACAATACAAATACTAATTACTTTGTTTTTATGTATTTTATTTCTCTGTACATCTCAAAAGAAATTTAATTGTACATCAAGTAACTTTTTTTCTCCTTTTTATCTTCTTTTGTTATACTTAGTAATATTTTATTTTATACTGTTACCATTCATGAAAAAGGTGAACCTGTTTACTGTAAGTTACAATTTCATGTTCTTGTTTATTTTCCTCTGTTATTTTTTCTAATTGTCCTGTATTCAAATGTGTAATGCAACAAAGACAATGCTCCAAAATAAATGTACCAGTTCAACTTGAGCAGTTGTTGGATGTTATTTGGATCTGAAATCTGAAATCCTGCGCTGAGGACATTGAAGTTGCTGCTCACATAACAGATGGCCTGAGAGAACACTGATAGCTATGCAGTGTTTGTTCACACTGGTGGGTGTGTTTTACACCAAAATATGCTGGCATGGTTGCTGCACTTGGCACACGGCTAAGCCTCAGTAACAAAGACATGGGAAACATTCAAGTTCAGGTAGGTTGTCAAGGTTCACTGCGATTTTATCTATCAGACAAAAATAGATTATATGGAACAGAAATGGTTTCTCACAGCATAGTTTAAGTTTAGTCTTTTCTTCTATAATGTGTAATATAACTTGTGACCCACGTATATATGGAGATAGGTTAAGTGAAGCTTAGTTTACTTAAGCATCAGAAGTCTTTGCCTGTCACAACTCCTGCTGAACTTCTGTGCCCATGACCATCATCCAGCCTCCAGAGGAAGATCTCTGCGCCCCGGACATGCATCGTGGGTTACCGGTGGTCCAGCACCTTGTGATGCCCTCCTTCTTCTTGGCGGTGCTGATCCTCGGGCTGCCCCTCAACCTGCTCTCCCTGTGGGTCTACACCCACCGCCTGCGCCGCTGGACCCGCAGCTCGGTGTTCCTCTTCAACCTGGCCCTGGCCGACACCGCCTGGCTGCTGGCCCTGCCCTTCCTCGTCCACTACCACCTGGCCGGGCTGTCCTGGAGGCTGGGCCAGCCGCTCTGCGTGGCCGTCAGGCTGCTCTACCACAACTACTTCTACCTCAGCATCTTCTTCGTCACCTGCGTCAGCGTGGACCGCTACCTGGCCATCGTGCACCCGCTGCGCTCCCTGGTGCTGCTGGGCCGCAGGAGGACGAGCCTGCTGTGCGTGGCGGTGTGGGCGGCCACGCTGGTGCTCAGCGTCCCTGTGGCTCGGATGACCGTGGTCCAGACTTGCCCTGGGAGCAACCGCACCGTCTGCACCCTGTATGTGCTGCTGAGGGACACCGGGCAGAGCCTCCCCTACTCCCTCTTCTGCTCCATCACCGCCTTCCTCCTCCCGCTGCTCTCCATCTGCTACTGCGGCCTCCGCAGCGTCAGCGAGCTGCGCCGCCGCTCGGACCCGCGCAACAAGCGGCGGCGGCTGCGCAGGGCGCTGAGCGCTGCGCTGGTCCTCTTCGCCTTGTTTTACCTGCCCTACCACCTGAGCCGCAACGCTGCCGTCGTGATGCGGGCGGTCTACCCGGACGACCCCGCCTCCTGGGGGGGCCCGGACCTGACCTTCACCCTGGAGATGTCTCTGTGCAGCCTCATCACCTGCGTCAACCCTCTGTTCAGCTGCTTCATCGGCCGCCAGTTCAGAGAGGAGTTCCGCTTCACTTTCACAGCCCTGCTCTCCCACTGCCCGGGCACACAGGTGGCCTCTGTCCTCTCCAAGAGGACCCGGATGACGGTGATGAGGAGGAGGAGGAGGGGGAGGCCGGGGATGTCCACCGTTGCACCCGTGTGCGCATCATCGACCGCACCTGCATCCGCACGACCTGTGGAAAATGTAAATTAACATGATCATCTATAGAAAACCTTCATGTTCTCTGTTTAATAATCTGCTTCCTCTAGTTTACTGAATCAGATATTCTGTAACAATGTTGTCTAGTGTATTTTATCTCATCTCATATCAGTTGGTTTGATCTCAACTTCCTTCACAACACTGCCTCTGCGTGGCTGACTGCGCATCCACTTCACAGCAGCAACTCTGACTTCCTTTTGAATGTCTGAAATCACAACTTGTTAAATTAAGCAAAAAATAAAGCTGTAGCCTATTTTATGTAGCCTACTTTTTTAAAATTTTATTTCATGTGTTCCAGATGTTGTAAATGTCTATTACCCAGAAGTAACCGGATGTGGAGGGGTGGGGTTGGGTGGTGTAGGGTGGGGGGTTCATTGCTTTGTGCCCGCTGCAGCAAGTGATTTATGGACGGTCGGAGCTCATCCTTAAAATAATTTTCAACTGGGCTCGATGAGAGTGAAGGAGAGGGGTCAGGCTGTAGACAGTCGTCGCCGTTAACTGGCTTTTTGATCGGTAATTGAATGAGAGGAGAAGGAGAGGAGAGGAGAGAGGGGAGGGAGAGGAGGGAGGAGCTGCTGACAGGTAGACGAGCTGTGCGCTGTCCGCGGTGCTGAAGCCTCCTCCGGCTGCAGCCTCACCGCCACGGAGATCCTCACCTCAGATAAAGAGCCCGGAGCTCCGCTAACCTGCACCGGCTGAAGGCTTCTCCACGTCTCCGACCTCGACTCCTGTCACAATCTGAACGATTGAATCCACTTTTATTTTTTTTATTTCTATTTTTTTTAACCCTCAGTTTGTCTGTTTGCTATCGCTGGCTGGATCTTAAGATGGCACTGCATGGATTAACATTGCGCAAGGCAGAAGCGGACTTATTTGACTGCTGTTTTGTGACTGTGGAAGCAGCTCTCTCAGACTGAGCGCCTTTCTCCATTTTTCTGGCTCATCTTTTTTAGGACATCGATACTTTTGTCTGTTAAAAAGAAAGACACGCATTATATCTGGATTAATATCGCAACAATATGCGCATTAATACTGCACTTCCATTTGTTATAGTATTGTAGATTTTTATTTTAATTAAAAGAAAAAAAATAATATATGGATATGGAGCCAGGCAAGGAGAAACCTCTCCCTACCTCTAAAGAGGGGATAAAACAACTCGCAGGAAAGGCCCTCGGGGGTCTGTACAGGTAAGAAGAAATCAGCATTTATGTCTTTTAACCACAGAGTGGGATGTGTCAGAAATGAAACAGAAAAATATCCAGATAACATCGCACAGTATAGGCCTGAAAAAATGTGCTTTCAAATGTGCTCATTCCTGAATTAAAATGAAATCACAAGGGGGAATCTGGTCTTTCTGAGCTGGATCGCGGACAGGATGCTGGAAGCGGAGTCGTGTGGCCCGAATATTTAAGGATCAGATATTTCCCTGGAGGACGATCCCCTCCACCAGCAGCTGTGGGTGTTTTTTAATAATTAATGAAACAGAGCGAGTCGTGACACAAGGTCGGAGGATATCTATTACCTTATGTATCCATCTGTATTAATTCAAGATCGATGGACTTCATAGCAATAGACTCCCTATATTTTTTATAGTGTCTAAATGATGCCTGATGACTGACTGCAAAGCAAACACAACCTGGTTTTAAAATCACAGCAGGGGGGAGGTTGGCTGCAGAGGGACTGTGTTTAATATGAATATAAAATTGAATTGCTTTAATTCATATTAGATGTGTGAATGAAGACGATTAGTTTTGTTTAATATTAAAGCAGAAAATCTGAAAACACGAAGCATTTTCCATAGCTACACATATTTTAGGTTATGATGAGTTTTTTGGTTGATTTTTTTTGGTGGTAAAATGCCTCTCAGCTGTTGAACTTGATTGTGAGGTGCAGCACAGGAACGTGACTCAAAGCTGTGACTGGAGGAAGAAGAAAAGAAAAATCTGTGGGTTTGATTTGAGCTGTAGCAGGCCTGATGGTGAGGCCTTCACATTTCAATGTTAGGCTTTTAAATGAATCACAGTTATTATTATCATTATTTGAAAATGAAGAAACCCCGAGTGTGAGCCAGATCAAAAATACCAACACCTCACTGATGAGAGTGAAACAGTTTCTTCTTTTTCTTTTTTGAAAGAAGCAAAATTAACTACAAACAACGGTGATGCTGATGTTGCTGCAATGCGGTATCAAGGTCATTTTCCCTTCGTTTGCCAACCAGCGTTTTCTTATCCAGACACAGAGAAGTGGAGAGAGAGAGAGAGAGAATGAATGAAATGAAATAAAACGGTGCAGGCTTTAAAGGGCCTGTGCCAAAGGAAAAGAGCAAAAACGAAGGTATAGATTTAAGGCCTGCATGTAAAGATGGGACCTCGTGTTTCTATGATGAAGCTGCAAATCGCCTTAAGGATGTAATGTGTGAATACATTTAGAAATAGATTTATTCCTGGTGCTGTTTTGCAGAAAATCAACGAGATCCATCATTAGCTGTATAGTTTCCACTTGGTGCCTCCTCTTTTTAAACCTGCCTGCATGTTTCTATTCAGAAACTATAATAAACCTTTAAAAAAGAAAAGAAAAGAAAAAAAAGGAGCATGCAAAAATATGTAGTAACGAGCGTCTGATCGGCTTGTGGTGCAGGAAGCTTGAGAAGAAGCAGCAAACAGGTGAAGCCATCGAGCTGACGGAGGATGGGAGACCCCGGGAGGACCAGGAGCGGAAGCCGCCGCTGTGTGACTGCACATGCTTCGGGGCCCCGCGCAGATACATGATCGCCATGCTGAGCGGTCTCGGCTTCTGCATCTCCTTCGGTATCCGGTGTAACTTGGGTGTGGCCATCGTCAGCATGGTCAATAACCACACGATCCATCAAAACGGCAAGATCATCGTCTTAGAGGTGCTTGTAAACCCCGCCCCCTCACGTTTGATAGGAGATGAGGGCCAGAGCCCCTTAGATTGAAAACCTGCACAGCCCCAGTCTATAACTGAAGTTTAGAAATAGCCTAAGTGTGAGATGTTTTATTTGTAATTTTCATTCATAATTCTCCTGAAAATTGGTTGTTGTTGTTTTTTTTCTTGACCGATCCCCTTAATATTAACATATCAAATTAAATTGTATTTCACATTTGGAAAAGAGGCTTCATGCACATATACTATTTTACACTTCTTCTTTTTTTTGGCCCCAAAAAGGAATTAAATGTGTCCTTATTTTTTCCATTTTCTATTTTTTTTCTGTGACTGAAAGAAAGCGAAATTCAACTGGGACCCAGAGACTGTAGGGATGATCCATGGCTCCTTCTTCTGGGGCTACATCGTTACTCAGATTCCAGGAGGGTACATCTCCTCAAGACTGGCTGCAAACAGGTGCAAAAAAATACTTCTTTTTTCTCTTTTTCTTTCATTTTTTCCAGAAAATAAACGAGGAATAAATACAGCAGGAGGGGTGAGATGAGGAAATGGTTTCTAAATATTTGTTCCCCCTGTGGCGGAGGTGTCCCTGTTGAAATCTAAAAAAAAAAAAAAAAATGGAAATGTGGGTGTAGCCTAATATTTGCGCTGGCCGGTCACATGGATGAAGAAAGGAGTGTGACCTCCCGGCAGATAAAGTGGGGATTTGGCTGATGCCCGCCAGGCGTGCCTCCTCATGTTAATGAGCTCCCACGGGACGACCACGTCTAATCCTTTATATTCAGAGGCATGGCAACCACACCAGCCAAAGCCCCGTGTGCAATGTGCCTCTGAGTAATGATTGTAGTATGATTTCACCAGCACAGACTGCATGTAGCACTAGAGCAGCTCACCAGCAACTGATTAGTCAGCTACTATTAGAGAGAATGAGGGGAAGAAAAAAAAAACGATTACAAGAAAAGTCCAATTTAGAAAAGCATGAGACACTGCAGGAGGAGAGGAGACAGGCTACAGTAGGATGAGGTCACAGTCTGTGTACATTAACAGTGTAGGGTTGGTAGAGAGCATCTCTCTACCAAGGGAAATGGAGCCTAAATAAGATGCAAGATGAAGAGCTTCATCATGCCAAGTCAGCTGAGCCCACTGACGCCTTCTGCTGCAAACACCTCCTGTCTTCACTCCCCTGGAAACTGAATAACTGCCTGTTGTGTGTGTGTGTGTGTGTGGCATCCAATTAGCAGTGCTTTATCCTCCTCCTCAGTGTTTATTATTTCCACCGTGTAGTAAAGAATTATAAAATGTACTGTAATGCTCTGTAATGTTTAAATATCTATGACATATTTGAAACTGATACATATTGCTGCAATTTTATGCAATGATTTTGTTTCGATAACATTTTGACAAATAATCCCAACACACTGTTTACCCAGAGTTTTTGGGGCTGCCATCGTGCTGACATCCACCCTGAACATGTTCATTCCCTCCGCTGCCCGGACGCACTATGGATGCGTCATCTTTGTGAGGATATTACAAGGGTTGGTGGAGGTACTGTTGCATTGTTTGCCCATCAGATCTTGACCTTTTAAAAGACTCAAAAATGATGCCTCATTATCAAGCCTCGAGCTGAACTCAAGACCTAATGAAATTGTCCGGACATTCAATATTTAACCACGTTTTACAGAAACCCTTCTGTCTATACTGAACATCTCGGCTTTCTACTTGAATTTGCTCTGGGAAAAAAAGGAGCCTATTATATTATACTGCACACAATTACCAGATTAGTCTGCAAACAGCAAACAACATGAAACCCTGAATAGCAGGGACTTTGAATATTGGTTTACCTGACCGAAACAGCATCATGTTCGCATAGAAACAAATGGAACAAAAGGTATAAAACCCACTTGATACAGGCAGCTACCACAGCTCAAAACAAAAGACACGATTTCAGAGAGAGATGCTATTATGGGACTGAAGGTCATCCTCTTTTGTTAGTTTCTTTAGCTGCGTACTGTCTTTTCAATAGCAGCTCATGACCATCAGAAGTGGAGAGAGTCGCCGGTGCTCAGCAAGCGTCAACTTATTACTGCAAATTAAACATTAGCATTTCAGGGTGTCTCCCACTGCAAGCCCCAGCAATTTGTGTCTATCAATAGTTGATTGTATGCCACTTAGTGTGTAATGAAGATTTAATGGGAGCAATTCAGTTTTCTTTTCTCCTTCCATGAAGTGAATTTGCACCGACTCACACCTAACCCATTAGTCTCTATTAGAAAGGTCAGGCCCGATGCATATCAGTTTGTTTGTTATTAACTACAATTTGTCTTGTGCGTCTTTGGCAAATAAGGACAGACTACGTCAACCAAGTGGAATAGCTTCACATTATATAAATTGCTATTGACTAAAAGTGAGAAAATTGATATGGATTTCATTGATGAATTTAGAAAATAAAATGACTTGTGCAGTTATATGACAATTATCAGACATGAATCGAGGAAAAATATGTTGAAGTTATGTGTTATTCAGATAATCTGATCAGATCAGAGAGTGACTGTGATTTCATTTGTCATCACACAGGGAGTGACTTACCCAGCCTGCCATGGGATCTGGAGTAAATGGGCTCCGCCGCTGGAGAGGAGTCGTCTGGCTACCATCTCTTTCTGTGGTACAAAGTCACACACACACATATATACTGTATAGTTGTGTTTCTGTGGAAATGTCAGAGCGGCTCATAAGTGATACAGAGATTTTATCATAACATACTTGCACACACAGAAATGACGGTTTCCAATGACAAAATATTTCTCCTAAAATGTGTGTAAATGTGTAGTGAACACGCTGCGACGCTGAGTCAGCAGCCAGGATCGTATTCTGCCTGGTCATGATATTGTGTCTTGTTCAGGGTCCTATGCTGGAGCAGTGATAGCCATGCCTCTGGCTGGGATCCTGGTCCAGTACACAGGATGGTCCTCTGTCTTCTATGTGTACGGTGAGTGTCCTCTTCATAAGTCATTTTAGTAGTATTTGTATATATCTTTATTCTATTCTTTTATATAGTATGTGTATTTATCGTATACGGTATGCATATTTCCTTTTTGTATATATGCGTATCTTTTGTACTAGAATATTTTAATTCATTCTATTTTATTTTATTTTCTTATTCTATTCTATTTTTGGTACTTTTATGTTTGCACCTGACACCAAGACAAGTTGCTCGTGCTGTAAACTGACCTTTACTGCTCTTGGCAATAAAACAGTTCTGATTCTGATAAACACCTTGATTGGACAACAAAACCTTATAAGGTTTATTTGTAAAAAAAAAAAAAAATAAATAAAAATGTATCCACTATTATTTTAAATGAGATTCAATCAGCCTGACATGTTTGATTCTTGACTGCGTTGCTCTAATGGTGTGTTCAGGATCCTTTGGGATTGTTTGGTACCTGTTCTGGGTCTTAACGTCCTATGAGAGCCCAGCGGAGCACCCGACCATCACCGACGAGGAGCGGCGTTACATCGAGGAGAGCATCGGCGAAAGCGCCCAGCTGATGGGCGCCATGGACGTGAGTTTTCCGTCTGCATCATGTTATCTGTGACACAACAACGCCAATTACTGCACGTCCAGCTGATCACCTGTTTGTTTTGAACAGAAATTCAAGACCCCCTGGAGGAAGTTTTTCTCCTCCATGCCTGTCTATGCAATCATCGTGGCCAACTTCTGCAGGAGCTGGACTTTTTATCTGCTCCTCATCAGCCAGCCTGCGTACTTTGAAGAGGTGTTTGGCTTTGAAATCAGCAAGGTAAATAAACCACTGATAATTCCTGGGGTGAGCCCCCAAAAATATCTTTGAACGCATGTGATAATGAACTGAGAATTTCCCAGGTATTTTTAATTAAATTATGACAGAGCAGATTGCTATTTATAGGGTTCTTGATATTCTGAAAAACAAGTACTGTATAACAATATTGTTGAAACATTCAGTGTAAATTTTACAGTTTTAGTGTAAAGTCATTCATGTATATTTGTATGTTTTAATTCTAGATCTTTACAAAAGTATTATTTAGTTTGTTGCAGACAAATACACTGTTGGCCATAAAGTTGGAATAACATTTTTATTTTCATTTTTATTTTTTTACTTCTCCTCATGAAATGATTTTGACAATGTGATTTATTCTTGATAGATAAAGTGTTTATCTTCTCAAAACTGGTAAATGGGACTCAGTATCTAATCATTGCACCTGGTCAAAGGTGGTTACTGATGTGTATAAACAGGAATAAAGAGAGGAATATGTCTGAAAACAAAATTATTCCAACTTTATGGGCAACAGTGTATTAGGATAAACCTACAACGATAAGTTTATGTGGGTTTGAGTGGTAGGAAACCTCCCAGAACAAACCAGTGCAGCACAATTATGGCCATCGTAATTCTTCTTGTGTGTCTTCTTGCTTTGTTACAGGTGTGAATGCAAAGTCACCAAGAAATTATATTTATATGTAGCTAAACTGCAACTGTATATTGGAAAAAACAGATCAAAGTTTTCTCTTGAGATATTGAGGATGTGTTGTCACCTGTGCAGATGCTGCATTATTGAAGTTTTGTGTGGTCATGGTCAGGTCTTCAGGGTAGGGACAGATTGCGATGAAAACTGTGGATGTGAGCCTGGTTCCTGGTCTTGTCTTCTTTGTACGACATAATCCAGCCCATCCTCCTCTAGCCACCAGTTCTAAACAGAGACAGGGTTGGTTATTGTGGATCACACCATCAGCAATGTTTCAACAAATCCACGGTTGTTTTAGTTCATTGTTAAGAGCAAAAAGTGGTTAAGAGTGTGAGCTCAGTCGTTAACAATGTAAAGCCACTTAGGCTCAAGTGTGTGCAAACCATCAGTTTAGAGCTGGTGAACCATGGACCCTTCTGTTGTTCTCAGTTGTGACATTGAACCTAACATGATATTGATTGATGAACATTTGACAGCCTGCAAAGCCTAGTGCAGAGAGACACATCTGAATTATACAGAATATGGTCCCATCTAAAATGAAATGAAGAACTACAGTTCAAATGAAATGTCTGCTTAAATTTATGAAATTACTGAAAAATCGGTTTCAGATGAATGGGATTATATCAACATATTATATTATTATTATTATTATTAATGACAAAGATTGTTGTTTTTCATAAAACAACAATCTTTGGAGATGATGTGTAATTTTACAATGAATCGCTGTAGAAAGTCTGGTTGGGTTAGGTTACTCTGGTGAGTGCACGTGTCCTCCTAACGACAGGGTCCAGACAATCTTACGAATGCCACAGCGTTTGCCCTGCTGTGAGAGTTCGAAGCATGAATCAAGCTGCTTTGGCAGCTTGATTCAGCCTCAGGATGAGCCTGTGGCTGCGCTGTGATTACTGCAGGTGAAATATTGCTCTCATGTGACAGTGGAGTCAGAGGTAGAATTGCAGACAAAGATTTGTCCTGAGACGGAGAGGCCACTTGTTGTGACAAGCGTCTGATCGTTCCTCAGGTTGGAATCGTGTCGGCTCTCCCTCACTTGGTCATGACCATCATCGTGCCCTTAGGAGGACAGTTAGCGGATTACCTGCGGACCCACAACATCATGTCCACCACTACGGTCCGGAAAATCATGAACTGCGGAGGTGAGGCTTTAACAATCGGGTCTTTGTTATCATGATAATCTATAAATATCTATCATCAGTGAGTCAGCTAACTTGTTCTCCTGCTGTTTTCAGGGTTTGGGATGGAGGCCACTCTCTTATTAGTGGTTGGTTATTCTCACAGTAAGGGGGTGGCCATCTCTTTCCTAGTTCTGGCTGTGGGATTTAGTGGATTTGCAATATCAGGTGAGTCTTATATCACTGTATTCAAACTCAAACTCTGCCCTGCCTCTGTTTAAATGAACACCAAACCCTGATTATTCACTCTGTTTGCTCTAGGTTTCAATGTCAACCACTTGGACATCGCTCCTCGCTATGCCAGCATCCTCATGGGCATATCCAACGGAGTGGGTACCCTGTCAGGAATGGTCTGCCCTCTAATAGTGGGAGCAATGACAAAGAACAAGGTGAGTCATTTCTATTCATGCAGTGGTGTGAATATTAGTGCAGAGTCAGGCTGAGATAGCATTTTATAGTCCCTGAAATCAGGGTTTAGAGTTCAAGTATGCTCATTAATGCTAAATATCAGGTATTAAATGTGCAATAATCAAAAGAGAGTTTAGCAAGAAATAATATTGTCAGGAATCAATATTAATCCTAAAAGTTTAGTCTGCTTCATCAAGTCTATTGTAGGTGTGGTTTGATCAGATCTGATTGATAGGGACCTGTCTTTAGATTTTAATCCAGATGTTTCCAATTGCTCTGACTCAAACACAAATCATCATCATTTATGTAAGAAAAAAAACAACAGCAACCTTCAAGCTTTATCAGAAAATGTTGTTTCTCATGTCTGACCTCACCCTCCTCTGTCCTTAGACCCGTGAAGAGTGGCAGTACGTCTTCCTCATTGCCTCCCTCGTGCACTATGGGGGTGTGGTGTTTTATGGGATCTTTGCGTCCGGGGAGAAGCAGCCATGGGCCGACCCAGAAGAGACCAGCGAAGAGAAGTGCGGCTTCATCGATGAGGACGAGCTGGCCGAGGAGACGGGCGACATCACCCAGAGCTACGGCGCCATGGGCGGTCCGGCCAAGAGCTACGGGGCCACGGCACAGCTCAACGGAGGCTGGGTGCAGGACTGGGATAAGACTGAGGAGTATGTACAGGAGCCGGCGGGAAAGATGTACGCTGAGCGCGGCTACTCTTAAAACCAGACAGACAGCTGTGGTGAGTCTGCTTCCAGAAAGAGACTTCCCATCACAGATTGCACAAAAAAACATTATATTAGATATTTAAACCCATTCCGTGTATTACTAGTTTCAAAAAGCCAATGTAAAGAAATAGCTAATGGCAATGCAGAACAATCCATATTAGATTCTCACATGTCTCCCACCACATGTACCTACTGTAGAGCTTCACTATACAGATAGCGGTCGCAAAGAAAACTGCAGGCCTATGTTGTACTTCTTAGACACCCAAACCTCATCAATCTACTTGAACAACATGAGCCAGATGACACTGCAGTTGACCATCATATAGGATCTTTCTCTGAAACACCACTCTGATTGCACTGAAACTATAAGTATTCTAAAAACAAGGATCTATTCTGTTTCTCAAATGTGTTTTATGTACTGTATATACCTGTATACTGTTTCTGTGAGACTATTGTGGATTTTGGGTCGTTGATCTGTGTGAACATTACTATAAAAGGCCATATTTTTCATGGACAGTACCTTTTCAGGGAGATGTCTGCTTGCAAAAAAGGTCTTCTTCTTCTCGAGCGAGGCCTATAATACACTATAAGACAAAAATAGCGTGAGTGAAGTTGAACTGTAGAAGTTTTAGTGTGTGTTTGTTGCATGAATTTGCTCAGATCAATGTTACAGATGCAGCCGCCTCACAGTCACCGATAGTCCCCATTCAGCCTCCTGCTTTGTTCTTAGATAAGTGTCTTCTGCCATTATGACTAATAAAATGAACTTTAATAATCAGGTTCTGGCCGTGACGTGAGACAAATCAAAAAGAGTTTTGAAGGCGATTGCTCAGAAGACATTGTTTATTGATGTTTGGTGTGCCCTGCAATAAATTCTGTGTACCAGCCGCCACCCATCACATTCTGTTTTGTAACGTAACACTGGCTTGCTGTATCTAACTGTAATTGTTTTGGAGTCATGTGATGATCAACACTAAGGTGTGTGTTTTACTAAATTACTAGTGTCTGGAGAATCCAGCTTTAGTGCTCATGATGCAGGACATGTTGTTGCATTTTGACAGCGGGGAATGCAATACTGTATATGAACAACCAGGTTTTGTGCTCTCTTGGTGTTTCTTGGTTGTTCTCATCGTCACCAAAACGTACTTTATTGACACTTTGATATTGTCACGTTTGAGTGGACCACATGAATTAATAGATGGCTCTTCCACCTGACTTTATTTGCTCTTTGAACACTTTTCTTTGTTTGCTGTATGGAATCTGCAAGGATGTTTAAAATATATGAATATTTAAGAATGTTTAAGATGACCAAAAGATGCTATTACGGCTTTGTGCCTGAAATTTATGTAAAACAGATAAATGTGATTTTATGGCTTCTAATATTGTGTTTAATGAAGAGGTATGTTGATGTCAAAAAGGTGTTATAAAAAAAATACTCATATCATTTTATAAAAAAGAAAAACAACCAAAAGTCATGTTTTTGTCATTCTTAGTCGTAGTTGTGTATTGATGGGATTTACTGAGCTGCTGCAAGAGGAAATGTTTTCTCCAGCCGTTCAATGGGAGGTTTAGGCGTCCCCAGAGACTGGGCGCAGACTACCTGACCAGTTACACACCTTCTCCAATCAGTGTCGCGCCTCTCCTCTCCTTCCCATGTTTCTCATTAGTGAATCAATGACGGTGGTCTCTGGAGTCCAGGGGAGAGTATTGGACACCGCAGCATGGTAATTGCTAAAAAGGAGGAGGAACAGGGATGTTAATGCTATTACAGGAGCTTACATCCCTACAAACCATCTTCGAAAAGAGTCCTGACTTTAATATGCAGCGTAAAATCGGCTGCTGAGGTGCCATGTAGGTGCAGACAAAATGTGACGAGCCCATTAAATCTCCCAGCAGCATCTCACACCTCTCTGACTTCAGCAGGGGAAAGAAAGTATCAGAGGCTCAACACTAAAAAGAAACACACTGTGAGAAAGTAAGGTGTGTAATATGCTGTATTATATGTGCGACACACGCTGTTTTTCCTGTGTGTCCTCCCCTTTTTTCTTTTTTCTTTTTTTACACATCTCAGGTCAGCAGTGTTATGTGCAACACGTTCAATTACTGACCCAGCTCCTGCATTAAATCCAATCAAGGGACAAATCAATACTGTTTAAATCTACAGAGCACTGCAGTTTTAAAACAAAGCTGCTCCTGGTGAAAGTTTAAATTTAGAATTAATGTTGATGACAAGGAGGTCGAGGCCATCTTCATGGTCATCACTGTATTTTTTTAGTTATTTGTTTTCCATTCTTGCTTGAAGCAACAATGATCATAGAGTTTTTACACATAAGAAATCAAATCTCAGCCGACTGAGTGCAGCAAATTTACACGTTAATCAAATACCTGCATTGTTATCAATATTATCAATAACCATTATCAATGAACGCAAAGGGTCAATGTTTTTTTTTTATTGCATGAAACAAACAAAGGAATAGTGTAGTGTTGTGTAGTATATACACTGCAATATGAAAACAACTGCACAATGAAATATTAAGCATTATAGAAATATAGATATGCATATTTTATATATTGATCTAGATCTCATACATGCAGAAGGTACTGCTCAGTTTGTACCAGAGATACAATGATTTGTTGAATAATTGATCAGTCAATTGTAAATTTATCAGCAACATTTTATTTAGACTAAGTTGTTAAAAATACAAATGTGATTATTTCAGAGGCTGAATCACAAGTGATAGTAAACCACATTTTAGGCCACTGACTCATTGTTGGACATAACAAGCAGTTTGACTCAGACACTGCAGTTTGAGCTTTTGGAGATTATCATCATTTAATAGATATTTTATACAAACCATTGGGATTCATCAGTACTGATAACACTCATTAGTTAGAGCCCACTAGTTGTAGTGTGTCCACAGTTAAATGTGAGAAGTCAGAGGGGTGGAGAGTGACCAAGAAATGTGATCTTACTTCCTGTGGTGCCTCTCTGCTGCTCTGCAGTGTGTCCAGCACATGACAAAGTGCAGTCCATCACTGAGCTGGTGAATAATTCAGGAAAACATGGCGCTCCTCTCTGCAACGGTGAAGGGCTCGATGGTGTGTGAGACTCTGCATACATCAAACACCCTAAATCCTCCTGTATCTCCTCGCCTCTGCAGGTGGGAAACAGACAAAGAACGTCAATTTTCTAATGTGCGAGTCCGTCATCATCAGTCTGATCAGCTGCCTCTGACTGTGCAGGGTGGTTATATGCATATAAAACAAAAGCAAAAACTCTGCAGCCTTTTGCAAATGAACTTCCATCTCACCTGAGAGGAGTTGATTGACAGGTATGAAACACGTGGGGGCAGCAGCAGCAGCAGCAGCAGCAGCAGGAGGAGGAGTGGTGTCAGGTCTACAGTGGTCTTGTACTGTCTTGACTGACGCTCCCATCACAGGAAGCAGCTCCATGTCTGAAACACTTCCAGCAGCAGCAGCAGCAGTGGCAGCGATTACAATAAATCTCAGCCTCTCCTCCGATTATCTGCCCGGCTGAGAGGTTGAAACCATTAACGATCTCCTGCTGCCTGCTCTCCTCGCTCGCTGCACATGTTAATTTGACAGAAAACACAACGGTGTCAGCGGCCACGTGGAACATGTTTTCTCACGCCTAACCAGCCAGAGTGGTCATGGCTGTTGCACCGGTGACACGCCTGTTAAGATGCACATTAATCTGGACCAAATCTGATGTCAACATTTGGTTCATAGGTGGACATCCTCCCTGAACCTGTCAGTTATCTCTAGGCCCCCTCCTTCATATTTTTTTCCCTATGGAGGCTTAGTCATTGTGATATTGTTGGTGCTTGTTTTGGGGTTTTTGTTTTTTTTCCGGTTGTGTAATCGTGGGCGTGAGTGAAGGAGGACTGAGTAGTTGTCAGTCTGTGGGGCAGGTGCAGTGTGGCTCCTGGGGGACTGTAATGGGATGAGGCACAGCCAGAATGAGTGTTTGATGACGGGGTTGCACTCCTCCCCCGGGACTCTGCCCTGCATGCAATTATCCTCCCGGTTCCTTCTCTCCCTTCTCCTCTGCAGCCCAGACTGTACACATCACTCTCTCCTCCCTCCGCCAGAACACCCTCTCGCTCACGACCCAGAAATCAACTCCCTCACACGCCCAAACGTCCAGTAATTACAACCCAAAATCTCAAGTAATTACTCTTTTATGACACCCTCCAGCGTGACATTACGCTACCTCAGGGCAATCAAATTTACACTCACCTCCCTCTCCCTGCTTCGCTAATTGCTTTATTAATGGAGAGCTTGCTGCCTCTAATCAGTTTATCTCACATGAAATGACATGTTATATGTCTCTGCTGTCCACCCACTGAATCAGATATTTTACTCTGAATCTCTCAGAAATCTCATGTATTTGCAATGAGTTTATGCTTATTATGCTCAGTATAAACACAGGGGAAAAAAAAACTCTTCCTTTTTGTGAAATGCAAATGACGTCCACTGAAAAACATTTCCATCTTTCTTGGCTCCAAACAGCAACAAGAAATATGTGCTGCCATTAGTTTTTATCTGTGCTGGAAAATTTATTGGCACCAAACTTAGTTTTCATTCCACCCACAGTAACATTTTCAAACCTGCCATCTCCAGAGTGAGAATTGTATCTTCCCCGATCATCAGACGAAGGAGATTTTGCTAAATCCTCGACTGTTTTTCCTCCACTGAGCTGGTTTTCCTAAGGTTGCGCGTGAGGTAATCTATCACAGGTCCTTCCAGCTCCCCTCCCCCATATCACATTATGTTGACAGCTTCATAGCCTCCTCTCTACAGCACGCTCGTGTAGTATCACATACAGACAAAGGATGAGAGGCTGATAAGATTTCACGCGATACTCTCAGAGTCAGCCCCAGGCAGATTAAATCCTAATAGAATAAACAGATGATAAGAAAAAAATATTTGATCCACATGCCTTTTTTGCCACCATGCGAATGTAAACTGACATTTTTATGACTATATAATATATAAAGCGTACAGTAATCTTTCTTTCTGGGCTGCATCTAATTACTTCCATGATCAATAAGAATGCATTGTTCTACCAAATAATCAATTAATTGTTTGGGCTATGTAACATCCTGGAGCCAAGGTGATGTCATCAAGTGTCTTGTTTTGTTAACGATTTAAGATAATTGATTTAAATGTTAAAATGAAGAAAAGCAGCAAGAATCGTGTTTTTTCTTCAAGGATTCATCAACAGTGATCGTCCCAGTTCTAGTTTTTGTTGTTTTTAGTTGTACCCACATGTAGTCGCCTGCTGTCCTCCCTCTCCTCTTGTCCCAAAATACAGAAGTGTCTCTGCAGCCTCAGCACCTCACCAGCTCGTCTGACTGTGCAGTTTTTTTTTAATGGGATGTCGGGCCACAAGGACGACGCGTAGATCTTCCATCTCCATCTTCGCAGGCTGCGCCCACACACTTGATAATACTCTGTAAAAACATTACACACATTAAAGCCATCTCTTCCTCACGGCGTCGCTGCGACACAAACCAAATTGAATTACGCTGCCTGTGCCTCGGTGCGTGCCCGGTATCGCCGGCTGCTGATCATCAGCATCCTCTGGAGTGGGACACAGGTGTTCAGAGGGGCCCTCCTGCCTCTGTGATCCGTCACCCAAGGCCAGACAGGGGCCAGGCTGGATCGGCTTAGGCACGTGCCGAGGGAGGGCTCTACCTCCCCCCCTTCCACCCCGCCCCTCAGAGGACTCCCTATTCACACCACCAGATGGGGGCTGGATCTGAGTTTTAATGAATGCTATCCTTCATTACCCTTTAGGAGCCGCAGAACAGCAGTCGCCCTCAGCACGTCTCACTGCAGTTTGTTACCTGGTGAGACAACAGCGCACTGGACATAAAGAAAACAAGAGGGTGAGATACAAGAGCAGGAAATACAGTATACACTTCAGTCATCCAAATCTACCGCTTCTTTTCTTGCAGGAGGCGTTTTATTCCCACAAACACTTTGCAATGCAGCCTGTAATTTACTAGTGCCTCACATCTGAATGGGCTGGTTTATATTAAGGAGCTGTGTCGACCTCCTGCTGTTTTGAAGTGACACAACACCAACCTGTAATTTCACATGGAGGTTAAGAGCAGGGGGCAGGACTGACAACAATAGTGTTTTCTTTTTGTTTCATCACCAGTCGCACATGTGGGTATTTATCCTATAAAATCATTTCTAGAATATGTTTTCAGTAAACAGCTGTAGCACTGAACTGTAGTATGCTGCTTGTCTTTTAATCTTCTCATTTGGAGTCTGACACCGCAGCCGCTCACTCGCTCTGCTGCCACTTAAGTGTGAGGCTGTGAAGATGAAGCGAGAAAGACAAAATTAAAATATAAAAAAAAAACTGTCAGTGTTCAATCCCAAATGCCAAATGTGCTGCTTGGTTGGGTATTCTCATTAGTTTGTTTAATAAAACCATAAAAATGTCTCTGTATTAGTTCCTAAATACAAAAAACAGCAGTCTTGATTACCCCACTGGCTCATTTCTGACCCAGATGAAACACAATGAATTAGCATGCATCTATAAAAGGGGAGCAGGTGAGATCCGCTCAATCACAGTTGGTTTCCATCCAGCCCGATGCATATGTTCTTCATTGGATGGAAATAAATTGGTTGTGTACACGCTGCCCCTGACTCAGTGACCCTTGTCTGTCTCTACGTGAATTGCTTTCGCGGTGTGTTAAACGAGCCGTGGCCGTGTTGGTGTTTCCCTCCACGCGGCGGCCGGGGCTCTAATCCGCTGTCTGCCACAGTTATGTCACACACACCAGCTATTGTGGAGGGGTTTGATTGAAGACGCCAGATCTGACTAATTGATCCCTCGCCGCAGAGGTGCTGCTGGGACGCACGGGCCAGGGCTGAGATGTGTGAATTGGCAGGCTAGTCACATGACAGGCAGCGAGCCAATAAAGATTTTTAGATTCATACCGAGTGCAGCTTTGTTGTGATTGTGAAGAGCCGATACTGACAGATGGAGCGTGTGAAAAACTGAAAATGATTTTAGGTGTGTACAAATAGAGAAGGGAAAATTGGATTAGACAGTGCCTTTGCTTATCGCCATTTCCTCGCCTGTTGTCCATTAAAACGTTGTATTAAACTCATCTCTCTCTCTCTGCACGTCTGCACACTGAGGAAAGAAATAATAAAAGATTTTTCAAAACAGCATCATCACTATGATTATTTGGTAGTAAGGTGAAATCTGTGACACTGAATGCAGCCTCTTCTTTCCAGAAACCAATTTAGAAAATGTGAACTATTTCACTGCCTGACAATTATGTGCTGTTTAATTCAGTCAGGTCGTGAGTTGCGGCTGATTACAAGGCAGCGCGAGATGCTGCCATCTGTCCAAACACTGTCAAACAACAACTTCAATTATCACCAGGCAGGCACACAGCTAAAATTTAACAACAGTGTTTATACTATACTGTGAGAATCAGGTGTATTGTATCTCCAGACCATCAGATGCAAAAAAAAAGGGAGTATTTTAAAAACCTGAAGTAGTTTTTTCAAAGCCAATACATGTGTTAATGATGTGTAAGTCTGACTACGATTATATTTCACATTGTGGGAAAAAAATGCATCATATGAATAATGCAGAAGGAGTCAGAACAGAAACTGGACAACGTTGGAAAGTTGTGTGTTTTTCATGTATATTTTGTGTAACACAGGGACAGGTATGCTGATATGACACCTGAGTCTTTGGACAATTGGCAAAATCAGATCATAAACAAAACAGTGCTAAAGACGCAGTAGTCAAACACTTCATCAACATATAAATAGATATATATATACACGTGTCAATCTTTCCATAAGACTGATGGTCACCGGTTTAATGCTGACAGCAGGTCTCCCCACACACTCAGACCTCTGACATCAAAGTCTCCATCAGAAATCTTCAAAGCGTTCAGCTCTGTCTCCATATCAGCCCTCACAGAGGGACAAGTCTCAAACAAGGCCTGAAAGTGCTCAGTGAGTTTTTGGAAGGACACCGAGGCGTTTGTGCCGGTTTGAACCCACTCACCCTCAGTCAAACTGTACTCCATATCAGAGGCCCACTTTTTCAGTACAGCACAATATGCATCTCTAAATTTCAGGCATTCTTTGGCCAGGTCCATAAGAAGTGCAGTAGGCAGCGTATAACACATGTGCTTCAGGATGTTGCGTTTCTGTAGCCAGTCCATGAGAAAATCCTGCAAAGCACTTTGTGTTGCTGAGTTTCCCGTTGTCAGCAGAGCAGCAGCGATGACCACACAGAAATGTTCAGCTGCTCCTTCACATCCCTGGAGGACAGAGTCTAAAAACTGCTCCGTCCTGCTGCAGGCCTCAGTGCTTTGGCTCATCAAAGCGGCCAGCCTCTCCATCAGCATCCCCCCCTGCACCTCAGCATCAGCACCAACACCAGACTGCAGCTCTGTGACAGGTTTCAGGACTTTACATGCAGATTTGCACTGGATGATGCTGCTGCAGAGGCCGGTAACATCCTGATACTCACTGTGCTCGGTGCCTGCAGCAGCAGCAGCAGCAGCCTTGGAGTCAAAGAGTCTCCTCATGATGGAGCTGGGCAGCTGGGGGTTGTTCAGCAGCCCGACGAGCAGGAGGTGTTGACACCGGGACAGGTCCAGGAAGGAGACCTCCGTGTATCCAGGGAGGGCAGCGCGCAAACTCTCATTTGTGAGCTGGATCTGCTTCTCCATGAGCCCCCTCACCGCGGGGTTACTGTGAAACCTGGAGCACAGGTGCTCACAGTAGCGGGCCCAGTGAAAGGCTCTGGTGAGAGTCTGGTCGTCCCAGCGCTGCACCGCCGCGCTGAGCGCCGCCGCGGCCAGCAGCTCCACGGTGCTGCCGAGGCTCCGCAGCGCCGCCTCCATGTGGCGCTCTCCGCTCCGCGTTCACAGCTCAGCCCCGCCAGCCGAGCCGAGGACAGACACTGTGGAGGACAGACACAGCGCGGAGGGTCAACCCCACACACCCACAGACAACCAGCCACCCACCCGGGGAGACTGACATTTCTGACTTTGCGGAGCTGGCGAGTTAGTTAAGTTAGCTGCATGCTAGTTAGCAAGTCGCGTCAACAAGCTGCTGTTGCTAAGGGAACCGGGACTTCCCGAGGCGAAGCTGAACCCAGCGAACCGCCGGAGTTACACAGAGAGTTGGATATGTGACACACGTGTAAAGTGACACTCGTCAGAAAAGTGCATGTCTATTGTTGTGAAGTGAACTCACTTGTTGTTTTCTTGTTGTTTTCTGTCCTCGTGCTCTCTCTCTCCCGCCAGCCGTTTGTGCAGCTCGACACACTGCGCGTGCGTCCAGAGCGTCGCCTGCTATTCTCCTTCAAAATAAAAGCTTAATGTCCGGGCACCAGAAATGAGAAGGTAAATAAACTCAGTAGACACATATTTGAACACACGCCTATTTCTTGTTTGAATTATCTACAACATATGGACAACACAGCAGTGCAGCATATGTCTAACTTGCATGATTGTAAAGAGCAAAATGACTCCTGCATTTACTGTGAAAACAGCAATGCAGCATTTATGTATTGGTGATTTTCTACATCAAGGTGTTTATGAATAACTCAGCATTTATCTGCAAATAGTCTAAGTCAAAATTGTTACTCACCATAAACTACCAAGGTATTTTGATCAATTTACATAGCTAGAGAAAAGAAAGTAATTCATTAAATCACAATTAATTGAATTTCCCGGACTAACCTGCTGAATTCCACCTAGATATGTCATACTGAGGTAACACAAAGAGCAGAGAAGAGGGAGGCACTGCCAGCAGGATCAAACTTCCCTCCCATCAGCAGCAGCAGCAGCAGCAGCAGCAGCGTGCTGTGAGTGTATGTCTGTGTGCGGTCATAATCCTTGTGCAAATGCGCAGTGAGGAAGACCTCTCCGCTCCACATTGGCTCAGTGTTTTGGAGCCTAACCTGTAGGTCGATGCACCGCTGTGAAAAGCATGAAAAGTGGGATCCAGCAGTTCAGAGGACGAGTGAGAGGAAGGTGCGCACCAGCGAGCTGAACCCTCAGGGTGAGCACAGATCTGAAGTTTTTTTGTGGACTCATGAAAGAGATTTTCGCTGCTTTCCTTCTGCCAAATGAAAACCAGACTTTTGAATCTCTTTATGCATATTCTGTTTTAGATTTGGGGCTGTAACTTGTGGCCTGTCAGAAGAATACTATTTGTAGTTTGTCTAAAACTTTGTGCTTCTTGACAATTAATAGAAAGATGTTAGTTTGTGTTTTTGCTGCCAGTGTTTCCTCAAATTTAAATCCAGGTATCTTTAATTGAACAGACTCTGACATATTTTCTTCAGCTGCAGCTCTCAGTCATTTTATTGGTTTTAATTAGTGTCTGCTCAGCAGGATTTCAGTCATAACTCATCAGGCATCCTCCCTTGATCTTATTTCCAGAGTGGTGAAATGTCTGTTGTGGTTGTCTTTTTATTTGTGACAGTTGTAAAGGAGGAGACAGCTTTAAAACTTATTGTAGTTGTAAATAAAATGTGCCGCCCATGGTTTTAATAGAGCCTTGTAACACAGTCCAAAACCAAGTTGAATTCAGACATATCAACAAATGGGAGTGTCAAGTTTTACAGAAATATGTGTGAATCACATTCTTTGAATGTTGTTTGTTGATGAGACAGAAGTTTGCAACACAGGGGTCTTCAAATGATGACCTGAGGCAGTGATTAAAAAAGTGCTTTATGCCATCTGAGGATTTATAACACCTCATGTAAGCACTAAAAACCACAGGAACACAGCGAAACTATAGATGTGTAAACAAACCTCGTGGTGTTTATATATGTTTTCTTGTGTGACATCATACGGAAGAATATTTAGCTTTTTATTGACATTTTCAGCTGGAGGCATTGTATGACTGCTCATAACATCTGATACCTGGATGCAACACCCACTCATAACTCACACAGCAGTATAAACATGCTGAGTTCCCCGTTTAAATGGACAAATCAGCCTCCATATCAGCTTACTGTTGTGGAGGAGAAAGGCATGAAGAGCGGCGAGGCTCGGGAGGACAGAGCCTCTCTTGTTTTTTCTAATTGATGTGATTCAGCAGTCAAAATTCCCATCCATATGCCTTTCCTGGAGCAATCTGCAGCCGACTGTGGCGTGATATGACGGCTTTTCTGAAGTCATGAGGCCTCTCTCACTGAGAAAACTATGTTATATCCCTGTATATTTGAATATCTCTGAGGCGTAAAGGTTATTTGTTTCTGATTCTAATCCAAGCTCAAAAGTCAGATTCTGAACCTGATTATGAAAACAGTATGAAGAGATGAAGCAGCAAGTTCTGCAGATGGCACATGCAGCACAAAGCCTGGTGGTGCTGGCTGTGTTTTTGGTCTGAAGTTGAAGAGGTCAGGCTACAGTGTGGTGAGAGGAAACAGGTATGTTAAATAACAGCTGGTTGTTTCTCTAAGGACTTTTTCTTGGGAAAATGTTGGGGAAACCCAGACGGATGTTTAGTCACGGTCCTGCCGAGAAGAATACAATCTTCGATCACAGATTTACTATTACACCAAGAAAAACAATCAAGTCCCTGGAACTGAGTCAGCTCAGCACAAAATAACGAGGGACTATGAGTAAAATATATTTTCAAACAAAGAATGAAAAGACTAGAGATTACATCTTTGCCGTAAGGAGTAAGGCTGCTTCGGTTTATCTAAAAAATACATTGTCACAAACATGGTTTTTATTACACACTCATGATGTTTCAAATATACAGTGTATTAAAAACAATGAGTGAGAGATACATTGTTAGAATAATGGGAACAAAAAATGTGTGCCATCAACAACTATGTCAATTACAAAGTTTTCACTGACACATAACAGCAGTGAGTGAGTGGGCTTATGTGACTAGATTTTGTACTGTGAGACATGAGGATTTGTCCCACTGCCCTTGTTCTGTCTGTCCGCCTGCACCACAGTTGACATGTGAATGTAGCACCTGTGTGTGAGTGCTGAGCTCCACCAGTTTAGTGTGTGTGCACAACGAGGAGCTCATGTCTCCAGGAAGATAAGACGACCTTGGTCGGACATCAAGGTCCTGATGTCCAGTGTTGCACCACTGTGTGATTTGGTTACAGCCAACTCCGGTGGGACCTTGAAATGTTACACAGCTTTAAAGGTCAGATTCCTCGCATTGTGCTGCACTCCCTCGGCATTTAAAGGAAATCTTCAGCCATCACACACACTGTGAACTAATTGTTCATTGCGGCTTTGCTTCCTTGTTTACATAAGCTCTTCTTTTAATTTGCATTAAATGTCCTGATGCCATTTGCCTAGCATTGGGGGAATTTAAGGTCTTCTTATGTCTGTCCAAGGTGGAGATCATATTGTTTTGATATAAGGAATACATTTAATTCACACTTTTTGTTTCCTTAATCTGACATAAGCACAGAATTTCAAACATGGGGATGGGCGCATTGGAATCAGTTTGTTATCTATGTTTTCAAATCTGAAAAGTTAGGGCTATATCCTGGTGCATTATACATTTCAAAAAAAGTCTTTGCCCACTTTAAACTACTTTCCTCTCCTTGTTTCTAAAAATAAACTTGCTTGATTAGATGACCACAGCAGCCTCTGAAGTAGTGCAGGCCTTGACTAAAAACAAAAGCTCCTCAGTATCCCTGTGATGCTACTACCCAGCCTTGGATTTTTCACCTCTCTCTTCATCACACAGTCTGTCCATACCTGGGTTTACTTTGGAGACACAGAAATCACAGCAGCCGTGTTTTAAAACAGTGAATATAAACTGCTGAGCTGTTGGTGTGTGTTGTTCCTCTGCTCAGGTCTCACATCTGCTGCCCAGTTATTTTTTTTCAATCACTCGCTTGTCTCAGCAGCAGATCCATTAATGGACTGAAATGTGAAAGATTTTCACATAAAAGCTTGTGCAAGTTGGCATAAAGTAGCAGGGTACTGGAAAAGACTGTGAGAAATGTCTCATTTACTCAATGACTCCAGCTTACAAGCATTAAATAGCTGTTAGATATTGCTCTTGATTATTGATGGCAGTTGCCGTCTCCTCCACCAGGTCGTAATTCAAGGCCTGCTGCAGTGTCGCCTGCACTGGATTGATTTGGACTGTATCATTGTCTGTATCATAGATGGCAGAGTCATCTGAAGGAGCTCTTTGTTTGCGTCTGGTGTTTGTTGAATAAGAGTGCTACTGTATGAGCCTGGCTGCGTGGTATAAAAGGTTTCTCTTGTCCAGTGGAGAGGCAGACAGGAACTGGGCTGTCAGGATCTATGAGAACGTCTCATGTTAGGTGGACTGTAAACCACACTAGGATCAGGCCAAGAGGACAAAGGGACTCAGATCTCTCCTCTCTTCATCTTATCCTTCTCTGCTCTTTGAAAAATATTTAGCCTAAATGTCAGCTGGAATTGAAGAATATATTTGTATAGTATACTGTATATAGTAGCATTTTCTTTTAGATTTTAAAATTCATTCTCTTGCAAGTCCTGCATTCAAAAGAAACAGCGCAGAGGTACTGTTAGGTAAATGTCCTTAAAGTCTTCAAAGTAAAAGTACTAACTGTGAAGTAAAATTACCAATGTCAATGCTATTTAATTTAGATGTAATTATCTCATCAGACATGATATTTGTGTATCATTATCCCTTATGTATCATGTGGAAGCAGCTAGGGTTTAGCTGATTTACTAATGAGCTGTGTAGTTCGATTTGCAACATCACATTCACAGTTCAGTTCATCAATCAGTCAACCAATCATAGGTTCTGCATTTTATTTTGTAAAGTAAAATATCTGTTGCATCCTTTGGTTCTAAGACCAAATCATATACACTATCTTACATAATACATACTATATTTGAACATGAGTACTCCAATAACATAAGCACAAAATTCACACAACTACAAAATCTGTTCCAAACAAAGTTTCAAGGAGTTGAATCAATACCTCTACAGTACACTGTTTTACTGATATATACGTACATGCATGTCTAGGGTTCCCCTTAGTTCAGTTTAAAGGTTTTACATGATCGTTGACTCTGTGTGTCTTGTCATCCTCGTCTCCTCCCTCTTCTCAGGCTGTCCATAGGGAACCATGTGCAGCTCCCTGAGCCCCAAACAGCCCAGTGGGCCCGGCCTCACAGACATGCAGCAGTACCACCAGTGGCTGGCCAGCCGGCATGAAGCCAGCCTGCTGCCCATGAAGGAGGACCTGGCCCTGTGGCTCACTAATATTCTCGGTAAGCAACACTGCAGCACACAAAACCAACACCAGTCTTATTGTGTTTCTGAGGATGTGTCAGCATCAGGTATGTGGTAGGTTAAGAAACCCAATCAATCCAACACATTAAGTTCAATTTGAAGAAATTCACAACAAACAGTCGTACAATAACTCCTTATTCCAGAAAAATGAAGGATTGTGCAGGTTGTCGCTGATTTATTCAGATCATTCTCTCAGAAACTGCTTGGCTTTGAAAGGTCTTGTGAATATCCTTACCTTGAGCAGTAACTGAACTGGTATTGCTGATGTAAACACCTCTGCAGAGGACTGGAATCAATCTGAATCTCATTACAAACTATTTTAAAGCAGCAGAGTGTGTGAACCTGTTTCCATGTTTACACACCCACTCCCATAGATTTGGCATAATTGAATAATGGTGATCATTACAGTGCCCAAGTAATGCTCAGCCCGTGGAGGAGATTAAGCAGTGGAGCGAGCATCAGCAGAAGCTTTGTGCAAGGTTTCTGCTGTGTAATAAATCTACATGAAGCAGTTTGCCAGTCTGACCTGAATTTAGTGACTCCAGTTTAACACAAATCAACTAGTAGGCATGTTTTAAGAAAGTTATGATTCAGGTAAACACACGATAGACTGAGGTTCCCACCTTGGAGGCAGGTCGTCCACAGAGAGTCGCAAGATGGATCTAAGGTGAATCATAAGACGATTTCTAATGAGGTCAAGAGGGAGCAAACAAATTCTGTTACACGAAATGATATTTACTTCACATACTTTTCTTAAGTCTTTGATTATATTATGTTGTATACTGTTCAAAGATGTTTTTTAGTCAAACTACTTTCGATAACACTGAAAATGTGAACTATCCAACTCAACATAGTGTAGTTTTACCTCTTCTGGAAGACAATATGATCCAACTAAAAAAAAAAATCCCTCTGTGACTGAACAACTTGAAACTGGTGGAGTCCAGTCGGTGATGGAGGTACCAAGTCGAAATGTCCTCATATTAACAGGTTAACACAAAAGTTTAAAAGAAAAAAGGTTGCCACTCCCTGCTCTCAAAGATACCGATTGTGGCACCACAGACCCGCCAGTGTCAATACAAAAATGTTCCTGTTAGCAAAACACAAATTGTTGGAATTTCTTCAGCAGAGTAGTCGACAGTGTAGGAATTAAGAAATCTCTTAGAGGTACAGTAAACTGTGTGTTCGTAAGCATTTTCAGGTCTGTAAGGAGAGGAAGTTGGCTACCTCATTATTTGAGGTTTTTCTGTAAAATTTACTTTTTGAACTATGCATGGCTACATTTAATATGGTTTGAAATTTTCCACCTAATAACTGAGAGTTATTGGAAATCCTGCAGACTTTATACGGTCAAACTGACATTTGTCAAACGGACTCGAAGCCAATTAAGTTCCTGAAACTGACTCCTGCCTTTGTGTGAGCAACTTAAAACAACTTCAGTATCTTCTTTTTTTTCCCCCTACCTCTGGCGCTCTGTGTGTTTGCACTGGAACCAGCTAAGCCAGAAACCTCTGGTCTGATGTGGTGAGGGATCAAAGATATAAAGGCTTCAGAAGCACAAGCACCGGTGTGTCACCAGTAAACACAAAGTATTGAACCAGTTTGATGGTTTAAGCCCTTCTCAGTACCTTTTAAGTCTTTTCATGCAGAGCAGGGTTTACAGCTCCAGGTGGGCGGAGTGGTGTGGTATAAGGATGAGTCCGCTGATTGAGTGGGAGGTGGATGCTCGGTTATACTGATGAGTCATATTGTTGTTGAGAAGGGAGGCTGGTTCGAGAAAACCGAGCAATTTATAGGCCTGAGTATGTGAGTTAAAATATTTCCCTGAGAGCCCTCTGGAATATATTTTCCTCAAACAGTGAGGAGTGAGGGAGAGAATGAGAGTATAAGACAGGAGCTCACTGAGTGTTTCTCAAGATTTCAATCTCTCTTTTCTGGGCTCATTTACAACATTTGGAACTCATTAAACATCGAACCCCCAGACCCCTCCTCCTATAAGAAACAGAAAAGGGATAAAAAAAAAAAAATTCTCTCCAGTTTCTTTCCACAGACACCCCCCTGCCACCACCTCCTATTTCACAATGATCTAACTAAGAAAGAATGGTCCTCTGGAAATCAGTCAACTGGACACCACATGTTGATCACCAATCCATCTCTGCAACTGTGCAGGGCAATGAAGAATTACTGTGCACAATCAGATGCTACCTTTTCATATATAGTTGTCACAGCCACCCTGTGGTGTTTTCCCAGAAAATCCCCCCAGATTCCCCCCAAATTATGTTGTAAAATTTTGAACATTTGGCCTCTGCAGAGCTGCATAAACCCCGGGAGTGCAAGCCAAGCCCAATCAGCCAAGCAGTTTCTGAGAGTCAACAACACTAGCATCAGGTTCAGCCCCAACTGGGAACGGATTGGAGATTATATTTTATTTTCCTTCTACAGCATATATTTTAAATGAGCACTTTTATAGTGAATATATGGTGCTGGACTCTGCTTTCTTTATGTGTCCCCTGGTCAGGTCTGGAAATCACCGCCGAGAGCTTCATGGATCGCTTAGACAATGGTTTCCTGTTGTGCCAGCTGGCTGAGACGCTACAGGAGAAGTTCAGGCAAAGTAATGGAGACCTGTCTGCCATTAGCAACAGCAAGGTACAGAGAAACTTGAGGATTACAGTAGTCTGGCATGATAACAGATACAGTGAAAACACTAATCTGGGAGCCAAATCTTGGCTGAAAGTGTTCCTAAACTAACTCTCCGCTTGAATGATTTGACAGAAAATTGTTTCTGAGAGCGAAAACATCAGTCTGGCGGGATTGAAAGATTGGATCAGACTGACTGACAATCACTTTAGTCTCAGCTATTTTAACAACTCTCCCGCTTGATTATAAAAGATGTAAAATCCAGACATAAGAAACTTTTTTGTGAATGTTGTTAACTCAAATCCATATTTAGAATCATATTCTACTGGCATGTAAAGTAACCCTTTAGATCCTGTGTTACTGTTGTATAATTCATGGCTCAAAGGCAACAGTATTGAAGTTTTATTGACTATCACTGAGAAAGAAAACAGCTGCACCCAAGTTTTCAGATCAATATGAACTATACTCATCTCAAATAAACGTCAATATCGTAACCTCTGGATGGCAATACATGACACTGAGAACTTAAAAATGATAAATAGCATTAGTTTTCCACAGTGAGTCTCACATTTGCCCGTTGATTGGTCTTGTCAGCTCAGAACCGACTATGAATCCCTACTTCGCAAGGGCCTCCACGATTTCAGAAAGCAGTGCACAGAGGTGGGGTGGGGGATGGGGGATGGGGGCCAGCAGCATTCAGCAGGGCAGAAATGAGAAAGTGAGGCTGGCAAGGACACATTAACTGATGGGGCCCCACATCCCCTGTGAGAATTGGCAGAACTAGTCATGAGTCTTGAGTGAAGGTTTATGGAATTGAAAAGATTAAAGGATAACGTAATGTGGTTATCGGTAATTTAACTCAGGCAATCACTGCAAATGTATATTTTACAACAAACGGGTAGAAATCCTTTGACTGTGTCAGCTTCAGAGGTCTACATCCTATCACTGAACAATGAAAGGAACAAGATTAAAACATTTTCACATATATTTATACGGTTTAATGTTTTCAACTCTAAAGCATGGCTTTAGGAGAAAAGAAAATAGTCTTAATCTCTCACTAATGTGACAAAGTCATTATCTTGCAAACATCTGTTTCATTATTTCAGTCTCTGCAGTTACTATAGCTACTGTAGGTATAACTCACTGAGCTGACTCTTGCTCAGTGGGATCATACTGTATGTGTGATTAGTTCATGTTTCTGTTCAGACACAGAGGAAAAGTTATCTGGCCTTTAGTGAAAGTTGTTGATGTTTTCACTGAGGCATTACGGCGCTGATGACGGTGGGTCTCCTGATCTCAGTGTGAGTGCAGCAGCACAGATGTGAGGAAATACTTGAGGTCAATGACCGTGGGACGACAGAGGAGCTACTGAAATAGAGGAGCCTATTGATCATGGAGACTGATAGAGAGCAGAGGAGCAAAGAGACAGATCAGGCAAATTTAAAATCCAACAAAGCCACATTATGATGTTTTATACAGTGAGCATGATTTATTGCTGTTTGTCCATGTTATCACTCTGTGGACTCACATTGAGCGCTTTCACTTTAATGAGCTATGAAAGATTAATAATACTCTTCATGCCTGATATACTGTAGCCTACTCTTCGCCAACTATTGTCAGGTTTACAATACATAATATTAAACAACTGTTGCATTGTCATGGTCCTTTATGGCTATAGCTGGTTTTTTATTTTTTTTATTTAACCTTTATTTAACCAGGCAGAATCAATTAAGAACAAGTTCTTATTTACAATGATGGCCTGACAAGAGGCATAAGCTTCTTGAGGGGAAGGGGCAAGAGGGCTGTATAGGAGAAAAGATTGGTTAAAGGACAATAGCAAATAGGCACAACTATACAGACATTCAGCAAGAACAAGAACATAAAAAGAGTTAATAGCCAAGATTTTTACAAACATTACAGGATTCTTTAGAGAGCCTAAAGTTAAGAGATCATGAAAAGAACAGGGTTATTAGTAAGGATTATTTACAACACAGAAACACCAAAAGACAGAGTTGGTTCCAGTAATTAAAGAGAAAGTCCATCTGTGTTGAAGTCTCATTATAAACTGATGTGGTGTGTGGAGTGGGATTAAATGATTACAGTAGAGACAAATGATGAATCACACTGTGTAGATGCTGTTTCCTGCTCATCTTCCCATGTGTTGACATCACTCAATCAAGATGAATGAAGACAAGAAGACTTGTCAAAGTTCAAAACAAGCAAAGACAACATCAAACATCTCATGAAAATCTAGCATTGCTCCATAGAGAGGTCATAAAATCCACTTGATAAATCCTGCATGTGCAGCTGTGAGGTTGGAGGTGTTGAGAATATGCTGGATGATACATAAATTATAACATTTTGTTCAATTATGTGATTTTCAGGCATAGTACTTCCTCATTCTCATTATTATTTCCCGTCCATTTAAACCTAATGTCTTCCAAAAGTTCTTTACCCCCTGCGTGATTATTACACACATAAAGGCGCAGATATAATTTAGTAAGGCACCCCCAAAATAATAACATGTCATTTTGGTTGTTAGATCAAACCACACTGCCAATGTGGTTGAGAGTATTTCACTAGGAATGCAAAGTAATTCAACAACAGAAAGGATCCCAAAAAAAAAAAAAAGTCAAAAGGAGAGCCTGGAAAGAAAAGAAAAATACCCACAAAAGCCTGCATATTTCCAGCATGAGCTCATTGCACCTTTCTCATAGCACAGACGCACATATCCTGTATAAAACCACAGGAAGGCGCATAAATCTCTCCGAACAGACCGTGTGGGGGCTGAGACCCATAAGCATGTCATTTGATCCCAAATCATAGAAGGCCTGGTAAAGTAGCCCTGGTTTTCTTAGCCGCCATCTCCCATATTGATCTCTATGAAAAAAAAAAAGGTCCTTGATCCTGATGTGAAACCGGAGACTCAACAGATGGAGAAGAAATCTGTGTAGATAAAGAGTGTGTGCCTCTGTGTTTTGATGGAAACTCTGGGGGTTGGGGTGGACAAGTCACCCTGGAGGACCTTTGTTTTCTTTTTGTCAAAGACAAAGTGAGAGCTCATGTTCATTTCAGAGTCTATTCATCAGTGAAAGTTAGGGCAGACACCCCGTCTTTGGCTCTTTTCTGAGCAGTGTACACGAGGATACCTACTGACCTTTATGTCTGCAGCAGCGTATTCCCCATCGGAGGATACCATGTCGGCAGAGCGCCCCCTCCGGCTCTTTCTTCGCACGGGACAACACAGCTAACTTCCTGGCCTGGTGTCGTGAAGTTGGAGTTGGGGAAACGTGTCTATTTGAGTCAGAGGATCTAGGTGAGTCTAATAAACTCTAATAAACCAGAATGTAGGACAAACAGGATCCAGTATTGTACCTCTGGCTGTCACTGCGTGGCCACTGCCAAGGCACCAGACTCAGATTACTGTTTCCTGTGAATGGCCTGATTGTGCAGGTAGGATATCACACAGGTTGAACTGTTTCCCTCTCTGTGGTTCAGAGGACTCACATCTCCAGGCTCTGCTTCAGCTCCTTTTGACCACACAAAGCTCACAAGGACAGCAGTCAGCTGGGAGCACTGTTACCTGACGACAAGGACGTGCACATCTTTAATACTGCGCCCATGCACGAAACGTCTGGCGTAAAACAAAGGGAGCAGAGACAGGAGGGTGTGAGTTAGTAGGAAAAGTAGGGCAACACTATGCAAATGTTTTCCTCAGCTCATAACAGAGGCATTTTGCTCTCTTTCTCATTCATGCTCCCAGTATATTATCTCTCTCTCTCTCTCTCTCTCTCTCTAAGCTATTACAAGGATTTCTTGCATGTTATTTCAGTGAAATAAGTGCATAGTTAAGATGCGTGTGAGGGGACAATCAGATGTACCGTATGTGACCCTGCCTATGACAGAAATACCTAAACTATTCATACACATTCCTGTAATTTCTGATTAATGACTGCTTGACCATGGTGAAGCAATGTAAACTATGCAAATCATTTCAGGCCTAGTCACTGTACACACACAGTAAGTTCTCAGCACTGTTACTTCAGATGCAGCAGACAAGTAATTTTCTTTCTTTTTTTTTTTTTACATAAGATGTTGTGGAAGCACTTCAGGAAACAATAAGAGCTGACATCTGTCTTCTCTCTCTTTCTCTCCCTCTCTTCCTTCTTCCCTTTCTTTTTATGGATGGATTTATCAGTTCAGCAGTAGATGTAACAACACCAGGTTTGCTATCATGCAGTGGATATTTTTGTTTTGAATGCATGTTGTGGTGTGTCACATGTATCATTCATCTTGTACCCCCCACACTCCCACTGTCATATAGTCAAGTCAGTGAAGGTAAAAGAAACACCTCAAGTCTTTGTTCACGTCCCAGTAGTTTTTCACTTGGTATAAACAGGACTGCAGAGGAGAGGAACATTTGAATGCATGAAGTTCATGAGCTTGTTTCTTTCAGCATCTTACCATTGTCATTTCCATCACACGATTGCTCACTCTCATTCATTGCCTTGTCACAGATACCATACAACGTCATACTGTAAAAACCCAATAATGACACCATATCTCTTCCTGCAGTTCTTCACAAACAACCACGAGAGGTGTGCCTCTGTCTTTTAGAGCTGGGTCGGATAGCATCACGGTACAGTCATTTCGTATAATTTATCTTGATTTAGTTAAGATTTGATCATTTATACTATTCCCAGGAAACATCTTTGGATTATTTTGTCTTCTTTTCTCAATTCAATACTAATGGAATGACTTGATAGGTATAACGTGGAGCCTCCTGGGCTTATAAAACTGGAGAAAGAAATCGAACAAGAAGAGAAAGCGCCTCTACCTCCTCCGTTACCTCCTCTGTCTCCAGCTCAGCAACTCCCTCCATCTCCTGCGTCATCTCCTGCCCCATCTCCTTCTCCATCCTCGACTCCTCCCAAAGTGACTTCCAGCAAGAAAAGCACCGGGAAGCTGTTGGATGATGCTGTAAGTCGGACTTATTTCTGGTTTTGTTTTTATATCGGAGGAGAAAAATCTGTAACTAGTTCATCTTTGTGTTTGTTACAGGTAAGACATATCGCTGATGATCCGCCCTGCAGGTGTCCAAATAAGTTCTGCGTGGAGAGGCAGTCACAGGGGCGCTATCGTGTTGGGGAGAAGATGCTCTTTATCCGAGTGAGTACATTATAACATCGCCCCATCATGTGGCTTTGTGTTTAGATGGATTCGGCACCAGCTCTCAGCATGCAACTTGGTTTTTGTACAGAGTTGGGAACATATTCAAATACAAATAAAACTAAAGAATACCACAGTGGAAAATACTGAATTAAAATGGTTTAAAATTTTATCACAGGGAAAAGAAAAAAACTATTAGAAGTTTAATGTTTTCTGAAGAATGGTCTCCTTGTTTAACAAAAACCATTTTATTAGTTACAGAGGTTAAAGAGAGGTTGCGTTTGTATTTATTTACACAGTTAAATAGAAAATGAATTACAATAAAGACCCATCAAAGAGTCATTTTTACAGTCAAAACATGTGCTGGCAAAAGGTCAAAAGAAAAAGGCGTGTGGTTTCATCAAAGGAGTATCAGACATGTTCATCACAACATCATACTTCAGCAGCGTGAGAACTACAGTCGACATTCATGATCTCATCTCCGCAAACAGAATCAAAATATTGTTTGAAGTCGAAAAGCGTATTTTTATAAGAACCTCTAGGGAGTTTACAAAATTAAAGAGATGAATTCCACTATTTAAAAATGTGAATTGTGCATTTGAAGTTTTTGGAAATGCAGACTGAAACTGATGAATGTTCTGGTTTCACAATTATGAGTGGGGTTTACTGCAGTGAAATAATCATTAAAGAGAAATCTGAGTGTTACTGAAAATCACAGAACCATTGAGCTCTTACATTAAATACTCGTAAGTGGTAAATTAATGTATTTATTCATACACATTTATTTAGTTTTATTGTTGTAGTTTTAACTCTACCTCAAACAGACACGGCACAACATTATAAATGGTAAACTAAATGCATTTATACAGATTTTCTAGTCTTAACATCCGCTCCAAGTACTTTACACTGTTGCATTCACTCATTCATACGCACACATTCATACAGCGCTTCAACCTACAAATGGAGGTTGTTGTTTTTTTTGACAGTACACAGATTCAGACACAAATGTAATGTTGGGGGCAATTTTGTGTTCAATATCTTCCACATGTGGACTTTAGGACCTGGGGATTGAACCACTGTCTGATAAGTAGACAACCTGCTCTACCTCCTGAGGCACCCACAGTGGAGCCTAATACTGTAATTAATAATGCATCTCTGACATGGACATGATTAATGAGCTGGCTACTTTTGGCACTTTTTGACCAATAGGCCTACCTCTGTCCCCTGTTGAGGATGTTCACCTTTGATTTTAGTACTTAAACATTATATTATTTTTCTAATTTTTAAAACATGTGACAGAAAATGCATCATAACTGTAGCCAGATAAAATAATCATATTTGAAAAGTAAAAATGGAAAGTCTAACAAAATGGAAATGATCAAAAAGGGTTAAATAAACTGTATGATAAGATGTACAGTACTTCCACTGTGAATCTGTTTAAAATGTTGAATGAGTGAAAATATGTGGAAGTTAGTTGTGGAGAATTACTCTAATTGCTGTGCAGAATTAATAGATGTTGCAGCAGAGCACCGGGATGATAATAACAAGGTCTCACACTACAGTGCAAACTCCTCTCCATTCACACACCATATGGCAGTGTGTTGATTCTTGGCTGGCGTCGGGATGAAAGTCATCCATTGTGTCTGAAGAGCCCGCCTTCGCTGCGAGGTCTCATTTTCCTGGTAATGGTATTCTGACAATGTCCGTCTTCAGCCAAGCATAATGTGGCTATAAAAAGAAAATAAAAGCCCCACATTTCCATATGATCTGATGACCAAGGCATTACTCTGAAAATATTTTACTAAGCTTACTACCGCCAACACTGGCTGCGAACTGCTAATTATATCTCATACAGTTAATCACACTGAATCTCTCAGCCCAGGGTATGTTACCTGACTTTGGAGTGGAGGAATAAAATGGTTGTGGAGAAAGATAAATGGAGGCTAACGCAGATTAGAGAAGTAGCATTGCTTCCCTTGAGATCTTGGTTACTTGGCAACCCACAACCAAGATTCACACCTCTAACAATGTGATTCATGCTGACGATATGTTTAGGATGTGCAGACGTGCAAAAGAGAGGTTACTCTTGGATGTCCTCTGCTGTCAGCACATTATATTGCAACTGCTGCTGTTTTACTGTATCACAACCAAATCACATCTCAATCATTTCAAGGTCTGAACAAAGCTGTTTTGAAATATTAGTGACATGTGTGAGACTCAATTTGCAACAAAAAAGTATTTTCTGATAGAATGAGCATGGTATGTCAATGTCAAGTCAAGTCAATGTGAATATTTATCATTACTTGTGTATTTTCAATAGCTAAATTTTTCTTTATTGTGTTGCTGAGTAACCAAGGCCAAATGGTGAGACAGTGTCTGCACAGTGTGTAGTGTGTGTAAAATATCACAAACTGGCTTCAAAAGGTTTTAAACTCTTCTTTAAAAAAGTAACAAAACCCTAAACTCTCCTCCCTAAACCCAGCAGAGAGGGAAGACATGACAGACATGAACAGAATTAACAAAGACACCAAACCTAACACGCTGCCTATGTGCAATACACAGTTCCAGTGTGTGAGATTGATCAAACCAAGACTAGCGTTAAACCTCTATCCCTCTGTCTCTGTGCCAGCACTCGTCATGGAAAAAGATTCCTTAATTAAAATTCCTCCGATTATTTTACCCCCCAGCAGCTGTTCCCTCTGAAAAGGCATGAATGCACCAAGGCCAGTCCCTGTCTTTATGCAGCTGCGGAGCGAGGACAACAGTGGCATGCAGCACACATAAGTCTCTACTTCACAATAATCTGTACAGCCTGAGAGGCTGACCCTCTCCGCTCCTGCAATAAATGAGGTGGTTGTAGCTGCAACGGGGGAGCAGCACTAACGCTGCAGTGTCTGTGAGACGTGCTGTCCCGGCTCAGCCCCCGGGCCTCTGCCCTTCTCTGGGCTGCTGAGGGGAGACTCAGCTCCAGTGAGGGTCTCGTCCCAGAGCAGCATGATTGAAACCGCTCTGCATCACACAGATCCATTAAATCCACAGTCACAAAGCCTGAAGGCCCGGTGCCGGTGATTGGAAGTGCTGCCCTGCCACTGCCCCCTAGATTGATTCTTTTAAGAGGCTTATAAATGTTGCATGTTATGGTGCTGGAGGGCAGGAAGCCTCATACCAGGCCACACTGAGGTGACAATCCCATGAGGTAGTTTACCCTTTTTATCATTATGATTTAGTTTGGTGTTTGTCTGAACCCTTCTAGTTGTGATTGCGTCTTTAAAGATGAATGAAGCGCCACAGAAATCTGCTTCTGAGGAAGCCATTCAGTAAACAAGCTTGTTTTAGTGGAAGTGTAATGATGCCTTAATGAGGTAGGGGGTGATAAGGCTCCATAGTGAGGCCCGACATGTTTTATGTGTGCGGCCTCTGGGGAATGCAAGTGTCTCAGCATCCAATATACCAGAGCCTTTTATTTCTGCTTCTCTTTATTATAAAGGCCAATGTTGCCATGGTAGCCAACCTTGAGAATGTGCCCTGATGTGGCAGGTGGCGTCATTTTGAAGCAAATGCAGCAGATTTAACAGTGAATAAAAAATGCATTTAATTTATTGGTTAAACAGAGTGCATCCGTTTTAGATTTGAGACTTTTTTGTTGTGAAGTATCCATTAGCTGTGCTGGTGGTAGCCAGCCACGTCTACAGCGATGGCAGTGTTTGTAACTGTCCCGGCTGAAATATCTCCATAACTACAATCATTTTTCATGGAGACATTATCCCCCACACAAATCCTCCTGCCTTTGCTGATGATTGACTGTTCCTGCAGCACACCAGGAGGTTGGCATATTTCCCTCCCAATCAAAAATCTATCTGATGGTTTGAGATTACACACGAGTTGTAATGACTTTGGCGATCCCCCCCGACGTTGTCTCTAGCACCACCATGACAACTACTGAACTGAATTGCCATATAGATTTGCTTCATTCAATATCAATATTCATGTCCCTCTCAGGGCAAACCTTAATAACTGCCCTTAACTTTTCCTCTCACGCCACCATCAGGTCAGAACCTGAATGTGTTCACTACAAAACCGAAGACACTCTAGACTTGGCTGTATTTGTGTTTAGTTAACATGCTTTTAAATATTATACCTGCTTAGCATTAGCATCTTGTTTGTTATGTAATTCCATGAATGAAACATTGAGATGTATCTATCAGTCTTGTGTCAGTCAATAGGCTGCTCAACAAGGCATTAGTCTGATGGGAGATGGAGAAAGCCTCCCCTCTAGGGACATCTTCCAGTCTGAGGCCTCCCCATCAGTCAGCAAGCTCTGACATTAAAGCTGTGCTCGACTGTCCATTCATCTCCAACCCAGAGCCTCAATCAGGGAAATGACATTCGTCCTATAGAAAGGAGAGCTCAGCAGCAAGCATGTAAAGCTCTCCTTTGAAGCGAAGCCATAATCCTGTTTCTCTCTGCAGATGCTGCACAACAAGCACGTGATGGTGCGAGTTGGTGGAGGTTGGGAGACCTTTGAGAGCTACCTGCTGAAACACGACCCGTGCCGCATGCTCCAAATCTCCCGGGTGGAGGGCAAGACGTCCCCTGTCGGCAGCAAGCCCCCCGCCATCAAGGATCTCACCCCTGACAGCTACCTGGTGGTGGCAGCTAACTACCGTGGCAAAAAGTGAGACTGAGAAGTGCCATTAACAAAAGGACATAATGGACATGGCTATCTAACATATGCCTGTGTTTATGAGGAATGTGACTACAGCTACAGACACAACATCATTCATGGAAACTCATTTGTGTAATACTGTAGTGATGCTTGGTTTTGTTTTCTTGGACAAAGAGAATTCAATCAGATGGATGTTTACGATCACGTCATTAGGCCTTTACTATTGGCTGTGGTTGTGTTTTATCTAATTTTGCAGAACTGCAAAACTGCAGCATTAAAGCGATGTGTTAATCAATACATTATGATGAATTATCTGGGTACAGTTGATGCTGTACCTTGTACTTGTATTTTAAGCAATATACAGATTTTCACTTTTAGTGAGTGGAATATTTTCAGTTTCCTGTACGTGTTGGAGGTTTCAAGACCTTCTGGAGGCCTGTAGTCCTTGGCAACATGGAGGGTATTCCTCGATTTGTTGACAGATATTTGACTTTTTGATTTTTTTCTCCTTTCTTTCATTGCTTGTTTGTTCTGTTTTCATTGATTCATTGTCATTTGGCCAATATTGCTGTCCTATATTCCTCAAGTTTCGATTTGAGCTGTAATTGTGGCAGTTTGGTAGAGGTGAAGGCCCTACCACCCACATTGGTGTTCAACAAATAACAAATATTTACACAGTCCACTGTATAGTACTCTTTAAAAAAAGAAAAGAAAAACACATCTCTGCTAGAAACCAAACATTGTTCAGAAAATACTGTATATTGGCTTTTATTTTATATAATGTATTCCTCAACAGGCTAATTATTCATTATTAGTATAGCTATTGTATTATATCATTTCTATTGTAAGAACAGGGACAATCACCTAGACAAGATGCAGTGTATTGCAAAATATAGTTAAATAGAATCTGATTGATAATAACACTAGCCACACTCATCTGGTTCTTCGCTCCTTTGATTTGTTACATGATACTGACCTCTAGAGGCAGTGCAATCATTGAAATTCACAATTCACAACATCATCTTTTAATGTGCTAATATCTCCAACGTCCTTGTTGGAAAATTAAAATGGCACTGATCTGAGATCATTGGCTATGCAGTGTAACCCACTGGCTTATACGCTCGGCAAATGCTTCCAGTTTCTGTTTGTTTTTTGTTTGTTGGTTGGTTTTGTAAAATCTCAATAAATACTTAAAACTTGAATGTTCAAAACATTATATATCTTTTGTCTGATATCCAAAGCACCTAATGGCTCTTTATCTTTCTTTTGCCATAGGTTATACTTAAAGAAACACACTAAGACACCAAATGGATAACGTGTTACTTGAAGTGGTCAGTGGACTATGATTATGTTTTACGGTTTATATAATATTCAACTTCATGTAAATATTACCAAGCATAAATCTCAAATGTAGAGTTTTGTCTATTTTTATTACTGACCATTTTAACTTAATCAAAGCCTTATATGATTGACAAGCGAAAACCACACAAGTGTAGCAGAAACCAGATTTATTGTAGCAAATAACATTGGCTTTCTACAAAATGGCGAGAGCACCGGAAGCATTTAAGGATCAAGTGAAAGCTGTAAGAAATGCACTCAATTAAGCAAGTCAAAGTAAAAAAAAATCACAACATACACAATTCACTTAGTCTTTCCTTCACTTTCCTCACATCTCCATCGTAGTTGACATGAATCTCTCCCAACAGAAAATTGTAAGCAAGCCCATTTGCTGTTTACCAAATACTGACAAACTGTGTGCATGTAGATAACATTAGCTTCTGTTTGTCATATGGCAATCCATAAACAGATTTCATTTCTCACTTAAATAAAGCAGGCAATATATTAGTGATTTGCATACATTATAATTCAATACAACAAACTGAAATTGTGCAGAAGAAAAAACTAAAAAAGGCTCTATTAAAGGAGCAATAACAAAGGCCAAAGCAAAGTACAAGAACCCATACTCATGGCCATTAAAGGGTCATTAAAGGGACTGATTGAAGAATGCAATGTTGTAGATTATTTAGCTCTAACCTGTAGTTGGTGCACATTTTGGAGTATGTGGTTGATGGCATCATATAACAGTCACCAAATCACCTTGCACCAAGGAAAGGCCTAAACAAAATGTGAAAGAGTGATTTTACACTAAACTTATAATTTATTTCCTCATCAACACAAAAGTACTCCAGAGATGGTCAGAGGGAATTACAGGTTCTGCAACTTCAAACAAGTTATAGCACTGTCTGCAATAGCCTTTGTTTTGCCAACAAATGGAGGCCCCAACAAGAGTGTTAACTTATTATATTATTATTATTACTGTACACTAATACTAAGCACACTTAGAATTCATCGTAAACATAAACTGTTTTGTGAAATGCATCATTTGCATAATGGATTTTTGGAAAAGTCATGGTAAAAGTCATGTGGCCATTAACGGATGTAGAGTGAATATGAACCCGAACAAGAAAAGTGCAGTGATGGAGCTTGTGTTATTAGTGTGGTGCAGACAGCTCATCTTAATATGACAAGTCACCGGAGATACAACTTGACTTTATAATTATATTGTTTTATTTCTATCTAATGCGAGCCACAGTAAGACTCTGTCATTCGAACCGTCAAATGACACTAATGCAGTACTTGTATGTGCTTGTGCATTACCCCTTGACTTGTCCAAATTTCCAGGCTTTTGGAACTTGGCAACAAGCTTTTGTTGTGTCTGAAATCACTTCATAACACCATAAAATAGGCAAAAAAAAAGAAAAGGTGGAACAATGGACAGCAGTTCAGACATCTTTGAAGTCATCTTGCAGCAATTCTTCATGTTTTTGGGACTTCAGAGTCAGGACTTCTGGTTTAATAATCTGGGTTTTCATCCTACCTGCCACTACAGGAAAAAAAAAAAACACAACATCACAATGTTGTCCAGTTTCAAGAAAGAAAAAAGCCCTCTTGGCAGCTCTACCTCTACATCCTCTAATGCTGAGCTGAGTTCAGACGACTAGACAGACGCTCATGACTCACAAACTAAAAGTCGTGTTTTGAGATGGGCCAGGCTGGGACTAGCTGGTTAACATTGAAACTTCACACGAGGGAAAGAAGTGTAAATTTACATTGACTCCACCGGACACAGCTCTTGACAGGTAAAAGCATGAAATTTGATGCAGATCTTCCAATACTTCTTCTACACTGGTAGGTGAATACATGTTAATGCTAATTATGGCTATGTAGTAATCATAAAAACCTATGTCATCACAACACCCTGAGATATCAACTATCATTTCCAATGTTTTTAAGTGAAAAATCTATGTGTAAAAGTGAAACTGATAGATATAAACCTGTGCTGCTTATTGGACATGTGACTGTTGATTCAATCTGTCTGCACATATAAGTGCACTGCAGTTCAGTCTTGGCATTTAAGTTGTTTTAGAAATCATACAGCCTGAGTGTAAACACAGAACTAACCTTTAGCCCGCCACCACCAGACACAGAGCTAGTCATTGTCTGTTTCTCCGTCTCTTCTTGTTTTTTCCTTTTCCTTTCGACAGCGTCTGGATTTTTAACACCCCTGTATGCTGTCTGAAAAACAAGAGTGGATTATGAACAAGTGTGAAAAGGAAACTGTGTTTATTTCTAGTATATATATCTTTAGACTAGACCTCCATACAAGGAGTCTTAAGGAGTCCTAAGAACATGCATGTGTTTCAAAAGCATTTTTGTAATAAATCATATTACCATGTCCATGAACATTTCAGAAAGCTCAAGGCGTGTTCAGTCCACTAGCAAAAAGGCATTCAACTGCCAAATAAGGTAATTCAGCTGCTTTAAACAGTGCGGTACAGTTAATGTGATTGTGGATTAGGACTCAAGAGGTTTCATTTGTGGTAGTAAAACTGTGTGAGCTGACAGGGTGCCAGTTCAAAGAGGAAAACTGTGATTTGTAGCAGAAAGACGTGGCACAGTCAAAGTACTAAATCCAAAAAAATTCACCTGATTAAGAGGGGGAATGATTCTGGTCCATGTCTACTTACCTTGACAGGACTTTAGCATGTCTCTTATGGTTGTGCAAGTGGGTTTTCTGTACAATAAAACATTACTCACCACACTGTCAAGTGCATCTACCTTGAATGGAGTGTACTGTATGTATTTCATATAAGGTTATGATGTTATAACTTACTGTACTGTACCCAGTAACCAGCTTACTGTGTACATCTAGCTATAAATAATGCAGTCTGAAACCACAACAATAAATCAAATCCCTTCTTTGTAAAGGTCACAAAGCTCAGTAATTGATTAATCTGTTGGAGAAGTGTATAACCTACTGCCATAAATCAAGCCTTAATGATGTTAAGATTTATTACCGCCCTAGTTTTTAGCTGTGTAAACAAACTGGCAAACATACCAAGTACTTACAACTTACCTCTTTTTGTCTCTTTTCAGCGGCCTCGGCTAGCTGGCGTCTCCTTGTGTCCTGTTAAAACAGAGAAAACTTAAGCCAACATCGCAGGCAGACCTATCCCTACGTTGGGCCTGGAGCATGTTTGTCATGCCAGTGTGTACAGTTTACGCCTCCTAAAACATTACCAAGTAGGGCCTCCTGCACTGATGACTAGTCAAATTCATGTGGTTTCAAACAACGTGCGTCGTTTTATGGTTTATACACTGGTAACCAAGCGACACATGATGATGATTAGTCAAGTGTCACAGCTGGTGTTGTGTTAAAAAGCTGTAGTACACGATTAACTCACGGGATCAGGAGTCACAACCACGTCGTCCGCCGCTCCGCCAAGGCACGGTAAGCACATCCCCATACTGGTGGTCGTTGTTCCAGGCAGAATAAAAAGAAGGCAACGTTGAAAATATAAATTATCAGTCACCACTGTTTTTAGCCTAAATGGCTACGTTTCAAAACACCTGGCTGGTTTAAGTTAAGGCCAAAGCAGCGGCAGCCTCTACACCCAGCTGCTGGTGTCGGCTCGTCTGACATCACGTTACCGTTAACTAGCTAACGGTTAGCATCCCGGTAGCCGCGGTAACGTTAGCATCCCGGCTAACAGCGTGTAACTGCTGCTAACGCTGCTACGAAGCCAGTCTCTGCTACAAGCCGCCGACTAACAGCAGTGTCTCCTCACACCTCTTGTTTAATCGCAACGGCATTTGGAAAACAGCCAGTTTGACGGTGAGTGAGACGCCCAGAGCCAAATGTTTTTCCTTCTGAGTTTGTTTTGGTCCTGGTTCCGCAGCCTGACAGCTCCGCTCCGCCGGGCTGTGTTCAGCGGCGCCGGGCTAGCAGCGTCAAACACCGTTGTCTGTTTCTTCTGGCTCGCTCTGGACGGAGAAGCAAACTGTCCTGTCAGCAGCCACGTCATCGCTACAAGGCTGCCTGCGGCTGCTTTTTAGTTAATCACTCGTAAACAGCGCTCTGACTCACACCGCCGTGCAAAAAATGCGTGAATTGTGCTCTTTGTTCGTGTTTGGTGATTGTGAACATAACTCCGTGTGACCGCGGCGGTGACACCCTCTGGTTGCTGCTGGTCAAACAGCGCCACCTTGTCGCGGAGAGACGAAACTAACTAACACAATAATTACCATATTAACCATTCATATTGAATGTTACGCTGGTATTTATGTAGCCTATGATATCATTTTAAATAATTAGTTTCTACGCTGTATTTTTCTTTGTTTCTTTGTTGGTTTTCAGTGTTAATAGGCTACACATCGCATATTTCTTACATCACAGCTCCACTATGTGGAACAACAAGGTAATCAATCACTCAATTAAACCAGGATGCTTCTCTCACATTTTCACATGATCAGTCTCTCATCCTCACCAGTCCTTAGCTGGGCCTGTTCGACTGAAAACCTGATAAAAGACTAGGCTACAATCAAATTTTGGGGGCACTTCAGAGAGAGTGTGACCAAAATCCGGGGCCAAGAGTTTATGGCTTTGATTCTTCATCTTTTGTAGGCTATTGACTGAATTGGCTTTATTCTTCACCTTCGGTATTGACTGAATTGGCAGTGGGCCTCAAAGAAACAAAACTGGGGTTTGTCACAGAGTAGGATTCAGGTCTTAATATGAACCGAGTTGTTTTTGCACCTTAAGCAGCCTTAGACCAGCAACCTTGGACCATCATTTTCCTTCTACCTATTTCAGGCTACCTGTTTCATGATAAACATCATCACTGCAAAACAATTTGCAGTGATGATGTTTATCCCAAAAGACTGACTGTCTTCTTTCCACCAAATGTCTGATTTGGTTTATCTTTTTAAAGATTATGGATGAATAATATCATAACAGAAAGGCTCCAAACCCTCATGTGTTTTGTTTACGACTGATTTTTTATCACCTAAATTTTATTAGGCTAAACATAACAGTGAGATAACACCTGAAATAGTCAAGGCAAAATGTCTGCAGCCTATTTATAATTTTACATGAGGGCAAATGACTAGAGGGACCTTATGATGATGCTAATCATTTGTCAATATGATGAGCCTATATGAAAAGAGTATTGAGTGAGAAAGCGGAGATCCCGACTAACCAAACATTTGTGTCACTTACCTAGGTCAAATGTTAGTTGCCTACATGTAAAACTTACCCTTAAGAGAGTGGCTTTTCTCTTGTTAAAGTTTTCTTTCAATCACATAAGCCAATGAGAAAGCCCTTTGTAAAGTGAATGATCATATCAGTTCCGTCCAATCAATACTCTACTATCCGTAGCCTTGGAGTTAAAGGAGCCAGCCAGCAACATTTTAAACTCCACCCATCCATCCTCGCTGTACTGTCCAGGCTGTTTCACAGCTCAAAGGTATAGGCTACTGCACTGTGGAAATGGATGGTCCATGAGGCTGCACAGCTTCTGCAGTTGTAAAAGTTGTCATTCAGAAAAATATGGAGGGGGGATTTACACTGAAGGCACAAGTACATGCAGTGGAAGTCAACGTCTCACAGGCTCTTGGCATCTCCTCAGGTAGGTTTAACTCACCTCTGAAGGAGGCACAAGGGATGTTAGCTATAAAACTAAATTGATATCTGAATTTGATTTTTTTTTTTTAACTAACAGATACATATGATTAATAGAGTGTTCTTTCTTATTATGTGTTTTTACCGACAAACCTGGAGTAAAAGTATGCACGTGTTTACCAGCTGGACATCATATGTTATTTAAAAACTGTGGCAAACCACTATACCATATAGCGATGAGTACAGATGAATTCAGCGAATATAAAACATGCTGTTAATCTATTTGATACAAACTGATCCTGTAGGACTGATTTATTCATGAACTGGGAAGTTAGTGACGGGACATTAGCCAATGATAGTTTTCTAAGAAGAGCGCACATGGAGGCTGCCTTCATCTCAATTTTCATAAATGAGAAATAGATTGGGTGGTCATTTCTGTAGGCTGCATTAAATAGAACAATAATTATGCAGACCACATTATGTGTCTTTCTGTCATAAGATGTTCTTTTTTTATGTCTGACGTGTTTGCACAGCACTCAGGAAAGCTCAGTGTAATCTTGTGGTGAAACATCCATGGTCAGCCAGTCTGGAGAGAGGAGAGCGTGACTATTTTCTAGGGAAATATCCAGTTTAATGAGCTATCCAATGCATGAATGCTGTGGCTTTTATTAGTTATTCTAAATCATCATTGCCCCAGGCAAAGATGAAAATGGCAAAACTCTTGGCTATATGTCGTGATAGCTAATGGGACAGTGTTTTCATCTGTGTTGAGCCATGTGGATAATGGTCAGTGGTGTGCAGAGACTCTGACTCTGAGGGGGTCGTGGGGGCAAACTGTGACGTGGTGGCTCTGCTGGAAGCTGGGTGAAGTGTTTGCCACAATATAAATCATCAAGCATTTGACACTCCCTGTCTGTGTGCCCCCTCATCTAATAATAGTGTGTGTAAAAAAAAAAAAAATCATCAGCCTTGCATGTGAGGCAAGTTGCAAAATATTTATATCACTACTGTCTGGTGGTAATGGCAGATAATGAAAAATACTAAAACTGTAATATAAAAGTTTGTATTAGTTGCTGACTTCTTTCAAAAATGTATGTCATAGATCACCTTTTTTATGTGTATAAACCCAGGGGCGTAGCACCAAATTCTGGGCCCTGTACACTCCTAATGTCAGTGGGCCCCTACCAGTTGTTTTCTAGGTAAATTTATACAAAGCCCCCGATGCGCGTTTCCGTTGGGGGCAGTTTTTCGACACAATACTGGCTTTGCATTTACCTTGAAAACAACTCCGTCTCGTAACGTTCCATTATTATCTCATAGCATGGTGAATGTGCAGGTCACAACTTGTACACCAGAGTGTTTTGGAGTTGTTGGATTGTGTATTTGATGAGTTTGATGAGGGAAACCAAGAAATCCCATTAGCCTCTGGTAGCTGAACAGCTCGTATCTCTTCCCTGCCGATCTAAAAACAGCTTGCACTGCCCTACTTCTAAAACTATAGGGATTATGGCATTGGGCCAATTTGCAAAAATATTGAAATATCCCTTTAACAGTTGCTTCCCCTAATTCTGCCTTCTTTCTTTTTCTTTCCGCTCCTCCTTTTTCTGATATCCCGATTTATGTTTTTTGGGCTGCATTGATGACAGCTAGCCTCCAGGTCATTCAATCTGGGCTCACTGACGTTACACTCGTCGCTGGCCGCTGTTTTTGGGCAGACTACACCATTTTGCACCTCCAAGAGTGGGACCCTCTGTGACGGAGTCCATTCTGTTATCACTATATTTGAAATTAATTTATGACACTAATTAATTGGAGGGCCCAATTCATTAGAGATAAAAACATCACACAAAAAAATAATGATTTCAGGATTTTCGTGGGCCCTCTCCCTACTTGGGCCGTGGGTAGTCAGGTCCCCTTTTCCCTCCACGCCCATAAACCTGAACTCTCTCTGGGGTTTGAAGAATTCAAGTCCAGAAGAATCTGCTTCACTCAACTCAAAGTCAAGTTCCCAATAGTCATATTTTTTTCTAATTTAAAACAAAGTTTTTCCAACCATGCTCACTGTTTAAAACAGTGTTTACAAACTGTTTTTTTTTTCTGAATGCAGCCCATCATCACATTTACACACAATGGAAATACGGGGTGTTATAGTTTTATGGAAACATTATGTTCCCTTAACTGATCAATGCTGACTAATCAGAGCTCTTGAAGAGACATAAGCACGAGCCAGGTTGGAGTATCCATCATATAATGGAAATACTGCTGTGCAAATTGCCTCCGGGCTCTTTAGCTTATAGGTATTACAGATACAGTATAAACACTGATGCCACTTTTATTCACTTAACAAGTTGCTGGGGAGGATGTCTGCACTCCAACTAAATTAAATTAGTTTTATCAGTTGCTGACATTTCCATGTTATAAAGTGTTTGTGCACACACGCTTATTATGTTATGCAGTGCCCTAAGCTTATCAATAAGCCCCAAGATGTGTTTGTGACATTTATTGCAAAGCAGTAATTTAGTCATAATAATAGTATTTACCAGACCACCTGGATGCTTATACTGTATGTTATGATAAATTATACCTGATTATCCCTTCATACTTAAGTGTGAAGTGGAAATAAGTGACCTGTAGCTTTTGAGATGTATCTGTTTAAATAAATAATATGCCAGGAAGTTTACACAGGAAGTACGGGGTCATCAATCGATCTACCTAATGTCTCCTTACTTTTGAAATTTTCAAGACAGTGTATTAACCCACTTAGGCTAAACAACTGTAATGGACAAAGTACATATTGGAAAGTGACCAGTTGTCCAGCTCTCTTGTGACCTGCAGCAGCAGTTTTCCTCTTAGTCTTATTAATTTGATCTTCCCTTCCTGTGCAGAAATCTCTATCTGTGCCGGTGAGGCACCACTGGGAAATGGCAAATTGCACTATTCGCTTAAATCTACTCAAACAGACTCCTGCATTTTCAACACTATTACACTGCCCTCCACTATTGCAGCCCTCTTATAAAAAGCCCTGCAGTAGCAATTATCACCGCTGTCACGTGCAAAACTATGTATATTTAATATTTACCATTTCAGTAACATACTATACATACCAGCATATCTGGCAGCCATGTGTTGTTTTCCTGTTGGCCTCATGGAGAAGAGATGCTGAAGGGAGATGTCGCTATTGAACTTGTAGAGACTCATTTCTGAGATGCAAAGTACATCTGAATGTTGGTGAGTCATACTGTTTGGACTCTGAGTGCATCCCCACGGCTCTTCCTGTTGGTTTTAATGAAGCTGAATGCACACACGAGGGAGAGAGCACACATCGGCACACACTGAATGGATATCTCTGACAGCAGATCTTATTTTCCCATTGTAAACAAATTAAAATGCATTATTGTATGCTAATTTGGTTGACCTTAGCAGTGAACTGTTTAGGATTCAGAATGGTCGCCCCTCGACATTATGTAATAATAAGGCATTATCACTACAAAATAAAGGCTCAGTGGCTATATGCAAAAAGGGTCAACATGAATTCATAATGTGCATCTATCCATTTTTAGTCTAACTGTGCTTATTATTCTCTCTCTAAACGTAATACAGTGTGTTATGGTAGTTTGTCATGTGTGCAGAAGGATTTAGGAAAGAACAGTTTATTAACACAGTTCTGAACATGAATTCACATCCTAAATGCACAGTTGAAAAGAATAACATTACACAATAATGCAGGCCTTTATATTTAGACCTTTTTTGTACATTGGGTCAGTGAAGTCTTTATGCCAACTTTTATTATTTTCCTTTTGCTAAAAAGAAAAAGAAAATATTTCACAGTTTGCTCTTATTCTTTCAAACAAAACATAGTAACAAAGTCAGAAAAATGTTTAATCTGGAAATCATCTATGCCCAAACAGTGTAAGTTAAAACTTGTTTTACTGGTTTTAATTGACAGTCTAACCTGATCATGTGAGTTACACAGCTGGTTTTATTGAGAGGCCCTTTTTGCTCCCCATTAGTGTCGAGTGTCAGAGGGTAAAAGGAATTTAAAAGAATTGTTAAAAATGTATGAGCATAGCAACATGAGAGGGACAAGTCAGGAGCTGCACCACTGTGATCACCTGCTAACTCTACTGATCCGATCACACAAGCTATTACATTCTGCCACCAATGACTTAAGCAGAGGTACAGTAATAATGGTCTGCATATAAGGCACCCTTCAAGATCAAAGCAACAATAATAATAGTTTAGGAACACACTCTGATTGCTGTGTTTTGTGTGTGATTTGCAGGATCATGTCGTCAGGACAACTGCATGTTTGTGCCCCTGCTGGACAGTCAGGCCTCCAGCTCCTCTGGAGGAGACAGGCATGCTGCTATCAATCGTACCATCAGCCACTCAGCGTCGTGGAGCTCCTCGCTCACCAACAGCCTCCACTCTGGGGTCACGGAGCCAGACCAACTCTCCGGTGAGTTTGCCAACAACAAATAAGGACGTGTCTTACCCGTTGTGCATCTTGCTGCTTATTCTATCATTGATAGATAGTTCATGAGGTTGTTGACCATTGGCGTCTTCGTGCTGTGGGCCACTGGACACCGGTTGCACTCAGCAGGTCAACAGCACGACAATGATCGGCTGTGTTTACACTGTCTGCACCTTGCTCTGATCTTTTAGAGCAGCTTCATTAGCAGATCTTTGGCTGCTAAGCCTCAGCGCTGCCAGAGGTAGTAACTTAGCAGAACGTCTTGATGTGAGATGTTACAGTCACTCAGGAGCCTCTTGAGTGAGAGTGAGTGGGGATTTCTCTGATTATTTGAACAGCATGCAAACACAGAGATGTGATGAATTTTCATTCATAACATTTATGTTTTTGAGTGGAATATTTAATCGCTAATTTAAGTGTCACATTTAATAAACCTATTGATTATTTTTGTTATATAAGCTCTGACTACTTGGTGATATCATATCTTTTAACTGTAAAAAATGATTGCTTTACTTTAGATGCTTTAGATGATGATGATGATGATGATGTGACAGTTGGCTGGTGCTCTATGTGAGAAACAATCTGTGGTTCTGTATTTACATGCATAGGCTGAAGTGAATAATGCAAAAACCCATTGTGGTTTGAAATGAAAGCTGACAGCTCTGTTAGTCATCTTTTAAACCACAGGGTGGCAGTATTTTATTTATCTAAAAGCCTGCTCCCTCTGCAGCCTGTCATCTGACCTACATCTCTAAACTAACTGGAAGGAATGGAAGAGATGAAATTTTAAATGGCAAATGACCCTATAAAAAGTTGCTTATTTATTTATTCATTGGCCCAGCGGAAGAAATGCATTTGCCTGGTGGTGCAGTGACATGCTATATGGGTTGTCACACACAGCTCTTGCCACCAGTGCTTAATAAACATCAGAACAGTGGGAGGAGGAGAGGCGTGCTGAGCTGCAAGAAAACAGATGGTATTTGCATCTATGACAGATGCCAGACTACTCCACAGAATACCAGCACAGACAGAGAGTGAGAGAAGAGTGGGACCACAGACCAAACTGCAGCCTGTGTTAAAGACTGACCACATCACAGCAGCAGTTCACATAGAAATAACATGAAGAATATGCCCCCCCTCCACACACACACACACACACTCAGGGGGATCGGATGCTGATTGGAGGTCCACTGGTCTGCGGCTCAGTGTGGCTGACATTGAGATAAGACCACTGACCTTGCAGATACGCCACAATAAGATTGAGGCAAAGTGATGGAGAATATTGTGTGGTTTGTCTTTATAATCTTACAATGCCGGTTTTACTGTCACATAAATTGACTGTGATCAATAATTCCTCCATTTCAATTTTTCATTCCATGTGTAGAAGCTGTAAAAAACAAACAAAAAAAACAACAACCATGTTTTATACTATCTTATTATTAATTTTTTTTTAGTTTTTTTTAAAATAAACTAAATGTATTCTTAATATAGCCCCATTAGAAAACACTTAACTTCAGTACAACGTCTTTAAATTTTTACCAAATGCTCCATCAAAAATGCCCTCAGTTTTAGTGCGAGGCTATCAAATTATACTGCAGTCATTTTAACCATCCTGCTCAGTTTTCATGGCTGATATTGTATTTTCCCTCTGAGAAGGGATCCCCTGCCTCAGCAGCAGCAGCAGCAGCAGCAGTGTGTCTGCACAGCTGATCTGTGAGCCCTGTAGTTGTAAGCTATAGTATTGATTGTTTAGAGTTTTTCTCACACCTCTCAGTCGTAAATGTCTGCCAAAGCAAACTCTTCAGCCTAAAAAAAAGAAGAAAAAGAAAGTCAGCTGGTCCATGTCCCTTTATATTTTGGTCAATTGTTCTTGGACTAAATAAGTTACAATGAAGTCTGACAGTGACAACACATTGTCATCTGTGATTTATGTTGAGGATTACACGCTGGTCGGTGAGTTTAGCCACTCTGATGGTCTTTGTGCATGTGGAATCCTATCTGACTTTCCTGCAGTAATACATCACAGTCTGTCTCAAAAGGCTGTCCTATATTTAGACTGACTTCTCTGTCAGTGAAGTATCACTTCATGTAACAATATGAAGATCCCAACAGTATTATCATGCCTTCATTTTGAAATAATGGTGGCCCTAAAACTAAAGAAAAGAAATGAAATGACTATGGATAGGCCAATTAAAGGTGTGATATTTGCATTTGCCTCTTTGTTTGCACTGCACTGATATTTCACTCATCCTGTATCTTTTTTTGTACCTATCGTCCTCACATTATGACCCCTGAGGATCCACGCAGCTTTCAGCTAAAACAGAATGATTGATGATCGAATCGATACACGTCCTTGTCAGTCCATTTGAGATCTGCTGCCCCTGGTCATTTCCCGCAGCTTATTTGGAGTCGGTAAATCAGGACGGAGGAGGAGGAGGGGGCGTGTCCATCTCAGGACCTCCCCTACCGCCCGTCACCATGACAACAGCCGTGGATGATGATGGTGGTGGTTTGTGGTGGTGGTGGATGGGGAGAGCGGAGTGGGTTGAGGAGGGGAGGGGGGAGAGGAGGGGAGGCTGAGCATGCGGAGCTGAGACAGGTGTTGCTGAGGGTTTGCGCAGCGCCTGTGAGATCGCCTCGGCAGCATGGGAGCAGAGTCGACACCTACGCCTCCTCTCCATAGTTTCTCATGTATCCCGCAATTTTGCTCTTCGTAATACGGAATTCGTTGATCAGCGCTGGAAACCAACTGAACGTCGCAATGGTGCACCACTCGGGCTCCATCCAGTCCTTCAAGCAGCAGAAAGGTTGGTCGCTGGTGTGACAGAGATTTATTTTGGAGCTGCTGAGCGTGATGTGCGCGCCGTGACTTTTCCCTCCTAGTTGAATAGTTTCGCGGTGTGAAATGTTCCTCAGAGGCGTCGGACTCTGTACTTAGCTGTGACAGTGACGCAGAGTTGGAGGTCTTCTTGCACGAGCCTCCCCCTGGGGATGAAGCCTGTTTCTCCACCGTTTTGATATTGTACCCACTTCTTGATGTTATACACTGTTTGTGAAGGAGTTAGGCTACAGAGGTCAGATGTGTCAGAGTAACACTTCACATATGAGTGAGCTGATCAGAGCACCAAGCAGTTCAAAGCACATTTGTGTGATGATGCTGTGGATGGTTGCAGTTATGATGCTGTGCAGGGAGAAAAATATGACCTTTCCACATTATTCCAGCAATGCAGATGTGTTTTTTTTTAATTTTAGAGATTTTTGCTGCACTCACAGTCGTGTCTGAATGTCATTCAAATATTCACAGCCTGAATAAACAGTGACAACATCGTATAGGCTACTGGGGAAATAACTGTTCCACACAAATCCGTTCAGGAGCCTGCAGAATAGTTTATGCTGAAAGTAGAGCCGCTCCTGTGTCACACACACTTGTCACAAATAGCTGCACTCAGACTTTGTGGTTTTGAAAGTAATACAAAAAAAAAAGATTTGAGTCTGCTTAAAGTTGATGTAGTGCAGTGACATGGAAAATACATTTCCACTCAGCAGGTTATTGACGAAGCAATATGAGACACCAGGCTCCAGCTCATGGGAGAGGACATTTGGTATTTTTGCATTCAGAAATAACTTAACATAGATCATATAACAGAATGTACAATGAAAGGAAGATAATTGGTCTCCACACAATGGAGTACATTCCTTCAAATCTATACATAAATGACTATCAAGTCATTGATCTGTTGATCTGCACCCTCCTTTTCATCTGGATTATAGCCCTACTCATCCACCAGTATTGATTTGAAGGCTCTTTGGGAACAGGAGCGGTTCCTTAACACTTTCAGTTAATTACACATGAGCTGGCTGTCTAAATTTAGATAAATGGTGAGGAAAGTTCTTGTTTTCATGCTGACGCGGCCTCATAAATGAGACCTCTTAGCGTTTATGCACCTGGCTGAGGAGGAGGTAAGGGTCTATCCCCCTGGCGTGTGATGAGAGGATGCTGAGCTGGGCAGTTAGAAATCTCATGAGTGAGGGATGCCCTGCTGAAGAGGGTGTTAGCTTATCTGCTCCAGCTCCCTTCGCTGGCTTTGAGTGTGAAAAAAAAAGCAGATATTACAGAGTGGGAAAAAAAAGAGTAGAATATTTACACTGACACGAGAAGTGTATTTCTTCAATCTTTCATCCTCCACCATGACCCACATGCACCCTGTAGACTGTACAACCTGGGTTAGAGCTTGTTTGTCATTTTATTATAATACAAATAGACCTTTGTTTTTTTATTATAGTTATCATTTTGTTTTATGAATGATGTTCCATGCAGCGATGCGGCAAGAGAAAACCATGTCTTATTTCATTATATATCACAAAGAGAGCCACTTCCTGGCGTGAGTCCAACCAGCAGGACGCATGTAGCACAGGATGGTATCAGATTTATGTAAAAATCTGGCTACAGGCTTGAGGGCCCACTCAATATGTCAGTGACTGCTAAGTGCACCATTAAATTGAAGGCAAACGGGGTGAATGTTGGCGCACAAACTCTTGCTAAGCAAAAATTCACAGGCTGCACTTTCACAAACAGTCATCAACACTATATGAGAGCATAAAATGCCTCAGGCTGATAATGCTTGCTCACCAGTGGAAAAGCTGGACAGAGCTGTGCTGTGTTTGAGGTGGAAATATTTCTTAGTGTAGCCAGGAGGCTAAGCTGTAACTGCTTTATAGTTGATCAATAAAATCTGGAAATTGATTCTAAAATCAACAGCACACCGATATAAATCAGTCTCTCAGTTCGCCTTAAGAAGTTCGCAGCTGAGCTATAGGTTAGAAGACAGTTTTGGTCGAAGACAGACACATTCATTACAAAAGTGAGCCATATGTTGGTCCAACTTATTGACAAACTAAACACTCAGTATCTGACATTAAGTGTTAGCTTTCAGCTCATAAAGATGTTAACCACTTCCTTGTTCACACTGCAATTGAGCTAATTAGTCCAAGTCAAATAAAATATAGCCTAATAGTGAACTGACTGATTTTGTGTGTTGGACCGTTGATCAGAGAATTGAGGTCACCTTGTGCTGCTGGATATTGAGACGGCATTTTTCCTTTTTAAAAAAAAAAAAAAATTTTATAGAGCAAACAATTAATCAATGGAGAAACTAATATCAGATTAATTGTTAATGACAATATTTTGTAATTACAGTGTATCATTAACATTGTTTCTAGCGCAACAAACTTCTCTTAAAGGTATTTAGCAATCAATATTAGATATACTGTACAGTAAGGCAATACCCTGCTTTTCCTTATGGAAATTGTTTATTGACTATATTATGTTTATGGATTGTCCCCTTTTTAACTTTGTATGTGCGTGTGTGTGTGTGTGCATGGGCAAACCTTTTGGTTGCACAGTCCTAAGCAGGCCACCTGTCCTCTTATGCAAGCAGACAGATGGTTTTATAGATCCAGACAATAAATTCAGGACAGATTTGGGGAGACGACATACAAACGGTGATTTAAACAGGCTACTGAAGACTATTAGGCAAACATTTGTTTTGTGTAACACGGCTTGTAAAAATAGCTTTTTGTCAAATTACCAGACAAACGGTTTGAAACAAAGAGGCTGTTTTGTCCTGCATTTGCAGCGTTAACACTTTGATGGTCTTTAAATAGTCGGCGGCTGTTTTGTTGCTAGGTTATAAGAACATTACAGGCAGACGTTTGGCTGCAGTGAAGTTCCTGTATGGTTTTTAATCACATAATGGTGGCATTATGGAACTAAAATGGTCTTCTGTGAACTTCATGCTTGATTTTGTTTACTGAGGACAGTGCAGTCCCCTGACGAGGTGTGTACCCATGGACACAACAGCAGCTTTGCAGAAAATCCTGTGACGTAGTCATCACAAGCAATCAGAGGGCATAAGAAGATAGTGTGACATTAAAAGAGGGGGGAAATATAGAGATTGAGAGAGAAGGAAGACGTTTAATCTGCTCAAATGATGCAGCCCAGAGGTTGTGCCAGGATTGTATAACTGGCCCCAGACAGTTTATACTCTGAGTAAAAAGTGCCATCTGCTCTGAGGTGTGTCCACTGTCGGACTGATGTGCTGAGCTGCACGTGACAGACAGATGACAAAGGACATTGAGATTATTAGGCTAACTGCAAGCATCAGGATTAATTATAATTATTGAATAAATTCAAATTAAAGAGTGTTCAGAATCTATGTGAACCCCAAATGTGAATGTATAACACAATAAATGTGGGTTTCTGTACACATACTATATACTGTATGTGTGCATTATTATTAGGCAACTAAATCACAAAAATATTTTTTTTCTCCAACTGTTTGTTAATAATTTTTCAGAGAAGACGTAACAAAAAAGCCACCCCTCTGTTCTATAATTGCCACGACTCTGTTCTTTCTCTGATCGTTTTAAGCCACAAGCAGCAAACACAGCCTTAACACGCTCTCAGGAAGAGGTGCCAGGTCATCATTCGGTCATCGTTGAAGCCTCTGTTTGCTAGTCAAGCTGTGAAACACATGGATGCATGTAATGAAGCATTATTCTAAAAATAAAAGCATTATGACATCCTCCTATACCACTGCCTGAAAGTATCTTCCACAGACTGGCAGCAGGCTTGGGGTTGCGAGTAACCCCCCTCTAGACATTGCTGATGCCTGACTGGAAGTGGAGCCTTGTGTCCATTAGAGATCAAGCCATAGGCTAATCCATCTGGTCCAGCGAGAGTCACTTTCATTCCATCCCTCCAAATAACTTTAACAAATCTGTCCTCTGGTATTTCTTCCAATCTTGACTCTACAACTTGTGAATCCTACCCAGTGGTGCTTGTGGGTCAGTAGTCTTTACCCTGGCCAAGTCTCTAAGCACCTGACAACTTTGTACTTCTGTTCACTCCATAGGATCTGCAGTTCTGTGATATCCCATTTAATTCTCCTCACATCTCTTATGGTTAATTTAGCTCCTTTTCTTCCCCATGGATTTTTGTGACCCTTGATTATTTAAACAAAACCATTGTAGGCCTGTTTGTTATTGATAATGTACAAGTAAAATACTAAATTTAGCAATAATTTATTTAAACTTTTTTAGTATAATGTATTTTTAACTTCACTTGTTTTTTTAATGCTGTTTAGGGGCCAAAAGTTCTAATCATAACCAATGCAAATCAGTGGTGCTAAAAGAAAAACAGTAAGTCAAAACTGCACATACTGGTGTTTGAAAACCAGCTCCTGTTCACTGTAGATGCTTCACACTAATTTCAAATCAAGTCAGTGATCTGGTTTCTCAGTGGGCAATACGGCAACAGTTTTTTTTTTTTAAGTATATTTTTTGGGCTTTGTATTGCCTTTAATTGATAGCACAGTCAAGAGAGAGACAGGAAATGGGGAGGCAGAGAGGGGGAATGACATGCAGGAAAGGGCTGCCCAATGCGGGATTCGAACCGAGGCCGCCTGCAGTGACGAACATGGGACAGCAACCGCAACTGTTTATGATCACTTCCACACAGTGTCAGTGTCAATTTCATTCACATTTTGAAGCTATGAATAGCGAATACAAGTGATTTTATAATAATATAAAAGACTGTATATATATATATATATATATATATATATATATATATATATGTCTCTCTCTCTCTCTCTATATATATATATATATATATATATATATATATATATATATATATTTAGACATATGTATCATATAATGTAAGTGTTTGAGTACTGCTGGTCTGCAAAATCTTCTGTTTACAATTTATAAGCCATACATGTTCTAAAACTAAATAATTCTTGCACTTTTATGTGTTTTTCTCATATTTTTTAATACATACACTTCTTGGAATATTCACTTCATTTACCTTTATTTTTTTACATGAAAATGAAAAATTTTGAAAAATGTCAAAGTTGTTAATGTCCTAGATTCTCTAGAATAACAATCTAATGTAATTTTCAAAATTCAAAGTATTTAAATGAGTGCCCTATAAAGGGTTAGTTGATTTGGTCAATAAGACAATAATCTATATCACATTTGAATAATAACCATATCCCATAATTAAATGAATGAATGAGTAACCATTGATTACTTATACAAGTTATTTGTACTTAACTGGATTAATTATAAAATCATTCAAGAGACTTCACATTTGTTATTCCACTCACACATCCTGAAAACCTGAAACAAAAACTGTTCGGCAGCTCGAGGACGTAATGCTTTTATTTTGATGGCACAATTTTTGTTTGTCTTATTTTCTTTCGTCACTTTTCTACAAACGAAGTATCTTTTCTGACATTACCACTGCACATACATGCACAAGTGACAGATCTTCATATTTTGAATGTAGCCTTATACTGGATATTACATTAATTCATCCAATATTTAAGGAAGAAGAGACTTGTTTTTCCCTGCTGTAAAGAATTTATTATTTAGTTTTATATGCTTGATGCAATCTTAAAATAACAGTGCAGCAGTTATTATAAACCAAAAAACTGGTATGATGCTGAATATATACATTTTCTGTTTCAACCAGTCAAGTTAAATTTTCCAGCTGTGAACAGCAAATACACTGAGGAGCTTAAATTTTACTACTTTATGTTTTATTTTCACACTTCTTGCAAGAATTGCATTGAAAATGCAAAAATATTCAGTGAAATCCAAACCTAGATCATCATTTGGTACTCACGGTTGCCCTTGGTCAGCTAGAACTGTCTGTGTGTTTTGAGTACTAACTATGCTGCTTAAGATAAGAGCTGAATATTCAAGGGCTGATAATGATACCAGTGTAAATCCTAAGTCTATGTGTCCTTTGATATGGTGCCAGGCGGAGGATGAAACACTCTCTAATTGCTCTCTGGGAACGTTTCTGTAGGGGACGTTTGCCTCAGTCCTGTTTCCACGTGATCACTTTTTAAATACCCGCCGCAGCGTTGGGTCCTGCTTTTTGTGAGCGTGTGTGTGTCATGTATTTACTTATTTTGCCCCAGTATGGTAAAGCAGGGATCCCCTGACAAGTGTTCCTGTGAGGGGAAAACAGTGATGATGTGAGTTGTGATTAAAAAAAAAATCCTGATACAGAATGTTCCCCAGTTGTGATGCTGATGCTGGGGGGAACATGGATGAATAATTAAAGATATAGAATAAGGAAACCAAGGCATGATGGGAAACAGCCCACTGACCTGAATTCTCTGTTTGGTACTTTGTGCAACATCCTTGGAGATAATGTGATAATGGATGCTGCTCAGGTCTCTCACAATGATCATTGCAAAATCGTGACTTAAAGCTAAAGAGATGTGTGTTTGTACACATGTTGGACAGCCTCCCCTAATTTTCTCAGTATTGTTTTTGCTTCTCCTGCAATCTGACAGATTAATATTGATCATAAAATCCTTGACATTTTTCAAATTAAATTCCTCCAGCTGGCTCAGAGTAGATTGGCTGCAGATGCACAGAGGAATAGCGCTGTGGCACTGCCAGCGATATGCTCACTCTAATGACAGAGACAATCAAGAGGAGCAAAGCGAAACCGATGAACACGACCAACATTTCAGATTTTTATGTTTGTCACAAACATTTGCAGAGAGTTACACAGTACAAACTGTACAAGGTAAACAATGGGGTATGGTATATGAAATATCATGCCCACACACATGCACAGACCAAAAGAAATCCTTTTAATCTCACATCACAAGACTGTCATGGACACGCTGAACAGGAGGGATCCAAATCCCGGATCAGGACCTTCCCTGAAGCTGGTCCAGCTTCCCCTCGGCTCAGCCTGAGTGGGTGTTTGTGAGAGGGCACACAGGATGATTGTCAAGGTCCTGTGTCGTGCTGATATGGAGATAAATTCAGAGATGTGTTTTTTTTTACCCCCGTATCACCTCACTGCGATCGTCCAGTCCGTAGGCCTCTATCTTTTTTATTCACCGCTCTTCTGTCGTCACTTCGTCCCACCTCCATGTGCAGGACTCAGACACTCAACTCCAGCCCACAGACTCCCATGCTCACGCACGTACGGTCCATGCACACACACATACACACAGGATTAACTTCCTCCCGATAAACCAGTTTTAGCCAGCACACAGCGAGATTAAACACAGGATTTCACATTAGATGAACCCTTTATATATTTATATAGACTTACACAATGCACTGCCTTCAGAGTGTGCTGCTAGTGGGACAGAGTTCGCAGTCTGCCGGCCTGAGAAAATGAAGCCAAAGCTTTGAACTGGGCACGGATTGTCAGATAACAATATTACATCCCTAATATCCACAGAAACTCGGAGATTTGACCAGTGAATTTTATTTTCCATCTACACGTGCTCTGAAATTTCCATGGAAGCAATTTCACACAACAGCAGCCCTGTCCAATTTGTGGATCTATTTTAAACTTTAAGGGTCCTTCGGGACCACCGAGCTTCCCCACTATGGACCCATTAGTTCTCTCTGTACTCTGATGTATCATCTCAGACATGTTGAGCCTTGCCAATGTCTGTTGGGATTACCTAAACCGCCTGGAGTCCAGTTAACGCACCTTTTGGCTACACATATCTGGCTTCTACACTGTAATCCTTGTTTGTGTATCGGCGTAATGGAGACAGAAGAGGCAGGGTCTTCTACCTGGACAGTTAGATGAAGTAAGGATGCATCCACTCTTCCAGTCGATCCACAGAGACTGGGAGATGATGGCACTTTAGGCTCCTGGCCTCTTGAGTGGCTCACCACTCACACCATTTTACAGTCCAGTCATAAAGCATGTCGTTGCTGCATTTGTTGCTGAGAGAAACAAAACCTTCTGCTCACTGGACCAAAAAAGTCTTTGCTTTCCAAATGTCACTGCAGATGTAATTGGTACAATATGACTCTTTACAGAACAATAGCTGAACAACCTACAGCTCAATTGAGTTAAATATTGAGTTTAATGGAACTGGAGTATGAAAAAGGAATGATGAGCTTGTGTATCCTGTAGAAATAGTTCTGAAGAAGAAGTTCTGCACTGGGAAATCAGTCAATCATCAGCCAGAAGGCAAGATAACTTTCCGACATGAACAAATAGATTCATTTGCAGTCTACTCATGCCTCGTTTTGCACTGAGAAGTTTTGATTTCATGTTTAAAATTTGAAATGATGAATTTGAAACTGTTTTTGAAAATAATTTTCCTCAGCTGAGTGAAATTTCCATCTGGAGCGGCACCGCTTCCATTCATTTCATATCTGAGGGGCTGCACAAGAAATCAGCAGCCTGATTGCTGCTTCCCGTGGGTCCTCATCTTTAACTGGCTCCATTCTCATCCACCAGCACTGGGAAATCCCACTGAGAGCCGTGTCATGAGAGTGAGTTAGTGCACGGCTTGCAGCGTGCGGCCCTCAGGGTGCAGAGTGAATTATCAAGGCATCTGAACGTTTCAGGAAGGTCGCTGAGAGAGTTCCTCACCGGAGGTAAAAGCAAGTCACATTCTCATTTCAGTGGAGTGAGCGCCTTCGTTTCATGAATAAATTTCGTCGCTGAAACAGCTGCCTGCTGTGAAGGTCGAGTACAATGTCCCGACTCCATTGGTGGACATTCATTATTGTTATTAACCTCTGACTTTCTCTTTACAATTCATCATTTCATTTACAATTTATTGGCCGCAAACACTAATTCAACCATCTTGTCAGCCCAACTATCACTGCACTCTTCCTCTTTAACAGCTGGAATAACCCTGAAAAATGACCTCTACTGTTAAACAATGTCATGCTAATGGGAAAGCTGCCGTGTGTAGCAGGCGGCACATTTCTGCATTGTTACCCCATGTCTTTGCTGAACCAGTTGCAGGATTGACAGGCATAGAGTGTGCATGTTCAGTTTTGTGGTGCAGCATCACGAGGCTTGTCTTAAGATATTGACCTGTGTGATTTGATGGAGGGGGAGTGCTGATGGTTTTAATGCACTCTATGAAGGACAGACATTATCAGCACCACTGTAGCCCATAAAGAGATGGACTCAGCTGATGGCTGAAGTGGTTTCCCCCCCCCCTTTTTTTCCATTCACTCCCTTTATTTCAGACAGTGCACTAGATCTGTAAAGTGCTATAGATAGGTTTTCTTGCATCTCACTTTTTTTCTCCCTTTTGGATTTTGTGTGCTTTTGTCATTAGACAAGTATGCAGGGCAGTGATGTTTGTCTGTCATTATATTCTTGAAGATAAGATATGATATAGATAAGAAACATGTGACAAACAAAATAACAAAATGAAACAATCAAAGGAAGCATTTTACATTACTACTACTCTGTTCTTCCTACAACCTTAATATTAAGATGAAGTATCATGTGTGTGTCTGTCTCTGTCTCCGAAAGTGTCTCTGACGAATCTATGTTTTCATTTGTCAAGTGTGTATGCATGGAGAAATTAAATGTAAAAAGTTTCCACTCTTCCTCCATCCCTCTCATCCTCAGGCATGCACACCAGCATCAGCGAGATCCTGAAGGAAAAGAGCCTGAAGCCGTCTCGCCGCAGCCTGCCCTGCCTGGCCCAGAGTCAGACTCATCCAGTCAACCTCAACCACTTCCTGTCCGTGCCTCTGAGCCCGGAGCCCAAACCAGAAGTCGATGGTCTGAGTCAGAGCATCAGCACCTCCTGCAGCCTCCTCCCCCCACAGACAGGTCAGTCCCCTGAGAGGAGCGTACAGACCTTTTCCTAAAAACCCACCAGTGGATGTGACACTCAAGTCATCAGAGAGTGACACTGCTGATGTGCTGATTTCAAAGTTAAGCTTAGGTTAGGTATCTGTGATCTAACAAAGTACAAAGGCTTCATTAAAACAAGGATTTTAACTTTGTGTGAATAGCACTGAACATAACAAGACAAGACCCAGCTTTGTATGCATCCATGTGATCATTTCAGTGCGTTGATTCAGATCATGTGTTTCTAGTACAGTTATATTTCTTTCTATATATTTGTTTTTGTAGGAACAGAGTTGGTTTCTTCTCAGTGTTCATCAGGCTGGTGACATTTAAAGTGTGTGCATGATACATTTGTGCAGATTGCGTCAACGCTGCAGGAGAATGTAGAAAACAGTCACGTGTGTCTGGTGCACTTTCACAGGGGGTGAGATAGTGCAGGAATAGGCTGCTGGAAGGAAAACAATGCATCATTGTATGGACTGGTAAAATATGAAAATTGCCTGTTGTGGTGAGGAATATTATTTAGTCTTAATAATACATTCAGAGGCCACTGACATTGAGGGCTCTATTTTTGTCACAAAGACAAAAACAAGCACCACTTCAGCATGTTGGTATTTTCCTGACCTTGAAATGTCCTTGGCTCAACCCACTGGTATTTTGATGCTGAGCACAGTGGTCGAAGACGTGGGAGGAGAAAAGGGAGGTACATGCAGATGAGCCAGCGCAAGGTGAGCTGTTGCTATTTTGGTGAGAGCGGTCTCTTCGACGATGTGCTGAGAATAGACATCCAGGGAGCAGGTTTGGGGTGTAGACAGGAGGAGAGTGTGAAAACAGAATAAGCAGCAGAGGTTGAGAGACAAGGACATCGCCAGCTTCCCACCTGTGGACAGTGACAGATGTTTTCACCACAGTAAAGCTGGATGAAACACATGTTGATGATTTACAATGTCAATTTAATTGGAGTCAACAGCAGTCAGTAACTGCACATGATGTGATTTATGCACAAAAAAAACGAGATGATCGTCAAACAATACAATAAAATGACTTTATTGTTGTATTTATTGTATTGTTTGACGATCATCATCATCATTGTCAAACAATACAATAAAATGATTTTATTGTTTATTTATTGTATTGTTTGACGATCATCTCTGAGCTGCACCTTAAACTGAGAAGACACTAGTTGATTAAAGGAGCTATATGTTAGTTTTCGCTATTGCTTCAATTGGCATTTATTTTAGTAGCATTAAACTTTGTCTATTGAAGTCAGCATACTAACTAGTTCATCCAATAGTGAATCACTGTAGCCTCCAGTAGTGCTGCTTAGAGTCTCCTGGCAAGAAACCACATTTGATGACAAGGAAAGCTTATGTATGGCATATTCAATATCTAATTAGGCCGACTCTATTGACAAAAAGTCCTTGTTACAACAAGCTATTCATTCATTCACGTCACATAGACTCTGACTTTAGTCTCTTTTTCTAACTCCAGTATACAGTATTTCCCACACTGATGTAATATAGAAGGTAACTACCCTCACAGTTAAATGTTGGAGGCCTCCAAAAGACTGTATAGTTTGTTTAGCTCCGCTTTTTAATGTCTAATATCAGTTCGTTTATTCAACTTTTTTTCTATTTTGTTTTTTTTCCTCCGAGCTGCATGATTTCTCTCTTTAATTTCATTTGTTTATTCTTCATATGTGTATCTTTGGGAATACAGCATGAAACAGAATGAATTCAGTCTGTGCTTTTGGATTCTTGTCAGCACCCCATGTTGCCCAGTCATTTTTCTGCACAGTTAAATCCAAATGGGCTGTCTTGGCTTTCAGTGTGAAGGCAATTCATAACAGAAAATGAAGAAGAAAGACAACATCATGGCAATCAGTTTTTCAGCCCCTTGTTGTTGTGGTGGTTGTGGTGTAATGGGTATTTTCCTCTACTTTATTACTCTACATAAATCAATAGCAAGCAGCATATTGCTATACCGTTTCACTATTCTTTAGCGATAGAGTGAGTGCGTTGTTATCACAGTTGTGGTCTTTAAATGAACAGAAGATAAAACAGTCTCTACAACCCCACATGGGATCAGGGAGGATGATGATTAAATTAAAACCAAAGAAATGCAGAAAAAATTGTCACATCTTGTGATTTTGCATAAAGACTAAATTCTTTCCTCACTTTCATGCTTCAATAATAAGCTAATGCACCACGACACATTGTTAGCCAGAGACTCTAATCTGATTAAAATGATGATTGAAGTGAAGTGCTTTAGAGTGAGTCTTTTTTTTTTGTTCATTCCTAAATCAGTCTTTTTTCTTTTCCCCTAAAACAATTTTGTATGTGTTTCAAAATATAAAAAAAAGTTATTAATGTTTTTTTACTTGTGTAAGGAAAAGAAGGTGATGACAGATAAGATAAATATTCAAAACACTGAGCTTCAGGGCTGTTAGAAAATGACTCTGCTTTGTTTACCGTGCCTCAACGTGTGGGTTTAACCACATGTTAATTTGTTTGTGCGCATCAGTGGGACGAGTTAAGACTTAGGAAGGAAGGAAACACGATTGGCGTTGTCTCAACATCGCTGCAAGGATCTGTTTTAATTGCATCAAGGTGTTGCTTTCAAGATGGTTCCCACGTTTAAATATCTTTGTCTTTTTTTTTTTTTTTTTAGCTCAGATCTAATTTCAATGTTTGCAGATTAAGGAACATATGGACTAACAAAAAAATACTTAGGCAGATGAGATACAATATTTAGTTCCTCAGCAGTTCAATAACCGTCTCATTGATTGTAATGTGTCTGGGTGCAGCAGAGGATGGCAAGGATCATTTTATGGAGGAGTCGGAGGTGACGACATGTGAGACGAGGGCGGACGAGTCATTTCTGCTACAGAAACCTGCCACTCGGGCTAAATTAGAGGCCCGCACAAACTCACTTCAGGTACTGTGTTCCCAGTCATCCACAGCTACTGCCATCAGTCATCACACTGTTGCACTGCTGTTGTTTTGTAACTGAACAAAGTCAGCAGCTCCGTGTCTGGCACTGTTTGCCACAGGGGAAGAATCCAGCTGCTTCCTCTGGACTCTTTTTCCGAGATGGGAAGAAGCGTATTGATTACATCCTGGTTTACAAGAAGTCCAGTCCACAGGTGGAGAAGAGGTGCACGTTTGAGAAGAACTTGCGTGCTGAGGGTCTGATGCTGGAGAAAGAGGTACAGAAAGAGATATATAACCGAAGTTAAAGCAGTTGATAGTCAAAAGAAATGGGAACATAACGTAAAATCTGACGTCTGGGGGGCAAACTACTGACTAATAATATTTACACTTCTCACATCTGTATTTATTTTTGAACTCCAAAGCCCTCCCTGACGAACAACGACATCATGTTTGTGAAGATCCATGCTCCTTGGGATACACTTTGCAAATACGCAGAGCAGATGAACATCCGGATGCCTTGCAGGTAGCTGTGCAGAAAAAGACCTGAATCTGTAACTCTGCCACATGAAGGTCATTTTTTTCTGTCATTTTCTCTAACTCATCTTTTTTTCTTTTTAAGGAAGAAATGTTACTTTAAAGACTGGAGGAGCAAAACCTTGGGCAGGTCAGTAGATTTAAGGTACTGGATAGTTTATTTCTGTTGCTGTGTCGACACAGAAAGCAGATTGCTTCTGTGTCCCTGCTGAATTTCATGGGCTGCACAGCGGCAAGGCTTAAGCACAAGTGTGAGCTGTGTTTTAAGAATGAAGTTCACCTCAGTGCAAGAGAGAAAGTTTCAGACTCATGTAATGACTGTTAATGAGCCCAGAATAAATCTGTCTATATCACCACTGGCTGTGTTTAGTATTTACAACCTCTAGGATTCAAATTTTAAATTAAAGTCAACTCCTGTTCACAGTGTGGCCGCAGCAGAAAATGAAATGTTTGTTAGGGAAGGTTTGCATCAATCAGCGATTAAGTGCAGCACTTTAATCTGCCAGGGTTTGCAAATGCAAGCATTGTTGTGTTTGCTAAAATAAATAGTGTAATTAAACTTTCCAACCTCTAGAAAAGGCACAGCCCTGGCATAGCATTTCTATGAAATACTTGTAATTTTTCAGTCTAACAACTGGAGTTGCACCAGCTTATTAGCATACTATTTTTAGAGAGATGCACTCGCACTTTGATGTGATGTTCAAGTGTTGTCAAAGCTCCTCACAAGACTCCAAATATTCAATCTCTTCATCTCAATGCAAACAGCAACAGCACAACAGCAGCTGCTTCTGGTCCACACACCATCCAATGGTTTAAAGCGCTTAAAAAACTGAAATAATGACAATTATACATGAGTTCAACTTTTTGGATCAAATGATATTACATGTGGTTTTGCATACAGGGACAGAAAAATGTGATGCCATGTATTTTAATGCACCAATTAGGATTTAGCAGTATTTGAATCCAAATGATGACAGGAGTGTTTTTATGACACTTGTCCACTAATAATCAAAGAATATGAAAGTACGCCAGAGAGCTGAGTTTAGTTGAATATTGTATTCACTCAGAATCAAACTATGTTTCCATTTTTTCTAGTCATCAATTCTAATACTGTAGTGAAATGTTTTTCAAGCTGATGTTCATAAATCTCAGCACACGGCCATTCACGCAACAACCACCAACCATTACGTCTAAAACAAAGATGACAGAGGTTTATGTTGGAGCTTTGAATGAGCTCTTGTAAAGCCCTGAATATGCAGTAGTGAAGTGAAGTGTGTTATTACTGCTGGTTGTTATCCATTAAACTGCAAACATGGTGTGACTCATGATGCTTTCAACCTCTGGCTTCGTTCTGAACAGAGCTCATCTACATAGTCAGGCGGGAAAGGTGCAACCTGACAGACTAACTATAATTAATGTGCTCATTTTAGCGTTTATGATACTTCACATTGACAACTGATGTCAAAAAATATTAAAAAGACAAATGAACAAATTATTAGTACTCATATGTTGAACTCAATTTATAGCAGAGATGCAGGCAACAATTTTGAAGGTTTATTATTTCACATTTACATAATATGTTCGTATTAGTGGTCACACATGCACATACCGACACACACAGAGCAACGGACAAACATCACTCGCCCACTGGGAACAAAGTAATTTTAAATCTTGAGAGTGATCCTAGTCACTGTGAGGAATGAGGATCATTATCTGTTCCTCCAAGCTGCTGCAGTCGTTCACTAAGCTGTTGTTCTTCTAAGAAAAATCTACTGGAGGAGTAAATAAGCTTTTATGTGTGTACTAATGGTCTTTCGCTAACTCGTGACTCCGTGAAGCTGAACAAATGGGCCGTGTGCAGGTGGTGACAGCCCGCTGCTCTGATATCATTACTTTCTATACAGTACCTGTCCTCTTAACACCAACATTCATAAAAGCTGTGTTCTCCACTCACTATCCCCATTTATATTCATTCAATCCATATCAGAGCAGCAGCCTCACGCATTAGTCAAAGACCTCTCCAGCAAATCTGGAGTGAAAAATCACCAAGCCGATTGATTTTCAGCCACACGAGCAGGCACGGTGACAGACTGTGGGTTGGTCCAACACTTCGGTCCAGACTGAGATTTCTCAAAAAGCCTTGGATATATAGCCTGAACATTTTGTACAGACACGCTTGATACCCTCAGGATGATGACTTGTTGTAACTTTGGTCATCCTTTAACTTACCATGTAGCACCATCCTCACATCCAGTATGCTGGTTTATGTTCAAATACCTGCAAATTAATTCCTGTACATTTCCATCCACCTCAGCTTTTACACATGTTTAATTTTAGCGTATATGCTAAGGTATGATTGTGATCATGGTAAACATCTGCCTGTTAGCTTTTGCTCCAGCTGGTAAACATACTCCTAGAGCTGCTACAGTAATAGGGTGCCACCCATATGCAAAGGTAATATATGCACAGACATTTCATTTTATATGTATAATATAAAAACTAATATGTTATAGTCATTTATGAAACCTTTACATTTTCAATATTTGCATATATGTTTAGCCAATACAATTATGTATGTATTTTATACAGTGGCTGCCAAAAGTCTGAGACCACATTCACAGAATGTGAAGACAGACATGTTTGAAAATGAACAATTACTTGATATTTATCAAATATATATATATTCATGTATTTGAGTAAAAAATGTGCTTGTATGAGTTCATTACTGTCATGAATATATCTGGTCACACATACCAAACATGTACATCATTTCTGTACAGGCAGGCTCTTGTTTCTGTTTAATGAGTTAATTTGGCATAAAACTAGGAACTTATTGCATGTCTGGTCTACATACAGTACAGTATCATGTCTGTAATGTGTAAAACTAGAATTATCTTTTGAGTTTGATTCAGCAATCTGTTATCCAGGATCTCTGACTCCCTGCTTGAATGAGTCATAAGCAAAGTGAAAATAGAAAATGGTTGTGATTGTGTGTGTAAACATGTCAGGAGGAGGTGGTGCGAGCCTGCAAGGTTGTCTGAGCCATTAATGCTGTTCAGTATTGTTCAGTACTGTTTAATACTGTTTCCCTGCTCAGCAGATTTCACATGAGATGTCGTCAGTTAAAAAGCTGGCTTCCTAGAAATCCCATGAAGCTTGACAAAGAGGCCCTGCCCGACCTGGAGGAAACCGACTGCTACACAGCCCCCTTCAGCAGAGCACGCATGCATCAGTAAGTAGGACATGTGCATGTTCTGGCGTACATGCACGTCACCATACAAACTCACACTCATGATCAAAGTGTCACATAATAGCAGTGTCTGTATCAGTAGTGTTAGTCTGAAATTTATCCTGCTCCGTGGCCCCAGTTTCTCTCTGATCCTTCACATCCAGTCATGTCCTGAGCCCTCGATGTTGAATTTGGAAACCAGGAGATGAAATTTGCATCATGAAGTCTTGTACATCTGAAAGCTCAGAGCATATGAACTCAGAAGCCAGAACAAGTTGGCCATGAATAAGACATTGAAATACAGCAGCAGATGTCCATGAATTGATTTGATTTCACATCCATTCCTCCCTGTTTTTATTTTTTATATTTTTTATCTTCCGAGCATTTGTTTGATGAAAGGCATCCTCTAATCTCATTTGGCGGTGAATCATTTCCACTTTTTCTTTTGCTTGTCAGCTTAAACGTTTTTTGGGTGGAATTAATGATGTTGCAATAAACAAAAACTTTACAGCACATATTGAGCTTTAATGGGCATGCCGTCGTTGATGGCTCAGCCTTCATTACGGATTTTGACTGGATGATATAGATGCACTCTTACGTGATGAATATCTACAGGAGTGCATATTGTTATTTTCCTCCCAGCTTCACTATCAACAACAGAGGGACCTTCTTCTCCAATTCCACCAGGAGCAGAATAGTCCATCATGTCTTGCAGCGCACCAAGTACGAGGACGGAAAGTCAAAGATGGGTAAGATGCTGCATTTGTTTCTTTCTCCTCTGGCTTGTCACATACTGAACTGTGTTTGAAGCATCCCATGCTCAGTTATTTATAATCGCCACTGAGCTAAGGGACCAAGATTAATATCTTGTCCAGATGCACACAATAGGAAGGCATCATCCAGTGTGCAGCTAACCAAACAACTCCAGGCTGTAACTGAACCCACTGGGAAACAGGCTCAATAGGAATCACCCACAGGGAGAAAACCTCCAAGTCAACAATCTACCTATCAAATAAAACCACTGACTCTAATATTATAGCCAGTGAGAAGAATACAATTTCATAAAATGTGTATGATGGAGTGATATAACATATTTGATTTTGTTGATTTTGATATAGTATCTGCAGTGAGTATGACATGTATCTAGCAATGACAGTTAAAACATAGCTTCAAGATCTGTGGCACTATTTTTGTTTTATTTTATGTAGGACCAAATAACTTCTGACAGACAGAAAATGGTTTTTACATTGATTTGATTACTGGAAACATTCAGCAACAGCTTTTCACATGAATACACGTTGTGAATGATCCTTCAGGAATTGTAGTTGTTCAGTACAAATTTCTATCCAATCCAGTGAGAAATAAGTGACTGGTGAAATTATTAAATTTAGCTCAGAGGGCCACAATTTATACATTTATAACTAATAATTGGAGTGAAGTCACTTAGAAGTTTTTACATTCATTTCTTTAGAGAGAATCCATCACATGAACTGGTAAATGTTTTAATCCTGGCTGAGTTAGGAGCCACATGTTAATTTGTGGTGTTATTGTTTCTAATAAAACCATCAGGAGCCTCAGACTTTGCTGGTAATTTGACTTGAGAGTGTGGTAGTGGAGGGAATTATGCTTTTGTTTGCTGTTTTGCTGTGGGATGATTAAAATGTGGGCTGCTGCTGAGCTGCTGCTCTTGTCCCACTTGTGGCTGATCCCTCCTCTCCTTCTGGCTGTTTGTTATTTTAGTAGCGGCAGTTGCGAAGCTGTCCGTCGACTCCCACTCCACTGTCTTGTCTGACTGCTGCCGACATGTTTCACTGATTAAAGTTTGGCCTTGAGGGGCTGGAAACAGATTTAACTTTAATATTTTAATGCTGGTGACCTCTCTAGTTTTCAATAAATAAGATCATCTCTGTCACAACAGTGGAAAATCCTTCTTAAATCTGCCCTTCCCGCTCCTGCTCTCACTATCTACAGTTTCGGCCAGGGGAGGACAATACGAATGATCGCACTATTGCGCTATTAGAATAACATTTCATTCATTTCCCACGGCCATGTTGGACACTATTCGGTCAGTTTGAACAATATGATACAACCTGCATCAATGATGGGATGGATACCGAGTGCTTATGGTTCAGCAGAAACGCAAAAGGTTGTTTTGAAGTGCTTGCAGCTATTTGAAAACTAATCTGAGTGTTTTAAGCCTCTAATGAAGCTCAGCGAAAGTTCAGACTATCTCTCTGAGCATGCTCAGTCACCAACTAATTTTCCCGCTACACTTTTACTCTCATCACTTTATTTCATCCAATCAATCTGCCACCTTCTCTCTTTCACCTATCAGTCATTAGCTGTCAAATTTGTGCTTTCTCTCTCTGTTCTCATCCAGCTGTCATTTCAGCTGAGAGATCTCATTCATCCATGTGTAGGAGTTTGTATGTTGTTTGGGGGAATGACATGTAAAGGGCCGTCCTCTGCATATGGGGCGCCTGCTCTTCCCACTGTGCCACACGGCGCCCCGACTTAAATTGATCATGATGATATAAACAGAAAAAAATTAACCACATGCATTCAAAAGCTTTTGCACTTAGAGACTAGAATTAATAATCATCAGTGTATCTGAAGAAAATGGATGAATTGATGTTTTGATGGTTTCATGATTTAGTTAGAATTTGTTTACTACCTAAAATCCTGAGTTACATTTTACAATTACATTAAGAGAAACACAGAATGTTTTTGCATTTATCATTTAATATGTCCGTTCATACTCCAATACCACATCCACCACCACATCATCTATGTTTCTCCCTTTATATCCATTGGTATCCCAAATAATTACTGACCCATTCCCAGACTGTGTTGTGGTTAAAAGTATTTGAATCCCCTGTTAATGAACAACATATTACAATACATTATCAGTGAATGTTAAAGCAGAAGTAAGTGGTCCGGTCGTTTTCGCTAATGCTGCGTTCCAGGCAGGCTTTTGAAATCGTAAATTACAGCTTCAAGTCACAACTTACGACTTTGTAGCGTTCCAGGCAATCCACTCGTGTTTTTCCGACCTGTTTTACCGGTGAAAGTCACTATAACGGCCACTCGTAACTTCCGACCGGTGAACTCGTACCAGATCGAACTGGTACGACTTCACGGTCGGAAAAATACGAGTTTCCTTGAACGCACCATAACAGTCCTCGTCCCTACGTCGCCACATTCACGGCGTCCCTTGGCTGCACACAGCCCTGCATGCCGTTCTCTCTCCTCATTGGATAAAAACTGTAGGATACGATAAATGTTTTCTCCTCGGCTCAGAGCAGAGCAGAGGGACTGACAGACCCGTGTTTCAGACCAAACACTCTATGTAAGTGATTGCTGTCGGAAGATATAACTATTTAAGACTTATATTAACACAAATATATCACTTACTTCTGCTTTAAGAAGTGAAGAAGTAAGATTATACCATAGCTTTTTAAATACTATCACATCACTTTTTTAACAGCATTTGACTTTGTAGAAATCACCACTCAAAGCCTAGACCCGGCTAATTTTCCATTTAAAATAAAATGTATAAATATACACAATAAAATTCACTTCGTCCTTTAAAACATTAATCTCCCCTGGTGAACATTCGTCTGATAGTTGCAACACATTTTCATGACTCACACACGTGTATTAAAAACACAGAGGTGAATTACTCTCTCACATAAGACAAATCAATACTTTCAGAAGCAGTGGTGCAAATTAGTGATGAAGTGTGAGTTTACTGTGGCAGCACATTTGAACTGCAGGCTGTATAGTTATAGGCTCTGCTCCATAAATCTTGAAATTGTAATTTAAAATCACCACCTTACCTCAGGGTAACTTGTATCGGTGAAATATTGTATGATTCAGTCAGTGAAGCTTCATCTCACAGGTGGTAATCTCCTCCGAGCTTTGTTGAAATGTCTTCTCTCACTGACTTGTACACCGGTTCACAGCACTGTCAGCAACATTACACAGTCATCATCAACAAATAGTTTGCACAGTTGCAGCTGAGTTAATCTGTGAATCTGTGAGCTCAGTAGCTGTTATATTTTCATCCAGAAAACATACAGCGAGCAGATATCAGAGATCTCAGAGACATCAGAGTCTCAGCAAGTTGCAAAGGGATAAATAAATGGTAGAAATGAGAACTGGGTCAAGTGTTGATTATTATTAAATTAGATTATTATTATACTTTGGTTAAATATTATTTATGCTACTACATAGCTTTACATTATTGTTTTTGTTTACATGGTTATCAAGTATATGATAAGCCTAACAGCTGTTTCCTAAAGTCTGACTGGACGTTATAGATGGGTGTCAGATGCAAGCTTCACATCCATTGATCTGTGTACTAAGCCGATCTACTTCCCCGGGTCTAAGCGCCAACGTTTATTTTGTGCACAACAATAATAATCTTTTATTCTTATTAGTCTGTCCTGATTGAAATGTGCTTGTGCAGCTTGCCTGTTGCATAATGGAGTAAATTGTTGTGCCTGTGGAAGAGCAGATTTAAATGGATCGCTCACTGGACCCCTCTCTCTATTATGCCTGGTGCTGAATTTTTTATGTGGTGTCTTTGTGCTGTTCTAGCTGTTATCTGTACATCCTATGACATATGCTTTATTATTTATGTAGGTATCAACCGGCTCTTGGGCAACAACACATATGAGGCTGCATTTCCTCCTCATGAGGTAAGACAGCTTTTGTTTTTACAGAAGAGATTCACAGATGGTCAAACTGTGAAGTTCCTCCTGTAATGTTGTTTCCCGTCCTCTTCGTCTCATCAGGGTGGATACAAGAGCAGACATCCTATCAAGACACACGGTGCCCAGAATCACAGGCACCTTCTATATGAGCGCTGGGCTCGCTGGGGCATCTGGTACAAATACCAGCCTCTGGACCTCATCAGGTAATGAGCTTTGAGGCAGATGACACAGCGCCATGAGCTGCGTTTGGTCATTTATCTGAGCTCCGGTGCCCTGGGTTACGAAACTCATCTTGTCTCTGATCATATTGATGTGTGGTTCAAATAGAACAGAAGTAACCCAGTTATTTGTCTTGTTGCGTAATTATTAAGTTATACCAGTTTCTGATGACCGGGCTTGTTTATCACTCTCTCCTACATCACAGTATGTCTGATATGTTTAAACAGATGGAGCTGTTGTGACAGCTGAGGATGAACTCACTTCAATCTTTTCCATCTTACATCTTACGCCAAGTGAAGAAGTAAAGTAAAAAGAAATAGTTTGACATTTTGGGAAATACATTCACTCTCTTGCCTAAATTTAGATAAGAAGATGAATACGACCATCATGTGTTGGAAAGAGAGCTGCATCTTATGGGCAATAAGCTTATAGTATGGAGACTGGAAGCGGGTGGATGCAGTTGCATCGCATAGCCTAAGTGGATTTTATGTTTCTGGCTATGTCAGGATTAAACAACTGAGACATGTGTAAATTGGAAAGTTGTAGAGGTGCTAGTGGACACATTTGTTTTACTTTGGACAGACTTAGACTTTACTCATGCTTGAAGACTAGCTTTATGCTAAGATAAGCAATTTTCCTTAAGCTAAAACTCAGCTCTGAAAGCACAGAAATGGGAGCAGCAACAATCTCCTCATTTAACTCTCACAAGAAAGCAAGTCAGCCTGTTTCTCAAAAACGATGAAGGTGTTTGTAATTAAAACTCATACTCTGGTACAGATGTATCTATTTCTGTCACTGCGTGGAGATGATGTTGCAAATAAACAGGCAGAACTGTGTCATGGCATTATTGGATTTGTGTTATCACATATGTTTTTGCATCAATCTGATGATGTACTGTACTATGTTAGAACTTTCTGGTATTTAATTAACTGTATTTGACAAAAACAAACGTTCCCATCCAGCTGTTTTGTGTGGAAATGATCACTCACTTGAGTTGTTTGGGAAATGTACTCTCGCATCAACATATGGTAATCATTATATTTACATACTATATATTATGATTTTTTTTTTAAAGTTTATTCCATAGAAACTTACAGCATATGAGGAGAAAAAAGAACCATCCAAGGGATATTGACACATGTAAATACACTGGGGGAAGTTGTGTCGGCACTGGGCTGCTTTTCTGGAGTATTTCTGAAATACTGTAAGTGTCTTGCGGAAGGGCACCTTAACATCTGCGGTTTGGGAAACAGATACAGTTATTGATTAACGTCCACGGCTGTTGAGTGACTTTTCCACCCAGGTGCCTCCCTGCCCACTGGGCCACCACCACAACTATCACACAACAGTACACTATCCACAACCACAACTGTGCCTTAAATGAACACAGCCAGGTTATTCGTAATTTTCTCTGTCTCTTTTCCAGGCGCTACTTTGGTGAGAAAATCGGCCTTTATTTTGCGTGGCTGGGCTGGTACACCGGCATGTTGATCCCTGCTGCCCTGGTTGGCGTTTTTGTCTTCCTCTACGGTCTCTTCACTATGGACTCCAGCCAAGTCAGGTCAGTTCAGATCAGTTCAGTTCACACAACCCACAAAACCATCTTGGATGCTCTTCATACTCTGTTGCCATAGAGTCCACACGTGTAAATCAATTTAAAACATGTATAGTTTTGACTTTCTGTCTTTCTTTCATTGTCTCACCAGCAAAGAGATATGTGAAGCCAACACTACCATCATGTGTCCCATGTGTGAGGACACCTGTGACCCGTGGACGCTGAGTGACAGTTGTGTCTACGCAAAGGTCAGTGCAGTTCTCACCTTCATCACACTCATTTTGGCAGGTTAGAGTTTACAACTGTTTTAAGTTTAAAGTTAGCTCCTCCTGACCCCATAAAGAAGAGAGTTGTCAAGTTGCCACTCAAATTTAAGTGTATGTTGATTTCATTTTCACGTCGAAGGAACTGAAAATTATTTGAAACAATGATGTGTTTGTTAATCTGAGATTCAGGTTCCATTGAAGCTAAATTTTAAACAAAAATCAGTTTTATGGGTTATGTTTGACATCTTTGGAAATACTATGTCCTTATTATCCAGACTTAAATGAGAAGATCAACACCCCTCTCTTATATGTCTCTTTTATATGATGTGACAACCAGCAGCTTGTTAACATAGCTTAGCTAGGGCAGACTGCTGGTTGTCACCTCACATTTACCAGACAGACATGTGAATGGTATCACTCATTTGAGTCTCTTGAGGAGAGCAATTATATTGTTTTCTAAAATGTCAACTATTCCTTTAACAAATGTCAATGTAAATTCCTAACTCAAGGATAATAAAGTGTATATTGTCACAAAGCCACAAAGCCTTGACATTGAGACTGTCAATATATCAAGGACACTGTTTATGTTTCATGGGTAAATCTCTGATTTCAGGAAGCCCTCCTCTTCTTTTCACAGCAGACCCTCATGTGCTTGTGTTTCTAGGTGACCCATCTGTTTGACAATGGCGGCACCGTGTTCTTTGCCATCTTCATGGCTATCTGGGGTAGGTGGAGTCTGTTTTTGTTTGTCCACTCTCCCCATTTGGAGAACTCTTGTATTACAACTGTGTGCTCTCGGCTTGATAGAAACCCTGCTGGAATACAATCTATTTATACAATAGTGTTAGTGCTCATACTTTCACTCTCCACTCAACTCCTCCAAACACATTAAGCTTTTCGACAGAGAATTCAATATATAAAAACTCTGTAGTGCAAATACAGGACATCATCTCCGTGTTATACAGTATATTTGTCTGACAATGAATCACGGTCAGGTTTCTCTGACTGCTCTTACACTTGCAGTGCTGTTCTGATGTAATTAGTCAGATAATTAAACATTTCTCCAGAGGGAGATGGTATCATTTGGCTGTCAGGGATGTGGAATTGCACCGCGATAGCCATATATTGCAGCAATGGTGCTCAGCTATAATATCTTTGTAATGTAGAGTGTGAGTGTTGCTGTGCATCATCTGGCTCAGATCCATTTATCTGCCATTGTGGTAAATAATCACCTGGGCTCAGAGGAAACACTTGGCACATTGTGTTCTGTGTTTGGGCTAAATAAAGGCCAAGGGGAGGCGGAGAGCCGAGGGAGGTCAGGCCAGCCTGACTGACTGAGGTCTGTTGCTCTGAATCCTGCATGAAAAGGCTTTTGGCAATGTGGACCAAAGTAGCAGCAGTGCACTGCTGAGTGAGTGCACTCCAGGTCTAGTGTCTGAGCGAGTATGTGCAAGATAGAAATGAAAAATTGGTTAGCCCAAGGGTCCAAATGTAAGCATCTGAATAGTCTGCTTCTCTCTTTCTTTTAACAAAAGTGGGTCAAGTTATATTAAACTTCAACATTTTTAACAGTGGTTAAAGTGGCTCCGACTGAGGATTCTTGTTCTGGTGCTTTTTAAGGACGCAATCCCTCTGTGTCTCTTTATCATCTGAGTTTTGTGTTGCTATAAACGTACAAACAAAAACATCAAGGCCTGCTAGTAAGGATTATTTTCTTAATCTTTCACTCAAAAAAGCCCCCCCCAAAAAAATACCCATCACAATTGCTAAAAGCCTATGTCGGGTCACAGGACTTCTTGTTGTCTCAAAATTTGAAAAAAATAAAATAAATATTATTCAGTTTACTGTGAAATGTGGTAAAGAAAAGCAGCCAAATCTTGTAACAGCAGCTTTACCTTGGACGTGTTGACGTGTTGATTAATTGACTAATTGATTATTCCCCTAGGCTTGACTTATGCTGCTGTAATATGTTCAGATGTCATGGTCTTATTCGTCATAATGGACAAATGAGAGCTGTGTGAAAGCTGCACAGCATTCATCAAATCCTCATGTCAGGTTTCATTAGAAGTCCGTCCCTCTGCTACAGTTTTACACGTGTATTTTACAGTATGTGTTTCTAATGAAAACTGACTAATGAGCTGAATCAGTACTACAGTGTTACAGTGAACTGTCCATCATAGATCACGCATGACTGCGCTCCACTTTTCCACTGTCTCCCAACTCCATTTGTGCCTGTCTTTTGTACTAATGACAATTCTTCCACATTTACTCTGAAAAGTGCATGGCAGGAAGCTTTTATGAAACCCTTGTTTTCTGGTGTCATGAATCAGTGATGCACCTGTATACATGAAAAATCTCAACAGAAAAGATTATGTGCATAATGTCTGCAGACAATAGAGTCCTCCAGACTGAGCTCTACCCACAGAGACTTAACATTTGAAAGTCTTTCGAGATCGAATGGATCTCGACTGACAAAGATGTGATTTGGGGGTGAATCACTGAGCGAGTAAAGCCCATTTTCTGGTGCCACTTTTTCTTAAATTCACCGCAAAGCGAAGCTGTGTGTGAACTAATGGCCGCAATCATTTAGCATAATGGGCCATGCACGTCACTGCAGCCTGTGTTTCGCAGCGTCTCCATAGGGAATTGCCCACATGATTATCAATCTTACTGTGTGTCACATATCAAACGTAACCAATAATACTCCTGATAATAATCCTGATCCCCTCTGCAGCCACAGTATTCCTGGAGTTCTGGAAAAGGAGGCGGGCAGAGCTGACTTATGACTGGGATCTCATTGATTGGGAGGAGGAAGAGGTATGTCAGCAATATCCTCAAATAGATCAGATATCGTTTGATGATCTGGTGATTGCACCATGTGTTCGCACCGTACTTTCATCTTCTAAATTTATACTTACATGACACTAAAAGAGGAATTATTGCTGCACTGTGGAGACACAGCTACAGTTCAATAGTTCATGCTGTGATATGTGTTGCTAATCAGGAGGAGCTGAGGCCCCAGTTCGAGGCCAAATACTCCAGGATGGAGAGAGTCAACCCCATCTCTGGCAAGCCTGAGCCTTTCCAGCCCTTCTCAGACAAACTCAGTCGGCTCATGGTGTCTGTGTCCGGAATATTCTTCATGGTAAATCCTTTGATCTTTGAATAATCTGCCCTTTTGGGATTCAGGTTTAAAATGAGCTCACCGATATACAGTGTGCGCCTTTGGAGCAGTGGGATGTGCATGTAGTGGTGTAACATCTCCCCCTGCTGGACAAAGAGTGTATTTAGAGGAAATGTTGGATTTAGTCTTTCTAATGGCCTCATTGTGGATGTTTACCGTTTCCAAATGAATGATGATTTTTGTGTTTATCTGAATAGTTTTTTATTGTTTATTGTAGTTTTTTTTTCTTTTTTGTGCACAATTCTTCATGAAAAGATAAAACAAAACCTCCTCATCCCAAACAGAAACAGAAAAGTGTTCTTCTGTCTCAAAGGAGAAAAAAAAACCCTCATTCCTCATCCACTCTTCTCTGTTTCCCTCTCTCCATCGTCTCTGCTCAGATTTCCCTCGTTCTGACAGCCGTGTTCGCTGTGGTGGTTTTCCGTCTCATTGTGATGGAGAAGTTTGCTTCCTTCAACTGGAAGTTTGTGAAGAAGAACTGGCAGTTTGCCACCTCTGGCACCGGAGTCTGCATCAACTTTATGATCATCATGTCTCTCAACGTGGTGGGTGTCTGGACAA